>NC_140589.1:1346111685-1346711685 GCF_964204655.1 Triturus cristatus
CCCTGAGCCCCCCCTCGCTCCTTTGACAAGGTGGTCCTGTCTAAGGCAGAGGTGATGCCGCTACGGTGCCGGCAGCAGCTGGACCGTGCGGAGCCACAGGGGTCGGTGGACCCTCCTTGTTCTTCTCCAGGTCGAGGCCGAGGGAGGACCCCATGTCCCTCTCCATGCCCATCTCGTCCCTCCCCACAGGCAGCTGCCTCGTCGGAGGTTGAATCGTCCCTGGCACCGCCACATCGGTTGCCGAGCAATCTTTGCCTCATTCTGGGCCACGGCTGGTGGACGGCTTCGTGCCACTCCCCAGGCCCGGCTCGTTTCCCCACACGGGGCTGCCTCAGCGGGGGTCAGGTCTGCATCATTCCGGCGCTGCCCCGGGGCCGGTGCAGCCCCGGGGCCGGTGCAGCTCCAGCTCTACGCCAGTCTCCGGTGCGGGGTGACTTGGAGGTACTTTGTCCGGTGACGCTGGTTGGTGCCGACGTCCTGCCTCAAGCAGCGGACTCTACGGCTCCACGCAGGAGGTCGTACCGCGGATTTGTCTTCGGACGCTCCTTCTCCGGAGGCAGGCTGTATCTTGGTGGCGTCCTCCCCGGAGACTGGTCGCCGTGTAGTGTCTTTTTCCCCCGGCATCGAAGGGCAGCTCCCCGCCCTTCCTGAGGCAGAGGTGTTCGTTGGAAGAGAGGCAGGTCCCTCATTCTTCGGTTCCTTCTGACTTCCAGGTCTGGCCCATGCCCGTCCCGCTTATCCTTGGGGACGGCCGCCTTAGTTTGCAGCCGTCGCCCACGGAGGAGTTGCTTTCTCCACCGCGGGGCCCTACGGAGGCGGGTGCGGCCTTCTCTCACGTGGTGTCCACGGCTGTGGGCATCCTGCGCATGGGTGACCCGGTGGCTCACTTTCCGGCGGACCATCTATTGGAGGTCCTCCATCAGGGCTCTGGTGGAAGGGAAGTCTTATTTACCTTTGAAGGTTCACTCCTTTCTTCCTTGAACGGGGGCTTGGAGGTGTCCTGCCTCAGGGGACCCAGTGCCTCCGCATCTTCTGCACTGCCATTTCCCGGCGCCGCGTGACCAAGTCTTTCCACTCACGTGCCAGCCCCCTTTTGCGAACTGACGTCCCGGCAGGCCTGCTGGCTGGACTCTTGGGGATGCAGCATGTTAGCCTCGACCAGCGCGACCCTTCGGGCCCTTAACACCTCGTGTGTGCTGGCTGGGGCCTCATCCTGTTTGTGGGACTCTGCTGAGTCTCTGGGATCTGCAGCGTCCTAGGAGTCTGGTCAGGTGGACTTACGGCATCATGCATTGGATGGCCGGGAGCTTGCGGCATTTATTCTCCTCTCTGGACATCTCCGAGGTGGTGGGCCGGGCTATGGCTTCCTCAGTCGCTCTCCGTCACCATGCTTGGCTTCGGGACGGAGTATTCCCTGAGAATATTCGGGAGCGACTCATCGACATTCCGTTTGATGGCAGCCAGTTCCATGCCCCGGCTGGCTCCACCATCCAACGGTTTTTGGCGGGGCTCTGTCCTCCTCCGCCTTATCCTCCTCCTCCGTCCCCTCCTCAGTGACTTCTAAGTTGGGTTGATTCTGGGCCTTCTTAAGCCGGTTGTTCTGGCCATTTACGTCCTTCCTTGGGACTTTAACATTGTTGGCTGCTGGACGGACCTTGTGTTGATTGTGTGTGCTGCAGGAGTTGCGCGGACTTGGCCCTGAGATTGGGCATTCTGCTTTGCTTGGGCTGCTTGTCACGCCTTCAGCAGGGGGTGTTTTTTTCCCCCGTTGCTCTTTTGTTTTTTCTTCTGCTGCGGAAGTTCTTCTAATGAGGGTTCCCTTATCTCGGAACTTAACGTACCCTATGTGGGGTAGTGGTAGCTGTCATATAGCTTGCGCTCTGCTAGAGGGTTCTGGTCTCCTTCGGGTTCCTGTTCTCCATGGCGTTTAGGTAGGTTGCTTTGCTTCCTGAGATGTGTGCGCGGCCACTCGTAGTGGTGTGCCCAGGCATCTCCTCTCCCTGCTCCTGTCCTGGGGTTTGGGATGATCCTGTGTTCTGGGATGATCCTGTGTTCTCTCTTGCAAGGCGTAGTCTACTCTGCCTTCCTGGGGCTTTGGGCTGTTCTTATTGCTTTTGGTGGCTTTGACTGCCGGTGCTGTTCTAGCTGGCCTGCTGCTCTCCATCTGGAGTGGGTTCGCCTTCTTTTCCCTAGTTTCCTTGGGCTCTCTAGGCTTCTTCTGCTTTTCCTGTCTTGGCATTTGGCGGAAGCTATGTTGCCTTGTGGGAGAGTGGGGTACTTCGTCCTCTCCGTCCTTGCCCTTGGTTCCTCTGCTGTGAGTGTACGGTCCTCTTCAGCCTTCTTTCCCTCCTACATCCCCTTGGGGTCGGTGGGGTTCTGCTTGTGTGGGTTCCCTTGGCCTGGCAGGGGCGAGGTTTTACCTGGTCCACAGATCTGGTCCCCTGTGGAGCCCTCTGTTCTGCATAGGCTGGTAGGGTCCTTTTGCAGACCCTCCTTCCCAGGGGGTATGGCTAGGGTATCTTTTCTACGTGTGGGAATCTGCGGCTAGTAGTCTATCAGATGTACGAGTTACTTACCTTCGGTAACTATCTTGTAGAGACTATTCTAGCCGCAGATTCCTTCACGGCCCGCCCTTCCTCCCCTATTCTGCGGGAACCCTGGGGTTGGTCTTTGATTCTCGCCTCCCGGTGGGGGGCTGTGTCGCCTGTGAGTGCCGTTCCTTGTTCTTGACTGGTGGCTCCGTCTGGGGGTGGTTCATTCCTCCTTTGGTTCATTCCTCCTTTGGTTCTTTGGAGGACGGGGTTCCGGTGCTCCGGTGCCCTGCTGCTCTGGCTACTCCGGGTTTGGGGGGATTGCTTTCTATCCCTGTCCTCCCTCCCCCTACCTTCCTTTAATTGTTATCCTCTGCTTAAGGATCTACTGGCCTTGTCTTGCCCTTGTCCTTTGTGGGTGGTTGCCCTCTAGGTTGGGGTGACTTGGAAGTTTTTTGTCCCTGTCTGTCTTGGGACTGTTTCCATTCCTTGCTCAGGATGGGGGGGGGGGGTTGGTGGGGGGTTGGGTTTACTACGTGTGCAATGACTTCTACGCATGTTCTTTGCCTCCGGGGCACAGGGATGGGATGTTGTCTGTGCTGGCAGGGTGACTGTGCAGGTTTCTGCTTGTTCTTCTTCCTCTTCTTCTTTCCCTGCCCTTGGGTTCTGCAGTGCTGGCACTACTCTGGTGGTGTTAGTCACGCTTTCTTTCCAATTTTTCTGCTCTTCATACATGCTTCCACAGTTTATCTGGTGGTTCCACGTTGTGGTGCTGAAAAGTTATCCGAAGAAAAGTGACGTAGGCCCCCCGGGGCGGGTCTTATGTGACCTCGCTGACGTCACGTACGACGCCTGGGTGGAGTCGCGTGATGTCTCCCCGCCCCTGGCACGCAGGGATGCTGTTGACAAAAAGTTTCCGGATCCATTCTCACCCCTGGGGATAATTCTACATTAAGGAATCTGCGCCTAGAATCGTCTCTACCAAATACATTGTTACCGAAGGTAACTCGTACGTTGGGAGTGTTCTAGAGGGTGCTGATTGGTTGTACTTAGTTTGGCCGTTTATTTAAAAAGCATATAAATAAGCTATTACATTTATGGTTTATGGCCATTATAGCCTATGGTAATTATTAACTAATGTTTGATTGTTACAGTGGGACTCCCTTCTCGACTACGGGGAAATGATTCAATTATTTTAATCTATGAAAGATACCAGTACTGGATAACTATAGTTACAGGTAAATAACTTATTTTCTTATCCAGAAAATACACGGTTTGGCTATTAATAAGCAACAAGACACATCTTGAAACTTGTTTTGATTTGGAAAAGTTAACTTTTGTAGGAAAGTGGATTTTGTGGCGTGTTTGGGAGACCTCACCATGTAATAAGGTCACAAGGTTCATCAGGTCCAGTTACATTTCTTAAATTCAATCCTAAGGTCAGTCATGGGTAGCTGTTGCACAGAGCAGTCACTTAGTCATAGGAACAAGTTTAAAGCATTTAGAAAGATCAAACGGGTAAATCAGAAACAAGACACATTAAAAATCTAGCCCCAATTTATAAACATATAGTTTTATCCTAAATTGGACACTAAAACAGCAAATATATCAAGGGAGACTAGCGATACGATTTTAATAATGTAACTTTTTAAAAACTTTTTATTAAGTGCAGTCGTAAACAGTTTTGCAGTGTGACTCTTTCTGGATTTACTATGCTGTGCATTATTCCACCATCTAATAGTTTGGTCCGGAATCAGTGTTCGAGGCATGTGGGCTGCTGAATTCATATCTGTGCATAGATCGCCGCCAAGTGTTGGGTCCGGATGATTGCACATTGTTGTCCTGGAAGAGTCTTCGAAGTATCACGAGATAGGTGACTCCTCCCCTGGACCACAGTGCGCATGGGCATCCTCTCCATCCTTCGATTGTTTTTTTCCGCCATTGGGTTCGGATGTGCTTATCTTAGCTCAAGTTAGGAAAATTCAGTTTAGGGCCAAAAGGCCTTTAGTTATCGTCGGTACTGTTCCGTTCGGTGTCGACTAGTTTCTTTAGTGCTTTAGCACCTTCTTCCAGCTTTTCGGATCCGCTTGGTCCGAACCTCAAACTTCGATCGACGATGGAATCGAGGACTCCATTCAAAAGGTGTTCTTTATGCCACGCGAAATACCCACACATCGACGTCCACCCGGTATGCAACAAATGTCTCTCACCGGATCACGATGAGTCAATGTATGGCCTGTGCCCGATTCCGCTCAAAGAAGACTCTCCGGATTCGACGGGCAGCGAGATTGGAGGCGCAGCAATCGGCGCCTGCCCCAACCAACATCTTTAGCACCGAAGACGAGGACACCGAGAGCATGGAAGACGTAGACTCCAGCCCCGCTTCCGAACACGATTCCCGATCGGAAGACGACGATGAGGTGATCTTTCAGAGAGAAGAAGTCGTCGAAGAGGTAGGAGACTACGATGAGGCCTTTGGGGCCGAGGAAGATAGCTCCAGCGAGGAGCTAGGCCCACCCGTCGATACGAAGGCCGAACAAATAAGTCGTCCTAAGGCTCCGGTCGAGGGATCGCCTTCGGGCCTTACCCGAGATCAATCTCACGGTTCTTCGGCCCCGCCTTCAGGCCCGGCCTCGAACATTTTGCAAGAGCCATTATTATCGAAAACGACTGGATTACATTCAGCGAAACCGAAACAATCCATCGCATCAGTTCCATCAAACGAAAGTGAAACTGGTTGTGATCGGCTCGAAGGCCTCGAAGCCCACCACTCCTTCGACGTCGGCAAAGGTCATCGGCTCCGACCGCGCAAAAAGGGATTTCGGTGCCGAGCTCACCGCAGCGGATACGGGTGCCAAGCCGAAGAAAAAGGCCCTCGGTCCCCACAAGGAACCTCGCCCTCTGGCACCGAAGACATCGGCCCCAACCACCAAGTCTGCGTCGACGTCTAAAACAGCGGCGCCTGCCAAGTCATCGACTCCAACAAGCGTCGATACCTCCCTTCGGATCGATGACCCCATGACTGCAAGAAAGTCGGGGGCCGCTTCGACGCCTCCCTCCAAGGTGCCGACTGGCTCCAAAGAGCCATCTGCGTGCACCGTGCAACAGGTCTCGGCATCGTTGCAACGCATCAGAGAACGGGCAGCCCTCCACTCTACGCCGGGTCCCGACACGCACAAGGCTTCGAAAGCACCCTCGGCGCCGACCAACATCGCGTTTAGGTTGCCGCCGCCCACGGCGCCGAAACTGTTCGAGATTCGGACACGTGTCCGCCAAACAGTCCCCATCCACAGGACAAACAGATCTCGAGCCTTCACGGCCACAATTTATGGACGGCAACACTGGTAGGTTGATTCTCCGCAAGCGGAAAATCACACCAGAGAGGGGATTGGACTCCTACAAAATTCCTCTCAAACACAAATTGCCAGCAGGGTCAGAGCCAGTGCTTCATGAACACTTTCAACCCTTCCATCAGGATCCACCGTCCTTTTCTCCTACGCCTTCAGAGGCAGACGCAGTAGAGGACTATGTAGGGGATGATACCACCTACCCTGGGGATATCGATCCTGATGATCACCTGCAGGACCCAGATCAGGCATGGGATGACCCCACAGACCAGGGTACCGCACCAGATACCCATGACACACAGCTTTACAGCACAAAGACATCTCCCACAGAGGACACTGCTGCCTTCAATGCCCTCATAGAATGGGCTGCTGCCAATCATGGAGTAGAACTCCATTCTGACACTGTCGAAGACTTCTTGGTGGACACTTTCGCCTCTTCCGAAAGAACTGTCAAGACTCTGCCCATGTTGAAAGGAGTTCTCAAGCCTGCAAAAGACATTTTTAAAAACAAGGGCGCGGGTGCTAAACCCCAGGATTGAAAAAAAATACAAGCCTGCACCCGGAGACCCTATGTACATTAGGTGTCAGTTACCTTTGGACTCCATGGTGGTTGCTAATGCTCGCAAAAGAGCCCACTCACAAACAGGTGATGCTCCTCCCCCAGACAAGGAGTCCAAGGTGCTGGAGACATCTGGCAAACGGATTGCAGCGCAAGCAGCGAACATCTGGCGCATTGCCAACATACAGGCACTCCTGGCCCGTTATGATAGGTCTCACTATGACACACTAGAGTCACTACTCAACATTTGCCAGATGAATATAAAGAGGCAGCGGAGCTCCTCATTAGAGAGGGACAACTCCTTACCAATGCATCCATCAAGTGCGCACTGGATGCAGCTGACACAGCGGCGAGGGCAATCAACACAAGCGTCGTGTTAAGACGGCATGCATGGTTGAGAATCTCAGGCTTCAAGCCGGAGATTCAGAACAATATCCTAAATCAACCGGTCAACCCAGACTATTTATTTGGCCCTGAAGTTGACACTACCCTCGAGAAAATTAAGACACTGACACTGCGAAATCAATGGGGGCTCTGCAGACGCAGCAGTTTCGTAGTGGCTCCTTTCGTCGCCCTGGGAATAGAGGAGAAGCTAGAGGTCAGGGGTCACAGCAGCAATACACTAAAGGGGGCACACAGAGTACCTACGATAAAACCAACAGAGGTGAATATCGTGGCTCCAGCACCAAGGGCAGAGGACGTGGTTACGGCAACACCAGGTCCTCCCCCAAAAACAAACAGTGACGCCCTCTCCCTGCCCCCCGACCACATAACACCTGTCGGGGGGAGACTCCAACGGTTCCTGTCAGCGTGGAAAGCCATCACCACAGACAGGTGGGTCAGGGACATTATCCAGCACGGTTACTGTCTCGAATTAACATCCACTCCACCCAACATACCGCCAAAGCACCGTCCTATGTCCGTAGAGCACTTGGCATTATTGCAGCAGGAAGTGCTAAGTATGCTGCAAAAAGGTGCAATAGAGGTCGTGCCCGTCAACCAGCAGGGGACAGGGGTGTACTCTCTGTACTTCTTAATCCCAAAAAAGGACGGGTCACTCAGACCTATACTAGACCTAAGACCCCTCAACCGATACATTCTCTCAGAGCATTTCCATATGCTCACCCTACAGCAGGTTCTCCCGCTACTCAGTCAGGGAGACTTCCTAGCCACACTGGACCTAAAAGATGCGTATTTCCACATACCCATACACCCTTCACACAGGAAATATCTCAGGTTCACCATTCAGGGGCATCACTATCAGTTCAAAGTTCTCCCCTTCGGAGTAACAACAGCACCCAGGGTCTTTACCAAGTGCCTAGCAACAGTGGCGGCACATCTACGAAGACAACACATTCACATCTTCCCTTACCTGGACGACTGGCTTGTTCAGGCAAAGTCAGCCAGCAATGTGCCAGCCACATGTCCCTCACCATTCACCTTCTTCACAGTCTGGGATTCTCACTAAATTACCCAAAATCACATCTCCAACCCGCACACGTACGACAGTACCTGGGCGCGACCATAAACACTCTGGCAGCCACAGCTCAGCCAAATTTAGTGAGGATCAACAGCATGCAACTGCTGATCTCAAAGTTCAAACCTCAACACTCCCTTCCTGCGCGAGTTTTCATGCAGTTGATAGGCATGATGGCCTCCTGAGTTCATAGTCCCGCACGCGAGACTACATATGCGCCCGCTTCAGGAGTGCTTGGCACGTCAATGGAATCAGGTTCACGGGCAATTAAAAGACCTAGTGTTGGTGAGCGGTCGGGCATACAACTCTCTGCATTGGTGGGCTCCACAAAACCTTTGCAAGGGCCGACCGTTCCAAGAGCCTGTTCCACAAATAATACTGACAGCGGACGGCTCTCTCCAGGGTTGGGGAGCTCATGTACAGTGCAGGGACTATGGACAACGCAACAAAAGATGCACATCAATGTTCTGGAACTGATGGCAATCTTCCTAGCCATGAAGGCATTCAAAGTACACTTGTGCAACAAAGTCGCGTTGATCCGGACGGACAACATGACTGCCATGTACTACATACAGAAGCAGGGAGGAACACACTCTCCACAGTTGTCTCATCTGGCTCAGAGCATGTGTAAGTGGGCCATTCAGAGGAACATATTCCTCATGGCGGAACACCTCCCCGGCAAGGACAACCAGATGGCGCATCTGCTCAGCAGACACAGCCACCAGATGCACGAGTGGGAGCTATATCCGTCAGTTCTCCAACCGTACTTCCAACAGTGGGGTCATCCAGAGATAGACCTATTCGCCACAAACGAAAACTCAAAATGCCAAAGCTTTGCCGCCAGGTTCCCACATCCGCAGTCACAGGGCAATGCGATATGGATGAACTGGTCCGGCAGATTTGCGTACGCTTTTCCCCCAGCGCCATTAATACCGCTAGTGGCACGCAAACTGCGACAACACTCGCTGACACTCATCCTAGTTGCTTCCACATGGGCACGCCAACCATGGTACACCACCTTTCTAGAACTTTCCGTGGTGCCGCATCAAAGGCTGCGGATCAAACCCGCGATTTTGACGCAGAACCATGGTGAAATTCAGCACCCAGATCCGCAACAGCTGAACCTTGCAATCTGGCTCCTGAAGTCTTAGAGTTTGGCTACCTTAACCTGCCACCTGACTGTATGGAGATCATCAAGGAGGCCAGGAGACCCACTACCAGGGCTTGCTATGCGGCTAAATGGAAAAGGTTTGTCATTTACTGCAACAACAATGACATTAACCCGCTGGACGCATCCATTCAAAACATCGCCTGTTACCTCCTACACCTATACCGATGCAATCTGGCATACAACTCAATACGTATCCGTTTAACCGCGATAGCAGCCTATCTCCAAAACAGGCAGCACCTCTCTTTATTCAGAGTGCCTGCCATCAAAGCCTTCTTGGAGGGACTCAAACGAGTAATTCCCCCAAGACACCCACCGGCACCAGTGTGGAACCTCAATTTGGTCCTCACCAGACTGATGGGTCCACCCTTCGAACCTCTCCACTCATGTGACATTCAATTCCTCACCTGGAAAGTAGCTTTCCTAGTAGCAATCGCTTCGTTAAGAAGTTAGTGAACTCCAGGCACTAACCATTCAAGAGCCATTCATACAGGTTCACGCAAACAGGGTCGTACTACGTACTAGCCCCAAATTCATGCCTAAAGTAATATCGAAGTTCCACATGAATCAAACTATTGAACTGCCTGTTTTCTTTCAAAATCCACAGAATGTCGCAGAAAGAATGCTCCATACACTAGATGTAAAGAGGGCCCTCATGTACTATATAGACCGAACTAAGGACTTTAGGAAGACGAAACAACTTTTCGTTGCCTTTTCTCCACAACACAAGGGCAACGCCATTTCCAAAGCAGGTATAGCCAGATGGATCGTTAAATGTATTCAAATTTGCTATCAAAAAGCTAAACGCACATTAACGATTCCCCCACGAGCCCACTCAACACGAAAGTTAGGGGCGTCCATGGCTTTCCTAGGAAACATTCCTTTACAGGAAATATGTAGAGCAGCCACATGGTCCACTATACATACATTTACCAAACACTACTGTGTAGATGTACACTCAAAACAGCAGGCAGCTGTAGGACAGGCTGTTCTCAAAACTCTTTTTCAGACTGCTGCAGCTGGCACGGGTAGCTGCCGCTAATGGAGGTACTGCTATGTATTCTATGCACAGATATGAATTCAGCAGCCCACATGCCTCGAACTGAATATGCTACTTACCAGTATGCATCTGTTCTTGGCATGTAGGGCTGCTGACATTCATATCGCCCACCCTCCTCCCCGGCGCCTGTAGCGGCTGCAGCACTCACAATTACTGTATAGCATGGTCATCACTTACTGTATCTACTCCATCACTGCCACAATGGCGAAAAACAATCTAAGGATGGAGAGGATGCCCATGCGCACTGTGGTCCAGGGGAGGAGTCACCTATCTCGTGATACTTCGAAGACTCTTCCAGGACAACAATGTGCAATCATCCGGACCCAACACTAGGCGGCGATCTATGCACAGATATGAATGTCAGCAGCCCTACATGCCAAGAACAGATGCATACTGGTAAGTAGCATATTCAATTTTCTCCTTTTTTTTTTTTTTTGTTTCGTGGCCCAGGTGGGCGTCTACATTCCACCATTTGGTGTCCTTAGTGACGTCTATGCGCTTCCTGTGGAATCTACCACCTTTGGTCGCCGTCTTCAGATTCTTTTTTCCGCTGTTGGGTTTGGATCGTTACCAAAGAGTTCGAGATTTTGGAAGAGGAATCAACGGAAAGGAGAAAATCGACGAAAGTCAAAGTTTTCAGACGCACCAGACTACAGGTCCGGTAACCGGTACGACTAGGGAAAATATGCTCGCAGGGGGCTCCCTGAGCGCGGGGATGGATAAAACACCCTTCAAGTTTTGCACCAATTGCCACCACACATACGCCCAGAAGGACCAGCCTCCAGTCTGCAACCTCTACCTGCTGCTTAACCCCAGCAGCGAGGACTGCAACGTGTGCTCGGCGTTCACACCAAGACACTCTGGGTAAGAGAGAGACCGAGAAGGGCGAACCACACCATGCAAGGGCAGGGGCCACCTCCTTCGCTCCGAGACATGGGCCTCAGTGCAGAGGAAGACCACATCGCCGAGGGACCCGAAGACTGCACGGTCGTCTAGGTCCAAAAGAACGTCGAAGGAGGTAAGGGAGTCGACCCCCAGACATTCGAGTGACACTCGAAAGGGTAAAGCTAAAACCCCAAGCGACACTTGTAGGAGTGAAGCTTAGTCCTCGAAGGGAGCATTGCCCCCGAAACACTTGGCGGAAACAGCAACCAAGGACAGCCCAGCGGATCCTTCGAAAAGGACTCCCAAATGGCGAAAGCCCACGAAAGATCTAGGTTGTGTAAGGATGCCCCCGAAAAGGACACCTCGGCGTTGAGAAAAGAAGGGCCAACAGCTGCGTCTACTACCTCGAAGCAGAGCGCTCCATCCCTCTAAGCAGACAGGCTGCCGAGATAGAAAGGAAGAGGAGGCTCGAGGCCGAAATGGCGAGCGTCCTGCAGCGGAAAAGGGACTTCGACGAAAGGATGAGCCAGTACACCATCCCGCCGAAACACGCCCTCTAAATCGAAAGACGACGAGGATGCAGAACCTCCTAAAATGCCTGAACCGGTCGAGGAACAGGAGGAAGAAGCACTGAATTTAGAGGGCGGAGACTAGGATCAGCAGACCTACTTGGACTCTACGTCCTTGGAGGCAGAAGACTTGGAATGGCATGACCTTGATGCCTAATCGCCAGAAAGAGGGATAGACACATAGCCTTCGAGGCCTTCACTGCCAGATGACATAGGGATGTACAATATGGTCGTCCAAAAAGCTGCACAGACTTATGGGGTAAAAATGGAGGAGAAAAAGCCCAAGGCATGTTTTCTCCTGGAAACTCTACTGCCTCAACAAACTAGCAGGCAGTTCCTGCCCATGCTCCCTAGTGTGCTGGACCAAGGAAGGGAGGTTCTTAAAGAACCAGCAGTATGCAAAGCAGTGACTCAACGAAGTATAAGCATTCCTCAAAGGACCCTGCATACATCCAGGGGTCAGTGTCAGCAGATTCCATAATTACAGCTATGGCTAGGAAAAAGGCCAATGTACCCACAAATGCCGGACCACCTCAAGACAAGGAGAGTGGAAGTATGGACCTCACGGGGGGGAAAAGTGGAGCGAAATGCGGCAATCCATTGGCGCATCGCATACTCCAACGCCCTGATCAACAGGCACGCTTACCAGCACTGGGAGGAAGTGGGACATCTCCTTAAGCATCTACCAGACCAGTACCAACAAAGAGCGGCTCACCTGGTAGAAGAGGGCAAAAGCATGCAAATACAGGTTTAAAATCGGCCTTGGCTGCCGCAGAGACATCCAGCAGACTAATGATGATAGCAGTGACCGAGAGAAGAGACGCATGGCTTTGAATTTCAGGATTCAAGCCAGAGGTACAAAGCAACCTCTTGAACACGCCTTTTAACGGAGAGCAACTGTTTGGCATTCCAGTTGAAGACAAGTTAACCCAGCTCAAAAAGGGCAACGCGACCGCAAGATCCATGGAAGCGCTGCAGTTCAGAGGGATGTGAAGGGGTACACCCGCAAGAAGGCCAGGTGGTACGGGAGGCAATGTGCCTACCACATCGCACCAAACGTTCCAACAAGGCTATCAAGGGAACAATCCAGGCCAGCAGGGACAGCGGCAGAACTAGCAGTGCCAGCCACGAGGCCAGTCCTTCAAAGGGCGCTGAAACGGACGAGGACAGACATGAAGGGGAGGCCAACAACCTTCCTCCAAGTGACTTCACCATGAAGCAAGCACCCACCCTAGCAACACCTCGTGTGGGTGCAAAGTCAAAGAGAAAAACCGAAACCTAACGTTCCACAAAAGATAGTCTCTCGAATATACAACACCAGTAGGAGGCAGGATAAATAACTTCCTCAAGGAGTGGAGGAAAGTCACTACAGACATATGGATACTAAACATCATACAATTCGGATACTGCATAGAGCTAGAAAAACAACCTCCAAACAGAAAACCAAGAAACAAGGCTCACTCAGCAAAGGAACTTTTGCTCTTGCAACTAGAAGCAAAGGAACTGCTCAGTAAAGGGGGCGATAGAGGGAGTACTGCAGAACCAAAGGAACAAGGGTGTTTACTCAACTTACTTCCTCGTGCCAAAAGTGGACGAAACGCTAAGACCTATCCTGGAACTGAGATTCTTGAACACATTCATAAAAACTCAAAGATTCAAGATGACCTCCCTACAGGAGGTAATACCACAAATACAACAAGGTGATTACATGGCAAATATAGATTTAAAGGATGCGCACCTACACATCCCCATCAACCGCAAGCAGAAACTTCTACTAAGGTTTGTGATCAACCAAACTCACTACCAGTTCACAGTACTGGCATTCGGACTCAAATCCACACCACGGGTGTTTACAAAATGCCTAGCGGTAGTAGCAGCGCACATACGAAAGCAGAGAATACATGTATATCCCTACCTCGAGGACTGGCTCGTAAAGGCAAGTTCATACAGCCACTGTAAAGAACACATCCAGCAGGTCGTACAAACACAGACAAAAGGGTTTCTCAATCCATTGGGAAAAATCGTCAACCGAGCCGGAGCAGATCAAAATATTCTTAGGGGCAGAGATCAACACCATACAAGTGTTCCCCAGCAGGAAGAAAACATTGGCGATACTGAAGGAAACACGACTTTACCGCAAGGGTCAAGTTCTGACAGTGACGACGGTGAGCAAGCTGATGGGGATGATGGCGTCGTGCATCCACCTAGTCCCAAATATTGAACTCCACATGACCATTCCAGGAATGTATACAGCAGCAATGGTCACAGGCAACAGGCAGTTGGGAAGATCTAGTGGTTGTCACACATGCAGTGCATCAGGAAATAGAGTGGTGGAACGAGGAAAACACATCACAGGGTGTAGCGTTTCTGAAGTAAGGTGCGGGACAGTACGGCGAGTTAAAGTGGGGTTTATTTTGTGGAGCACTCGTAGTCTACGTGAAGCCAGTATGTAGGTAGCAATACAACAAAAAAAACAGCCGGTACGTCTTTCTCGCTTCCCCTTCTCTGGGTTACTTCTCCGCTGATCCGCGGTCACGCTCCCACCAGGATGTCCAAGGAGCAGGAAGGTAACACGGTGTCATTCGGGAACCCCAAAATGAAAGAGGAAAACGGTGTATAAGTGTTTCTGTGGTGCTATACGTTTGGAGGGAAAGGGAGTGAAGGAGCAACCCAAAACCCAGTGACACACTTCTAACGGAGGGGGAGTGATGGTGTCTGGTTGGGGAAATATCTATGTACAAGGTTCGGTAAGGAGTTAGCCTCTCTACGCTTCAGGCCTCTCACGCCTCCCTACTCAGCCCGTGAACCGCTCTCGTACCTGTGTTAGCCATGCTCCTCCCGGAGCGTGGCTTGGCGAAGCGTGTTCCTGGTGGCCTCCTGGCACTCCCGCCGTGTCTCGCTGATCTGATCTTAATCGGGCTGATGTCTGCTCCGCACTCCTCCGTACTCCGTCTCCTTCTCCACTCCTCACTTCTCCGCTTACTCTTCACTCCTTTCGGATCTAGTCTCTTGTTGGTCCGAAGGCTGTGACGTCATCCCTGGGGGCGGAGTCTTCAATCAGAGTCCCAGTTAAAGGGACCGGGGCTTATTTCCGAGGGGTGTGCACGTGAAGGTCCGATCCAGTCATCCTGTCGTGGGAAAAGAAGAGGTGTGGTAACGTCTTGTCCCTCCCGTCTCTTGTCTGTCCCCTCCCTGGGTACACCCGCCCCATGACACTGGGGAAACCATTCACACAACCAACTCCAACAGTGACCATCACAACGGACACTTCCCAGCTGGGGTGGGTGTGCACACAGTCAAGGTGAGGGGACTGTGGTCGCAGCAAGATGTGGTCAGACACACCAACTACCTAGAACTAAAAACTGTGTCCCTAGCCATAAAAGCCTTTCAGAAGCAGCTGTACAGAAACACTGTGTTGATCCAAACAGACAACACAGCTACCATGTTCTACATTAACAAAGAAGGTGGAACACAATCAGTAGCACTCTGGGCTAGCACAGGAAATATGGGCATGGGCCATTGCACTAAGGATAGACCTACTAGCAATATATCTCCCAGGGAAAGTCAATGTGGAAGCAGACCGACTCAGCCGGCAGACGTCTGCATCCCTAGAGCAGGAAATATAAAGGCTATTCCAAAGGTGGGGGACACCGCGAACAGACCTATTTGCAACAATCCAGATTACAAAATGCCAACACTTCGCATCCAGACGACTAAACAATCGGTCACAAGGGAATGCGCTATGGATAAGTTGGTCAAAGACATTTGCATACACTTTACCCCCGATTTCACTGAAAAACAGGATACTCAACAAATGCAAAATCAGCAACATGACAATAATACTGATAGTTCTTCAGTGGGCAAGAGTCCTGGTTCTCACAGATAGTGGAAGTGGTACAAGAACCAGCACACAGTTTCCCAAGAAGAAGGGACCTGTTAACAATGCAGAACGGAGAGGTGCTACACCCAGAGCAAGAGAGCCTCCGCATGGCTCCTGAAGACCTAGAATTTGCACACCTCAAACTACCAGCAAGTACTATGGCAGTACTCGGGGAGGCATGGATGCTTACCACAAGAAAGTGCTACGTAGCAAAATGGAAAAGGTTCTCCCAATGGTGCATCAAGGAGAAACTACAACGCAAGAACACAAGGGAATCAACCGTACTAAGATACTTAACGCATCTGCTACAAAACAACCTAAGCTACACATCAATAAGGGTGCACTTAGCTGCGATAGTGGCCTACACAAGAGGAGAAACAGTGAAAAGTTTCTTCACCTCCCAAGTTGTGAAAAGATTTCTGGAAGGAGCGAAAAGACTCGCACTCCCAAAGAGGATGCCAGCACCAGTATGGAACCTCAACGTAGTGCTAACTCAATTGATGAAGTCACCCTTTTTTTTTTTTATAATCAACTTTTTATTGATTTTAAAGGTCCCTCCGTTACCATTACACAGCTTATTCGCCTACAACCATAGAGGCTGGCAGCAAAAAATCTCAGACATCGAAAGGCAGAAGCGTGAAAAACAATGAGGTCCTTCTAAAACTCAAGAACAAGTCCAGGTACAATTTCCCAATTAACAGATTCTCTCGCCCTAGAGATCCCATGCCCTGCACAATCTACATGTCGTGCGGACGAGTTTAGACAGTGGCGACATTGCCATATGAGCTATAACATACTGAAAGTCCCCAATCGTACCCTCAAAGGGCCAAAGTTCCCTTATCTTATATAGCATACCTTTCTCACTATGTCCTTAGCTGTACCTGCGTTCATTCAGCCCTAGATGGAGTATCGTACAGCCATTTCGAGCAATGCGTCTCCACAAGCAGCGTCTGCCCAGTGAGACGGTGCCAAGATGACCCTTCTACCATGCCCCTATCGTGTTCTTCAGCAGGTGCACCCTTAAGTGGTTTGTATTAGCGAGAGGTTTGTTCCGTGTAGGCACATTAGCGTTTGTCCGTGATGAACAAGGCATGAAGTGACAACAGCCAGCAGGCAAGACATGTCAATATGAAAACCGGCAGTTGGGCATTCCGGCTTTACTGCGCTATGGCGACGTTGGAGCCATCTGCTACATTTCCTGTATCGAGGGTTGTCAAAAAAGTAACCAACCAACTGGGAAGGGGTCAGGGCAAAAGAAAAGAAAGGGGGAAGTACTGGGGTACAGGAAACAGGCGTGGCGGGGGGTTGCGGGTCTCACTCTCGCTATCTGATAATGGCTGTGGACTCAACCTTCCAGATTCGGGGTTCCCACCTCGGGGAGGGCGGCTGCAAGTGGCGCGCACTGCAAACCGTCCGCAGGTCTCCAAAAACCCCCTGGACCCGTAGGGTACACTACCTCATCGAACAGTTTCAGGGCCCGGAGTCGTGGCGGCTGCAATCTGACATGTTCCAGTCGCCCCAGGTGATCCACCAAAGGCTTCCAGAGTTTCCTGAACTGGGTATCTCGAAATTGAAGACGTGCCGTGAGCAACTCCATCGCCACCACATGCCACAAGCGGCCAAACCACACATTTATGGAAGGCGTTTGTTTTCTTCCAGTAAAGTGCCACCGTCTGTTTTGCAGCACTCAGCATGTGGAGGCTAAGGTGCCGATCGCGACCTGTCATAGCTCGTATAGTCGCTGGTCTAAGGCCCAAAATGACTACGAGCGGGTCCTCGGGCAGGGGGTACCCTAGCACCTTTTTGATAGGGCTAAGGAACTCGTTCCAATAGGTAGCCAGGAGAGGGCATTTCCACCAAATGTGTATGAAGTCTCCCAGCGCCGGAGTACAACGCCAGCATAAGGGAGATGCCTTAGGAAACATTTTGTGAAGTCTAGCGGGGGTGTAGTACCATTGGGTCATTATTTTGTAAGCCAACTCCTGTTGGGGATTGCTACGTAAAATTTTGGGGATGTCTCCCCAGAGTCTTGCCCATTGAGAAGGGGTAACACCTGAGCCGGAGATGCTTTGCCATCGCAGTTGGTATGGGTGAGGGTCCAGGCGCTGCGCATGCTGAAGTACCTTATATATACGAGAAATCAGCCACTTATAAGTGCCGAAGGAGCGTGCTAACCGCTCGAACGGAGTGTAGGGTCGCGTGGTTGCCTGCGTCAGGGAGAAGCCCTGTATCCAGTGACGAAGCTGTATATACTGGAATTTTTCCTTCTCCGTTAGCCCAAATTCTTGTTTGCATTGTGCAAAGGTTTTAAGATTCTCACCTAGGAATAAGTCCTGTATCGTCCTGCACCCGGTTTCTGTCCAGTTCGCAAAATAGGGTGGGCGACACGCCGGAGGGAACTGCGGATTGCGAGCAATAGGAGTGTGAGGGGATGGGAAGGTGGTGAGGCCCCTGCGGACCGCCACCTTGTCCCAAATCTCACGGACCCTTTTGGTGGGGACAGCCATATAGGCGCTGCGATGGCGTGCCTCCCGAGGCAACCAGGCATGGTCCCATAGCGGGCGACAAGTGACTGCCCTAGCCATGTGAAACCACACCTTTTCACTCTCCCATGCTCCCCATTCCAGTACAAAGCGGAGGTGCGACGCCCAGTAGTAGTCAAGTAGGTTAGGGCAGGCGAGTTCGCCCCTATCCCGGGGGAGCTTCAAGATTTTACTAGAAAAGCGTGGTTTCTTTCCACCTCATATAAAAGCGACGAGTTCGCGTTGGAGCCCCTGGATTTGGTGCTCCGGAATAGGCGTCGGCAGGGTTTGAAAGAGAGGATCTTCGTAAGTATAGACATTTTCACGGTGTTGAGACGACCGAGCCAAGAGAGCGGCAAAGCTTTCCACGTGTGTAAGTCGGCCAGGACTGAAAGTTTATAGTCTTGCCAGTTGGCCTGAGTCCAGGTGGCTAGATCTGGAGTCAAGTTACGGCCCAGATAGCGCACTGACCGGCTCGCCCATTGATAAGGGACGCAAGCCTCGAGTGTCAGAAGTGCCTCGTCCGGGATCGTAATATTAAGGGCCCAGGACTTTGCGTGGTTAATTTTAAGTCCAGAGGCGCATTCATAGGTTTGAAGCAACGAGTGTACCGCCGGCAGCGAGCGTAAAGGGTCGGATAAGGTGAGAAGGAGATCGTCCGCAAAGAGGGCGGTCTTATGCTACACACCCCGAAGAAAGATACCGCGGACGTCGGGGGACCGGCGTATCATAATGGCATGAGATTCCACCACAAGGGCGAACAGCAAGGGTGACAGGGGGCAACCCTGCCGGGTGCCCCTGCAGATGGGAAAAGGCTGCGTGAGCTGGCCATTTACGTGCACCCTGGCCATCGGCGAGATATAGGGAGCCATAATACGCGCCGCCATCTTGTGGCCCAGACCCACTTTCGGTAGGACCGCACGGAGGAATGACTAGTCCACACGATCGAACGCTTTCTCGGCGTCAAGCGAAAGCAGGCAGGCTTGATATTCCCCAATGCTTAGCCTTCCCGACAATGTGTGCTATTCGGCGTACGTTGTCCGCGCCCTGGCGATGAATAAACCCCACTTGGTCCTGTTCAATGAGGTTGGGCAAGTGGACACTATGCCGTTTAGCAAGAATTTTAGTGTACAGCTTAAGATCTGTATTTAACAGGGCAATGGGCCGATAAGAGGAGCAAAGGGTATGGTCCTTCCCGGGTTTCGGGATGAGGGGTATTTCGGCCATTGCCTTGTCTGGCGAGGGCCCAACCGACTCAGCGAACGAGTTGAAGAGACGCAGGAGATATGGTTGTAATTGCGGCAGGAAGGCGCGATAGAACAATACCGGGAGCCCATCCGGGCATGGCGTTTTACCTAACTCAATGTCTTGCAGAGCGCCAGCTATTTCTGCTGGGGTGATGGAATCCTCCAGGAGCCTAGATTGGCGCTTGCTCAGTGGTTCCCAGTCGCATGTGTCCATGGCCGCTGATATCCGATCCGCCGCGGGCAGGTCACCAGCGTAAAGAGTCGCGTAGTAGTCACGAAATGTTTGAAGCTTCGCCGATTCCGCGGTAGCCCATGACCCGTCTGCCTTCTGCAGCTTTGCAATGTGGGCCTTGGCTGCCCGTGTTCGCAGACGCAGTGCTAGGACAGTGCCTACCTTATCGCCACCTTCATAATAACGCTGCTTGAGTGCAAGCAGAGCACGCTCCGCCTTGTTTGTTCTATGCGCACGGAGCTGGCCTCTAAGGACAGCCAGGCGTCGTTTGTGCGTCGCCAATGGGCACTCCTGATCCATCTGCTCAAGCGTCTTGATTTCTCGCGTAAGCTTGTTCTCGTAGAGCTGTGCCTCGCGCGCCCTAGCGACAGCTATAGCTGTGAGAGTACCTCGTATAGTGGCTTTGAAAGCGTCCCACAGAAGAGGGAGTGGGGTCCCCGGTAAATCATTCGCTTCAAAGTATGCCAAAATAGCTGCCTGAAGTTCCTCCCCATCTACCGGGTCTCGAAGGACGTGGTCCGGAAATCGCCTTCGGCTCGTCCATGGCGAGGGGGTGAGATGTTCCCGTAGACAAAACTCCACATGAGCGTGATCGGATATCGAAATGTTAGAATGGGATGCCGATATGGTATCTCTGAGCAAAGAGTGTGACACTAGCAGAAGGTCTATACGAGAGTATGAGCGGTGCGCATGCGAGTAGTAGGTATAATCTCGCAGCCCCGGAGAGTGATAGCGCCAGATATCGACCAAGTTTAAAGCAGCTAGGGAATTCTTTACTGCTGCGGACATGGCGCCCACCCCATGGAAGACGCCCCCACAGCGATCTAGCTCCGCATCCCACACCAAGTTGAAGTCGCCTCTGACTTTGAGGTCTGAATTCACCGGCTCAAGGTGTTCCCTAATCAGCCTGCGCAAGAAGGCACCCTGATCCTGGTTGGGGGCATGTATATTACACAAATTGAGTGTGCGGTGCCCTCTCCTGACTTATACCCGCAAGAACCGACCCTCAGCATCTGAGTACTTAAGTGGTCCCTTGAGGTACCCCGCCCTGCAGAGGATAGCTACCCCCGCTGTCATAGTGGCCGCCGAGGACCAGAACTGATGAGGGAAGCGTGGGTGGGCCATACGGGCCACATCAGACTTAAGAAGATGGGTCTCTTGGAGGAAGATTATATCGGGGCTCTGAAGTAGCAAATACCGCCATATTTGGCAGCGCTTGTTGGGCGAGTTGAGCCCTTTCACATTAAGGGAAATAATCTTCCAAAAGGGTGTAATGCTCATGTCCACGGATCAACTAGTGGGGCTGTCCCCTTGCGGTTCTTCCACGCGCTAACTGTCCCCCGCCCCCCCCGCCAAGAGGGTACCGAGGGATGGGGAAAGGGGGGGGGGGGGGTAAGAGCAGGGGAAACAACAAAGACACTGAAACGGCCAACATGGCCAACAAAGCCTATTCCAGTCTAGGAAGTAGCCAGGCACAACAGTGCAGGCTGTCCCGGAGATGCCACTCTCCCAGAAATAGGTGTGGGGGTCTGTCATCGCCTATCGATGATTCCAGATCGCCAAGGGCCTGCTCAGGGCAACCGCCCCAGCAGTACAGGTGTTGCGCCGAAGAGTGGGCATAAGTGCGCCCCCAAGTTAGGCGTCGGGGGCATTGAAGGGGGAGCCAAGGCGGCCGCAGGCTAACCAAGCCAACAGCCATCGCATCTCCGAGGCTGTCATCAGGTAGGATGTTCCACAGCATTGGGACTCACTTGAGGAGAGATGCCTGTGATCCAGACGGTGACGGGCCACCCTCCAAGGATTTTGTGTTGTATGATTCCCACTGAAATATGAGGGCGAAGGGGTGGCTCCATTGGTAACGGATGTTGAGATCCTGAAGCTTGTCAGTGATGGGTCGGAAGTCCCTTCGGCGCAGGAGAGTCGTGGGGTCCAGTTCTTGGAACAGCTGATTAGGGTTGCCTCAGCAGAGTATTTCGGGTTTATCTCTAGCAGATTTGAGGATGGCTTCTTTTTCGACAAAGAAATGGACCTGTGTCAGGATGTTGGGGATGAGTCCAGGCCTCCCAGATGGTCCCGAGACCCTGTGCGCACGGTCCAGAGTCGGCGGTGAAGCATCCTCGTCCCCTCGGATGGCGTGAAGCAGGTCTGCCACAAACTACATTATGTCCGTGCCTTCCGCCCCGATTGGAACACCCCTTATGCGTATGTTCCGGCGCCCCCTATTTTCCAAGTCCTCCTGTTTAATCTGAAGCTCAACATGTTGTTCCTCCAAAGTCGCAAGCCGCTGCCATAGGTGTTCCTGGTCCTCCGTGCGAGCATCTAGGGTCTTCTCCAGGTCATCCACTCGACCTCCCAGTTCCCCCACGTCTCTCCGGAGCTCCTTAACACACGCTTGAACTTCCGTACTAAGTGACCCGATTTCTGTCTTGAGCTCTTGCATGAACAGTGCCATGAAGGACTGTGTGACCGGTTCGGCGGAGGTTCCAGCTCCAGATGCTGCAGCGCCCATCAGTGCTGCGCCCGGCTTGCTCCATAAGTCTATAACCGAAGCATCCTTGGAGGCCGCTGGAGGCTCCCTCCCTGACTTTGTGCGAGTCATGCTTCAAAAGCGCCGGAGGCAGTCTCTCGGTGTGAGAGCGCCGACCCGGTCTCCCCAGGCCGCCCGCTCCGCGCAACGTCCAGGCCTCCCATCCGCAGGCCCCTGGATTGACAGTGGGGCGCAGCCGGCCACCAAGAGGACCAGGGCGCCGCGCTCCGGAGGGCCTTCAAAAACAGTTCCACAGAGACTAGGCCAGGCAGTAGAGCCCTCTCCAGGCAGGAAAAGTGTGGCAAGTCTCCAGTCCCCAGCGCCGCTCAGAGCCGCCAAGCACTCCGCCTGCCCTCCAGGAGTGCCTCCAGTGCCGACGGCCGCACACCTCTGGCTCCTCAAACTTAGTCCGTCGGGAAGGATGTAGGGGAGGCATAACGGCGCGTCCCCACTTCATGTACAAACTTCCAGGGGGTGGTCGCGGCAGGGCGTCCAGCAGGGCGAAGATCCGGGGCGTACCCCAACCCCCGTAAGGCAGGGGAATCTCACCTCTGAAAACGGCTCCACTCCCCTGGGAGGCCAGAAGCAACCAAGGGCTCAGATAGTGCGTGGCGGAGTTCCCAATGTCGCTCCCCTCCTGCAGGCCCAGCCACGTTTCGGGGCAGTTCCGCCACTGGACGGCCACAATAGATCATGTAAGGCCTAGGCAGGGGGCCACAATAGATCATGTAAGGCCTAGGCAGGGGACCAGAGGTCCCTCCAAGTGCGCTCCCTCTTGAATCTCGCTGCCAACCTCTGTCCCGCTCTCCCCAACCAGCAGAGTCCCCACACGGCGCAGCGCCAGCCACCTCTCAGCGTCTGCGCCGTCTCCTCTGATCACAAGCAGACCAGGCCAAGAGTTCCACAGAGCCAGGCGCCCTCCCGCTGACTCCCACTGCACTGCAAGGCAGGCCGCCAACCAGGCAATGCGGTTGCCGACTCAGGGGCCCTCGAAACAACTCACGGGGATGGTCTACTGCACATAAAATGGCCTCCTGTTATATAAGCCACCACCTGCCAGCAGCAGCGATGGGCGTCGCGGTCCACTCCGTACCGTGCTGGCAGCTCGCTCGTCAGTCGCTGCTCCCGGCCTTTCACGGGTGGGTGCAAGGCTCCGGCAAGTCTCTAGGGTGGCCTGCAACAGGAATGTGGGGAGCCTCCTCTCGTAGTGCCGGGTACCAGGTTTGGGAAGAGCAGCGACGGCCGGCCGGGACCCAGGCCCCCAGGGCCCTCGCAGACCTCCAGCGCCTGCTCACCCCAGTCTCCCCCACCGGGGATGCTCAGGCATGAAGAGACCCCCAGCCAGCCCAGGATCAGCTCGGCGCCCCGCGGCAGGGGGTGAACAAGCAGGGGCCACAGATCCGATCTCACCGCTTGCGCAGGGTGTGAGGTGTGCGGCGAGCAGGTCACAGTCCGCCGGGATCCAGACACCCCTGGGGCTACGCTCTCATCTATTCGCCTCACCCACAGAGCAGCTGCAGGGTCTGTCCTCTCCGCGAGGCCCCAGGCACTCCAGCATACAAAATGGCGGCTGGCGCCCCTTTTTTCTGCACCCGATCACGCCAGGCAGCGCCGTCCGGTAGCCACAGCTTAAGTCTCTCTGCGCGGCAGCCTCCTCCACCCAGCGTCGGCTCTCCGGCCCGTGACAGCGTCCCAACGCCCCCAGGAGCTCCCGGCTTACCAGGTCTGGGCGAGGAGATATGGCGGCCGCCGCTCCACTCCCGGGGCCCTAGGGTCCCACAGCTCAGGCAGCCTGTGGTCTGCAGCCGCAGGGGGCCCTCCAGGCGACGCCTCCTCGTCGGCCGTGAGCGCGGGCTCCCCCCCGCCCGAATGGCGCCAGGAGTGCAAGAGGGAGGCAGACAAGATGGCGGGCAGTACAGCAGTCACCAGGCCCTCCTTTCTTCGTGATACGCGATGGTGTCTGCAGCCGCCCCGGGCTATCACCAAGCCCACAGTTGGTAGCCCTCTGTTTTCCGCCCCTCGTGAGCATCAGTCCGGGCTCAGCTACTTCCGCTACACCGCTGTTTGAGGCGAAAGATCCCGGAGCAGGAACGACGGGTGTCTCACTCTATGCCCAGCGAGACCACGCCCCCAAGTCACCCTTTGAACCTATTCACAAGGCTACACTGCACACGCTCACACTAAAGACAGCCTTCTTGGTGGCTATCACGTCGCTACGAAGAGTAAGTGAGTTTCAAGTGCTAAAACTCCAGGAACAATACTTAAAACTACACAAGGACAGGATTGTAATGAGAGCGGACCCACACTTTATGCCAAAGGTGGTGTCTCGGTTCCACATTAACCAAACATTGCAAATACCTAGTTTTTTCCAAAAACAGATAAAATAGAAAGGGTGCTACACACACTAGATGCCAGAAGGGCTGTAATGCACTATCTAGAGGACAAAGGAGTGCAGAAAAACAAAACCGTTCTTTGTCTCCTTTGCCAGCAGTTTTATGGGACGACCAGTGACCAAAAATACGATTGCACAATGGAAAGCACAGACAATTCAACTCTGCCACAAGCAGGCAGGACAACAGTTAAAAGGAGCAGCTCAAGCTTACTCAACAAGGAAGAAAGGAGCAACAATATTGTTTCTAGCAAACACACCTATCCAAGACATTTGCCAGGCTGACACATGGTCTTCAGTGCAAACGTTCACTAAGCACTACTGTGTGGATATTGAAATGAACAAGGAAGCGCAAGTGGGACAGGTCTTACAGCACATTTTCAGTAACCAATGCTAATCTTCCACCCAGCCACCGCAGTAAGGACAAACCGCTAAGTCTATGCGTAGCATAGTGAATCCAGAAAGATTCACGCTGCAAAACGTATAGTTTCTTACCTGTCGGTGTACTTTTGCAGCTTGAAGACTTTCTGGATTCACTAGCGATCCCACCCTTCTCCCCCAGAAAGATAAGACAGTAGGACAAGGGGGGTTAAACTGCACACATAGCTAAATGGATCTGCAAAGGAGATTAAACACAAGACCAGAAAAAAGAATCTGAAGATGGCGACCACAGGTAGCGCGTTGACGTCACGACGGACAACAAATGATGAGATGTCGACGCTCGCCTGGGCCACGAGAAAAAAATGGAAAAAGAGAAAATACTACCATTCTGGACCCAACCACTAGATGGCGGAATAATGCACAGCAATGTGAATCCAGAAAGTCTCAAAGCTGCAAAACTACACCTACAGGTAAACTATACGTTGTTACTAGCCATCTGGCTAGTAGGGCTGCTCCTTTCAGCTTGGACGGGCTGTGAGAAAGTGCCATCTTTCTTGCATGGTATGCCCCCACTTTTTGCTGAATGTACTTTGAGTGTGCCCTGGACTCCCGCCAATCAGGTGCCCAGGGCCTATGTTCCTTCCCTAAAAACCTCCAACCCAAATTGGCAAACCCTGGCCACATGTCAGCCCCTGGTAAATGGTACCCAGGGCCTTGTGACCAGGGAAGGCCTCTAAGGGCTGCAGCACTCATTGTGCCACCCTTAGAGGCCCTTTACCCTAACACACACACACACACACACACACACACACACACACACACACACACACACACACACACACACACACACACACACACACACACACACACACACACACACACACACACACACACACACACACACACACACACACACACACACACACACACACACACACACACACACACACACACACACACACACACACACACACACACACACACACACACACACACACACACACACACACACACACACACACACACACACACACACACACACACACACACACACACACACACACACACACACACACACACACACACACACACACACACACACACACACACACACACACACACACACACACACACACACACACACACACACACACACACACACACACACACACACACACACACACACACACACACACACACACACACACACACACACACACACACACACACACACACACACACACACACACACACACACACACACACACACACACACACACACACACACACACACACACACACACACACACACACACACACACACACACACACACACACACACACACACACACACACACACACACACACACACACACACACACACACACACACACACACACACACACACACACACACACACACACACACACACACACACACACACACACACACACACACACACACACACACACACACACACACACACACACACACACACACACACACACACACACACACACACACACACACACACCCCCCCCCCCCCCACCCCCACACCCCCACCCCCACACCCCCCCTTTGCAGGCTGAGTGTCTGAATACAAGACAAAACAGACGATGTGTGCATGCCCACAACCTGCACTGCCCTGTCATACATCAGCCACCCCTCTAGCTGGGTGCCCTATGTCAGTGGTGTGGGCACAGGAGCATGAGCCCTGTGCCCCTACAGTACCCGGGTCCATTCCTGGGCCCTGTAAGTGCAGTGCTGCCATTTAAGAGTACATGGTGCTGGGAGCTTGTCAAACACGTACTCCACAGCACCATAATGGCAACACTGAAGACACAGAAGTTTGGTATCAAACTGCTCAGCACATTAAACCCACACTGATGCCAGTGTGGGATTTAATGTACCAAGCACCACAGAGGGCATCTTAGAGTGGCCCCCTGAAACCTAACCTACAATCCACGTCTAGTCTGAGAGGCTGCCTAGGCTGCCAAACAGCAGACATGTTGCTGGACCCCTGGGTAGGAGAGCCCCTGCTCTCCGGGGCCTTTAACAATGCACATCCTGCATCAGGTGTTAGATCTCCTCCCCCAGGATGGGCAGGGGGAAGCTTCAAGCTTCTGTGAGCTTCTCCAGGCCACTTGCAACCCCCACTCTGGCGGGATGCATGGCCGGAAACCCCAAATAAGGACAGGGGATGTGCCAGCCTGCCAACCCCACCCCTCAGGTGGGGAAGGCGAGGTGAAGCACATCTCCGTGCGCTCGCCATCTTGAGGATGGGAGGCCCTACCCAATCTGGACTAGGCTACTGCTCCCCTCCCACAGGAAAGTGGTAGAATAGGGGGTGTACCCACCCCAGGACAGGGACCCATTGGCCCCTAAATCTAGTATTTAGGGGCACCCTGAACCTTCCTTCCCCAGATTCCGAAATACCAAGAAGAGCAAGAAGAAAGACCTGCCCTGCAGCTGCTAAGAAGAGGAAGACAACTGCTTTGGCCCCAGCCCTACTGGTCTGTCGACCCTCGAACCTGCTCCTGCTACAACCCGGCACCTCTTGTGGCCAGCAACCTCACAAACCCCGGAGGACTTGGATATCTTTTTGCTCTAAGCACCTGGGACTCCCATGAGTAGAGGCTCTACTCAAAATCTGCTTCTAATCCCTGGCATCAGCCCGGAACCGCGATCCCTGCACCCGCCAAGCCTGGCCTGTGCCGTAGTGAACAAAGACCATGAGGGCGACCCCTTGGCGACTTTGACCCAGAGTCTGGCACCCAAGGACTTCCCTCGATGCTCCTGATGACGCCTGCAGCCTCAGAACCAGGAGCCCCCCCCCCCCCCCCCCAACCGCAATCAAGAGGGTAAGATTTCCCGACACCAAAAGGCACCCCTGCACCTGGCACCCTGCCCTGCGGCCCCCTGTGCCGCACTCCTGGGTACCTACCTATCCTCCAACTTACCTCTCGAAGTGGTGGTGGCACCTGAAGAATCTTCGTCCCCGAACTTGCAGTCTTTTTCCAAACCGGAGCTCTCCCATTGAAATCAATTGAACGCCCGAAGGCTCAAAAGCACCCTGCACCCAGCCACCAGAGTGGCCCTGGCAGTTTAAGCTTTGCACCTATCTACTTCCCCATTTGCCCTGAGCAAAAGACCAGGAGCCCAGCTCCCACAGCCGAGTGGCCTGCTAGTCAGCAGCCACCAACCAAGGCCCCCTACCTCCCATAGGATAACATTGGGCCTAACTCACTCTGCACCCGGCTGCCCCTGTGCCGCTGAGTGTGTAACAACTGTACCTACCTGACCCTGGGAGACCCCAGAGTCTGTGCCCAGAACCTTAACTCTGCCAGTGGAGTACTTACCTTAAAGCCGATAACTCAATTTCCTTAATAGGGTAACATTAACTGGTTTCTTCTGAAATTTCAAATCGTACGAACTGTGAAACTTAATTTCTTACCTGTTTTAGATAGAGGTCCCAGTACTAATCTAGGAGCCCAGTACTGGATTACAAAAGTAACGAGACCATACCTGCAACTTGAATTTTCTTCCATAGGGAATGATTGACTGTTTTTTATGAAATTTCTACTAAGTGTCAACTTTTAAAATAGCAAAATATTACTTAAAAATCCTAGTGGTAACTAAGTCTACTTTTATCACTTGTTTCTAAGCACTGTCCCAGGACTGAATCTAGGATCCAGTCCTGGAATCACAAAAGTAATCTAAAGTAATCTATTGCAAATAACTTGAAACTTCCATTGAACTCAATGCATTATTGTGTTTAAAATTGTGTTGCCTATTGCAACAACTTGTACTTTCTACAAAAGCCAATTGCATATTAAAAAAGTATTTATATAAAGCATCTCATTCTGAGAAAGTATATTTTAATACCTATTGGTTCTAAAATAAAAGACTCATAAATAAATAAACCATTGTCCTAGAGTTCAGTTATTGTGTGTGAGACCATTTGCTGACTGTGTGCAAAAAATGCTTTACACTGTCCTCTGATACTACCTTACTGCTCGACCAAGCTACCACTTTAGAGAGTAAGGTTATATCTAACTTTAGCCTCTGCCAAATCTCTGGGGGCTGTGTACTCTGTACACACTGTACCTATTTGGGAACAGGGTGTTAGAGGCATATGAGCTGCAGATTACACACTTGTGCATAGATCGCCATCTGGCGTTGGGCCCGGATGTTTGCAGTTTGTTTTTCCTCTTGGAAAGTCTTTGGATGTCACGAGGTCGGTGACTCCTCCTTTGGATCGTATTGCGCATGGGCTTCGGCTCCATCCTCAGATTGTTTTTTTCCGCCATCAGGCTCGGATGTAATCTTCGCGCACCGGTTCCGAACAGCTTCAGTTTGACGGTCGACACGCAATCCTCACCCCAAACCGCGGTATTGTTTCGATCGCCATCTCCCCCACCCAACGTGCCTTCTCATCGGCACGGACCTTCGGTTCCAGTCTTCGACTGCGGCCTTCGGGCCTCTCCAAGCTTCGGTCCTGGCTAATGGAAAGGACGCCATTTAAAAAGTGCCCTCAATGTGGGTCAAAATTTCCCCACACCGATCTCCACGATGTATGCAATCTCTGTCTCTCCCCTGAACACTAGGTTCGAGACTGTCCGGCGTGTAAGTCCTTCTGGTCCAAAAAGACTATTCGGGACCGAAGAGCCAGAAGAACTATGGCGCACTCCTCGACGACGATTCCGGATGACCTCTTCGGAGAAGGCATTGACGCTACAGAGCGTTACACCGAAGAGGGCCTCGTCCGCGCTTCTGAGGCCGACGACTCAGATGTGGAGGACATCACCCCGGCGCAGAGGGTCGTGGGTACTGATAGTAGATAGGTGCAAAGCTTACACTGCCAGGGCCACTCTGGTGGCTGGGTGCAGGGTGCTTTTGACCAGGAACATCTATTTGGCCCAAAGGTGGATGAGGCCCTAGAAAAAATGAAGGATACGGCGAAGTCTATGGGAGCCTTACAGTCGCACCCTCCTAGACGCTCCTTTCGCCGCTCTTCCTTTCGAAGTACATCTAGAGACTACTCCTCAGACACCGCGTCCACTTCATACAAATCCCCTACTCAGTCCACCTTCACGAGGGGTTATCAAAGAGGCGTCTATAGGGGTAACAATAATAAAGGCAGAGGCAAAACAAACAACGCCCGCTCTGCCACAACGCCTACCCAATGACTTCTCCCCCCCCCCCCTGCTCCCCCCAGACCATTCCACTCCAGTCGGGGGCAGACTCCAACATTTCCTTTCGGTCTGGGCTACCATCACCTCAGACAAATGGGTAACACAAATAATTCGGTCAGGCTACTGCCTAGAACTTGTATCTACCCCCCCAAACATTCCACCCAGGCAGCGCCCAATGTCACAAGAACATTTAATACTCCTAAAGCAGGAGGTAATCTCCCTCCTACAGAAACAGGCAATAGAACCCGTTCCTACCAACCAACAAAACAAGGGAGTCTACTCCCTATATTTTCTCATACCTAAAAGGGACGAGACTCTGCGGCCCATCCTAGATCTCCGGCCCCTAAACACATACATACACTCCGACCATTTTCATATGGTAACGCTTCAGCAGGTACTTCCGCTCCTCTCCCAGAACGACTTTTTGACCACCTTAGACCTAAAAGATGCTTATTTCCACATTCCAGTGCACAAAGCTCATCGGAAGTACCTCAGATTTGTAGTGGATGGACAACACTTCCAATTCAAAGTGCTCCTGTTCGGAGTCACAACAGCGCCAAGGGTATTCACCATGTGCCTAGCAGTTTTAGCAGCATATTTGCGAAGACAACACATCCACGTCTTCCCATACTTAGACGACTGGCTGATAAAAGCCAGGTCATACAATCAGTGTGTACAACACACGTCTGCCACCATTCAACTCCTCCATCAGCTGGGTTTCACAGTAAACCACCAGAAGTCCCATCTCCAACCATCCCACATATAACTATACCTCTGTGCCACCATAGACACCTCAAGAGCACTAGCCTACCCCAATCCTGCCAGGATTGCAAGCATTCAAGCTCTACGCACAAAATTCATAGTACAACACTTGCTTCCAGCTCCAGTGTTTATGCAACTAATAGGGATGATGGCCTCTTTCATTTTCATAGTGCCTCACGCAAGACTCCAGATGCGTCCTCTCCAAGAGTGCTTAGCGCGCCAATGGAACCAGGCCCAGGGTCAATTAACAGATCTGGTGTTGGTAGATGGTCGCACCTATCGCTCTCTGCAGTGGTGGAACACCACAAACCTTTCCAAAGGTCGACCGTTCCTGGACCCGGTTCCTCAAATAGTACCGACAACGGATGCATCGCTCTCCGGCTGGGGAGCTCATCTACTGCATCTCACCACACAGGGCAAGTGGACACCTCAACAAAAGTTACTCCATATAAACCACCTGGAGTTACTAGCAATCTTCTTAGCCCTAAAATCTTTTCAAACTCAAATTTCAGGCAAGGCAGTCCTGATCCGAACAGACAACATGACAGCCATGTACTATATTCAAAAACAAGGCGGCGCACACTCTCCACAGCTCTCACCTAGCACAGAGCATATGGAGATGGGCAATACCCCAGAAAATCTTTCTCCTAGCTCCGCATGTCCCAGGAGTCCAAAACACTATGGCAGATCTGCTCAGCAGGCAGCTTAACAGATCCACCAGTGGGAGCTTCACCCGCAATTTCTTCACCCGTACTTTCAAATGTGGGGGCATCCACAGATAGACCTCGTCGCCACCCACAAACGCCAAATGCCCAAGCTTCGCCGCCAGATACCCACACCCATTGTCCAAAGGAAATGCGATATGGATGAACTGGTCAGGCAGATTTGCGTACGCTTTTCCACCTCTCCCACTCATTCCACTAGTGGTGCGCAAACTACAACAACACTCCCTCACACTAATCCTAGTAGCTCCAACGTGGGCAGACAACCGTGGTATACCACACTGCTGGAACTATCTGTAGTACCGCACCAAAAACTACACCTCTCCACACCTCTTAACCCAGAACCATGGAGAGATCAAACACCCGGACCCAGCACAGCTCAACCTTGCGATCTGGCTCCTGAAAACCTAGAATTCGGAGACCTAAATCTTCCCCCTGACTGTATGAACGTTATCAAGGAAGCTAGAAGACCTACCACTAGAGCGTGCTACGCTGTTAAGTGGAAACGTTTTGTTGTTTATTGCCATAACACCATCAATCCACTGGACGTGTCCAATCAACACATCATAGGCTACTTACTCCACCTACAAAGGTGTAATCTAGCCTACACGTCCATTCGACTACACCTCGCAGCTATTGCAGCTTACCTACAAAACAGGCAACATCTATCACTCTTTAGAGTGCCTGCCATCACAGCCTTCATTGAAGGCCTTCAAAGAATAATTCCCCCCCAGAGTGCCACCCTCACCTGTGTGTAACTTAAATAACGGTTCGAGGCATGTGGGCTGCTGAATTCATATCTGTGCATAGATCGCCGCCTAGTGTTGGGTCCGGATGTTTGCACGTTGTTGTCCTGGAAGAGTCTTCGAAGTATCACGAGATAGGTGACTCCTCCCCTGGACCACAGTGCGCATGGGCATCCTCTCCATCCTTAGATTGTTTTTTTCCGCCATTGGGTTCGGATGTGCTTATCTTGGCTCAAGTTAAGAAACTTCAGTTTAAGGCCAAAAGGCCTTTAGTTTTCGTCGGTACTGTTCCCGTTCGGTATCGACTACTTTCTTTACTAGTTTAGAACCTTCTTCCAGCCTTTTGGATCAGTTTGGTCCGAACATCGAACTTACATCGACGATGGAATCGAGGACTCCATTCAAACGGTGTCCTTTATGCCACGCAAAATACCCACACATCGACGTCCACCCGGTATGCAACAAATGTCTCACCGGATCACGGTGAGTCAATGTATGGCCTGTGCTCGATTCCGATCGAAGAAGGCTCTCCGGAATCGACGGGCGGCGAGATTAGAAGCGCAGCAATCGGAGCCTGCCCCAGCCAACATCTTCAGCACCGAGGACGAGGACGCAGAGAGCGTGGAAGAAGTAAACTCCAGCCCCGCTTCCGAACACGATTCCCGATCGGAAGACGACAAAGTGCTTTTTCAAAGGGAAGAAGTCATCGACGGAGACTACGATGAGGCCTTTGGGGCCGAAGAAGATAGCTCTAGCGAAGAGCCGGGCCCACCCGTCGATACGGAGGCCGTTAAAGTGCGTCATTCTAAGGCTCAGGTCGAGGGATCGCCTCCGGCCTTACCCGAGATCAATCTCAAAGTTCTTCGGCCCCACCTTCGGGCCCGGCCTCGAACATCCCGCACGAGCCATTATTACTGAAGACGACTGGGTTCCCTTCAACGAAACCAAAACCAATCGTCGCACCAGTTCCACCGAAACCAAAAGTGAAACTGGCTGTAATCGGCTCGAAGCCCTCCACTCCTTCGACGCCAGCAAAGGCCGTCTGCCCCGAACGTAGTAAAAGGGATTTCGGCGCCGAACTCACTGCAGCGGATATCGGTACCGACCCGAAGAAAAAGGCCCTCGGTCCTCCCCAAAGCGCCTCGGCCTCTGGCACCGAAGCCGTCGGCCCCGACCACCAAAGTCAAAATGGCCGCTCCATCTGCGTCCACGTCGAAGACAGCGGCAGACGCCAAGTCGTCGACTCTAACGACCGTCGATACCTGCCTTCGAATCGATGACCCCATGGCTACAAAGCAGTCGACGCCTACCTCCACGGTGCCGACCGGCTCCAACGAGCCTTCTGCGTTCTCAGTGCAACAAGTCGCGGCCTCGTTGCAACTCATCAGGGAACGGGCAGCCCTCCGATCCACGTCGGGCCCCGACACGCACAAGGCTCCGAAAGCACCCTCTGCGCCGACCAACATCACTTTTGGCTTGCCGCCGTCCACGGCACCGAAGATGTTCGAGATCCGAACACGTGTCCGCCAGACACAGTCCCCGTCTACTGGACACACAGATTCTGAGCCTTCACAGCCACAATTCATCGACGCCGACACTGGTAAACTGATGCTCCGCAAGCGGAAGATCACGCCAGAGAGGGGATTGGACTCTTACAGAATACCTCTCAAGCACAAATTGCCGGCGGGGTCGGAACCAGTTCTGTATGAATGCTAACACACCTATCAGGATCCCCAGTCCTTTTCTCCTACGCCTTCAGAGACGGACGCAGTAGAGGACTACATGGGAGATGATACCACCTGTGAGAAGTTGGCCTGATGTATGATGTCACTAGTTCTAGTGTACACCTTATCAGTCCAAATACCCTTATGGTGATTGGTTGTAAAGTCAACCTTATAGACCAGCTATCCTAGTGGTAGCATGGACAAGAGCAGTCTTAGGCTAAACTCTGAATGGCATGTGAAGCCAGCTGTGATACCATATATAATCCCTTGAATACCAAATGAAAGGACACCACAACAGATATATATATATATAAAATAAAGTGTATTTATTCTAGTCAAACCCTCAGCACTCTTTATGAGATTAGAGGTAAGTACAACAGTCTTATTTAAGCATACATTAAGTCACACAGGTAAGTAATACAGTTAGGCCCTAGGGGCCACGCAAACCATATACTAAGTAAGTGGTATAAGGACCACTGTCACGGAAATAGGATAGGCCTAGGCCTAGGGAATCGCTGGGGCTACACTATACTACCAAAGGTTAGGAAGTGGGAGGCCCACGGGATTCAGGTGCAGAGTGGAAACACTCACGCGTAATGCGTAAAAGTTACTAGCAATAGTACAGTTTAGAAATAGATAGATTTAGGACACTTCCGGAGTAGCTAGGAAGTCGAGACTGGAAAACTAGACACTAGGATAGTCACTATCCTGATGAGCACCGGAGTACCCAAGTTACCTAGCCAACAGGCTGCGGGTGCATAGGGGTGAAGTTGCGTCGGGTTTCGTCGTCGACTCCTATGGATGCCTGAAGAAAGATGCTGACAGGCAGTCAGTGAAGAGTGTCCGGTGGATCCCAAGGCTGGGATCAGGAAGAAAGGATACCTGCAAGCAGAGGGGACAGAGTCAAGGTCACTAGCCAGTGACCACGTGGAACCAGGAAGGAACCAGGCGATGTCGTGAAGATTGCAGGTGAAGCTGAAGCTTGTCGCTGCAGCCACGAGGACCAGGGAACGCCGAGGACGACCAGGACCAGGAGGCGAGCTGTCCCACGAAGGCTCTTGCTGTCGGCGGCGTCGAAGTTGGACTAGGACTCACCAAGCCTTGGCAAGCGGAACCCACGAAGAATGGAGGACTTGCTTCTGGTGCAGACCAGGAAGGTCTGGGGTGCTTCTCGTTTTACAAGAAGCAGGAGCCAGTCTGGAGGAGCCAAACCAGCGGTGAAGATTTCAGGGTGCGTCGTCACAAAGGCCACTAGCCAGCGGGCAAGCAACCGGACAGACGCGGCAAGCAGGAAAATGCTGAAGGGCCCCACGCAGGACTCGTGGAGTGTGGGGGGCTGATCTTCGGTGCAGATGGTGCTTGGGGTTGGGGCTTCTCAATCCCCGGTGCACAACTTCGAGGGTGCCTCAGAAGCTGCGCTTGAAGATACTAGCCACTTTTCCCAGGTAGCCGGTCCCACGTCTCTCGTCGCCTCCACGGATCTCAGCTCTGCTGTGGATGTGGATCAGGGTCGGAGAAGTCTGGAAGTCAAGGCTCTGGTCGGGCTCTGCAGTTGGTCCCTCGTAGAACTTCAGCAAAGGGTAGTCTCTTGATGGTGCCTGTTTGCACAGGGTAGCCACTCCTTGGCCACAAGGGAGATTCTTCAGTCTTCTTCTTTCGTCGAATGCCGAAGGTCCAGAGTTTCTGTTCAAGTTGCAGGTTCAGGATAATCTAAAGTCTTGAGGCCCAACTCCCACTCTTATACTAATCTGGGGGGCTGGGATACCTGCTAGGTCACGCCTTATGGGTGGGACCTGGGAGGGGGTGGTTACACCCACTTCCCTTTGTCCAGTTTCGCGCCAGAGCTGGGGCTGGAGTGCCCCAGCGCCGGTTTGAACTGGACTATGCAAGGAACACCTTGTGTGCCCCAGGCATGTCTCATTCCTTTCAGCCCACCCTGCCCCAATACACTAAAGGTTGTCTGGGGAGGTGCTAGCACCTCCCCAAGCAGGAAACCTATTGTCCAGGCCTCCCTGGCTGGGATCACTCCCAACAGCAGGAGGTCAGACTTGTGTCGTGGCAGCAGCATCCATTTTGTGATGCTGAGGCTTTGGTCAGAGGCTAACAGTAAAGTATGATTTTAACATGTCTTTTCCCTCTAGAAGGGGGGAATAATATCCTCATGTCCAGAATTGGTATGGGGGTATTATTCCACAGTGTTAGACACCTTACACGACATGTTTCGATAAAGCCAAACCATAGTTACCATAACCGTTTAAGATTATAAGGCACTTTAAGAGTATATGGTAGGCTATATCATAGAACAGCTATAAGGACATGGCTCCGAAAGCTGCAGACAGGCTCAGCTCTTGCTAGAGCACCATCTCACATGTTACCAAGCACTCTGCCTCCAGGATTGTTAAGGCCTGCCATAGGAGTGACTGATAGGTACACATGTGTCTATATATAAGGGTAGATATAGGCATACTATATCTAAGCAAGGGGTGATTACACGACCTTGCCCCAGCTGAGTGATCAGCCAGTTGTCTGATTGGAAGGCCAGACCAGGGGTGGCATAATACATGCTGCAGCCCCTGGGAGGCCTAGGGTACACCTATGCCCTGGGTACCTAGGGTACACTGTACAGGGTCCAATAAGGTGATCCTTACCAATTGGGAATGTACCTAGGGTACATGGAGTCCATTTTAAGGAGAGCAGACAGCCTGAGACCCTCAATGGCAGGATCTCAGGCCAACTAAGTCGAAAAACCAGCTAGACACTAGGCAAAAAGTTGGGGGTAAGCATAGTCAGATATCCACCTTCCTACACCACCTACCCTGGGGATGTCTATCCTGATGAGCATCTGCAGGACCCAGATCAGGCATGGGATGACCCTACAGACCAGGGTACCGCGCCAGATACCCAGGACACGCAGCTTTACAGTGCCAAAACATCCCCCACAGAGGACACTGCTGCCTTCAATGCCCTCATAGAACGGGCTGCCGCCAATCATGGAGTAGAACTCCATTCTGACACTGTTGAAGAAGACTTCTTCGTGGACACTTTCGCCTCTTCAGAAAGAACTGTCAAAACTCTGCCCATGTTAAAAGGAGTTCTCAAACCTGCGAAGGACATTTTCAAAGAAACAACCAGGGCACGGGTGCTAAACCCCAGGATTGAAAAAAAAATACAAGCCTGCACCCGGAGACCCTATGTACATTAAAGGTCAGTTACCTCTGGACTCCATGGTGGTTGCTAACGCTCGCAAACGAGCCCATTCGCAGACAACAGGTGATGCTCCTCCCCCAGACAAGGAGTCCAAAGTGCTGGAGACATCAGGCAAAAGAATTGCAGCGCAAGCAGCAAACATCTGGCGCATTGCCAACACACAGGCACTCCTGGCCCGTTATGATCGTTTCCACTATGACGCGCTAGAATCACTACTCCAGCATTTGCCAGATGAATACAAATAGGCAGCGGAGCTACTCATCAGAGAGGGACAACTCCTTACCAATGCATCCATCAAGTGTGCCCTGGATGCTGCCCACACAGCAGCAAGGGCAATCAACACCAGCGTCATGTTACGACGACACGCATGGTTGAGAATCTCAGGATTCAAGCCGGAGATTCAAAACATCCTAAATCAGCCAGTAGACCCCAACTACTTATTCGGCCCTGAAGTTGACACTACCCTCGTAAAAATTAAAAAAGACACGGACACTGCGAAATCAATAGGGGCTCTGCAGACACAGCAATTTCGTAGTGGCTCCTTTCGTCGCCCCGGGAATAGAGGAGCAGCTAGAGGCCAGGGGTCACAGCAGCAATACACTAAAGGGGGCACACAGAGTACCTACGATAAAACCAACAGAGGTGGATATCGTGGCTCCAGCACCAAGGGCAGAGGACGTGGTTATGGCAACACCAGGTCCTCCCCCAAAAACAAACAGTGACGCCCTCTCCCTGCCCCCCCGACCACATAACACCTGTCGGGGGTAGACTCCAGCGGTTCCTGTCCACGTGGAAAACCATCACCACAGACAGGTGGGTCAGGGACATTATCCAGCACGGTTACTGTCTCGAATTAACCTCCACTCCGCCCAACATACCGCCAAAGCACCGTCCTATGTCCGTAGAGCACTTAGCATTATTGCAGCAGGAAGTGCTAAGTATGCTGCAAAAAGGTGCAATAGAGGTCGTGCCCGTCAACCAGCAGGGGACAGGGGTGTGTACTCTGTACTTCTTAATCCCAAAAAAGGACGGGTCACTCAGACCTATACTAGACCGGAGACCCCTCAACCACTACATTCTCTCAGAGCATTTCCATATGCTCACCCTACAACAGGTTCTCCCGCTGCTCAGTCAGGGAGACTTCCTAGCCATACTAGATCTCAAAGATGCGTACTTCCACATACCCATACTCCCATCACACAGATAATATCTCAGGTTCACTATTCAGGAACAGCACTATCAATTCAAAGTTCTCCCCTTCGGAGTGACAACAGCACCCAGGGTTTTCACCAAGTGCCTAGCTACGGTGGCTGCACATCTACGGAGACAACACATTCACGTCTACCCTTACCTGGACGACTGGCTTGTTCAGGCAAAGTCAGCCCAGCAATGTGCCAGCCACATGTCCCTCACCATTCACCTTCTTCACAGTCTGGGATTCTCACTAAATTACCCAAAATTACATCTCCAACCCGCACACGTACGACAGTACCTGGGCACGACGATAAACAATCTGGCAGCCACAGCTCAGCCAAATTTAGTGAGGATCAACAGCATGCAACTGTTGATCTCAAAGTTCAAACCTCAACACTCCCTTCCTGCGCGAGTGTTCATGCAGTTGATAGGCATGATGGCCTCCTGCATTTTCATAGTCCCGCACGCGAGACTACATATGCGCCCGCTTCAGGAGTGCTTGGCACGTCAATGGAATCAGGCTCATGGGCAATTAAAAGACCTAGTGTTGGTGAGCGGTCGGGCATACAACTCTCTGCATTGGTGGAATCCACAAAACCTTTGCAAGGGCAGACCGTTCCAAGAGCCTGTTCCACAAATAATACTGACAGCGGACGCCTCTCTCTAGGGATGGGGAGCTCATGTACTCAATTATACAGTGCAGGGACTATGGACGACACAGCAAAAGATGCACATCAACGTTCTGGAACTGATGGCAATCTTCCTAGCCATGAAGGCATTAAAAGTACACTTGTGCAACAAAGTCGTGTTGATCCGGACGGACAACATGACTGCCGTGTACTACATACAGAAGCAGGGAGGAACACACTCTCCACAGTTGTCTCATCTGGCTCAGAGCATGTGGAAGTGGGCCATTCAGAGGAACATATTCCTCATGGCGGAACACCTCCCCGGCAAGGACAACCAGATGGCGGATCTGCTCAGCAGAAACAGCCACCAGATGCACGAGTGGGAGCTACATCCGTCAGTTCTCCAACCGTACTTCCAACAGTGGGGTCATCCAGAGATAGACCTATTCGCCACAAACAAACGCAAAATGCCGAAGCTTTGCCGCCAGGTTCCCACATCCACAGTCGCAGGCCAATGCGATATGAATGAACTGGTCCGGCAGATTTGCGTACGCTTTTCCCCCAGCGCCATTAATACCGCTGGTGGCACGCAAACTGCAACAGCACTCACTGACACTCATCCTAGTTGCTCCCACATGGGCGCGCCAGCCATGGTACACCACCTTTCTGGAACTTTCTGTGGTGCCGCATTAAAGGCTGCGGATCAAACCCGCACTTTTGACGCAGAACCATGGCGAGATTCAGCACCCAGATCCGCAACAGCTGAACCTGGCAATCTGGCTCCTGAAGTCTTAAGAGATTGGCTACCTAAACCTGCCACCTGACTGTATGGAGATCATCAAGGAGGCCAGGAGACCCACTACCAGAGCTTGCTATGCGGCTAAATGGAAGAGGTTTGTCATTTACTGCAACAACAATGACATCAACCCGCTAGACGCATCCATTCAAAACATAAGTTACCTCTTACACCTATACCGATGCAATCTGGCATACACCTCAATACGTATCCATTTAACCGCAATAGCAGCCTATCTCCAAAACAGGCAGCACATCTCTTTATTCAGAGTGCCTGCCATCAAAGCCTTCTTGGAGGGACTTAAACGAGTAATTCCCCCAAGACACCCACCAGCACCGTTGTGGAACCTCAACTTGGTCCTCACCAGACTGATGGGTCCACCCTTCGAACCTCTCCACTCATGTGACATTCAATTCCTCACCTGGAAAGTAGCTTTCCTCGTAGCAATCACTTCGTTAAGAAGAGTTAGTGAACTCCAGGCACTAACCATTCAAGAGCCATTCATACAGGTTCACGCAAACAGGGTCGTACTACGTACTGACCCCAAATTCATGCCTACAGTAATATCGCAGTTCCACATGAATCAAACTATTGAACTGCCTGTTTTCTTTCAAAATCCACAAAATGTCGCTGAGAGAATGCTCCATACACTAGATGTAAAAAGGGCCCTCATGTACTATATAGACAGAACTAAGGACTTTAGGAAGACAAAACAACTTTTCGTTGCCTTTTCTCCACAACACAAGGGCAACGCCATTTCCAAAGCAGGTATAGCCAGATGGATCGTTAAATGTATTCAAATTTGCTATCAAAAAGCTAAACGCACATTAACGATTCCCCCACGAGCCAACTCAACACGAAAGTTAGGGGCGTCCATGGCTTTCCTGGGAAACATTCCTTTACAGGAAATATGTAGAGCAGCCACATGGTCCACTGTACATACATTTACCAAACACTACTGTGTAGATGTACACTCAAAACAGCAGGCAGCTGTAGGACAGCCTGTTCTCAAAACTCTTTTTCAGACTGCTGCAGCTGGCACTGGTAGCCGCCGCTAATAGGAGGTACTGCTATGTATTCTATGCACAGATATGAATTCAGCAGCCCACATGCCTCGAACTGAATATGCTACTTACCAGTATGCATCTGTTCTTGGCATGTAGGGCTGCTGACATTCATATCGCCCACCCTCCTCCCCGGCGCCTGTAGCGGCTGCAGCTCTCAGAATTACTGTATAGCATGGTCATCACTTACTGTATCTACTCCATCACTGCCACAATGGCGAAAAACAATCTGAGGATGGAGAGGATGCCCATGCGCACTGTGGTCCAGGGGAGAGTCACCTATCTCGTGATACTTCGAAGACTCTTTCAGGACAACAACGTGCAAACATCCGGACCCAACACTAGGCGGCGATCTATGCACAGATATGAATGTCAGCAGCCCTACATGCCAAGAACAGATGCATACTGGTAAGTAGCATATTCATTCTCACAAGGCTAATGGGGCCTCCCTTCGAACCTCGGCACAAATGCGAACTACAATTCCTAACATGGAAAATCTCTTTTCTTGTAGCCATCACTTCCCTTAGAAGGGTCAGTCAGATACAAGCACTTACCATTCAAGGACCCTTTCTCCAAATGCACCATAACAAGGTTGTTCTCCGTACCAACCCAAAATTCCTCCCTAAAGTCATTTCTCCCTTTCACCTAAACCAAACAGTAGAACTACCAGTATTTTTCTCGCAACCACAGACCGTTGCAGAAAGGGCTCTTCACACACGATGTCAAACGAGCCTTACTCTACTACATTCAAAGAACACGACCTTTCCGTAAGACCAAACAACTGTTTGTTTCTTTCTCTCCACCGCACAAAGGTTACCCCATCTCAAAATCGGGGATAGCTAGGTGGATTGTTAAATGCATTCAAATCTGCTACCATAAAGCAAAGCGAACGCTATCCATTCCCCCGAAAGCCCATTCTACACGAAAAATAGGGGCTTCCATGGCGTTCTTAGGGAACATCCCATTAGATATCTGCAAAGCAGCTACATGATCAACACCGCACACTTTCACCAAACAATATTGTGTAGATGTGCAAATTAAGCAACAAGCTAGTGTGGGCCAGGCTGTACTCCAAACGTTATTTCAAACCACTGCAACAGATACGGGTGGTCGCCGCTAACGGTGGGTACTGCTATATAATCTATGCACAAGTGTGTAATCTGCAGCTCGTGTGCCTCGAATGGAATATGCTACTTACCAGTATGCATCTGTTCTTGGCATGTAGAGCTGCAGATCTACACATGCCCACCCGCCTCCCTGGCTACCTGTATCTGTCCCAGTTTTCTTATTTAGATAGCACACACATGGGCATCTTCACTGTTTCTACTACGCTCCATCTTTCCCTGCTGGCGAAAAACAATCTGAGGATGGAGCCGAAGCCCATGCGCAATACGATCCAAAGGATGAGTCACCCACCTCGTGACTTCCAAAGACTTTCCAAGAGGAAAAACAAACTGCAAACATCCGGGCCCAACACCAGATGGAGATCTATGCACAAGTGTGAAGATTTGCAGCTCTACATGTCAAGAACAGATGCATACTGGTAAGTAGCATATTCCATACAGAGCCACTTTCTCACACATGATGAAGGCCCAAGGCTGAAACGCGCATAGAATTTATTATTAGCCATGAACGATATATGTAATTGAATCCCATCTGTGATATTTTTTTTCCCCTTTGGTTTTTGGACATCCATTGTAAATACGATATATGAATGTGATATAAGAATACTGATCTTGGATTGCTTTAAAGACTGTATAGATTATGGACTATACTGCATAGATGGGATTGCATCATTAGATAATTGTCAACAAAAGATTGATTTAACATCTGGTTTTACAAAGAGGTGTGTGTGTATATGTACGTATGTGTGTTTATATATATCTCCTTTCCCTCCCCTCTTTTCGTATGAAATATTGAATAAAAAATATGAATTTTGAATAATTACCCATGGGTGTGTACTTGTTTGTATAGTTATTCAGTCCATTTTGTTTCCTATAGTCTTTTTCATATAGGTCCACTGGACTCTGTGCACACAATAGCTTGCATTGGTATAGTATTTTCAGAACCAGCGTTACTACACTACTACATCACTGAGATGCTATACCCTCTTAGGCCTGCAGTCTAGAATATCATCTGCTACCTGCTCCACTTGCATAAGTCAAGCCTAGCCTACTCCTCAATATGTCTGATATGTTCACAAAGTACTGTTCACAAAGCACTTTTGTCTGGATAGTCCGGGACGCCAAGAGCGACATTTTGCCCGCTCTAATTTAAGAATCTGTTTTGAGTCCATACACAGTCCCACCTCCAAACATGTACTGCTTCGGTCTCTTTTCAAAAGGTGAGAAATATGTGGCTTGACGTCACTAGCAAAAGGATAAGTTACTTGCCTTCTGTGATGTCCTTTCTGATTGAGACGTTATCCAACCTGAGATTCTTTACCGACCCTCCTGTGCTCCCTGTTCTATGGTGGTCCTCTACCTATTAAAATCCCAAGCCTAGGAATCTGCACACCAATTTGCTTTTGGGGCTCTGCGCTTGGGGTCACTGACCGTTTTCAAAGCAACTGACACCAGTGCGCAGGAGTGACATCTATACAGGCTACGCATTTCATTTCTAGAAATGAAAGGTGTCTTTGCTGAGCCGCACAGCACCACCTACCCACATACAGATGTACTTCTGAAAAGTTTCCATATTCTGTCTGAAACCTTGTGAATATTAGACAGTGAGATGTGTGGCTAAACACTCTATACCAGAGTCACCAAAGGTAGGTAACTTGTTCACCCTCCACCCCAATGATCTGAAAGTTTATATTTGTTGAAGCGCTTCTTGTGTTAAAGGTTCAATTTTCTATGGTTTTAAAAGGCATGGAGAAAAGTAATTTCACTAGATATTTTTTTTGCAGTTTTTAAATGTCCCCATGTTCCGAAATGTTTCCTTGAAGTGCCTCACTGAGATCGCTGGAGTGAGCGTCAGCCAGTATGAAGAACAGTTTGTAACACTTTTTACACTGACCATGATGCAGCTCAAACAGGTACATTTTCACTTTAATATTTTACTTTGAGGAAAATTTGCAACTTTAATAAATTCTTGAAAAAATACAAAATTTTCACTTGGGTAAGAATTAGGTTAAAATTGTGCAATTTTCTAATTCAGTGACTTAAAAGGCAAAGTCTATTAGACACTTCTTAAGGAGCTCTCAAATATTTGTGTGCCAATCTATCCCGATTCCCACAATTAAGACCTGTTCTTGGGCATAACTAGATATTGAACTGTTCTTTGGCACATGTTTTTACCAGTTGTGTGCCAGACTCTTAGGATGGTTCATCAGCATTATTTGATAAAACAGTTGTGCTACCCTTTAACAGTTTTCTGGACTTCCCTGTGTTTTTCTCCTTTATTTTGACCACAATGTGAGCTGACTTGAAGGTACTCAATGTTTTTTGGTTTTGATATCGGCTCATTGCCTTCATGGCTGAAGGACACAATGTGTGTTCAAACGCGTCCAATACTTTGTCTTTAGACTACCTTTTGTGATCTTTCCTGTAAAGTTAGTCCTGTTCCAGTAGTGGGGTCTGTTGCTGTCATGATGGTCATGAAGGATGCATTTATGTGGGCACTGGCTCTTGGATGGACTGGCGTATTATGGTCCTTTTAGTGACACTGCTTGCATGAAGTATTTTGATAAAGCTGATAACCCATCTCTGCCTTCACTGTTACATGCACACCCTTTTGTTTGCAACTCCTCCAACCACTACTGCTTCCCCTCATGAAAACTTTGTACTTGGTGAATGAAGCAGGCTTGTAGAACAGTTATATTTAGTTTAAAGGTTTTGCCTTTCCAGGGTTATACAGTTTATTTCCCTGTTTTGTTATTCACCTTAGCTCGAGATGTTCCCTGTTTCTGTGGTCAGTGTTCATTAGAAGAGAATCGCTCTCCGGGGACAACAAAGTAGTGGGGGCTCGGTGAGAGTTTGTTTACCAAGAAGACTGAGCTGGGGCGTGTGTCCTTCGCAGAGGAGATGTGTTGTGAATTTATTCAGAGAGCCATACGGCCTACTGTGTTAACTGATTCCCATTTGCTGGCTGGTGGGGCCATATGTGGGCCTCATGCTTCAGGTGTGGGGCAGATTTGCCTTAAGACATTTATATGGTAAAACGGGACCCTGCTTGATTTCCCTCCTCTTCATTTTTTAACAAAACTTAGTATATTTGGCTGGCCCTTGTTCTTGTTTGATCATCCAGGGCATGTCAGTAATATAGGGACACTTTGTCCTGCTTATCTAGTAGTGATCTTAACTCTACATATTCTCTTTCAGGCCTGTCCGCTAGTGGTCGATAACGATCTACGCTAAAATCCCCCCCCCTACTAGGTGTCTACCATTGGGAAGTGGTGTAGCGGTAGCTACTTGGTAGTGGCTCGTCAGCAGGGGTCTGTAATAAGTGTAAGCCAGTCGTTGTGATCTCAACTATCTCTAACTGCTAGTTAATCCCCCTTCTCTGGTCCATTGTCCTCACGAATGGTCTTCCTGTATATTCCTGGGCTAGCATAATTCATCCCTTCTAAAGTACTGAATCTTGACACACAATGACATACTATCTGTATGTCGCAACATAGAAGCAACAGCACACCGTAGAGCGGTACAATTTTTTTTTTAGGAGGGCAGACAGCCATGAAGGCATCCAGCTAAAATTGAACCAGTCCTTTGTCTGCCCTGGCACCTCCTTCCTCCAAACATTTTCTTCCCTAAATTGTCCAAGTCCTCAATGGCCTTTGTGAGTTATACATTCTCAGCATCATTCGAAGGCACAAAAGTGCAGCAGCTTTTTCCTATTTTGCGACATAGTCCACCTTCCCTCTCAGTTAGCATTTCCAGGACATACCTGTGCTCTAAATCCATAAGCCTCAGCAGGCGCAGTTCTTCCTTGATAGCATTTAGCCCATCCCTGGTACTGTTGATGGCCCGCATGTCTTTTTTAGTGGGTCACCTTGAGCCAACTGTCATTTGCTTTTATCTGGAACATTGGGATGAGGCTCCCGAAAAAGAGCTGGGCTTGGTTGAAAAGGTGGAATTCTTGGGGAAGGCAATCAAAAGCATAGTTGGCAAAGTATTGAGCAGTTCCCCGGAGTCTGTGGAGCAAGGTAACATCGCCTGTCATTGGATGCGAATGGAGGTGGGAAATATTGACTGCTGGAACGACCAGGTGAATTTCGTACTTGGTCACCAATGTACAAAGTCCATTCCATTGAGGAGGCAGTTGAATATAGAGGTGTTCTCCACAAACCTAGTTGAGGTCCATTAGATTGGAGGTGCCTTGCTGCATATCCGAAAAATAAATTGTGCTGTTGCATCCAGAGTTGCGACCCACAGGTACCATGCCGTTTCCTAGAAAACAGAGAAGAGGTGACTTTAGTTTAAATGCTTTTTTAGGTTTAAACATTTTCTCCCCACCCGAGGTGTACCTTCTACTTTCCTATAACCATATCTGTTCACACTTCTCCTCAACCTCCCAGTCAATCCCATAGTCATAATCTGAGTCTACCCATGTGGGCACTAAGGATGCTGCTTTGCACTCTACGAAGCTGGGATCTTTCCACTTATTATTGAAAAAAAATTGTGCCATAGGCGCAGCACAATTCTATTCTTGCATGGGTGGTTATGGGGTATTTACATTGCATACTGCTGAAAGTGATGCTACTGTGATGTATCCACGCTTCCTAAAGAGATGTGCCCTAAGGTGCATGTTACGGACTCCTCTTTGGTACGTTTCCTGTATTATCCCCTAATGGTGAGTTGAGTTAGAGATAACTTTGTGTGTGGTGTGTGAGAAAGTGCAGTCTTTCTTGCATGGTATGCCCCCACTTTTTGCTGAATTGCTGAATGTACTTTGACTGAGTGTGCCCTGGACTCCTGCCAATCAGGTGCCCAGGGCCTATGTTCCTTCCCTAAAACACAAAACCCAAATTGGCAAACCCTGGCCACATGTCAGCCCCTGGTAAATGGTACCCTAGGTACCCAGGGCCTTGTGACCAGGGAAGGCCTCAAAGGGCTGCAGCACTCCTTGTGCCACCCTTGGAGGCCCTGTACCCTTACACACACACACTCTGCCTTTGCAGGCTGAGTGTCTGGGTACAAGACAAAACAAAGAGTCGACATGGCACACATCCCTGTGTGCCATGCCCACCACCTACACTGCCATGGCATAAATCAGCCACCCCTCTAGCTGGGTGCCCTATGCCAATGGTGTGGGCGCAGGAGCCCTGTGCCCCTACAGTACCCAGGTCCATTCCTGGGCACTGTGTGCAGTGCTGCCATTTAAGAGTATATGGTGCTGGGAGCTAGTCAAACACAAACTCCACAGCACCATAATGGCAACACTAAAGACTGAAGTTTGGTATCAAACTTCTCAGCACATTAAACCCACACTGATGCCAGTGTGGGTTTTAATGTACCAAGCACCCCAGAGGGCATCTTAGAGATGCCCCCTAAAACCTAACCTACAATGCACGTCTGTTCTGAAGCTGCCTAGGCTGCCACACAGCAGACATGTTGCTGGACCCCTGGGTAGGAGAGCCCCTGCTCTCCTGGGTCTGCAACAATGCACATCCTGGGCAAGGTGCTAAATCTCCTCCCCCAGGATGGGCAGGGGGAAGCTTCAAAGGCATGCCGCCTGAGAGTTTCCCCAGGCCCCTGCAACCTCCCACTCTGGTGGGAAGCTTGGCCGGAAACCCCAAATAAGGACAGGGGATGTGCCAGCCTGCCAACCCCACCCCTCAGGTGGGGGAGGCGATGTGAAGCACATCTGTGCTCTCGCCATCTTGAAGATGGGAAGCCCTGCCCAATCAGGACTAGGCTACTGCCCCCCCTCCCACAGGAGAGAGGTAGGATAGGGGGTGTACCCACCCCAGGACAGGGACCCATTGGTCCCTGCCCTTCACCTACCTGTAACACCCCTAAATCTAGTATTTAGGGGCACCCTGAACCTTCCTATTCCAGATTCCGAAATCCGAATAAGAGCAAGAAGAAAGAACACCTGCCCTGCAGCTGCTAAAAAGAGGAAGACACCAACTGCTTTGGCCCCAGCCCTACGGGCCTGTCGACCCTCACCTGCTCCAACCCGGCATCTCTTGTGGCCAGCAACCTCACAAACCCCAGAGGACCTGGCTACCTTTTGACTCTAAACCCCTGGGGCTCCCATGAGTAGATTCTCTACTCAATCTACTTCTAATCCCTGGCAGCAGCCCGGAACCGCGAACCCTTCACACTCTGCACCCGCCAAGCCTGGCCTGTGCCGGAGTGAACAAAGATCACGAGGACGACCCCACGGCAACTGCCACCCCGAGTCTGGCACCCAGGGTCCTCCCTCGACACTCCTGAAGAAGCCTGCAACCTCAGAACCAGGTGCCCCCCCCCCCCCTCCCCCAACCGCGATCAACAGAGGGTAAGATTTCCCGACACCAAAAGGCACCCCTGCACCTGGCACCCTGCAGCCCCCTGTGCCCAATCCCGGGGTACCTACCTATCCTTCAACTACCCAACTTACTTCTAGAAGTGGTGGTGGCACCTGAAGAATCGTCGTCCCCGAGCTTGTAGACTTTTTCCAAACCGGAGATTTCCCATTGAAATCAATTGAGCGCCTGAAGGCTCAAAAGCACCCTCTACACCTATCTACTTCCCCACTTGCCCTGAGCAAGTGACCAGGAGCCTCTATAAGGAGCAGCCACCCATCTATTCTCGACCACGTGGAGTGCGTAGAGGGTGGCCTGTGCCCTCTGTGTCGGCTGGATGCAGACTCCTCCATGCGTCCATCAGGTCATGTGCAGTGTAGATCTCGTAGTGTCGTTGGGACCCCGTATAGTGGTGTGGTATGGTTGTGGGTTCTGTCGGTCAATCGTTGGGTCTAGGGTTAAATTAAAGCCCCCCCCCCCCACACACACACACACGCCACGTATGTGAAGCCTATGTCCAGGATTTTCCCCCAGAGAATATTAAACGTAGGGTCATCGTTGTTTGGGCCAGAGCAACATGCAAGCGTGATGGATTGGGATGACAGCCGCCCCATGTAATACAGTAGCGACCCTGGGGGTCCGCCATTTCTCCTAGCGGTACATGTGGTACACTTTCCTGTGAGAATCGCAGTCCCTTGAGCATAGTTTGAGTATGTCGAACAGCATCTATACGAAGCCCATCAATATGCAAAAGTAGTTTGTGATGTGGGGCCCATGTGAGTCTCTTGAAGCATTGCAATATGTATATTGTGGCGATCTAGGTAGGGCAGAACAAGTCTGCTTTTCCTTGGATTCCCTAGGCCCCTCACATTCCACGTGATAAGGTTATATCTAAGTGAGTTTGGGTGCGTCATTGAACATACAATAATCATGTAATGGACTGCGTTCGTTAAGTAGTTAAGTACTGTATAGGCAGTGCAGTAGCTGATAGTAAGGCCTGTGGATAGAACGCTTGAAACTGTCCCACCTTCCGAGCAGCAGTTCTGTCCTGTCTCCCACCCACATCAGAAGCCCAAACCTGCCTTGGCCTACGTCCCCCACCTCCCCGCCCCCCGTCTCTTCCAAAAGGGAAATCAACAGTAGAACAACTTCTTCTATAGTGAGAAGATTCAGAAAGAATATAAAACTCCCAACAGTCAAACATGTTAGGGTTGTCTCTATGGGAAGTCACTGGAGGGCACGGTAATCTCCCCTCGTAGAACATGAGGGTGCCCAGGTTCTCGATTAGTTTACCCTGCCCTCTCGTTGGCACTCCCAGGTGACATTCCGGGAACAGGTCTGTGCAGCCCTGTGGCATTGTCATGGCTGTGCTCCTTTATCGATGGACCATAGGATGCCAGTTTCCTGCATCTGGCGCGGCCTAGTGTGACTCATTGAGCTGTGGGTCTGTGTTCCCCACATGCGGCAGGGTGGAGAAAAACATGACGTTCGCAGCACCAACTCTCCTCGGTTCTCACATTGTTACTCTATTTCAGATAGGGCTACATTGGAGTGGGAAGTGCTCAGATCTGGATCAGGCCGAGGAGATCTCTGGAGAGTAGCTTTCAAGAAGTCCGCAGTGTGCTGAGGGTTGGTGAAAGTGTTTACGCTGGTACGTAATCCACAGTCTCGCGGGGAACATCATGGCATAAGGGATGTTGGCCTGGTGCAATTTCTTTTTCATTGGGAGCAACTTTTTCCTGGTGTCTTGGGCAGTCATTGTAAAGTCCGGATAAAGGGCCAGGTCACAGCCTTCATAGGAAATTAGTTTTTTGCTCTCTAGCTAGCCTCAAAGCAGTGTCTTGATAATCCAGTGTGTGCAACGATCTGGTGGGAGCTCCAGGCAGGGGTCGGGCAGCCAGATTGATGCCCTCTCTACTATGAACATTATGCAAAAAGCACTTCTTTCGAACATAGTCCTCAGTAGGCGTGCCATATAGTCCTCCATACGGCCTATGTTTGTTGACTCCGGCACTCCTAATATACGAATGTTATTGCGGCACGACCTCTGTTGTAAGTATTCATTTTTGGCCGCAATAACTTTCAGTAGGCATTCCATGTGGAGGATTTGTTCTTTTCTACCCGTAGATGTGTCTTCCAGAGTAGAAACACGCTGCTCTGCGTCCTTTAAGCGTTCCTCATGCTGGTCGAGTTTGAGTGACATTATCTATGTGGGTATTCATTGTGTCCATTTTTTGCTTCTATTGAAATGAGGCTGTGCTTTGTTAGTAGTTCCTTGAGGCCGTCCATGGAAGTCTGAGCCGTAGAGCCAGGGCCGTCTGCCATTGCGTTATCTGGTTCGCAGCAGCTCTAGTGGATTTATGCGCTTCAAATGGTAACTGTGCCTGCTTGCCATCAGTTTTGCCCACATCTCAGCCCTTGCGTCATGCTTGCCTCGTTGAGGCAGCTCCGGTAGTGGGAGACTTGGTTTCGGCGTTTACTACGTCCCCTGCTGCTGTGGCACTCTTCAGTCCCCGGCGACTATAAGCTCCGCTCGGGGACGTTGCAGTCTAATACCCCGCAGAGCCACCCGTCAGGTCTCCGTGTATGCGTTGTTCCCCCTACCGGTTATGTGGGTACCTCGGTCTTGGGGTGAAAGGGGGGGGGGAAGAAGCTGGCTCTTGGCAGGCAGTGGGGTTGTATGTGAAGGATGATTGTGGCCAATAATAGTCCGAAATGCGTATGCCCGGCCCGATCCGCGCGTGCTCCTCGGTGCGCAGCTTCTCCCAGCCGCAAGACTCTGGTTCCGTGGTTGTGCCGCACGGCCTTCGGCCCTTAGGGAGGCAGCTGGTGGGCCCGATTTTGAGGCCCCAAGTTCCCCCGCAGGCAATGCTCTGTCCAGTCTTGTGAGAAAGTGCCATCTTTCTTGCATGGTATGCCCCCACTTTTTGCTGAATTGCTGAATGTACTTTGACTGAGTGTGCCCTGGACTCCTGCCAATCAGGTGTGCAGGGCCTATGTTCCTTCCCTAAAAACCTAGAATCCCAAATTGGCAACCCTGGCCACATGTCAGCCCCTTGGTAAATGGTACCCTAGGTACCCAGGGCCTTGTGACCAGGGAAGGCCTCTAAGGGCTGCAGCACTTATTGTGCCACCCTTAGAGGCCCTGTACCCTAACACTACCACACTGCCCTTGCAGCATGAGTGTCTGGGTACAAGGCAAAACAAAGTCTATCCCTGTGTACCGTTCCCACAACCTACACTGCCCTGGCATACATCAACCACCCCTCTAGCTGGGTGCCCTATGCCTGTGGTGTGGGCACAGGAGCATGAACCCTGTGCCCCTACAGTACCCAGGTCCATTCCTGGGCACTGTAAGTGCAGTGCTGCTATTTAAGAGTATATGGTGCTGACAGCTCGTCAAACACGAACTCCACAGCACCATAATGGCAACACTGAAGACTGAGAAAGTTTGGTATCAAACATTTCAGCACATTAAACCCACACTGATGCCAGTGTGGGATTTAATGTACAAAGCACTACAGAGGGCATCTTAGAGATGCCCCCTGAAACCTAACCTACAATCCACGTCTGGTCTGGGAGGCTGCCTAGGCTGCCACACAGCAGACATGTTGCTGGACCCCTGGGTAGGAGAGCCCCTGCTCTCCTGGGTCTGCAACAATGCACATCCTGGGCGAGGTGCTAGGTCTCCTCCCCCAGGATGGGCAGGGGGAAGCTTCAAAGGCATGCCACCTTTGTGAGCTTTTCCAGGCCACTTGCTGTACCCAGCAAACTGGCCCCCAACGGTTCTGACCCCCACTCTGGCGGCTTTCAAACATGGCAATGCTGTAAATTACATAGGTTTGCATTGTAGTGCCCCCTAACCCATAAGGAAAAAAGGAAGCACTACGCCCATTGTCACACAACAATGCTTTATTGCCATCAAGCAAACTTGTAATTGCAGGCATTTGCCTGTAGGCTGCAGTAGATTATCAAGAAAACAAAACTGACACCTTGCCTTTAAGGCATTAGAGTAAGGGGATCGTGTCTTTAAGACCTGCAGGGGACCCCTTGCTCCCATGATGCACCACAGGTGACAGTTAGGTCAGTTCTTTTTTCCGGCTCCTTCTATGAGGATCCTGGAGCTTGAGCTCTTCAGTTTTGTGACTGAAAGTTTTTCACTTAAGAATTTTTTCAGAAATTCGACGTTTTCTGGCTTCTGAAAGCAGATACTGCTGGTTTCCTGAATAATTTCAAGTTTTTTCCAGTCAGAATGCCTGCTTTATTCAGGAAATGCCCTTCCTGTTGCAATAAGATGGCACTGGCGGATCCACACTGTGTGTATTGTGTGTCTGCCAACTTCACACAATCCTGACCGGTGCCCCACTGCCAGAAATTTTCCAGGCGCACTCTACGCGATAGAGAGCGCATTAAACTACATGCCCAGCTGGAGAAGGAGACAAGCCGTCGTGAAGGCGACCATTCATCCTTAAAATAACCCTCTTCAGCTAGAAGTCCTCAAAAACGGTGACATACCACCTCTCCTGACCCTAGGAAGACCAAGGTTCCAGGAGATTCGCCGTCGAAGGTACTGTCTAAGAAACCCAGGACGAATTCTGCGTCCAGAGATTCATCTTGACGTCAAGATTCTCCGCCGCAGACAAGTTTGCGTCGGCACAGTCCTTCGGGCTTGAAGGCTGTTAGTCCGGTGAGATCTGGACTGTCTCCGTCGACGTTGAGGCTTCCGTTGACGTCGAGACACTCTCCGCCGCCCTTGAGGGGGGTCCGTGTCGAGAGCTGCGACGACTTGTGTCTCGCCGCGAGTAGGGCGTTCGACATCAAGGTATTAGACGTCGAGGAGGTCAACCCCCACTCGACGTCATGGAAGGTCGAATTCGCCAAGCCGACGTCATGGAAGATCGACGTTTAAGTCATCAGGTCGACGTCGCAGTTGCCAGTTCGACGACAAAGATCGACGTCGAGGTCTCCGCAACGCCGTAGGTGATCGGCGTCGAGACAACCGTCGAGGGCGGAGCGCCATTCCCAACAATCTGCACCGATGGTGACACAAACATCGACGTCGAGGCGTTCGAAATCGAAGGATAGAGCTGCAGTGACCTCGGAGAGAAGAGCCAGATCTAGAGCTTCAGGAGATCGATCATCATCTCCAGGCATGCATATCGTGCAGATCTCTCCGGAAAAATCGCCTCGGGCACCGGAGAAGTTTGGACTTTCACCTCGCTGGTTGGAGAATGTGGGTAGAGGTGACTGCAGAAGTCCGGGCTCGGACTTTTCCCGCACGTACTCTCCCTCCAAGATTTCTCCGCGTAGGAGCAAGTCCCCTTCTGGTAGTCCAAAGTCACCTTCTCCACGCCGGTCACGATCCAGGGATCGTCCCTCTTCTCACAGAAGGCCAAGATCTCCTTCCAAACACACGTCACGGTCCAGGGCTCATCACAGTGACCGTCCCCACAAGAGGCGACGCACTAGATCGCCCACCTGGTCTTCCTCCACAAGGTCCTCGGTCCGGGACTATTCTCCGACCTTGTCTTCTACACCCCCGTCACGAGTGTCACCGATTGATGACCTCGCTACTTTCTCTGACGTCCTGGGTAGAGGTGCGCAGAAATTGAATATCACACGGCACACCCCTCTGGCCCCCACATCAATTATATTTGATACGTTGCATCACCCGTCAGCGCCCAGACCGTTGCTACCATTGGTGCCAGGATTGTTGGAGCCAACTATGGCCACATTTCTCACTCCTGCTACGGTGGGCTCTGTGCCTTCAAGAATAGCTAAACATATAAGGCTCCTGCTGAGGATCCCTTATTTCTAAGGGCGGACCCACCAGCGGACTCAGTTATCTTGGCGGCTGCTATGAAGTCCCATTCTGCCTCTGTGTCCTCTACTGTCCTCCCGGAGAAAGACAGTAAGCAAATGGATTTGTATGGCAGAAAGATGTGCAACACTTCTGTCTCACACATGAAAGTGGCTAGTGCTTCAGCCCTGCTAGCACGGTATGATCGTTCTCTTTGGGATTCCCTCTCCAGATTTGCTGAGAAACTGCCAAGGGAAGACAGACAGGATTTTAATGAAACTCTCCTGGAAGGTGGGCTTGTAGCCAATCAAATTATCAGTGCGGCTGCGGATGCTTCGGTCCTCGCCGCACATGGCTACTCTCATGGCGTATGCTCTCGGTGCTCATCCTGGCTACGGCTAACGGGCCTCAAGCCTGATGCGCAGAAGAAGATTCTTTTTTTTTTTTTTTTTTTTTTGAAACCGTTTATTGCAGTTCGTAAAAGTTACAGGTATGGGCCTACAACCATCCGGCCGGCCGCTAGAATGACAAAAACATATTGCACACATACAGTGAAAGTCTCTAGGCAGTGCAGAGCAGTGAAACAGGAGTAATCAATGGTGCAGGCCACACAGCTCCAAGCCCACAGTACGGTTCCCTTTTCTTGAAACAAAACAACACCAAAAAACCACACCCGCAGGGCAACCCGCGATCCAAAATAACAGCACGTGCTCCATAAGTGGGGGATCCAAACCAGCAGCAGAACTCTGGAGAGGGGAATGGGAATAGATCCGGGACTGGGGGACCGCGCGCCCGCGGCTGAGGGAGGGGGGCCATCTAGGGAGACGGAGCAGGCGAGGCAGCCGGTAGCAGTGGTGGCTCACAAATACCCCCGCGGTAGGCGTTCCAGGGGCCCCAGAGTTTCACCCACGCCCCAGGCTTACCTCTCGCCACATACACCACCTTTTCACGAAACATACACCAATCCATATGCTCTTTCCAGGCCGACACCGCAGGGGGCCTCTGGGATCCCCACAATTGAGCAATGTCGCGCTTGGCTATCATGTATCCCAGAGTCACCCACCGCGTCTGCGGGACCGAATAGTCATTCGGTTCCCATACATTCAGCAAGCATCTCCTCGCTTCAGGCAGCAGCGCAACACGCGTCACCACACGCAGGACCTCATGCACACCACGCCAGAATCGCTCCACCTTCGGGCACTCCCACAGTATATGCATGAAAGTCGCCAACGCACCACAGCCACGCTTACACATTCCGTCACCAGCAAAACCCATACGCAAAAGCCTTGGCCCCGTCACGTAAACCCGGTGAAGGATCTTGAGCTGGACGAAACGAAGGCGAGCCGGGATGGCCACCTCTTTCGGAGAGGCCACCGCGGAAATCCAATCCTCATCGTCCAGCTCCAGCCCGTCGGCAACCCAAGCCTCGCGGAGACTAGTAAGCAGGCACGATCTATCGTTGATCAGTTTTTTGTATATGAGGGAGATCGTGCTGTCCGGGACATGGCCATCTAGGACTCTGTCCTCCAGGGGGGAGGACTCCGGAATGGATGCGACATCCGGGAAGACGGAGCCCAGCGCATGGCGGACCTGTAGGTACCGAAAGTACTCACTGCCCTGCAGCTGGAACTCCGCCTGCAGCGTCTCAAAAGTTTTGAATCCCCCCCTCGTCCAGAGATCTCCCACCGTGCTGATTCCGATCGTGTCCCACTTCTCGAAGCCCTTCGACGTCCACAGGGAGCCCAACCTCTCAGACGCATACAGCGGTGACGCCCGGGTCAAACGGTCCTTCCACCCCATAGCTGCATTAGCCGCGTGCCAGACACGCACCATGACACGCGTCGGTCCCGTCAAACGGGAGTCGGGCGCGCCAGCGTAGAGCGCTCGATTGTAATCGCCACCGGGCAGGAGCATCTTATCCATCTCAAATGCCGGGTTCAAGGCGGGCCCGTAAAGGCCATGATTAATTGCAGCTAGTTGGGAGGCCCAGTAATACCGTTTAATGTCAGGGAGGGCGACCCCCCCATCGTACCACGGGAGCGTCAATTTAGCCAGAGCAATGCGCGGCCTCCCGTCCCAGAACAGGCGCCGCTGGAGGCCCTCCACCTCACGGAAATAGCGTGCCGGGACCAAGTCCATAGTATTCTGGAGGGCGTAGAGGAGGCGTGGCAGGGACATCATTTTAAACAAGGCCGCTCGGCCGAGCGGCGAGAGCGGCAGACGCCGCCAGCGCACCACGTCCTCCCTCAAACGCCGGAGGGGGGGTAACAAATTCCGCTCATAGCGGGCCTCCGGGTCAAGAGTGATATAGATACCCAGGTACCGAAAACCTTGGGAGGCAATCTGGATCGGACAGTCCCGTGGTAGGGCCGGAGCCTCCCCGGAAAGCACATATACACAGGATTTCGCCCAGTTGATGACCAGGCCTGAGTTGCGACCGAATGAACGCAAAACATCAACCAGGACGATCAGTGATTTACGCGGGGAGGCGAGATACAGAAGGATATCGTCAGCATAGAGGGACACACGGTCCTCATGCTCGGGGGTCCAGCGGAGACCACGGATAGAAGGGTGCCACCGCAGCCACTCCGCCAGGGGCTCCAGGGCCAGGGCAAACAGGAGAGGCGACAGGGGGCAGCCCTGTCGCGTACCCCTCCCCAGCGCGAATGGGGCCGAGACTCGCCCATTCACTACCACCTGCGCCAATGGGCCCGAATATAGCAATTTGACCCAGCTAATGAAACCCGGGCCAAACCCGAATTTTGCCAGCATCGCCCAGATGTATGGCCATTCAAGCGTATCAAACGCCATGGTGGCGTCCAAGGACGCCAAGATGGCCGGCTCCCGCACAAATGGGACACGCGCGAGCACCCCGTGCAAGCGCCGCAGATTGAGCGCCGTGTTGCGGTGCGGTATAAAGCCAGATTGGTCTTGGTGGACCAAATCGCCCACCACGCCAACCAACCTGTTGGCCAACACCTTGGCGAGGATTTTGGGCTCCGCGTTCAAAAGCGAAATTGGCCTATAGGATGTGACCCGTTCACGGGGCCTCCCCTCCTTGTGGATCACCACAATTGTGGCTAGACGCTGGTCCGGCGGGAGGGAACCCCGCGAGTGGGCCGCCAGGAACATCGCGCGCAGGTGGGGCGCCAACACATCCGGGCGTAGCTTGTAGAGCTCGATGGGAATACCATTGGGGCCCATGGCCTTGCCGGATGCAACCGAGCGAATAGCCAAGGCAATTTCGTCCGAGGTGGGAGGGGCGTCCAGCTAATCCCTGTCCTCCACCGTTAGGGAGGGCAGTGCGATGTCCCGAAGCAGGGCATGGGAGTCTGCCTCCGAGCAGGGGGAAACCGGGGAGTAGACTTCGCGGAAATAATCCGCGAAGCAGGAGACAATGGCTTCCGGCTCAGTGACACACGCACCATCAACACTCTCAATCAAAGGCACCACACGGCTCGCTCTCTCCCTCTTATCCAACCACGCAATCAATTTGCCAGCCTTATCACCCACATCATACAATCGCCCCTGCTGCTCTCTACTGAGGCCCCTGGCCGCCTCCGTGACGAGGGCCCGATAGGCCGCCTGCTTTAGGTGTAGAACATGCAACTTGTCGTCTGTTACCCCGCTTCCCAGGTCACCCTCCAGTTCTGCAATCTCGGCCTCTATCCGGGTCACCTCCTCCCGCTCGCGCCGCCGGGCATGGGAGATAAAGGAGAGGGCCTCCCCTCTAAGGACTACCTTGAAAGCCTCCCACAGGGAGATGGCCGAAGAGACCGACCCCACATTCTCATCGAAATATCGCTGTAGGGATTTGATCAAATCAGCACGAATGGTGGGGTCGCGCAAATACCATGCATTGATTGGGGCCACCCTGCCATCCCCCCTCAGGAAGACATCGAGATGCAACAACAATGGGGAGTGGTCTGAGATACCCCGCGCCAGATGGCGCACCTCCCCCACCCTCCCTGCGTGGGCCGCCGGGACAAGGATGTAATCAAGCCGCGAGAGGCTACCATGGGCACCCGAGTGGAAGGTGTACTGTCGCAATGCAGGATGCTTTAATCGCCAGCAATCCACCAGGCCCAGCGTGTCCAGAAGGCCGGGCAGCCACGCCTGTGCCCGGGGGAGGTCCCTAGGGGGATGGCGATCCATAGACCCAGAGGCTACCGCATTAAAATCCCCTCCAACCACCAGCAGGCCACTCGGAAGGTCCAGAAGGAGGCGCCCCAGGTCCGCAAATGTGGTGGCTTGTAACCCAGGCGGGACGTACACTGATATAAAGATAAACACTACCCTCCATTCTTCCCACCAGAACCGTGTAGCGTCCCCTGTCATCATGGCGCACCTCATCAATCTCCAACGGGAGCGAGTTCTTGATCATAATACCCACCCCCCGCGAGCCCGAGGTGAAGCCAGAATGGGCCGCCAAACGATATCCCCGCCGGTTCATTGCATGAAAGGAGTTACCTATAAGGTGCGTCTCCTGCAGGAAGACAACATCTGGTGAAATACGTTTTAAGTACTGCAGGACCACACCACGCTTAATCCTATCCCCCAGGCCGTTAACATTCCATGACAACACAGCCAAATCCCTACCCCCCATCATACGTCGAAACAATCGGTCGTCCCCCATCGAGCATCCTAGAAACAACAACATAGTAGCGGGTTTGCCCTGCGGTGCTAACAAACAACACACCCCCCCCACCCCCCGGTCCCAACAAAACTCCCCCCTCCCTGCACCCCTGCATGAGCCCAGACAGCCCCCCCAAAGTGCAGTGTGCCTGTCGCCCCATAGCTAAAATACTAACTAGTCCCCCAGAGGAGGAGGGAAGCCCCCAACAGACCCCGCACGACCTCCATAGGAGGGGAAAATACGCAATCAATAAATGGTGAAGGAACAACGTCCAGAGCAAGGCCTATGCAGTCACCCCTCAATTCTGCTCCGGCGGGCCCTCCTCGCCAGCCGCGCCCCCCCCGCCCCCCCGGCCCCGATCTCCAGGCAGAGTGTCCAGCCAGTCCCCAGCCGCCTCGGGCCGGTCAAAGAAGTGCGTGCGACCATCCACCTCTACCCTCAGCTTAGCTGGAAAGAGCATTGAGTACTTGAGGTTCAGGTCCCTTAGGCGACGTTTAACACCAAGAAAGCTCTGCCGCTGCTTCTGGACCGCCGGGGTAAAGTCTGGGTAGAAATGTACCTCCATGTTGTCAAGCTTGACCGGTCCCTGTTGTCTGGAGGATAGCATCTCTGTCCCGGAAATTAAAAATCCGGGCAATGAGAGGCCGCGGCGGGGCACCAGTCTTAGGTCTGCCCCCGGGGACCCGGTGAGCACGCTCCACCGCAAAAAGCTTACTCAGCCCCCGGGGCTGGAGGTGGGTCAGGATCAACTCTTCCACGAAAAGATCCGCCGCCTCTGCCTCTCGTCCCTCCGGCACCCCCACAATACGGACATTATTCCTCCGGGCCCGACCCTCGGAGTCCTCCAGTCGCCGGTCCATCAGGGCGCTCGCCTGGCCAAGCCGGCGCACCTCCTTCTGGAGGGCCACCACGTCTGTCGTGAGGCTCGTTGTGGTGTGGGCCAGGGAGTCGACTCGGTCGTTTGTTTTGGACAAGTCTGCCCTCACAAGGCTCACATCCACCAGGACCGAGTCTATTTTTTGCGCTAAGGTGTCGAAACGCTGGTCCACCGAGGCCTTCATCTCTGCGATGGCGCCCATGACGTCCCGGAGGGTCAGATCCACCGGATGAGCGGATGCCTCCGTCGGGCCCACCGGGGATGCACGCGATGTCTCCGGAGAACCCTTCTGGAGCGTGTAGCGGTCCATACTGTTGGCCTGGTGCGCCGTGCCACGGCGGGTCGTCTTCACCTTCGCCCGGTCGCCATCTTGTTTGGTGGACATGCTGGCTCTGCCACCGTCGTGCCAAGCACCCCAAACGGGCCGCTATACCAAGTCACGGGCGCCAGGGGGGGGGGGGCAGGGGCGACCACCGAACCGCGGGTCAACCCACCGCCGGCGGGTCAGCCGGGCTCCTGGACAAGGCCACACCACCACACCCCGCTCCGCAGTCCGACCCCGCTTGAGAGCTAGGAGGGCGCAAAAGCGAAAGTGAAAGTGCGGGGTACGCCAGTCGCCCAGCCCCGTTCGCCGCTGTTATTCACTTTGTCCCCGGATCGCCCCACTACTCCAATCCGGGGGGCCGGCGAGGAGAAGGCCACAACCTTCGATCGATGCTCCCACCGGCGTCCGGGGTCCGATTCGAGCCCAAAAAACGGGTGGCGCCTCAGCTCCGGTTCCCCAACACAGTCCCCTCAACAAGGACAGGATATCGCCAGGATTAATTCAGGAGGTCGCGGAGGACCTCGGGAGCCTCGCACCTACGCGGCCATCTTGGTTGCGCGCTAGGCTCCTCCCCCAGTAGAAGATTCTTAATCTGCCTTTTAACGGGTCATCCTTGTTTGGGGCTCACGCTGATGACCAAATGAGCAAAATGAAGGCAGAGTTGGACACCGATAAAGCTGTTGGGCTGGAAAAGCGTAAGGAATATCGAACACGCTTTCGTCAGGGCGACAAGTGTTCCTTTCATCAGCGCGTTCAAACACCCCAATGGTCCTCTCAAAATCAGCAGATTTCCCAGTTCCAACAAAGGGGTCGTGGCAGAGGGAGAGGAAATGCAAAGCAACAGTTCTCCAGTATTGGGGTGTCTTTCATAGATTCACATGCTTGAATATTCCCCGTCGTCGGAGTGGGAGTCCCACGGTAAATAAAATAGCAATATATATAGTCATAATATACCTAAATAATACCATAAATAGAGCTATGTAGGTGTAAAAACACCAAGAATGTACCTATATGAAATCTCCATAGGGATACATGGAGAGAGAAAAAAGACATTTGCAGTCTATCTCTGTCATTATCTTGGTCCAAACTACAGCCAATCAGGCGTCAGCACCTCTCCAGAACCTTCTCCTCAGAGTTCCTGACCTCAGATTTTCTACCGCACGTCGTGTGACAGGGAGTCTCCCTGAGCTCTGCTCAGTTTTTGTCTGTCAGAATGTCTTCAAGTAAGAGATCTCTGTTTAGACCTTGTTCTTCATGTGGAAAACTGCGTTTATTCTCTGAGGACCCACACAGTAAGTGCATTTACTGTTTGTACCCGGATCATGAGGTGGCAAAATGTAAGTTTTGTAGAACCTTTTCTACTAAAACTTTGAAGGACAGGGAAGGCAGTCTCTTATTGTGGCTACAGAGACTTAAAGATAAGGAAGATCCAGTTTCTGATATGGAAAGCCTTATTTCTGGCCGTTCCCAGACAGCCTCAAAGCGCAGGAGTTGCCATCTCCTTTCCTGAAGAAAAAGAAAATGTCTTTGGCTCTTACAGCTGCCACATCTGCTGTTTCACCTACTGTTTTGTCACCTTCGAGACCTAGTTCTCAGGCTATTGAGGCGTCTACTTCCAAGTTTTCTGGAAAAATACTGGCAGCCTCGTCGACTATGCTTCCGATGAAATTGGCAGTGACCGGCTCGTCGACGGTGACTCTGACTACGACATCAGCAGCGTCTTCGTCGACGATTGTCCCGTCGACGTTAGCCTCGTCGACGGTAACCATCAGTACCACAAGGTCGGTGACTTCTATATTACCCATTACATCGTCGTCGACGAGGAAAGAAAAGGTTCCGTCGACGAAGGGTGTGAGATCGACTTCGTCGTCTAACTCGTCGACGGCTATTCCGTCGACAAAGAAGAAGATTACGACGACGGGTTCGTCGACGGCGGCGGCGGCGACGGCTCCGTCGACTATGGGTTTGTCGGCGCAAATTTCGTCGACGATAGTTCCGTCGACGTGGCCCTCTCCGAAAACGTCCTTGGTGAATACCATACAGCCGTCGACGGCAATTTCATCAGTAAGGATAAAGGTGAGCAGATTATCATCTGCTCAAAAGTCATTGAGAGAGCAGCTGCCTCCCGCGACTTCAACGCCGGTTTCATCTTTCGCTGTGGTCCCCTTGATGCCATTGCCACCTACTACTACTGGCCTAGATAGGCAAGACGAGATTATTCCTGTAGAGGAGTCGCAGCTTCCGTCACCATTATTTGCGACAGATTCTTAACAGGAGTCCGAGGAAGGTTTACCTGACTCTTTTGGTACGGCGCAAAGCCCATCTGACTTAATAATTAAATGCCAGGATGACAGTAGTGAGGATGAAGATCCAGTTTACAGGCAGCAGGTTCCTGCGAAACATTCAACGGCGACTCTGCCATTGTCACTCATAGCTAATCTCCAACGCATGTTGGACGATTATAACCAACGTTTTCCTCTGTCGCCGCAACATCCTGGGGTTCCGTCAACGCCTGTGGTTCCGACAAATATAACTCCGGTGCCGATTGAAAATCCTTCACCCCTGATGCCGTCCGCACCACCAAGACAGCCTTCAACAAGGTTTTTACCTCCTCAAGAGTTCGTGGAGGAGGTCCCTCAGGAAAGAGAAGAAGGTGAAATCCCAGATGATGATGGTGATGTTGATAATGATGATGATATGGCGGAGTGGGACGAGTACCAAGCACAAACACCATCCCCCTCTCAAGTGGTATCTGGTGACTCGCCTCCAGTGGACATAGCGACTTTTCACCAACTAATGGAAAGGGCGGCACAACGTTTTAGGCTGACAACGGAGTGCAGAGAGGAAGATTGTTTCCTTTATGATTTCAAGAGTCAACCTTTAAAACAAACGCATACTAATCCCATTGTGGATTTCATTTGGGAAGAAGGCAAGAAGTTGATAAACACCTAATACCTTGCCAGCACAGGTGCCTCGTTTAGAAAAGAAGTATAGGGCGCCACTAGGAACCCCAGCATGCCTCACAGGTCAGTCAAGACCGGAGTCCGTCATTATGCAGGCAGCGCAACGTAGGGCGAAAAATCCTGCATCTACTGTCACCGCACCACCGGACCGTGACGGACGTAGAATGGATGCCATAGGGCGTAAGTTTTCTTCAATGGCCTCTACTGTGGTTAGAGCGGCTAATGCCTTGGCCATTTTGGGTCGTTATGACCGACAAGTGTGGGCTGACATTTCGACTTTGGTTCAAGAACTGCCGGAGCCATCTAAGGGCGAAGCAATGAAGTTGCTCCAAGAGGGAGAAGCTACGTCGGCGGAAGTGATTGATTGTGCAGTGGACATCGCATGCACGGGTTTCCGTCAGCTTGCTGGAGCGGCTGTTCTGCGCAGGCAAGGGTGGTTACGATCGACATCCTTTCGCCAGGAGGTACAGTCCATGATTTTAAACATGGCTTATGACGGGGAGGCGTTATTTGGAAATCACGTCGATGAAGCGCTCCAGTCCATAAAGGAGGATACTGAGATGGCTAAATCTCTCGTAAATTTACAATTTCAAAGACAAAATTTTCGTGGCGGACGCGGCACCTCCTCAAATTTTCGAAAGGGAAATAATCAATCTAGACCCAATAATCAAGGATCGAACCGCTATTCATATAGCCAGCACCAACAATCATCACGACAGCAGGCCTCCAAGTCGTATAGAGGGAAATCCTCATACAGAGGAAACGCGTCAAAAAGACAATGACAATACCAGACAAGCAATGTTGGAGGTCGAATCTCTGTTCTTTTCCCAATGGTCCTAAATTACAAAGGACCGTTGGGTTTTGGACATTGTGAAAAAGGGGCACGCTTTAGAGTTCACCAAATTCCCTCCGTCCACACCACCCACCGGACCACCACCAGCTCACATCAAGGAACTTTTACATCAAGTTCGACTTCTAAGGCAAAAAGGAGCTATAGAGTTGGTACCAATATCTCAAAGGGGGAAAGGATTTTATTCCCGGTTCTTTCTTATCACAAAGAAGAACGGAGAATGGAGGCCCATCCTCGATCTGAGGGCGCTCAACAAATATATAAAGAGCCAATCCTTTCGTATGATGACGCTAGTAGAGATCTTGCGTTTACTCTCGCAGGAAGATTTCATGGCAACGATAGATCTCCAGGATGCCTATTTTCATATCCCTATACTACAACGTCATCGGAAGTTCCTGCGTTTTCGAGTGGGTCAACACGATTTCCAATTCAAAGTGTTACCGTTTGGTCTGCGCTCGGCCCCTCGAGTGTTTACAAAGGTACTAGCTCCAGTGATAGCGTTTCTGCGACTCCAAGGTGTGCAAATATTTCCATACCTAGACGACTGTCTTCTAAAATCACAGTCAAGCGCTCGCCTGCGACAACACACGCTTCTATGCCAGGAGATGTTTCGCTCCTTAGGTCTCTCCATAAATGCAGCGAAATCCCAGCTTCATCCTTTGCAACAAAAGGACTTTCTGGGAGCCACTCTGGAAACGATATCAGCCAAAGCGTTTCTATCCCAGGAGCGTCTACAAAAGATATTACGGCTGGTAACTTTGATCAGGTCAAAAAAGTCAGTTTCTGTAAGACTGTTGAAATCATTTCTGGGGATGGCATCATCGTCCATTGCCTTGATTCCTCACTGCAGGCTAAGGACACGTCCTATCCAGGAAGCACTGGATGCTCAATGGCGTCAAGTGTCGGGATCTTTCAACGACATGGTATGTGTCACAGATCAAATGAGGTCAGCACTCGAATGGTGGACAATACCAGCCAACTTGGCAGAAGGCACTTCATTTCTGTCGGTGACACCGGACAGGACAATCACGATAGACGCCTCATTAGAGGGATGGGGTGCTCATTTGGAAGATCTTTCTGTAAAAGGAAGATGGTCAACACATCAAAGAACTTGGCACATCAACAGGTTGGAGCTTATGGCGATTTTTCTGGCTCTAAAATCATTTCTACCCTTAATCCAAGGAGAATCAGTGCTAATACAGACAGACAACACAACCTGTATGCACTATGTGAACAAACAGGGCGGAACGAAATCCCCGAGTCTGTCCAGGTTAGCTCAATCAATTTGGGACTGGTCTCTCAGTCATCGCATCATGATTACAGCAGTTCATCTACCAGGAATATCCAATGTCCTAGCTGATTCCCTGAGCAGGTCCTCCTCATCGACCCACGAATGGGAATTACACCAACCAACTCTAGAGAGGATATTCCAACAATGGGGTCGTCCACGGCTGGATCTCTTTGCTACGCCGGAGAACCGAAAATGCCGAGATTATGCAAGCTGGCATCCCCACAAAGGGTCACAGGGAAATGCCCTTTTGATGAACTGGTGCAATCTATTTGCGTACGCCTTTCCTCCAATTCCCCTCATACCTCGGATCCTTTGGAAGAAGAAGAGACAACCTTGCCACCTGATTCTAATAGCCCCACGTTGGCCCCGACAGGCATGGTTCTCAGAACTGCTCCTGCTGTCCCAATGCCAACCAATCCTCCTGCAGTCTCGGACAGATCTGCTCACGATGAGCGAAGGGAGAATTTGTCATCCGAATCCTTCCTCACTGAGTTTATCGGCATGGAACCTGAACACCATGAGTTCGCCCATCTAGACATCCCACAGGATTGTAGGGACATTTTGGCCCAGGCAAGAGCACCCTCTACAGTCAAGACGTACAAGTTGAAATGGAAAAGATTCTGCCAATGGTGTGCTTCTAACGGAATCCACCCAATACATTCCACGGCACACCAATTACTACCTTTCTTCTTGCACTTGGCTAGTTCCGGACTATCCCATGCAACTTTACGGGTTTTCCTAGCAGCGATTTCCCGTTTCCGACAGGATGGCTCAAATTCCCTTTGTTCCTCAAGAATAATCCGCCAATTCTTTAAAGGCTTATTCCGAAAATTTCCGCCAGTTCGGCGTCCTCCTCCGTTGTGGCATCTTAACGTTGTGTTAGCGCAATTGATCTGACCACCGTTCGAGCCCATTCACAAGGCCGACTTAAAACGTATAACTTGGAAGGTGGCCCTACTTCTGGCACTAACATCTTCACGTCGTGTAAGTGACATCCATGCTTTTACCATCAAACCTCCTTTCCTGCAGTTCAAACCGGATGCTGTAGTGTTGCGTACCAATCCATCATTCCTACCCAAGGTGCCTCCTGATTTTCATATTAACGAGCCAGTCATATTAAAGACTTTCTTTGCTAATCCTCAGACACCTGCGGAGCAAAGGTTGCATTCTTTGGATGTGAAACGATGTTTGAAGTTCTACATCAGCAGGACAGCTTCGTTTCGAAAATCCGATCAGCTTTTTATAGCATATGGACGCTGTCATAAAGGACGTCAGGTTACTAAACCGACGATTGCACGCTGGATTTCGACGGCTATTGTCTTCTGCCATCAAAAGGCAAACAAACCACTGCAGTTTTCAGTGAGAGCACACTCCACTAGGGCAGTATCATCATCTACCGCCTTATTTGCTGGAGTACCTTTGCAACACATCTGCAGAGCAGCTACGTGGTCGACCAGACACACGTTTACTAAGCACTACTGCTTGGCGGCTTTAAGCGAGGAGGATGCTGCAGTGGGACAGGCAGTGCTGAGCAATCTTTTTAAATAAGGTGAGCCTCTTCCTCCCGCCTCCATATTGTTTCCATTTACTGTTCAATATTATTCATTGCATTTATATACATGCTGTATGTCAACAGATATATGTATCTATATATATATATGTGATGTTTTTAAGATCATTGCGATCTCATGTTGATGTCATTATGGAAACAATAATATGGTTACTGCTTTCTATTCATATTCAAGCATGTGAATCTATGAAATACACCCCAATACTGGAGAAGAACAATTGTTACTTACCTGTAAACAGGTGGTTCTCCAGTATTGGTGTCTTTCATAGATTCACATGCGACCCTCCCTCCTCCCTTCAGAGGCTTTTTCCTCCTCATAAACTATGCATACACTTTGGTGCTACGAAAATCTGAGGTCAGGAACTCTGAGGAGAAGGTTCTGGAGAGGTGCTGACGCCTGATTGGCTGTAGTTTGGACCAAGATAATGACGGAGATAGACTGCAAATGTCTTTTTTCTCTCTCCATGTATCCCTATGGAGATTTCATATAGGTACATTCTTGGTGTTTTTACACCTACATAGCTCTATTTATGGTATTATTTAGGTATATTATGACTATATATATATTGCTATTTTATTTACCGTGGGACTCCCACTCCGACGACGGGGAATATTCAAGCATGTGAATCTATGAAAGACACCAATACTGGAGAACCACCTGTTTACAGGTAAGTAACAATTGTTCTTCTCCACCAAACAGCCCTCAAAGCAGTGAGATCTTACTTCCTCCGCGCTCGTTCGTCACTCCGGTAGGAGGAAGTATCAGTGTTCACCTGGCAGAGTGGGAAGCTATTACAAAAGACAGATGGGTGCTGAATATTGTACAGCATGGCTACTTGCTGAGGTTCAAGTCTCCCCCTCCGCATGTATCCCCACGGAGGCAGCACCTCCCTCAAATCCAAAATCGGCTTTTACTGGGCGAAGTAGCTACTCTCCTCTCCAAGAACGCCATAGAGGAAGTTCCTCCCCTGCAAAGATATCAAGGTGTATACTCCCGGTATTTTCTAGTTAAAAAACGAGGAGTAGTCAAAGAGTACAGACCCATTCTCGACCTCCGTCTGCTCAACGGATTTGTCAGGAAAGAAAAGTTCAGGATGCTGGCCCTGCATCAGATCTTCCCGCATCTTCACCAGGGAGACTGGATGTGTACCATCGACCTACAGGATGCCTACTTCCATATTCCTGTCTCAGTGAAAATTTCTCAGGTTTCAGATCTCTCGTCAGCACTATCAGTACAGAGTTCTGGCCTCAAATCCGCCCCACGGATATTCTCAGTGTACGGCGTTGGTAGCTGCCTTCCTCCGCAAATGGAAGATATTAGTCTATCCCTATCTAGACGACTGGCTCCTGAAGAGTTCCATTCCTGTTCGACTCCAGAGCTATCTCTCGTTCTGCCTCAATCTCCTACAGTCGCTGGGATTACAGGTCAATTACAAAAAGTCGGTCCTCAATCTCACTCAGCGGATTCACTACCTGGGTGCCTCTCTGGGCTCCGCAAAGGCAAGCGTGTGTCCTTCGGAGGAGAGGTTATTATCCATGCTTCAGAAATGCCACACACTTCTCAACACTGCATTTCCCACAGCCAGGCAAGTGTCGTCACTTCTGGGGTCGATGGCTTCGTGCATTTACATTGTGCCCAATGCAAGTCTTCACATGCGTCCTCTGCAACAAGAGCTAGAGGATCAGTGGTCCCAGAGGTCCGGCCGCTGGGAAGATCTCCTCTCTCTTCACCAAGCTGCCAAAGACTCCATCAGATTGTAGATGAAACGCTCCCATCTACTTCAAGGCGTCCCTTTTCATCAGGCGCCTCCGACACAGACAGTGGTCACAGATGCCTCCATGCAGGGCTGGGGTGCTCACATGGACCAGCTTCAGGTACAAGGTCTCTGGTCCAATACCGAACAGAGTTATCACATAAACTTCTTGGAGCTACGAGCAGTCCATCTAGCTCTCCAATCCCTGTATCCGTCCCTCCAAACCAGCCACGTTCAGATTCAGACAGACAACACAACAACTATGTTCTATATGAACAAGCAAGGAGGCACCAGAACACGAGTCCTATCTCTGGAAGCTCAGTCCATTTGGCGATGGCTACTGGCGAGAGACCTTTCGATCATCGCTGTTCACCTGCCTGGGACCCTAAACGTGCAGGCAGACTGCCTCAGCAGAGACTTCGTCGAAGCGCACGACTGGGTGCTCAACGAAGACGTCGCTCAAGAGATCTTCCGGCAGTGGGGAGTACCGGACATAGATCTTTTCGCAGACGCGGCAAACAAAAAATGCCCTGTCTTCGCCTCCAGGTTCCCCCAACAGGGATCTCAGGGGAACACACTTTAGATCATCTGGTCACGGACATTGCTATACGCTTTCCTCCTCTCCTGCTCATCCCAGCTGTGATACAGAAATTCTACAGGACCAGAACGCGGATGATCCTGATGGCTCTGGAGTGGCCCCGTCAGTGGTGGTACCCGGATCTACTCCAGCTGTCAGAGGTGCCACACCGGAGATTGCCTTGCCTGCCGAACTTACTGACCAAGAACCAGGGGAGAGTGTTCCATCCCAACCTTCCCTCTCTTCGCTTGACGGCATGGCTCCTGAATTCATCCAGTACGGACATTTAGATCTTCCGGCGGATTGTATGAGCATCCTCCGGGAAGCAAAAAGGCCCTCCACTAGGAAGTCTTATGCATTCAAGTGGAACAGGTTCTACATTTGGTTTAGAGAACGCCCTTGATCCGATCCGGGGTCAAGAACCGGTTATTCTCCCCTACTTATTGCACTTGGCAAAGTCTGGTTTAAAATTTACTTCCATCAGAGTCCACTTAGCTGCTATCACAGCGTATAGAAAATCTCCTACCCAGGCCTCATTCTTCCAGATGCCGGTAGTCAAAGATTTCCTAGAAGGGCTTAAAGTATTTCCACCAGTGAGGTCTCCTTCCCCTCCCTGGGAACTCAACATTGTTCTCTCTAAGTTGATGGGAGCTCCTTTTGAACCTATTCATAAGGCATCCTTGCAGCATCTGACCTGGAAGGCTGCCTTCTTAGTAGCCATCACTTCTGCCCGCAGGGTGAGTGAAATTCAGGCCCTCTGTTGCAAGGAACCTTACACTGTTTTCTATGCTAATAGTGGTACTATGTACTCATCTGAGCTTCCTACCCAAGGTGGTCTCGGACTTCCACATTAATCCGGTTATCACGTTGCCCACTTTTTCTCCTCAGCCAACCACTCCCCCGGAGAGAGCTTTACATTCTCTTGACCTCTGGAGGGTATTGAAATTTTATCTTGCTAAGACCTTTTCGCCTAGAAAGTCTGACAGGTTCTTTGACAATTACGGTCCAACGAATACCGGGCTGGCTGCCTCCAAGAGGTCCATTTCTAGATGGATTGTCTCATGTATAGCCTTGTCTTATCAGCTGTCTCACAAGGTTCTACAGGTTAGACCAAGAGCACACTCTACTAAAGGGAAAGCTTCTACTGTAGCTCTCCTTCGCAACGTTCCCATGTCTGAAATTTGCATAGCGGCTACGTGGCGCTCCATACATACTTTTACATGCCATTATTGCCTAGATTCAGACGCACAGGCCGACGCTCAGGTGGGGCAGGCATCTTTGAGGAATTTGTTTGCATAACTGCTATGCTAATGTGATAATGCATGTTCTAAATGCTATAGTGCTCGTCCGCGAGACTTTGGGTATGGGCTTGCTACTCTATTCATAGATTATGACTATTGATGAGTATCCCCTGGATGAGAAGGATTAGTTACTTACCTGTAATCCTAGTTCTCATCCAGGTGTATACTCATCAAAGTCATAAGCGACCCACCCACCTCCCCGGACGAGCACTTCTCCTCAAGTTATTGTTTATTGATTGCAGATCTACTCGGGTGCGAGTGCAGTCAAAAAGAACTGACCTAACTGTCACCTGTGGTGCATCATGGGAGCAAGGGGTCCCCTGCAGGTCTTAAAGGCACGGTCCCCTTACTCTAACGCCTTAAAGGCAAGGTGTCAGTTTTCTTTGTTTTCTTGATACTCTACTGCAGCCTACAGGCAAATGCCTGCTATTACAGGTTTGCTTTATGGCAATAAAGCATTGTTGTGTGACAATGGGCTTGGTGCTTCCTTTTTTCCTTATGGGTTAGGGGGCACTACAATGCAAACCTATGTAATTTACAGCATTGCCATGTTTGAAACATTTTTAGGCTGCATGTATGTTTTCACATATGCATATATATGTATTTTCTATATGCTCCTGGATCCCGCACATGGGCGGGGATTATTCATAGATTCTGACTTTGAGTATATCCCTGGATGAGAACTAGGATTACAGGTAAGTAACTAATCCTTACTTTATTTCCTAGATCCAAGCAAGCCTGGCACAGATAAGTACTTTGCAGTAAATCTACAGATTGTAACAGTTTGAATTGCAATTGTAAATGTACTTTAATTTGATAACAGTAGTGGACTTTGAATGGGATTTGCAGTAAGATTACAGATAAGTTACTTTTGCGATTACTTTTATTACACAGAGTAGTATACCTGGATATTGCACTGGGACATTTCCTGTAAACAGTTAAGTAAAATCGTTTTGGTTCAACAGTACAATTTTAAAGCATTTCTTTAGGTTTTCAAATTCCACTCTTAGAAACTTTTCATAGAAAAACAGTCAATGTTGTCCTATGGAGGAAAATAATGTTAACGGTTTGGAACTAAGTATTTGGTAGTGGGAGTTGAGGTTCTGGGGGTCGACTCAGGTTTCCCCCAGGGTCAGACTCTGGTTTCCCATAGGGTCAGACTCTGGTTTCCCATAGGGTCAAGGATGCACTCTAGTTAGACCCTCTGCGGCACTAGTGCGGCTGGGTGTAGAGATCTGAGGCCAATGTTATCCAATGGGCGATAGGGGACCTCCGGTTGGAGGCTGCTGACGAGCAGGGCACTTGGTTGTGGGAGCCAAGCTCCTGGTGTTAGGCTCGGGGCAAAGGGGGATCCGGTTTAGCACACAAAGTGCACCCGCAGCGGCAGCTGGGTGCGGTTCTGGCGTCTGGTGCCCTGTTTTCAATGGGGATTTTCGGTTTTGGTTTTCAGCTGCAGGCTTGGTCTAGGTAGACTTCCGTGAGGAACCAACACCTGGGCAGGTATGTTGGAGGGCTCTGGGAAGTAGCTGCACCTCTGGTTCTTTTCTCCAGGTCGGCGGATGCAGGGGTGTCGTTTGAGGTCGATTTCACCTTAGTGGGCCACTTGCGGTGGGGGCGCTCATGCAGAGGCTGCAGGCGACGTCAAGAGTCTTTGATGGGTCAACCCACGGTGGACTCTGACTCTATAGCGCTTGTGGACCTTGCTTGGTCCAGTGGGCCGTGCCGTAGGCGACGAGTGCAGTGGTGATTCCAGGCGTCGGGTTTCTCTTTTTTTCTCAGCAGGCTCAGAGTCTTTCTTTGGTGTTTATTCTGAACAGAACTGCTGTTCACAGGAGATCTGGTCTCTGTTGAAGGCAGTTAATCCTCCCAGAGGTTCTGGAGGTCGCTGGCTGCAGGACAAGACAATTTATGGTGCATGATCTCTGGAAACTGCAGACGGGCTGGTAGGGCTGGGGCCAAGTCAGTTGTTCTCTGCAGTCTCCTCTGCTGGGTGTCTTTCGTCATTTGTCATAGGTTGCGGGAATCTCCCTTATTGGTTCAGGCCTGCCCCTAAATACTGTATTTAGTGGTCTCGGTCAGTATCCAATGGTCTACTGACCTTAGGGTGACCTACACCCTGGGTGTGCTCACCCCACGTGAGGGAGGGAGCACAATCCCTAATCCTGATTGGAGAGAGCCTGCCATCTTCAAGATGGTGGGCACTGATGAGTGGGCTTCACCTCCCCTTCCCCACCTGAGGGGTGGTGTTGGCAGAGGTGGGCTGGCTAGTTTTCCCTGCCTGTCTTCTTGCCAAAAAGTAGGGGAGACAGGAAGGGGGCCTGCTCCTGAAAGATCCCCTGCCACAGATGGCTCTTCCTGGCCTGGGGGAGATGTGAACACCTCCACCCAGGAAAGGCTTTGTTTCTGGGGCCAGGGAATGAAGGCTCCCACCCTAGGGGTCCAGAAACATGTCTCGTGATGGCAGGCTGGTGTGTACCTATTGGGGAACCTACCAGAGGCTGGTCTTTTTTCGGGGGGCATATGTAAGATGCCTTCTGTGTGCATTTTTCATTAAATCCCACACTGGCATCATTGTGGGTTTAATGTGCTGAGATGTTTGATACCAAACTTCTCAGTTTTCAGTGTTGCCATTATGGTGCTGTGGAGTTCGTAATGACAAACTACTAGACTATATACTCTTTATGGTAATACTGCACTTACAATGTCTAAAAATGGACTTGGACACGGTAGGGGGCTCAAACACCTGTACCCTCACCACTGGCATAGGGCACCCAGCTAGAGGGATGACTGGTTTAAGCCAGGGCAGTGGGTTGTAGGCATGGCACCCATGGATGTGCCATGTCGACTCTTCACTTTGTTCTGCACCGAAACACACAGCCTGCAAGATGGCAGGCTCTCTCCAATCAGGATTAGGGATTTTGCTCACTCCCTTATGTGGGGTGAGCACCCCAAGGGTGTAGTCACGCTAAGGTCAGTAGCCCATTGGCTGCTGGCCTCGAGACCCCTAAAAAGCCCCATAGATACAGTATTTAGGGGGCAGCCCTGAACCACGAAAGCAGATTCCCGCAACCTACAAAGGATAAAAGAAGACTCCTATAAGAAACTTGCTCTATATATACTACACCAAAATGAGGTATAGTGTGTATAGAGTCAAAGTGTCCCCAGAGGTAGGCAGAAGTTAAAGATAGATAGAACCTTACTCATTTGTGGTAGTGGTCGAGCAGTAAGACCATATCAGAGAACAGTGTCAAGCATTTGATGTACACGCACAGTCCGCAAATGAATTCACACACTGAAGATCTGAACTCTAGGCCAATTGTTTATGTATGAAGAATATACTGTTTATTTTTAGAACCAGCAAGCCTGGCACTGGTAAGCATTAAATACTTTTCAGTAATAAGTTACTGGATACAGAACAGTTTGAAAATGCAGTTGAAATTGTACTTTGATTTACACCGGAGCAGTAGTATGCAACTCTTGGCAAATGCAGTACATTGAAATGAATAGGCGTTTTCAGTAAATTACAGGTAAGTGATGAGGGTACAGGTGCATGAGCCCTGTACCCCTACAGTGACCAAGTCCATTCCTGGGCTTTTTAACCCCTTCGCTGCGGCGCGAATTCCGCCGCAGCGCTGGGGGGGTTTGGGGGGTTGACGGCGCCGCTATGCTCATGACGGAACCACGCCGTCATGAGTCACGGGCGAGCTGTGCTCATGACGGCGTGGTTCCGTCATGACTCCACCCACTGCGCTAATCGCCCGCACAGGCTGGGAATTGGCGCCGCGTGGGAGGAGCGGCCGCCAACGGCCGCAGCATGACGGAACCACTCCGTCCTGAGCACACGGCGCCCGTGGCTCATGACGGAGTGGTTCCGTCAAGGGCATGCAAGGGGTTAAGTGCAGTACTGCCAGTGTTCTTGTGTGTGAATTCATTTGCTGATTGTGTACATCTCATTCTTAATACTGTCCTCTGATACTGCCTTACTGCTTGACCAAGATACCTCAAATAGAGAGAGGTTCTATCTAACTTTAACCTCTGCCAAACCTCTGGAGACCCTTGGACTCTATACACACTGTACCTTACTTTGGTGCAGTATATGTAGAGCCAGTTTCTTACAACGAAATATTATTTTTTATAGGATAAAATTGGTCTGAGATCAGTCTTCAAGCTTGACATCATTTCTTTCCTGAGTGTGTACAATAAATGCTTAACACTACCATCTGATTAGTGAGTGTTTATAATAAAAAAAGTGTAACTACACTGTTTTTGTTCCACTTGACATGCATGTGAGAAAGTGCCCTCTTTCTTGCATGGTATGCCCCTACTTTTTTCTGAATAGCTGAGGTACTTTGAGTGTGCCCTGGGCTCCTGCCAATCAGGTTCCCAGGGTCTGTGTTCTTTCCCCAAAACTAACCCAATGGGTGTCTCTGGCCACTGGTCAGCCCCTGGTAAATGGTACCATAGGTACCCAGGGCACTGTGACCAGAGAAGGCCCCTAAGGACTGCAGCACTTATTGTGCCACCCTTAGAGGCCCTGGCACACACGCATTCACTTCCCAAGCTGCTTCTCCTGTGAACACGGACGTGTTTGAATTGCAGCTTCTGGTGCCAGCCAGCCACCGCGAATCCACCACACTCTGCACCCGCCGAGCCCAGCCTGTGTTTGAGTGAACAAACACCACGAGGAGGTCCCCCCGGCGATCCTGACCAAAGATCCGGCAACACCTGACCTGCCTCAAGCCTCCAGACGATGCCTGCAGCCTCAATCCAGGAGACCTCCCCCCCCCCCCTCCCCCGTGACCAGAGCTGGTAAGAAAATCCGACGTCCAAGGGCACCCCTGCACCTGTCGCCCCTCGGCCTTGTGTGCCCAACCCAGTGGTGCCTAACCAGCCCATTACATCCCAACTTACCCCTTGAAGTGTTGGTCACTCCTGGAAGATCTTCATCCCCGAGCCTGCAGCGTTTTTGTCCCGGAGAATCTCCATTGAATTAGACAGGGCACCCGACCTCAAAATGCACCCTGCACCCAGCTGCCCTGGCGCCGCTGCGGGTGACCTTTTGGTGCTAACTTGGTCCCCAACTTGCACTGAGCTTAACCCTAGGACATTTGCTCCCACAACCTTGTGGCCTGCTTGCCAGCAGCCACCAACTGGAGCCCCCCCCTATCCTCCATAGGATAACATTGGGCCTCAACATTCTGCTCCCGGCCGCCCGAGTGCCGCTGAAGGTGCAACAACAGTGCATCACTGACCCTGGGTGACCCCAGAGTCTAACCCTAGAACCCTAACTTAAAAGACCGATTTACCTACCTTGAAACCAATAACTCATTTTCCTCATAGGATACCATTGACATGTTTTCTCTCATAGTTTGTCGACTTTTGAAAACTGCAAATATTCCTTAGAAAAACAGCCGATTAACCAAAACGCATTTTCTCAACTGTTTTCAGGAAATGTCCCAGTGCTGAATCCAGGATCCAGCACTGAGTAAGAAAAAGTAACGATGACCTAACTTACCTGCTAAGTGAATTTCCTCCCATAGGATAACATTGGTGATTCTATGTGTCAACTTTTGAAATACAATGATATTCCTTAAAAATCATACCTTTAACCAAAAAAACAGCAGATTAACCAAAACGCATTTACTCAACGGTTTTCAGGAAATGTCCCAGGGCTGAATCTAGGATCCAGTCCTGTGGTTTAAATAGTAATCTGAAAAGTAATTAACTGCATTTTACTTAAAAAGCCCATTCAATTGAATGTACTATACCTGCAATGTGTTGCAAACTGCTTTCTTAACCCCTTCGCTGCCAGGCCTTTTCCCCCTCCTGTGCCAAGCCTTTTTTTGGCTATTTGGGGTAGTGCGCGCTTAGGCCCCTGTAACTTTTTGACCACGTTAGGTATCCACGCCAAATTTGCGTCCTTTTCTCCCAACATCATGGGGATTCTAAAGGTTCTCTGGGTTTGTGGATTCCCCTGGAGGGGTCACAGAAATGAGCCTAAATACAGCAACATTTTGTTTTTTTTCGGAAAAATTGGAAAAACGGGCTGCAAATGAAATCATCTGGGTTTTTCCCTGCAAATGTTATCAAAAAAGGGGTTGTGGGGTTGAAATCACCATTTTCCCAGCTTTTAGGGGATACCAGACTTTTGTCAGAAACCCAACATTTTTTACACAGTTTTGGCATTTTTCTGGGACATAGCCTATTTTTGCTATTTTTTGTGCTTTTGACCTCCTTCCAGTTAATGGCAGAAATGGGTACAAAAGCAATAATGGATCCTCGAAAGCTATACATATTCGAGAAGAAGACAAAATTCTGAATTCAGCAAGGGGTCATTTGTGTAGATCCATCAAGGTTTTTTTATAGAAACAGTTAAATATAGGATAAATTGAAAATCAGTTGAAAAAAACAGCCTTTTGTGTCAACGTTTTCACCTGTAACTTCTTCTAATTATGACAGCTCTTTGAAAGCAATATACCGTTGCATCCGCTGGACATTACTGGTTGTGGGGATATATAGGACTTGTAGGTTCACCAAGAACCCGACGAACCCAGAGCCAAAAACTGAGTAGTAACTTGCAATGGTTTTTTATTATGTACCGGGTATATAGTAATTATTCTGTAAAAATGTGTACATGGAAAAATCTGTATGAAAGACACCTATGTATTTCTGAAATGGGAACAAAATATAGAGTTTAGAAACAGTAGATATTTGCACATTTCTGAAATTGGGAATACTCATACTAGCATGAGAATTATCAGTCATTTTTTAGAATGACTTCTTTTTTACACAATCTTTCATTTGGAAGGCAGAAATGCATCGAAAGTCAATAGATAATAACAGTTCCTTTACAAATCCTGAATTACCCGAAGTCTCCCGATAAAAATGGTACCTCACTTGTGTGGGTAGGCATAGTGCCCGCGACAGGAAACGGCGCAAAACGCAACGTGGTCACAACTCCATATCGCAGTGAGAATATACCCTTTTTTGGCAAAGTGCCTAGCTCTAGTTTTTGAACCCTAGCTCTGCGGGCACCTTGGGAAACCTAGCAAACCTATACATTTTTAAAAACTAGACACCCAGGGGAATCCAGGATGGGGTGACTTGACTGCCTCCCACCAGGGTCTGTTACCCAGAATCCCTTGCATACCTAAATTGTCCAAAAAAACACATTTTCCCCACATTTCTGTCGTGGAAAGTTTTTTTTTTTTTTTTTTTTAAGTTTTTCAAAACCTTTATTCAGCATAAACATGTAATACACAGCCCTATGCCTACAACCAACCTGTGGCCGGCAGCGCAGTACAAGAAGGAGAATGAATGTTAAACACAGCTGCCTGCCTACAACCCACCAAGGGCCGGCCGCGGCATAGGAAACAAGATAATTAGCATGCCAGTACAAGGGACCATCACCCCAAGACATCTGCATTGAAACAGTCGACCCGCAATAACATGTAGCAGTGGTATAAAGGCATCTATCTGTAGCTCCCAGGGGGTCGTCCCAACTCTCGTCTCAGTTCGCTGCCTGGCCAAGGGGCAAAAGGCGGGTCACTACCGCGGGAGCGGTGTCTAGGAAGGTTAAGGGGAAAGCGGGAAGAGAGCCCGCTATGTCTGTGGATGTGACAGCAGGTATATCTGTAAGGGACCCCAGATGTCAGTCGGCCGTGAAGCAGAAGGCAGGAGTTCAGCATATCTAAGTAAAGTATCCTGACAGTGTACCATATCATCGATCCAATCTTTAAACCTGGGAGTTCTGCCCCGTCCCCATCTACAGGCTATCAGACGTTTCGCCATAAGAAAGGCGATAGTGGCAAATCTGCGGACTGGTTTTCGTATAGTCTTTGTATATCCCAGGAGTGCCTGTGCTGGAGAGGGTGTCAATGGGACATCTATCATTTCGGAAACGCCTGAAAAGACTCGCTGCCAATAGTCCGCAATTTCCCGGCATCCCCAAGCCATGTGGAGAAAGTCCGCCCTTGGAGCGTGGCAGCGCCAGCATAGATCGTCCTCTCGAAGGCCCACCCTATGCATATGTGCTGGAGTACAGTAGAGCCTATGTAAGAACCGATAATGAATCACTCTAAATCTGCTACTGGAGGAGATCTGTTCTGTTTGTAAGCAGCAGTAACTCCAGAAGTCGTCATCTACGGGGAGCCCTAGGTCCTCCGCCCATTTTATACGTGCCCTGCAAGGCGAGAGGTCTAGGTTAGCGCGGAGCGAGTGGTATAGAGTAGAGACTGCATGAGCCGGAGTGGTAGCCTTAAGTAGGCGATGCAAGGGTTCCAGCGTGGGCGGCTCACCAGGGAAGTCCCCTGTCAAGGCACGAATACCACTCCGAAGCCTGGTATAAAGGAAGGTGTCCATGAAAGTGGGTGTAGAGTGAGTGAGCATGTGTGATTGGGAACGGAATTGTCCATTATGATAGAGGTCCCCCCATGTTGTAATGTGGAATTTGGCCATAAAGTTTTTAAACAGCTGTTCCTGTAAAAGGGGCAGCCGGGGATGGTATGCTAGGGGAAGCAGTGGGGAATAGATAAGCGGTGTGCATGCCACCTTCGCAATGTATCGCCATGCTAGAATGGAGCTCGAGATTGTGGTGTGGTATGTCGTATTCCTCTCTGGTGTACTAAGTATCGTTCCTTCTAGCGGAATAGGCGCAGTCAGCCAATGTTCCACAGCCGTCTGCGGCAGGAAGGGCGTGGGGCGAATCCAGTGATAAACGTAGTGGGCCTGCGCGCTGTGATAATACAGTTCAAAATCAGGAAGGTCGAGCCCCCCCTGCGCGAATGGACGAGTAAACACCTCCCAACGAAGACGCGGCCTCTTCCCTCCCCAGACCAGACGAATGAGCTCAGACCTCAAAAGACGAAAAAAGGATCTCCCCGGGTAATATGGGATGTTCATGAACAGGTACAGGAGTTTGCGAAGAACCACCATCTTGATTAAGGAAGCGCGGCCCGCCAAGGAAAGGGGCAGCGTGATCCATCTAGACACGCATGCCTGGAGATAATCAAACGTGCGGCCATAGTTCATCCGCATCAGCTCTTCTCGGTCATGGGAGAGGACTATGCCCAGGTAACGGACCTCCTCCATTTCCCACCGTAGAGGGTAGTCCAGAGGGAAAGGCTTGGCGGCCGCAGTCAGTGGAAATATAGTGGATTTACCCCAATTGATATGGACACCAGACAGACCCGCAAAGCGGATAAACTCACGGAGGATAGGATTGAGATTGGTAGCGGGATCACGTATGTAAAGTGTGATGTCATCCGCGTAGAGGGAGATGAGAACCTCTCGCTGAAGACAGCGCAGCGCCTTGTCTCGGTGGTGTTGGCGGAGACGGGCCGCCAGAGGCTCCATCGCTATCGCGAACAGCAGCGGGGATAGTGGGCAACCTTGCCGGGTGCCCCTCGACACCACAAAGGCGTCCGATATGCGCCCGTTCAATCCCACCCTAGCGACCGGTCGGTCATACAGGAGATCAATCCAGCGCGTGAAGCCCAGCGGCATTCCCATGTTGCGCAAAATACAATGGAGATAGTCCCATTCCAGGGAGTCGAAGGCCTTGGTGGCGTCCAAGAAAACAGCCACCAATGGCAAATCCGGAGCTACATTATGCAGGATGGAGAATAGCGTCCGGAGATTATTGGAGGTGGCCCTGCCAGGGACGAACCCCGCTTGATCAGATAGCACCAGGCCTCCCAGTAGCAACTGCAGCCGGTTAGCAAGAATTTTTGTCAGGATTTTTGCGTCACAATTAATGAGCGAGAGCGGGCGGTACGAGTCGCAGCTGTGAGGCGGCTTCCCAGGCTTCAACAAGGAGGTAATCAGCGCCTCCTGCATGGATGGAGGAAGTGCGCCCGATTCATGAGCCTCCATGAAAACCTCACGGAGCACCGGAGCAAGGATGTCGATATACGCCTTATAGAAGTCCATAGGCAACCCGTCCAGGCCAGGGGCCTTTCCCGGAGCCATCTGTTTGATCGCGTCTTTAACCTCCTCCAGGCCTACCGGCTCCGCCAGGAATTCTCTGTGACGGTCAGAGAGCCATCCCAGTGTAAGCTCCCTAAGGTAGTCGTCAATGTCGAGTGCGCCCACCCTGGTAGTGGAGTATAGCTTCGAATAGTGTGTGGTAAAGGCCGCCAGAATCGAGCGCGTGTCTCGTAACGGAGTCCCATCCTCCCCCTCCAGCTCCAGCACAAAATTAGAACCTCGCGGAGGTCGGATCGCTCCCGCCAAGGATTTACCGGGTCGTTCCCCTTCCCCGTACGTACGGGCCTTGAAGTATTTGCCCCGGAAATTCACCTCTCTTGCAGCAGTGGACATATAGTCCGATAGTGTTTCGCGGTACTTTGCCTGCGCATCTGCATCGGTGTGGTAGTCAGGGCTGCGTTCCAGAGTGTGGAGTGTAGTTTCCAGTTTGCGCAATGTATCTCTTAAAGACCGTAGTACCCCAGAGCCCTTGGAAATGCAGAAGCCCCGTATCGTTACCTTTAGCGCCTCCCAGAGAGTGGCCACCCGGTCCACCGTTCCCCTATTGCGGGATAGGAAATCGTCTAGTTCTTGACCCAATTCCGTTCTAAATAGTTCGTCAAGTAAGATGGTGGGTTGGAGTCTCCAAGTCGGAGGTCTGCCCATGATGTCGGGTAACCGGAACTCGGCTAATACCGGAGAGTGATCGGAGTATGTGCGGCTCAAGTGTCGCACCCCTACCAAGGAGGGGGCCAAGGCCCTATCCACCATTATGTAATCTAGTCTAGCCCAAGTTTCATGTGCATGATTCCAGTGTGTGCCTTCCATAGAAGTCGGGTGTAAGTGCCGCCAGGTATCCACTATCTCATGGGTGACGCATATGTCCCGCAGGTATCTGTGTGTGTTAGTGTAGTGGTGCGGTGAGGGGTTCGACCTATCCAGCGCGGGGTCCAGGACAGCATTGAAATCCCCTCCCCAGAGGAGGTGTGTGGACCCCACCTCCCTGACCTTGTTCCAGAGAGCAATGAAACTGCTCGGATTATCACAGTTGGGGCCATAAGAGCAGGCGAGGGTGATGGTTTCGGCCCCTATCCTACCCCATGTTATGCAATAACGACCCTCGCGATCAGTGGCGGTGCCCATGGGAACGTAGGGAACTCCCCTTTTAACTAGGATAGTGACGCCTCTTGCATAGGACGAGTAAGGTGCATGAAGAGAGTGGGCAGCCCAACGGGCAGCAAAGGTGGCATTATGACGAGGGTCCATGTGAGTCTCCTGAAGAAACACAACCTGAGCATGAAACCTGTCCAGGGTGCCCAAGATCTGCCTGCGTTTCCTGGGATCCCCCAGGCCCCGAACATTCCAGGTGACGGCAGTGAGCAGGGCTTCCCCCCCTATCTCAGGGCACGCGGTGCGGGCCATATGAGCCGAGGTATAACTGATGGGTGATGAGGTGTAACTGGCAGCAGGGCCATAAGTGTAACGGTCGAACAATGGCGGCACATTGCTATTCCAACAGACATATGCGCACCGTTCATGCTGAATATCAACAACAACCCCAACAAAGTCCCTAGGACTCCCACCCCCGCGCTTATTTCAACATCCCAATCATGTCGAACAGACCAAACCCCCATCCCACCCCCTCCCACCACTGCAGCCCAATCCTGCCGGAATGCAGAACCCCTCCCAATCTTAATAACAAACATAGATGCAAAGGTGGGGTACACCCTACAGGGGACTCGCCGGTGCGCCGGACCTGCCCTTCCCAATCCCTTTTTTTCACCCACCATGCCATCACCCCATAGGGGGAGGAGTACGGGTGGGACAGGGGGGGAGTGCCAGGGCGAAGTTTAATTGTCAATGTCCAGACCAGTACCTTGTTAACAATATACGATGGCATATTCAGGGCCCCAAACCGCAAGGACCGTGCCTCCCGCACAGCTGGGCGAGAGGGTCAGTGTAGCCCCATAGTGACCGAAGGAAGTAGCCCCTCCCAAAAAAGACCTGAGCCTTCCAAGTTCCATAGGTAAAGTACAGGGCACTCAAAGAGTGGGCCCAAGAGTAAGGGGGGAGTAGGGAATGCCAAGGCACCAGGAAAAACACAAGGAGGGAAGAGAGACCAAACAGAAACCATAGCAGCGATACTCATCAGTCAGGAGCAGTCGTCGGAGAGCTGGAGCCTGATCTCGTTCCAGGACCTCGTCGCCGAGGGGCCGCAGAAGACTGTTCCTTCAGAAAGTCCTCAACTTGTTGCGGAGTGCCAAAGAAGATGGACTTGCCATGATGTGTGACCTTGAGCTTGGCCGGATATTGCATGGAGTAGGGGATTTCTCGTTGCTGTAGCTTCTTCTTTACTCCGGTAAATTTCCGGCGGGCATCCTGCACTGCTTGTGTAAAATCCGGGTAGAAGGAGATGGTGACATTTTCGTGGAGGATCGGTTGTTTCTCCCTAGCTAAGCGCAATACGGTGTCACGGTCCCTGTAGTTCAGAAATTTTATGATAACAGGACGTGGTGGGGCCCCAGGAACTGGACGAGGCCCCAGGGAGCGGTGGGCACGCTCCACCACCAGTTGCGGCGAGAAAGAGTCCCTTCCAAATTTGTCGATCAGCAGCTTCTCCATAAAATCCTCCATACGACCCCCACCGCTGGACTCCGCAAGGCCAATCAGGCGGACGTTGTTTCGGCGGGAGCGTGCCTCTAAATCTTCATTTTTGTCGGCAATGACCTTGAGCAGCCGGTCCATCTGAGTCAGCTTAGTTGCTCCGGCCACTGCGCCATCTTCTAGCTCCGATATTCGTCCCTCCGCCTCTTTCAGGCGCTCTCCGTGTTGGTCCAGCCGATGTACCACTGCCTCCAATCGTGTGTTCATGTTGTCGATTTTGGTGTCAATGGACGTTAGGCTCGCCTGAAGTCCGAGGAGGATAGCCTTCCAGTCCACTTCCTCCTCCTCGCCGGGCCCTGCCTCGCCACTCTCCGTAGGCGGGGTGCGCGTCTTCTTTTTTGGGGGGTTGAATTGTAGAGTCGCCTGTTTGGCGTCCGTTTTACCCATGACGACGCCGGGCAGGGTCGAGGGGAGCTGGTCCGCCAAAAAATATAATATTGTAGGCGCGTGTGGGAGCCTCAAGTCGATGCCAACCCTCAGGAGAGGCAGTCCCTTCCAGGCCGCAGGGCGCCCCGAATTACCACAGCACCCCCTCAGCCTCCGCAGGTATGGGAGCACGCACCTCCGCAACGAGGGCAGACCAGGAGAGATGTCCGGAGGGCACGGGTCGCCGCCAGTCCCAAACGCCAGTCGAGGTGCTCCGCAGGCGGTCCTCCCTCGATGCGGTGCCCACAGCCACGGTACCTCTGCAGTGTACAGGTCTAGGAGCGCGCGCCTCCGCTTCAGTGTGGTCCGGCTGGGCGGGCAGGGCCTCTACATGTACGACATCCGCAGCCCGGAGGCAGCAGGGTCCATCTCGCGCTGCGAGCCCGCCCGGCGCTGCAACGGAGGGGATGTCAGGCCCGCCGCGGTCGTCACGAAAGCGGCGATCGCGTCAGCCACCGTCCGCAAGTCCCTCGCGGCCTGCAGGGCCGAAGAATCCCCGGTCTCGCGTTGTGTGGAGCCCTCGAGCCGCAGGTCCGCTCCTCTCGCTGCCTCGTCCAGGATGGGTAATATCCGCGCCGCTAGGGCACCTACGGACCTGAAACTTGCGCCGAGTGGACTCGAGACCCTCAGCTGTCCGTCGGCATCGGTTTAGTATAGGTAGCTGGCCTGTAGGATGGATTTGCAGGGTGTATTAACGCCCGGCTGGCGAGAGCCTCACTAAAGCGCGGCCATGACGGTCCAGCGCCACCTAGCGCCCCTTCTGTCGTGGAAAGTTCCGGAATCTGAGTGGATCCACAAATTTCCACCCACCCCACGTTCCCTAAAGTCTTACGAGAAAAACGGTACCTCACTTGTGTGCGTCGGCCTAGTGCCCGCGACAGGAAACGGCGCAAAACGCAACGTGGTCACACCTCAATTTCGCAGTGAAAAATGACCTTTTTTTGGCAAAATGACTAGCTGTAGTTTTTGAACCCAAGCTGCCCGCGACAGGAAACTGCGCAAAACATATTGAGGTAACATCAAAATTGCCTATCTCAAAACCACCTGGTTTTGCATGGGGGAGGTCACTTGGGTTTTTGGCCTGGTGCTCGGCGGCCATCTAGGGAAACCTACCAAACCCATACATTTCTGAAAACTAGACACCCTGGGGCTTCCAGGGAGGTATAGCTTGCGTGGATCCCCCAACGTTTCCTTACCCAGAATCCCCTGCAAACCTCAATTTTAGCCCCAAAAAATCACTTCATTCTCACATTTTTGTGTGGGAAAGTTGTGGCATCACCGGGCTCACTCAAATTTCCCACCTCCCAGCGTTCCCCTGGGTCTCCCGGTAAAAATGGTGCCTCACTTGTGTGGGAGGCCCAAGTATCCGCGACAGGCAAGGGCCCAAAACGTGGTGAGGCGACATCAACATTGCTTTTTCAAAAAAATGTTTGGGCCCTTGCCTGTCGCGGGTACTTGGGCTTTGGCACGAGGGCGAGTGATGGTTCAGTATATTAAATTTTATTAACAAGAGATTTCACAAAAATGAAATGCATTGTCAATAAGTAAATGGAGAAAAACTGAACCAATGACTCGCAGCTCGTGAGCTGTAAAGCCAAGGCACCAACCGCTTTACAGGCCATTCACACACCTTTCATACGTGATACACACGACCATTCGCACCACCAGGCACAAAAACACATTACAAAATTCACAGAAGGGACAAGGTACACCCTGCTTCAGAAAGGCAAATATTACTGCACAGCCATCTAATCCTCAAACACACACACATACTGGTTGGATTTGGCACGAGGGTGAGTGATGGTTCAGTATATACAATTGTATTAGCAAGTGATTTCACAAAAATGAAAGGCACTGTTAATAATTGAAAGGGCGAGAAACTGAACCATTGACTCACAGCTCGTGCGCTGTAAAGCCACGACTAGGCAACAACATCTTTACAGGCCATTCATACACCTTTCATACGTGTGAGACATACAAAACCATTCACACCGCCAGCCGCGGGCCCATCACATAACAAAACTCACACCATCATACAGCGCCATTCAAGGGCCCATCACTTTCACACGCCCACATTCCTGACACAGCTACTACACAAGCTGATGGATTGCGTGGAGTGGCACTCAGCTAGCAGTGTGTGTAGTGACCAGCAGCAAGTCACTACTCGCACACCGCCAGCCAAGCACCATTCCACGCACACTGCCAACCAAGTGCCAGTCCACACACACCGCCAACACATTTAGGATTTCTTTTAGACAAAAATAAAAACACAAACAAATCACAAACACAAAATCAGAAACTAAATACATTGCACTAACGCCAACCTTGAAACGGAATCAAATTTTTCAAAGAATACAGAACAGGCAGTTCACTTTACCACTCATGAATGCTCCCAAAAATTATTTTGCGTGTGGTACGCTCTAAAACAAGCAGGGACACACACAGCCCAGGTTTAGAAGGACAGTCGGGGCAGTACATACGAATCTCCTTCCGCGTATCTCTTCGCCAACAGACTCTACGTCTCCTTCAGGGAAAATCTTTTGAGGGTGTGGGAGGAATGAGATCAGGAAAGTGGCGATCTTTCAATCGAACCACATCCTCCACCACTCCAAATCTAGGAATACTTGCCTGTTCCACAACAACAAGGCTAGCTATCACAGAGTGCTGAAACTTAAGAAATGTCAAGTTTGACGCAGGAGAACACTCCTTGAACACAATAGCATTGAAATTTGCTAATTCGAAGAAATGGATTGCCAACTTCTTATACCAAACATAAGCCTTCCGAATAGCAGAGTAAGGTTCCAACCTCTGATCTACTGTCAACACCACCCATGGGCTTATTGTAGTCTAGAATGCACACAGGTTTGCGCACTTCAGCAACCTGACCCCAAACAGCTACAGGTGAAGTACTCTCATCATGGATGGTAGTCAGCATGTACACTTCCCTCCTGTCCACACATTTTACAGCTAGTAGTTCATCACTACGCAAGGAACTGCACTGCCCCCTCTGAATCTTTTTGCAAACAAGCTCTTTCGGATAACCTTTACGGTTAGAGCGGATTGTGCCACATGCAAAAGTGTCCACTTCATACAATTCCTTAAATAAATGCACAGCAGTATAGAAGTTATCAAGGTACAAATGGTGGCCTCTGTTAAATAGTCTTCTTGCAAGATCCCACACAATTTTCTCTGAAACTCCAAAAGTGGACGGACAACCTGGGGGGTCAATAGTAGAATCTCTATCCGTATACACACGAAAATTAAAAACATATCCTGTCCTACTCTCAAACAACATATACAGCTTAATTCCATAGCGTGCCCTCTTGCTAGGAATGTACTGCCTTAAAACCAAACGGCCCTTGAACAAGACCAAAGACTCATCAATAGATATCTTTCCCTGGAGTATAGATCTCAGAAAATCGATCTACAAAGTGATCAAGAACGGGCCGAATCTTAAAGACTGTCACAGTCAGGGTGATCTCGTGGCAATGCCATAGAATTATCAACAAAATGCAGCATACGTAGCAAAAGTAAATACCGATTACGAGTCATAACTGCAGGAAATATGGCAGTTGCCAACAAGGGATTAGTAGACCAATATGAAGCCAAGGTTGGCTTCCTTACCACACCCATCAATAGTCAAACCCCAAAACTTCTTAATCTCTTCCAGATATGTGGGAGTCCACCGGGTAGCTCTAGACTGGGGCCTAAGTTTGTCACTGTTGTCCCTCAAAAACTGTTCAGTATACAAATTCGTCTGATCAACAATCTCACCCAAAAATACATCATCCATAAACAACTGAAAAAACTGTATAGGCGAAAAGTGTTCACAATCCACTCTACACCCTGCATCACCGCTAAAGGCAGGCAACACCCGCTGCACCATGTTTGGATCAACCCAAAGTCCAGCACTTCCAGTAGGACGCCTAGCAGCCTCAGTCTGCAATCCAGATGCCTCTTGCACCATCGGCAGAGCAGTTTCCTCCTCTAAGACAGGCACTTCATCCGCACTGAGAGTACCTTCATCTGCACTGAGAGTACCTTCATCATCCGATGATTCCATGTGGAGAAAACTCACTGCCAGAATCTTCCCCTCCCTCCTCTCCCTCAGACGCACTGTCAGTCTCATAATCATGCTCAGAGGAAGATTCAAGAAGCATACCAACCACCTGTTGAGCAGTCATTCTACGGCTAGCCATAATGCTTACTAAAAATGGTAACTTGTCAAACAAGTCAACAAACACTTTGTAAAATAAGTAATAAACAAAAAACACCTTTATCAAAAACACATGTATACTCCAAAACAATACCACTCACTTGCCAGAGGCAGCTAAACTACTCACCACCACCTACTCTGCACAGACACAGTATGGATCAACAATATCCCACTAAAAAAGAAAGAGAAACGAAATTACACATAAGACTATGCAAAACACATCGCAAAGAATTTCATGCTCAAGCCACTAACTAAATATGCTGCCATTATGACATCACTTACAAAAAAATTCATTCAAACATTACAATATTACTCATTTGGAGTAAATAGAACAAAAAATTCTTACCAAAACAATGCAACTACACACAACTGCAGAACAACCACTGTCGAAACCGGAAACAGGAATCCAAAGCGTTAGGCTAGAATAAAAAGGAGAAAAAAACATTGTCACATATGCATATAATGCTCTAGACCATCACGTACTGCGCAAACTTTATTGCTTGACCCTCCCACTTCCAAGAAGGAAAGATCTATGGCCCAATCCTTTACAGGCAACGCGGCAAGAATCTGGAACTCGGCCTCAGCTCCGGACCACCCCCTCTTCCCAGTCCTTCAAAACTGACCTCAAAGTTCTCCTCCTGCAAAGACACTTCCAAACTTCATTCACGCCCTCTCTATTGTCTGAAGGAAGTCTTTACATTATAGGAAATTCTGTTCTCTATGCCTATAGAAGTGCCTTCCCAGTGTGTTCCTGTGTTTTGAGTGTCTGCCATTTATTGCACTTTTATACCTCTACTTGTACTTTGTACTCTTTTGTAACTTGCACACATGTCACTTTAACTCTTGTAACGTATTGTTTGCTACCCCTTGTATTTTGTTTGCTTTTAATACATGCACAATTACCATCATTGCCTCATGTAACGTAACGTTTGCTCTTGTTTTCCGAGTGTCTGCCATTTATTGCAGTATTTTACCTCTACTTTTTATTTTGTAGTCTTTTGTAACATGCACACCACTTTTTCCTCTTGTAACGTATCTTCTGCTACCTCTTTGATTTTGTTTGCACTTTAAAATATTTAAAAAATAATGTGGCCATAAGGGGAGCGACCCTTGACTAAGGCGCCACTCCCACAAACACCAAACCTAAAAAACGAAGAAAAAAAAACTGGCGCTAGTGGCCATTCCTGCTGCACGATCGTGCAGCAGGAATGCATAAAAGAGACATTGGGGGCAGAGGCGGCTGAACCCGGTTCCCCAGTTCCAAATTCGACAGCTCTGGCCATAGTGCGACATCTTCTCCCCCACTGAACACCATACTTCCCCACTGAGAGAAACTCGCACTGCCTTCAGCTATAAACTAATTGTGCCCGCTATAAACACTTGGGTGTGGCTCAAAACAAATTATGCACTTGATAAGAGTAATATGCTGCCTAAAGAAAGGTAAAAGCAACCACTCATAGGGAATGCAAGAATAAGTAAAGCATGTGAAATGTAAGCAGAAACAACATGGTTACCCGATCTCTCACTATTCAGAAATCAGCGAGTGGTTTCACCTGAAAAGTTATGGACATGACTAGAGGGGCCCTGAAGGGAACAGTTTAAATGTCCATTGCTTATATCCTTACAAAACGTCAGCAGTATGGTATAATAAGACCACATCCATAAACACAGCCATGGTACACGTGTTTTCCAAACAACCCATGAACCAGGTACTGCAGTACCTCCAGGAATGGTACACTCTCCCAACCTGGGAACAACAATGCTGTTCAAAGAAAGAAGAGAAAACGAAAGTAGCGCTGCGATGGCAAACTGTGATGCTGGTGTATTTGGATGTAAATAAAATCAATCTGGCCACTTTGCAACCCCTCTGACTTGCTACTTGCTTTATTTAGTTAGGAACCTGCTGTATCGCCCCCCCTCCCCTCCACCTCCCTTTCCCACGCTAGCAGCACCCCTCAGAGAGAAAACGAGAGAATAAGGGCATCTCTCCCAAGCGTGAGTTTCTTTTTTGGATCCATTTCACATGGAAGCAACTGCAATTATCACGAACCAAGCGCACGAACCAAGCGGAGCCTTCAATGAAACCTTTCTCCTCCCCCCAACATTGGCCCCCACCCTACCCCCACCTCCCTTTCCCACGCTAGCAGCACCCCTCAGAGAAAACGAGAGAAAAAGGGCATCTCTCCCAAGCGTGCGTTTCTTTTTTGGATCCATTTCACATGGAAGCAACTGCAATTATCACGAACCAAGCGGAGCCTTCAATGAAACCTTTCTCCTCCCCCCCAACATTGTGCCCCCACCCTACCTAACCGACCGACTGCAAAATACCCCCCTCCCCAGCCCCAAAACTCACCTTTCCTCTCCGCGCAGGAAGCAAATGGCTTCCTGTGCCTCGGAGAACAAAGGGGAACCTCCATGACGTCAGCGCGGCTTGCGCGCTGACGTCCTTGATGACACGTGGGTGGGGAGCGGGGGGAGGCAGGGGAAGGTCTTCCCCTGCCTTCCCAGTACAAAAAAAAAACGATCACTCACGGGGGGGAGCGCCAGCGCTTCCCCCGTGGGTGGGTGTCATGACGTGCTGGACACGTCATGGACACAGCGCGACTGTGCTCCATGACGTGTCCAGCACGTCAAGGGCACAGAAGGGGCTAAACCTGTAATCAAAACCAGTACCAGTTATACTGCAATTCTGAACTGTGTTCAAACAAGACAATTACTACTGCAAAGTATTTATATGCTTACCTGTACCAGGCTTGCTTAGTTCTAGAAATAAAACAGTATTTTTTTTTATACAAACCATTGGCCTAGAGTTCAGTTCGAGTGTGTGAGACCATTTGCTGACTGTGCACATGAAATGCTTTACCCGTCCTCTGATACTGCTCTACTGCTCGACCAACTACCACTTTAGAGAGTAAGGTTCTATCTACCTCTGCCAAACCTCTGGAGACTCTTGGACTCTATACACACTGTACCCCACTTTGGTGTATATATAGAGCCAGTTTCTTCCAATGCACTCTATGATTAGTACTGGTAAAACATGCTCTTTACACTCCTGGACGAAGCCAGGAGGTTGCTCTCCACATCTACCACTTGGAGAGCTTTCTATTGGTTTCTAAGACCACTAAAAGAACCATAAGGTTTGTCTGGATTAGTGCAGGGTGCTTCACTCAATTGTACACCATATTTTAAGGAGAACTAGGATTAGAGGTAATTTTTTCCCCCTATTTTGTGTGTTGCAAATGTTTACCTTTAATCTGTTACTGCTTTAGGGCTTTCAAACCTATATTTTAAAGTGTATAGAAAATGTATGCTATTTGGAAGTGGAGTACACTTTTCTTATTGGTTCTGTGCCAAATCCTATCTTAAGGTAGGAGTGTCCACAGTACAATGCGAACTGTTTTATCACAGATTTTCTAACCTTTTCTGCTGAGTGTTCCCAGGTTGTCTGACAAAATAATAAAAAATTATAAATCTATGAAATATACCAATGCTTTTTTTTATGGGTATTTAAGACCTCTAATGTGGCACTTGACTCTATTTTTACCATAGGTTTTAATGTAATGGCGCTAATTCTCTGGATTTTTAAACGTGCTACAAGCTGGACCAGTCACTTTATAGCCTGGGGTAAGGGGCCAGTACCCACCATTTCCAAAGTCATAATCTTTGGCAGTCCACCACTTTGTAAGGAGGTGCTCTGATGAACTGAGAAGAACTGAGTCAAGACAGCAGCATTGAGTGAACTAGAACAGTTTAGTAGATGCAAAGTAAGCATGCCCACATGAAGTCTGATCCAAGGTATTGCTGAGATTTTCCTGCCATAGGCACTTGTGGTTAAAAGGCGACATGCGTTTCACATAGGTAGTGCTAAGGAAACAACAAATTTGCCTTTTGGCCACACTTTACAAGCTCACTTATCCTCAAGTGTGGTATTTAAAATGTCATGAACAAGACCCTATTATTCCTTAATTGTAATGCTGGTTTTTTTTTATTCCTAGATGCTGCCTTTGAACACCAATATCCGTCTTGCTTACTCGAATGGTAAAGATGATGAGCAGAACTTTATTCAAAATCTCAGCTTGTTTCTTTGCACGTTTCTAAAAGAACATGGTCAGCTTATAGAAAAAAGACTTAATCTTCGGGAGACATTGATGGAGGTAAGTTAAATTGATTTGACAAATACTGCTGTGCCAATTGCTGCTATAATGAGTTTTCGGTTAATGTGTTCCTTTAACCTGGGTTTTGTTTTGTGAATGGTCCAAAATCCTTTCATGTTGTCAGGCTTGTAATTCATGTGTATGAAAGAAGGATTTGCTTTTGTGGTTACACCCACTTTTTGCGTGGTGCTATGCTATTCCGACAAGTCTTACTGGGATCCTGCTAATCAGGACCCCAGTCTCTGTGCCATCAGTCCCCAGTATCTGGTACTGAGGTACCCTGGGCCTAGGTATTCCACGGGTCCCCAATTGGCTGAAGCATGTATTATGCCACCCATGGGAGACCACTCAAACTAGAACTACAGGCCTGCCATTGCTGCCTGTGTAAGCTGGTGCTAGCACCACTTACAAAATATATAGATTCCCATATAATAAGTTCACTGCACTTTAAACCTATAAGTCACCCCTAAAGCAAGTCTTTCAATCCTGAGGGCAGTGTGCTTGGTTCTAAGTGAGAGGGTGCCCCTGAATGAGCAGGACACACAACCTTCGGAGTCCATTCTCCAGGGTTGTAAGTGCATCAGCCGCTACAATATATAGAGATGCCATGCTTCATTATGCGATGGCCATCTCTAAACTGGCTAAAACAAACCCTCTAATGTTGGTATTAAACTGTGTGGGAGGTATGATTCCATGAACTGTAAAGCTCTTCCGGGAGGCACTCTGTGCTCCCGGTACCCGTCTTCTAGACCTGGACTGCAGAACATGGCTGCTGTCGACCAGAGAGACGATTCTGTCCTCCTGCTGTTGAGCCAAGCTCTAGCAGGGGAAGGCAGAATAGGTATCCTGTCACACGGAGGTGTGACCAACTCCCAGACAGGGTTTAGTATATTGAGGCCTGGGTGGGAGTGCTTGCCAGTGCCACTCCGTCTGCTTGAAGGGCACATTTTGTGCCCTCCTTGCGTAGGCCAGTTCAAACCAGTTCAGGGAGCCGTTGGCTCCTGCTGTCCTCAAACTTAACAAAGGACATGGGATTATCCTCCCACTGTGCGACCCCTCCCCTCTGAGGGAACCCTGAATTTTACCAAACCTTTCCTTAGGGTACTTAACGGCTCGCCTGTGGGTGGGTCCCTAGATTTGTTGTGGGACAAGATTAATTTCAAGACACCACTTCTTTAACTGTCTGGGCACTCTGGACTTCGCTCTGGGCATCAAGGCTGCAACTGGTTAGACTCCTGCTGTTCCTGGTCTTGTCGCCCTGCTCTCCTGCAACGTCCATGACTGTGCTCCATACAGGAACCTTCCAAGGCCTGTGGGCATCCAAGACACCTGAAGGAATTTCTCTTGAAGTGAAGAAGTCACTTCCCTGCATCTGCAGGCACTGCAACTAAGCTGACCGGTCCTCTGATGCTGGGCTCCACGGACTCCTAAAGGCTCAGCAACAGAAGTGTGGTAGTTCTTCATATCCCTCAAGGCCTGCCTTGTGCTGCAAAGTCTGAGGCCAGTATCCCTCGTCTGAGCAGCAGGATCCGCACCCCTGTGCGACGTGTCGACTTGCAGTTGCAAAAAGTTTGTTTGCTTACTTCCATCAAGATCTTCGGGCTCCGAATAGCCGCAACCACCAACATCTCCAATGACCAAGATATTCGTCCTCACTGCATCACTTGCATCATGGGCTTGCATCTTTGGTGAGTTGCTCAAGGTCCTCTCTTCTTCAGTGCCTCCGGCCTGTGGTTCCTCTTTGAATTCTGCAGGCTCCTCTGATTGCTTGGGGCCTGCCCTGACTCCCCCTGCTTGTGGTGTCACCTGGACCTTGCTGGTCATGACACTGTACCTTCACTTTCCACATTGGTTGCAGTTGCAAAGGCTTGTTGGTACTCCTCACAGGCGCTGTCCCCTCAACTCTGGACATCTGATGTGGTACATCTCGTGCGCAGCTCCTGGTCTTCCTCAGCGTTGCCTGGTCTGCACAGCTGCAGTTCCAAGGTCACCCGTCTGCTCCTGCAACACATCAATGGGCATTAGTCTTCCGTGCCACCTAGTCACTCCTGAGTGGCATAGACTCTGTCCCTTCTGCTTGCAGGTTCTTCACATTTTGAATGCACCTTTGGGTTCCACTGGACACTTTTACCAGCAGCGGCATCTTCCTGAAGGTATATTGAGTTTGACTACCGTTTTCAATGCCACTTCACACCTATGCACACGGCTTACCTAGTGTAGGTATCCTGGTTCCAAGAGTATCCACGGATAGTGTGGCTGTCCAACTTTGTCTTCCACAGGGTTTTCTCATGGTCCACTGGGAAGGGTCTGTCTTTAAAATTGTGATCGTGACACACCCATTGACCAGTTTTGAGCCCGCGGTTGTGTTCCCACTCTACACAGGGCCTCCATGGGGTTCCTGGTTACTTGCCTCTGGTGGATCCTTGGGTCCCTGGCACTTCTACATCTTATGGGTATAGTCTTGACTTGAGTCGTGGTTTGCGTACCACTATTTTAGTATATGGCTTTGTCTTCCCCTGGCAACCACTATGTATTTGGCGCTACTTATCTGTTTTTCTTTAAAAAATATTGTGTGCATTTTGTACATCTCCGGGTAGAAATATCTGAATGTGTTACTATCATATAATAAATACATATTTATTGAAATATACCTTGTGGATCTTTTTCATTTAATTTTACCAATACAATTATGCTCTGGTAAACCAAGCTGCTATACACTCCTTCTGGACGTAGACTGCTCTTAACAGTTGCCACGTAGAGAGCTTTCTAAGGTTGTCTAAGACTTCTAAAATCACCAAAAGGGTTGTCTGGATCAGTGCAGGGTGCCCACTTACATAAATGTGCACCATGTACTAAGCCAGCTTCTCATAATGAGCGTATTTATGTCCCACTCCGGACCCCAACTAATGAACAATGAATTGCTTAAGATGCACACAGAATCGAAGAACTCTTTTAGAAAAACTAGAATTATCTCCCCATGAAAACAAAACTTGTATGTAAAAGGTAATGTTTCTGTAGCATATGGTCTTCATTAGTATTAACGAACACCTCATATCTGCCCTTCCATTTAGGATCCTGGAACTTTTTTTTTTTTTTCCCTCTGCCAGGGATACTCATCCATAGTCATAAGCACTGAAAAATCCCTGCCCACGTGCTGGACTCGGGAGCATATACAAATACATATATATGTGTATGTTTGAGCAAAATAGTACAGAGTAGGTCAAAAAACATACATGTATACTTATATAAACATGCAGCCTATTAAACCTCAAATAGGCTATTATGCCGAAATTACATGGATTTCTCACAAAGAATGTAAGTTGTCGTATAAATACTGTAATAGAGAACGCTATACACTCTAATCTTCCAAGATAGTCCTTTATTTTCCAGAGAAAACAATAAGTAATAGCAGGCAATTAGCCCCTAGGCTGCATAGATGAAAAAAACATCACAGTACAACAAACTTAGCACCTTGCCTGTAAGACTTCCGAACACATGGGATACCGTGCCTTTAAGACCTACAGGAGCCCCCTGCTCCCATCATGCACCACAGGTGACAGCTTAGGTCAATTCTTTTTTTTCCGGCTCCTGTGAGGTCCTGGAGCACGGAGCTTGTCAATTTGTTTATATATTCTAGTCAGAAATTGGTTTATTGCATCTATACTTGACATTTGTGACTGCTGATGACTTTTTCAGGCATTTTCTGACAATTTTGAGAGCTTTTTTTTGTCAAATACCAGCTTTATTAAATAAATGTCCTTCCATTAGGAAGAAAATGGCAAAATCAGACCCATACTCTGTTTGTATAGTGTAAGAAAGTGGCTCTGTATATACTGCACCAAAGTAAGGTTCAGTGTGTACAGAGTCCCCAGAGGTTTGGCAGTGGTTAAAGTTAGATATAACCTTACTCTCAAGTGGTAGCTTGGTCGAGCAGTAATGCAGTATCAGAGGACAGTGTAAAGCATTTGGTGTACACACTCAGTCAGCAAATTATCTCACACACACTAACTCAACTGTAGGCCAATTGTTTTGTATATTAAATACAGAGTTTTATTTTAGAACCACAAGTCGGTATCAAAATACTTTCTCAGAATGAAATGCTCTAGTTGTATACTTTCAATAAGTAATAGACTGTTCAAGGCATATGAGCTGCAGATCTCAGTGTGGCGCAAAGTTCCCGCACAGTGACCATCACAAAATCTGCAACCTGTGCCTATCACCTGATAGTCCAGCTGTCCAGCCTGCACATCCTTTTGATCGAAGAAAACTGTTCGGGATCGAAGGGCTCGACGTCGCATCATGGCGCAGTGATCCGCTCTGGAGCCAGAGGACCTCTTTAAAGGCCTGGATGTCCCGGAAGAAGATTCCGAAGATCTCAATCGTGTCAGAGGCAGACGACTCAGACAACCCCATCACTCCTGGTCAATGAGTGAGTACTACTGCCCTTACCCCAACCCCACAACCAAAACCGAAGGCACTTGTCAAGACTTCACCTGTTGGCCCCAGTCGCGATCAAAAACGCACTTCAGAATCCCCGTCTCCGGGCCCTGCTCTGAAGAAGAAAGACCAGCCTTCCGGTAGCTCGGGACCGAGCAAACCTCATGTAATCGTTCCGCCGGCGCCTTCGAAGCCAAAGGAACACATTGCTCCGAAATCTGTTCCGAAGCCTTCCACCTCCAAAGACAGATCGGCTCTGAAAATCTCGAAGTCCGTGGATAAGCCAGTTTCAAATGTTTCCAAGCCTAAAGATCAGCTTCGGCTCCAAAACCAAGATCCTCGAAACCAAACCAGACAAGCCTAAGGACTCTACCACGCCTCCTAAGGCCAAAGACCATAAAACTCAACATCAGCCCCGCTTGGAACCGAACAAATCGGCGCCGAAGGCGGTTCCCGAGAAAGAGGAACTTTTTCATCCAGATCCTGTCGATCCTAGACAGAAAATTATTTATATTAACCCTGAAACAGGACATGGCACAGCTGTGCCATGTGAGAACAGGAAGTTAGACACCGCACCTGCCCCTCCAGTGCCTGTGAAGGACTCTGCTACATCACCTATGCATCCTTCACCTATACTTCCTTCTAACCCACCTCCTCTCCCTAAATCTATTACACCACCTTTGCCTCTGACTTCTCCACCACATACACCACCTCCAGATGGTGATGACCTAGGGGTTGGGGGTGATCCAAATGACCCGTTCACAGATCCGGACGACCCACCACAAGATGATTGGGCGTACCCTGTTCCAACAGATCTGTCAGACCTCCCAAGCCTCCAGCCATACCCCTCAAAACCATCTCCCCAGATGATATTGGTTTTGGACAGCTAATTAATAGGTCTGCCGTTTATCACGGCTTCACAATGCACTCAGACACAGCAGAGGAGGACTTCCTTTTAGATACATTCGAACCGTCCCAAAAGACAGTGCAAATATTGCCAATGATCAAGGGAGTAATTAAGCATGCCCCTGAAGTGTTCAAAGATCCCGTACGTGCCAGGATTCTGAACCCTAGAATCGATTAAAATAAATAAATCTCTTTCTCTCTCTTTCTCTCTCTTTCTCTCTCTTTCTCTCTCTTTCTCTCTCTTTCTCTCTCTTTCTCTCTTTCTCTTTCTCTCTCTTTCTCTCTTTCTCTTTCTCTCTCTCTCTCTCTCTCTCTCTTTCTTTCTCTTTCTCTTTCTTTCTCTTTCTCTCTCTCTCTCTTTCTCTCTCTCTCTCTTTCTCTCTCTCTCTTTCTCTCTCTCTCTCTCTTTCTCTCTCTCTCTCTCTTCTTCTCTCCCCCCCCCCCTTCCCCCAGATAAAGAATCCAAATTACTAGACTCTTCTAGCAAAAGGGTAGCTGCGCAGGCAGCCAATCACTGGTGCATAGCCAACACGCAAGCACTATTGGCTAGATATGATAGGGCACACTGACCAACTAGAAACCCTATTACAACACTACATTGACATTACGTGTCAATTAAATGCGCACTTGACGCTGCAGACACTGCCTCTAGATCCATCAATACCAGTGTACTCCTTAGACACCATACCTGGCTGTGCATTTCAGGCTTTAAGCAGGAGGTCCAGACTACCATCCTCAACCAGCCGTTCAACCAAGAACAACTTTTCGGCCCGTCTGTAAACACTACACTTGAAACAAGCATTTGCAATTCAATAGGTCTCACATTTGCGAGAGTTTAAGCTATTGGCATTGTAAATGACAATGTCTTTTATTTATGTTTTATAAACCAAAACCTAAATAAAAGGCATTGTCCTTTACAATGCCAATAGCTCAAACTCGCGTGAATGCGAGACCTATTGCATTGCAAATGCTTGTTTAAATAACTGCCCTGCTGGACCACTGGCCCTCAATGAACGGAGCCAAACGGTAAAGGCATAGTTCTCGAGAAAATCTGGACCTATGTTTGTGCGAGCACTTGGCATACATAGCACCCCACTTTGTGGCCCGCGTTCAATGGACCGGTCCCACATGATTGCAGGCCCCCATGCCAAAGCGGTGAGGGCACTTCCCCAACCAAGTGGTGTGTGCCCTGTATACCTATGAGAGGATGAACCAAAACTGCTCCTGCGAGTGGTGCATGCACACCATATACCTGAGTCTACAAAAAAGGCCCCCACAGGAGTAGTGAGTGTACCCATAGGTTTAGACATATAGGCCTCAACTCCCCTTGTGCAAGACTTGTACACTGCATACTTGCAAAATAGCTAGCCTCAGCTCCCTTGGGAGAAGTGTGTGTGTGTGTAACCTGCTTCTAACATGAAGGGCCTCCCCTCATCCCCAAGGATTAGTGTGTACACACCCTGCACCCAGTGGATGTCCCCCAATTCCTACAAGAGTTGTGTGCTGTTCGAACGAGTAGCGGGCCTAGTTTCCCCTACCAGTAGTGCCGGCATAGCGCAGTTTTACTAGGAGCATGCAAGAGTCTCGTGATTCTCTAAATAGTCTAATTTCCTGTAGAGGAAAGATCTGTTCTGGGACTGGGAACATGCCTGGATTGCACCAGGGCTTCACAGCGAGCCCAGGTGACCTTGAAGAGCTTCCGTACCAATCCCCCACTTCAGAAACGCATTGGAACTTATTGCCTTGAAGCCGAAGCCACTCAATTCCCACCTCACCCTAACACGCACATTCTACTGTGCCTCTAGATTTAAGGTGCTAGCGGACCCCTCCTGAAGAGGGAAGACATATGGCATCGATAAATCTGACATCACAGTAGCTGCGCTCTGAGAGGATAATGTACGGCAGTACCCTGTGCAATCTGAACAGTTCCCATCCAGCCAAGTAGATCCTCTTGGCCACACTTCCCTGAAACACGAAATCCCGCGGAAAGGCCACGCTTGAAACTGTGCTCTAACAGTTGACCTATGCCAACACTGCTGGAGCTTAACCTCGCCTTCGAGGGGCCGAGACGCCGATATTTAGGCGATGCCCTCTGGAATTGTGGGACATTGAATGACTACCGCAGGGTTGACTAACTTATCTGGCAAGAAAGCGCTAATGATGCAGCATAACGGGACACGTTTTGTGATAGTATTACGTCATTATATTGTCATATTTATTACACTTGTCAGCACTGCATAGGCAAACGTTTCACCTCATTAGTACCGGCTTAACACCCAAATTCAGTTAGAAGGTACTGAACGGGGACCTTTGTGAAGGGCCTTCCACTGTGTTGAAACACGTATCCCACCACGTTTGTAAAAACTCTGATCCGTTTGAGCTAAAAACATTTCTTTTTAGTTAAGTCTGCAAGTTATATAACAAGTGATGGATTAAGTGGTAAATGCAGCAAATTAACGGCGGCTACGCAGCCACAAAGTTGTATATTCTCTGTGGTCTTGGCCTAGGGCACATACTATATCAGAGCCCTCCATTAATGCACAGACCATGTCGGTGTAGCACAGGCGCCAACACTGCACTGCCTTACTACAAAGAGTGCAGGGCACAGGCATCTTCAGAGCACCAATTACTGTAGAAAATCCACTGATAGTGCACAGCAGTACTAACTGCACCCGCAGTTTGTGGCATGGAAACCTCCAGTGCACTTCATTACTGCCTAGACAGTGTAGGGCACACACAACTGCGGTGCATCCACTGATAGTGCACAGCAGTACTAACTGCACCCACAGTTTGTGGCATGGAAACCTCCAGTGCACTTCATTACTGCCTAGACAGTGTAGGGCACACACAACTGCGGTGCATAGCACAACTCACAGGCGCCTTCGGTGTTCTGCATTATTGCACAGACAGCTCAGGGCGTAGATAGTCAGTGCACTGCACCCTAGCACAGGCAGCTTAATGCACAGGCAACGTCAATGTACTTCATTACGATAGCACAGGCACTGGCAGTGAACCGCAACACAGCACATGGAGTGTATGAGCCAGATACTTATGTGCACTTTTTGGTGCACAGCACAATTTCACAAGCACCTTCAGTGCTTACGTACTGCATAAACAGCTTAGGGCATACATTACATAGGTGCACCTGCATTCCTGCACAAGCAATTTTGGTGTACTACATTACGGCAGCACAGGCACACAGTAAACTGCCATACTGCATAGTGTGTCTGGCATAGCTACCTCCATGCACTTTCATGAGTGTATAGGCAGCACATGGCGCAGTTAAACTTCGGTGCACAACATTAACTTACAGGTGCCTTCAGTGCACTGCTTTAATGCACAGACAGCTTAGACCTCAAAACACTTCCAGCGCACTGCATTACTGTCACAAGTAGGTTGGGCCAGCGACATCTTCAGTGCATTACATTGTTTCACATGTGACTTCAGTTCACTGCATAATAGCGCAGAGAGCCTATGACGCAAACAAGTTCAGTGCACAACAATACCGCAGTACAAAAGTTCCTTCCAATTCACGGCAATACTGCACAGCCAGCCTGCCACACCTTCAGTGACATAACATGAACGCAGCAAAAGGCACTGACAGTGAACTGCATTACTATTCTGGGCGCTTATGCTTGTAATGCCCAATCTGCCATAGAACACTTCCCCGCTTCCTGACTCAAAGCGGTAGTTGCAATATGCCAATACCGTGGTGATTACCTCGGGAAATATGCAGTAAATTATCCCTCCGTAAACCCTGATTTTTCTAATAGCTATGAGTACCGTCGCCCCCACATACCCCACATGAGGTGACGCCAACTACTGAGCACCACCCTCCTTAAAAGATAAATAAGCAATAACTATGGCTTTGTTGTACATAACATTGAAAATGCTGCAAGTTGTGATCTGGTTAGACTGTGAAAGGAACATAAGGAGTATTTATGAAGTTACATCAGTGGCAGTGAAGGGTGTTAGTGTGGCAGAATTCATTTTCTATTTTTTCACGCGGACGATGAGGGCAAAAATGGAGAGCTGTATAGTGACCTGTCTCGGTACCTGCTTTTCAGAACTGCTGGTGCTGAGCACTTGCAGGACCCTGTCCACTTGAAGCTCTAGATTTATTTTTGCACAAATTAGTGTTTGGGTGGGTACTCGTTTGATTTGGACTGCAGGGTCAAACAATTGAGATGAAGAAAGCTAAACTGAAGATGCAAATCAGCTCTTACATGGAGTGGCGCCCACCATTTCACAGCATAATCCTGGGGCGGTTGGGTCCTGATGGTTGGACTGGGGCTGCGGCATTTGTTATATTGAATGAGCTAAGCAGAGACCTGTGAAATCCATACTCTGATGCAAATTCTGGAAAGCTGTCCGTAATGCACCAAATTTTTCTTCACTGCCCGCCACGCCTCACCCGAACGGCCAGGAACTCCGAGCCTTCTCTTCAAAATTCGAGTCTGGCGGGAGGCTCAAACATCCTGTAATTCTGGGAAAAGCACTCAATTTCCCTGTGCCTAAAAATTTATGTCAGTTTGTAATAAAACTGGTGCTCATGTAAAGCGCTTTGATACCTTCGGGTCAAGTACACGCTATATAAAACTGCAAAAAAAGTGTAGTCCGACTTGATTTTCTATTTCTGGTTAGCTCCTGGCACCTGGCTTCCACAAGGCTCGCGATGCTCCACCAACACTCCTGTTTAAGCTCGTACTTGGGATCGCGCACCCTGTCCGTGATTGGGTCTTGCCTGCCCCTGGGGGGGCGGGGCTCTTAAGGCACCAGGTCGTCTTAAGTGGCTCACGTTGTGGGAAACGGTTTGCTGCTGCTTGGCTCGTGCACCGCTGAAAGCAGAGGAGCTGCGAGCATGGTGAGGGTCACGTAGATAGACAAAGGGGGAGTGAGGGACAGTGTGACAAGCTCCCCCCCCCCCCCCCCCCCCCCCCCCCCCCCCGGTGTCCCTGGCTGGAAGGTTTTGCTCCTATTCCTGGCTGTGATAGTCCGCTCACCGCGTGTTTGGTCATCCAGGTCGGGGTGTGGCGAGCATGGCTTGATCGGAGTGCTGCGCATGAAGGTTGCATAAATGGGCCCATGGGTGTAGGGACTGGGACTTTAAAATAAAAAAAAAAAAGCATTTTTATTAGTTTTCTCTTTAATACAACTTCTAACATTATTGATGTACATTTTTTGGATCGCCATTTATAAGCCATGTATTGGAACTTGGTGTAAACTAAACAATTGTTATCCAGTATTAGGGTATCTTTCATAGATTCACATGCCTGAATCATTCCCCGTCGTCGGGATGGGAGTCCCCGGTACATAAAGTAATGCCTCCCTGACAGAGTAATCTTAGTAACATATCCACGTCCTTTTGTAAAAAAGCACCAAACTTTGGAGGGTAGCCAATCTGCTATCGCCACCCTCTATAACCTTCCTGGAAGGAGCTCTAGTCCCTCAGATTTTCTACCGCACGTCGTGCTAGGGGAGTCTCCTCTGAGCTCTGCTCAGCATTCCTTGTTTTTGGATTACCAGTGCTTCTTCCTTCAAATTTCCATCTTCTGGGTGAAGTTCTTCATGGCAGATACTCCGAAAAAGGGCTTTTTAGGTCTTCCTGTGGAAAAAGACTTAATGTGGACGATCAACACAAAGACTGTATATACTGCCTTTATCCGAATCACTCTTCAAAGGATTGTAAGCTATGTCGTACCTTTTCCTCTAAGACCCTCAAGGATCGTGAGGTATGCCTCTTAATTTGGCTGCAGAGGCTTAAAGACAAAGACCCGGTACTGTCTTCTGAGGAAAGTGAGGGCTCTTCCATATCTTCAGTCCTCTCAGAAAAGGCCAAGGCTTGCTTCTCCAGGCCCTTCGTCGCAGCGACCTCAAAAGAAGGCGCATAAAGTCTTCAGAGGTCCTTCCTAAGACTCTTCCAGCGAATGTTTCTCCTCAGGAAATTCTTCATGCCTTCAAAAAGCCTTCCTCCACCCCGTCGACGACTGCCTAGTCCACGGTGGCTTCGACAAAATCTCTATCTACGGCAGTGAATGTGACCTCGTCGACTAGGACAGTTTCAACTTCTGTCGCGTCTCATTCACTATCAACGTCTATGACTACAACTCAATCGTCGACGGCTGGTAGGTCTGTCTCGTCGACGCTAAAAATAAGACATCGTCGACGTCCAAACTGCCGTCAACGCTGCGATAGTCGTCAACGGCGTCGACGACTGCTTTGACGACAGGACCTCAATATACCATGGTACCCGTCTGCGCTTCACCTTCGACTATACCGTCGACGGGACCGTCAACGACAGCAGATTCTGACCTACAAAGTACGTATGTGCACCTATAAATCACAAAACGTATGAACGCCGGCCCTGACCTCCCCTAGCAGAGTCCAGCTCTTGCCTCCAGCACATCTTTTGGAGGAAGAAGACTCTGATGGCAGTATGTTTTAGAACGGCGACAAGCCCATCGCAACTGAATGTTAATTACCAAGACAGTTCGTACTATGATGATCAAGGGCAGGAAGATCAGGGGGTTTCTCCTGAAGAATGCCATCCGCCTCCACCTCCCATGGTTTGTTTGCCTGTATCCCTGGTCTCTGACCTGCAGTTCCTCATTTCAGTCTATAAACCGAGATTTCCATCGTCTGCAACATCTTCGCTTCCGGTTGTGTCTCCACCACCAAGACCGCGACCTTCTCCGTTAAGCTTACAGTCTGAGCCTGTCACATCACCACCTCCACTTTCTACAGAGGACGATGAGGAGGAGGATCAACATGAAGAAGGGGAACTTCAGGATTCACAGTCTACCCATGACGAGTGGGACGATTACATACTTCCCTGTCTAGCTTCTCCCGTGCCTGCCCCAGCTGACTCTCCTCCGGAGGACATTGGAGGCTTTCACAACATAGTGGAAAGAGCGGCACAGCGCTTTCAAATACCTATGCACTCACACCAACAGGATTGCTTCCTCTATGATTTTAAAGAGCCTTTTAAAAAATCTGTTAGGTCTATCCCTGTTATAGACTACATATGGGATCAGGGTGTTAAGATCATGCAGAACCCTTCCTCGGTGCCTCCAGTATTGCCTCGTCTGGATAAGAAATATAGGGCTCCAGATACTGCTTCAGCTTGCCTGACCGGCCGTCCTAAACCGCACTCAGTCATTACACAAGCTGCTCAGCGGAAATCAGAAATCCAAAGCGGGTAGACGGCTGGACAATATTGGCAAACGCTTCTCGTCCATGTCTGCATTCACAGTGCGTGCATCCAATTCCTTGGCACTGTTAGGACGTTGTAACAGGCAGATGTGGGCAGATATTGCTCCATACCTTGCAGCCTTGCCAGAGGACTCAAAGGAAGAGGCAAAGAAAATCTTGCTGGAGGGCGAGCAGTCTGCATCAGAGATTAGACTGTGTAATGGATTTCGCAAACTCGTGGGCGCAGCTGTACTACGGCGCCAGGTTTGGTTGAAGGCTACTTTATTCCGACCGGAGGTACAAATGAAAGTTTAAGACATGCCATACGATTAGCTTCTTTTTGGGACACACATCAAAGCTCTGCAAGGTAATAAAAAGGATACAGACACGGCTAGGGCTTTGGGTACCCTCCAATTCAAGAACCCATCTTTTGAGGCTCAAGAGGGTGAGGTCAAACGTCTACCAGAGGTGATACCAACACCGATCTTCCTTCTCTTCCACTCAACAATATCGGCCACAATACCAGCAACGTCAACAGCAATCCACCTACACTAAATCTTCCTTTCATGGCAAAGGAGGTGAACAGAAAGTCGCTGCTCGGCGACAATGACTTCCCACTACCGCCGGTCTCCAACTTCTCTCTGTCCTCCAAGGTTGGAGGAAGAATTTCCCACTTTCTAAAAAATTGGAAGCAAATAACGGACCGTTGGGTTCTGCAACTGGTTCAATTTGGACATTCACTAGAATTCATTAAAATTCCTGCCCAAACCCCTCCCTATCCTATGCGTCACTAAAATCTGTGCGCTCTGCTCCTGGAACTTTCACTCATGCTCCAGAAGGGAGCTATAGAAAGAGTTCCTCTAAGTCAAAGGGGGAAGGGATTTTACTCCCGATTTCTCCTAATACGCAAAAAGGAGAAAAAATGGAGACCGATATTAGACTTGAGAAATCTCAACAAATACTTGAAAAAGCAGTCGTTTCGTATGGTTACCATCCAGGAAGTACTACAGCTACTCAATGCGGATGACTACCTGGTGTCTTTAGACCGTCAGGATGCCTATTTTCACATCCCGATCCACCGCAACCACAAAACATTTCTGAGATTTGCAGTAGCGGGCAGGCATTACCAATTTCGTGTCCTGCTGTTCGGACTCAAATCGTCGCCACGCATTTTTACAAAATGCCTTTCTCCGGTGGCTGCATATCTCCAACACAATCCGCTCTTTCCATATCTGGACGACTGGCTTGTCAAAGCACCCTCTCTAGAAGGCGCGTCCAGGTCTAAGGCTTTTCGATTGCTTGGGGCTTACACTCAATCAGGACAAGTCCGTCCTTCAGCCTTCCCAGCGGATAACTTTCCTGGGTGCTACTCTCGACACGCTCCAGAAGAAAGCGTTTCCTTCACAAGAGCGAAAATAAACTTCTTTCCTTGGCGCTTCGCATACACTCCAAAAAGACTCGTACTGTGCGCCTTCTCAAATCCCTGCTCGGGATGATGTCTTCCTGCATTCTACTAGTTCCACACTATCGCCTTCACATGCGAACTCTTCAAGAAGCGCTTTCAGCTCAATGGGTCCAATGTACGGGTTAATTCGACAATGTCATCTAGGTGACCCTTCTGATGAAAGGCTGGTGGATTTGCCCTCATAACCTTTCTCAAGGCTTGCCTTTCTTGCTTCCTGCTTCTCCACGTACCATCACAACGGATGCGTCCCTGGAAGGTTGGGGAGCCTTCCTCCAAGAACTCCAGATCAGCAGCAAATGGTCCCTTTCCGAAAGAAAACTCCACATAAATCTTCTGGAGCTCCGAGCAGTGTATCTCGCTCTTTTGGCATTCCTTCCGCGAATCAGAAATCCTCTAGTTCTTGTACGGACCGACAACACCACGACAATGCGCTATTTAAACAAGCAGGGAGGGACCCGTTCTCTAACCCTCTCTCGAGTCGCAAAAAATCTGGAACTGGTTGCTCCTTCACAACATTTCTCTTCGAGCAGAGTATGTTCCAGGAACACACAACGTTGTGGCTGACTCTTTGAGCAGACAACAGACCGCATGTCACAAGTGGGAGTTGAATCAGCGGACCCTCAACCGCATATTCTCTCAATGGGGTACCCCTCTTCTGGACCTCTTCGCTACCCAGCAGAACGCTAAATGCCAACACTTCGCAAGCTGGCTTCCCCAGAAGGGATCTCTAGGGAATGCGTTTTCGATCGCATGGTGCAGCGTCTTTGCATACGCTTTGCCACCAATTCCCCGGATTCCCAGGGTGCTCAAATTGAAAACGGGAACCTTGCACGCTCATCCTGATAGCTCCAGCTTGGCCACGCCAACACTGGTTCACGGCGCTTCACCTTCTCTCCCTGGAACCGCCCATCCGGTTGAAACAGTTTCCCTCTCTCCACACTACGAACCACCACCAAGTCCAGCATCCGGATCCAGCATCTCTCAGATTATCAGCTTGGCTCCTTTGTTCAGAGAATAAAAAGGTCTAGACATCCCGCCGGACTGTAGAGCAGTTCTGGCTAGAGCAGATGGTACTACCAAAACATTCCTAAAAATGGAAGGGGTTCTGTATCTGGTGCAAGTCAAACAAAATACACCCTCTTTCATCCTCTCCAGAGCAAATACTGCCTTACCTTCATCTGACAAAATCTGGTCTTGCTCATGCCTCCATTAAAGTCCATCTGGCAGCAATATCCTGTTTTAGGAGATCCTCTGCTGGCCCTTCTCTGCGGACTCATCGGTTGATTAAACAATTCCTTAAAGGCTTGTTTAGAACATTCCCTCCAGTAAAGACTTTACCTCCTGCATGGCAACTCAGCACGGTTCTGCCTCAACTTATGAAACACCCTTTTGAGCCATTACACAGAACGGATCTCCAGTATCTCTCCTGGAAAACAGCGCTGCTCCTAGCCCTTAGCTCAGCAAGGCGAGTGAGTGAACTTCATGCTTTCTCAATTCAAGACCCTTTCCTTCAATTCAAACACGACAGGGTCATACTTCGCACAAATCCGAAGAATATCCCTAAGGTTCCGTCAAACTTCCATCTCAATGAGCCTATTGTGTTGCGCTCCTTCTTTCAAAATCCTCAAACAGTGGCAGAAAAAACTCTGCATTCTTTGGACCTCAAACGCTGCCTGAAATTCTACATTGACAAGACAGATTCCGCAAATCCAACCAACTCTTTGTGGCTTACAGTCGACCTAGGAAAGGTCTCCCACTCACTAAACAAAGTATCTCTCTGGATCGCCGCAGCTATTACGTTTTGTCACCAGCAAGCGGGGCAGCCCCTGCTCTCCACAGTTCGAGGGCAATCTCTACTTCAATGGCACTTTTTGCAGGTGTGCCCATTGTGGACACTTGCAGACATGGAAAACGCTGAATACATTTACCAAGCTTTACTGCCTGGATATGGAACTCATGAAAGAAGCTGCAGTGGGTCAAGCGGTGCTCTGTCATCTATTTCATTAGAGGTGAGCCCTTCCATTCATCCCACCATCCTTTCTTCTATACGAACATTTCTCTATTGTGTTTTATGCCTCTGCTATGTCATTGCTTTTTGGTACTTTCTATTTTCACATTGATATGTTATCTGGTGAATTTATATATACTGTACCTTTCGAAATGTGCTTATCATTGCTTACTATTCTGATTCAGGCATGTGAATCTAAGAAAGATACCCTAATACTGGATAAGGAACGCATTACCTGTAACTGCGGTTATCCAGTATTGGTATCTTTCATAGATTCACATGCAACCAACCCATCTCCCCTGGAAGGACTCTCTTGGGTCTCTCAGTGATGCAACTACTTAGCACTGTGCTTACGAAAATCTGAGGGACTAGAGCTCCTTCCAGGAAGTTTCTAGAGGGTGGTAGCTTTTTGGCTACTCTCAAAAGTTTGGTGCTGTTTTACAAAAGGATGTGGATATGTTACTAAGGTGAGGCCTTTGGCCTATTACTCTGTCTACTGAGACATTACTTTATGTACCGGGGACTCCCATCCCGACGACGTGGAATATTTCATGCATGTGAATCTATGAAAGATACCAATACTGGATAACCGCAGTTACAGGTAACGCGCTCCTTCTTTGGCCTATGATGTGTACTTGGTATTATTTAACAGTTCTTACACATACATTTCCACTAGTTGTAATGTTGATAAAGTTTCAATTTCTGTCCTGTACATAAGTCAGTATCGGCGTTTTATCGTGCCTCAATTCTTCTTACTTCCCTCCTGTTTTGCGACTGGGGGACTTGGCACCCCCTATATTTTGTGGGGGGGGGGCACAATGTACATTTGAGAGGGAACCGGGCAGCTGAAGTTTAAAAACATGTGCTGCCGCAGAAACAAAATAAGCACTGAAATACAAGCGCTGCCGCGAAAGTTAATTGCGAGAGGGGGAACAGGCGGTGAGCCCGCCAGTGGTGCATGCGCCACAGCGAGCCATGTGGTTTCAATTATCGCACCCGTTTTTGGGCACGATTATTGAAACCACATGGCAGCGGTGCACGTAAAAGACACCAATAGGCAATGGGCGGAGCAATGCGCCGCCTTTGGCCAATTGCGTGCTGTCTTTTATAAAAAGACGCACGCAAAGGCCAATAGCGTCGGCCAAAAGGAAAAACACTAGCATGTGCGATTCCTAGGTCCGTTTTGAAACCCCCCTACAAGAGGTCTCTCGCTGCGCGTGCATGGCTACGCACTGCAACGCTAGGCGCGAGACCTAAAAATGAAGAAAGACCGACTGCTAAGTCCATGGGAGCGTTACAGTCTCTAGAACCTATTCCACAGATAGTACTCACGACAGACTCATCACTCACAGGATGGGGAGCCCATGTCCTCAGACATACAACCTAAGGCAAGTGGAGCAGTTTTTGTTGAGTGGTCCACATCAATCACCTGGAACTACTAGCAATATTTCTAGCTTTGAAAACATTTCAAGTACATGTACAAAACAAAGCTGTCCTGATCCAGAGGGACATGACAGCCATGTACTACATACAAGGAGGCGCACTCTCTGCAGCTGTCCCAGCTCGCACAGAACATTTGGAAATGGGCCATCCCACAAAATATATATTTGCTTGCCGAACACCTTCCAGGAGTTCACAATCAGATCGCGGATCTGTTAAGTTGACAGACACAACAGATTCACGAATGTTAACTACACCCCCTGGTTCTTCTACCATTTTTCCACATTTGGGGCCAACCAGACATAGATCTGTTTGCCACACACAAACGCAAAATGCGCAACCTTCGCCGCCAGGTTGCCACACCCATTGTCCAAGGGCAATGCGATATAGATGAACTGGTCAGGCAGATTTGCGTACGCTTTTCCGCCACTCCCAATGATTCCACTAGTGGTACGCAAGCTGACAAGTCTCTCAAACTAATCTTATTAGCTCCCACATGGGCACGCCAACCGTGGTTCACAACACTGTTGGAACTCTCACTAGTTTAACACCAAAAACCACACCTGTCCCCATCCCTGCTAACGCTGAACCATGGAGAGATCAGACATCCAGATTCAGATCAACTGGATCTGGCGATCTGGCTCCTGAAGTCCTAGAGTTCGTTTACCTTAACCTACCACCTGACTGTATGAACATCTTTAAAGAAGCCAGGCGCCCTACTACTAGAGCTTGCTATGCTTCAAAATGGAAAAGATTTGCCATTTAATGCACCAACAACAATATTCAGCCACTGGAAGCCTCCATCCAGAATATCATTTGCTACCTATTGCACTTGCAGAGATGTAATCTAGCATATTCATCCATACGTTTACATCTTGCAGCACTTGCTACTTATCTGCAAAACAGACAACACTTGTCCCTTCTTAGAGTCCCTGCAATTAAAGCCTTCATGGAGGCCCTCAAAAGAATCTTAACTCCTAGGTTACCACCCTCTTCAGTGTGGAATGTAAATATTCTTACCAGGCTCATGGGACCCCCATTTGAACCTTTACATAAATGCGAACTGCCGTTTCTCACATGGAAAGTAGCTTTCCTAATTGCAATCACCTCTCTTGGAAGAGTAAGTTAGATCCTAGCTTTAACCATACAAGAACCATTCTTACAATTACATCGTAAAAAGGTGGTTCCTAAAGTCATCTCTCCATTTCATCTTAACCAATCATTGGAGTTACGTGTTTTTTCCAAACCCTGACTTAGTAGCGGAGATAGCTCTACACACCCTAGATGTAAAAAGAGCCCTGCTTTATTACATTGACAGAACCAAATCCTTTCGCAAAACTGTTCGTAGGTTTCTCTCCCCCCACACAAGGGTAATCCCATCTCCAAGGGTGGGGATTGCAAGGTGGATCGTTAAATGTATCCAAATATGCTACCAGAAAGCCAAACGCACATTGACCATTCTCCCTAGGGCGCATTCCACACACAAACTAGGGGCCTCTATGTAATTCTTAGAGATCATTCCCCTAGAAGACATTTGAAAGGCAGCAACATGGTCTACAACAAACACCTTCACTAAACACTATTGTGTTGATGTGCAAGCCAAGCAGCAAGCTTCTGTGGGCCAAGCTGTTCTTAAAACTATTTCAAACTACTGCAACTGATAGTTGACCACCGCTAGGGGAGATACTGCTGTACAGTCTGTGTGAGATCTGTAGCTCATATGCATCGAACGGAAAATGCTACTTACCAGTATGCATCTGTTCTTGGCATGTAGAGCTGCAGATCCTCTCACACCCACCCACCTCCCCGGGACCTGTATCTGTTCCAGTTCTGTCTTACTTAGATACACACACATGGACATCTTTTTCTTTCAACTAACTCCATCATGGCAAAAAACATTCTAAGGATGGAGTCGATGCCCATGCGCACTATCGTCCAAGGGAGGAATCACCTATCTTGTGACTACAAAGACTTATTCCAAGACAACAAGGTGCAAGCATCTGAGCCCAACACCAGATGGCGATCTAATGCAAGTGTGCGGATCTGCAGCACCACATGTCCAGAACAAATGCATACTGGTAAGTAGCATTTTCCTTTCGTTCGGCTGATTTTTAGTGAATATTTTAAAGTTTCAAAACTCGACACTTAGAAGAATTTCCAAGTGAAAACCAGTCAATGTTAACCTACATTTTCTCCATAGGGTATCGGCTTTCAGGTAATTACTCGACTGGCAGAGTTAAGGTTCTGGGCATAGACTCGGGGGGGGGGTCTCCTAGGGTCAGGTAGGTACAGTTGGTTCACCCTCAGCGGCACAAGGGCGGCCGGGTGCAGAGAGAGTTAGGCCCAATGTTATCCTAAAAGAGGTAGGGGGCCTTGGTTGGTGGCTGCTGACTAGCAGGCCACGTGGCTGTGGGAGCTGGGCTCCTGTTCACTTAGGGCAAGTGGGGAAGTAGATAGGTGTAGCCAGGGCCTATCGGGCGGCTGGGTGCAGGGTGCTTTTGAGCCTTTGGGCGCTCAATTGATTTGAATGGGTAATATCCGGTTTAGAAAGAGACTGCAAGCTCTGGTACGAAGATTCTTCAGGTGCCACCACCACTTTGAGAGGTAAGTTGGGTAGTTGGAGGATAGGTAGGTACCCTGGGATTGGGCACAGGGGGTCACGAGGTAGGTGACTCCTCCTTTTGATCATAGTGCGCATGGGCATCGGCTCCATCCTTAGATTGTCTTTTTCCGCCATCGGGCTCTGATGTGTTTCTCGCGCTCCAGTTCGGAACCGTTATCGGTTTTCTCTTTCGACACGCAATCCTTCCCTTTTCGACGGTATTGTCTCGATCGTGTTTTCCCAATCCATGCGACTCAACAACTTCGAAGTCTTCGATTACGTTAGTCTACAAAGGCCTTCGGGCCTACCTGGGCCATATCTTCTGGCTAATGGAAAGTACTCCATTCAAAAAGTGTCCTCTGTGGGTCGAAGTTTCCCCACACCAACCTGCATGAGGTGTACAACCTCTGCCTCTCACCAGAGCACGAGGCCAAGACTGTCCAGCTTGCGCCTCTTTCCGCTCCAAGAAGACTATTCGGGACCAACGAGTTAGAAGAACCATGGCTCGCTCGTTGTCTTCGATCCCCGATGACTTCTTCCAAGAGGGCGTCTATGTGCCAGAGCAGGGACGGGTCGAAGAAGGCCTCGTCAGCGCCTCCGAAGCCGATGACTCGGACATCACTCCTGCACAGAGGGCTGTGAGTACAGACGTCGACCCCGACCCCCCTCGACATCCTAAAAATGCTTCGGTCTTACCTTCACCTTCGTGCCCAGGTGCACACCAAGAGACTGCTTCCCAGGCCTGGTAAAGAAGCCTACTAAGCCTTCAAGTGACTCTGGCTCGAGTCAGCCTACCCTTGGTGCCGAAAAACATCCACAGGCACCGAAAAAGTAGTCCTCTTCCTCATCCACGCCAACCGCTGCTTCGACATACAAGCACTCTGCGTCGAAGACTGGCACCGGCTCCTCGACACAGACCACACACCCGGAGCCGACCAAAGAGCCGAGGAAACCGGTTCCATCGGTTAAAGACACTGCAAAACCGCACGGTTCCAAACCCAGAACCGCTACCGAGTCGGCCCTAAAAAAACCTACGGTACCAACACTATTGGTGCCGAAGGATCTGCCTCCCACAGAAGAACTGTTTCACCCAGATCCTACCCAAAAAACTCTTGTAAAGGATCCTAAGACTGGTCACTTGATGCTTAGCTCCAAGAAGCGACCACTAGATACGCCTGCACCGGCTCCACCCCCTAAAGAGACTTTGCTACCTCTCCATTAAGGATCCCTTCTCCTCTTCTTCCTCCTCCCCCTCCCCCTCCTCCTTCCCCCTCCTCCTACCCCCCACCCTCCTCCTCCTCACCCACCACACCGCTCTCCTACACCATCCCCTACTCCAGTAGATTATGATAACACCTCAGATGATGCAGCGGGAGGTGCGGACGATCAACCACTAGGGGACCCTACTCCTACTGGCTCCCCAGACCCCTGGAATGATTCTAGTAACCCAGACGTCCCTTACATCCAGCAAGAGGACATATATTCCTCCAGGCCTTACCCCTCCAGAGGACAATATCGGCTTTAAGCAGCTCCTCCACAGAGCTGCCCAGTACCACAGGGTTGACCTACACACACACCCCGTGGAAGATTTTCTCATGGACACTTTTGACACCACACAAAGGGCCACCTCAATTTTACCCATGCTTAAGGGGGTCATTAAACATGCACCAGAGGTCTTTAAAGACCCGGTCAGGGCTCGAGTCATCAACCCTACAATCAAAAAACGTTTAAAGGCCGCCCCTACTGATCCATCCTACATTAAAGGCCTGCACCACTAGACTCCCTTGTAGTCTCCAATGCGCGGAATAGAGCCAATTCCCAATCATCAGGTGACGCACCGCCACTAGGTAAGGAGTCTAAACTCCTGGCCGCCTCTGGCAAACGAACAGCATCACAGGCGGCAAACATATGGCTCATTGCCAATACTCAAGCGCTGTTAGCTAGGTATGACAGGGCACATTATGAGCTTGAGTCCATAATGCAGCACCTCCCATATAAGTACAAAAATGGGACCAATGAACTCATAGAAGAAGGTAAAACCTTTACTAACCTCTCCATCCGTTATGCCTTAGATGTAGCAGATACCGCCTCTAGGGCAATAAACACCAATGTCCTTCTGCGTAGGCATGCCTGGCTACGCATTTCAGGTTTCAAACCTGTAGTCAAGAGTTCCATTCTCAATCAACCATTTGATGAGCAACACCTATTTTGCCCTAATGTTGACGTATCCCTTGAAAAAATGAAGGATACCGACACAGCTAAATCTATGGGAGCCTTAAAGTGGCAAGCTCCCAGACGTTCTTTTCGTCGCTCATCCTTCAGGAGCACCACTAGAGGCTACTCCTCGGATAGCCCCTCCACTTTTTAACAAGGCTCCCACCCAATTCACCTTTACTACAGGTTACCAAGGAGTTGGTTACTGGGGAAACAACAACAAAGGCAGAGGCAAGACCAACAACTCCCGCTCTGCCCCCAACCAATGACTTCCCTCCAGTTCCCCAGACCATTCCACTCCAGTCAGGGGAAGACTCCAACAATTCCTTCCTGTCTGGACCAACAGCACCTCAGACAGGTGGGTGCAACAGATAATTCACTCAGGTTAATGTCTCGAACTAACATCGCTCTCTGCAGTGGTGGAACACCAAGAACCTTTCCAATGGACACCCATTTCTAGAGCCGGTTCCTCAAATAGTTATGATATCGGACGCATCGCTCTCCGGCTGGGGAGCTCACCTACTACATCACACCGTGCAGGGCAGGTGGAAACCTCAACAAAAAGTTACTCCACAACAATCACCTGGAGTTACTAGCCATATTCCTAGCCTTAAAAGCATTTCAACAACTAATATCAGGCAAGACTGTCTTAGTCCGCACAGACAACATGACAGCCATGTACTACATACAAAAGTAAGGCGGGACACACACTCTGCAGCTTTCTCAACTAGCACAGAACATATGGAGGTGGGCTATACCTCAGAACATTTTTCTCCTAGCCCAAATGTCCCAGGAGTCAAACGCCATATCCGATCTGTTGAGCCGTCAAACACAACAGATCCACGAGTGGGAACTTCATCCGCAAGTTCTTCAACCGTTTTTTCAAATGTGGGGGCAACGACAGATAGACCTCTTCGCCAGCCACAAAAACACCAAATGCCCAACCTTCGCAGCCAGATATCCACACCCATTGGCCAAAGGCAATGCAATATGGATGAACTAGGCAGGCAGATTTGCGTACGCTTTTCCGCCTTTTCCACTCATTCCACTAGTGGTGCGCAAACTACAGCAACATTCTTTGACTCTCATCCCAATTGCTCCAAATTGGGCCAGACAACAGTGGTACACCACATTGCTGCAACTCTCCGTAGTTCCGCTCCTGAAGTTACACCTCTTTCAACCCAGAACCATGGAGAGATCAGACACCCAGACCCAGCTCAGCTGAACCTTGCGATCTGGCTCCTGAGGTCCTAGAATTCGGTTACCTTAACCTTCCCCCTGACTGTATGAACGTCATTAAAGAAGCTAGAAGGCCCACCACTAGAGCATGCTATGCAGCCAAGTGGAAACTGTTTTTTTTTTATATATTGTCATAAGACCAATCCCTTAGATGTGTCTATCCAACACATCATCGGCTATTTGCTACACCTCCAAAGATGCAAATTAACTTGCACATCAATTAGACTGCATCTTGCTGCCATAGCAGCATATCTACAAAATAGACATCTATCACTTTTCAGAGTCCTCGCCATGAAAGCCTTTATGGAGGGCCTCAAAAGAATAATTTCCCCCAGAGTACCACCTTCACCCGTGTGGAATTTAGGCATCGTTTTTCAAGACTAATGGGACCTCCATTTGAACCTCTAAATAAATGTGAGCTACAATTCTTAACATGGAAACTTGCTTTCCTAGTAGCCGTTAATTCTTTACGAAGAGTTTGTGAACTACAAGCACTAACGATTCAGGAACCCTTTCTGCAGATGCATCATAATAAGGTTGTTCTCAGAACTAATCCTAAATTCCTTCCTAAAGTCATTTCTCCCTTCCACCTCAATCTGTGGAGCTGCCTGTATTCTTCTCGCAGCCACAAACAGTCGCAGAAAGAGCTCTTCATACCTTAGATGTCAAGAGCATTGCTTTACTACATCGAGAGAACACAACCCTTTCGTAAGACCAAATAACTTTTTGTATCTTTCTCACTACCTGACAAGGGCAACCCCCATATCAAAATCTGGGATAGCTAGGTGGATTGTCAAATGCATACAAATTTGCTACCTCAAAGCAAAAAATACATTATCTGTTCCTCCTAAAGCACACTCTACACGAAAGATAGGGGCTTCAATGGCATTTTTAGGGAACATTCCTTTAGATGATATTTGCAGAGCAGCTACATGGTCTACACCGCACACATTCACAAAACACTATTGTGTAGATGTGCAGACTAAACAACAAGCCAGTGTGGGCCAGGCTGTACTCAAAACACTATTTCAAACTACTGCAACAGATACTGGTGGTCGCCGCTAGGAGGGGATACTGCTATACAATCTATGCATAGTGTGTAATCTGCAGCTTATATGCCTCAAACGGAATATGCTACTTACCAGTATGCATCTGTTCTTGGCATGTAGAGTTGCAGATCTACACACTCCCACCCACCTCCCCGGCTAGCTTTATCTGTTCCAGTATTATCTTATTTAGATACAGCTTACATGGGCATCTTTCCTGTTTTCTTACAAAGATCCATCATTTCCCTGCTGGCGAAAAACAATCTAAGGAAGGAGCCGATGCCCATGCGCACTATGATCCAAAGGAGGAGTCACCCACCTCGTGACTTCCAAAGACTTTCCAGGACAAAAACAAGTGCAAACATCCAGGCCCAACACCAGATGGCGATCTATGCATAGTGTGTAGATCTGCAGCTCTACATGCCAAGAACAGATGCATACTGGTACGTAGCATATTCCTTCTTCCCCACTTGCCCCGAGTGACCAGGAGCCCAGCTCCCACAGCCGCGTGGCCTGCCTGCTAGCAGCCACCAACCTAAGGCCCCCTGCCCGCCATAGGCTAACATTGGGCCTAACTCTCTCTACACCCGGCTGCCCCAGTGCCGCTGAGGGTGTAACTGTACCTACCTGACCCTGGGAGACCCCTGAATCTATGCCCAGAACCTTAACTCTGCCAGTCGAGTACTTGCGTAAAAGCCGATAACCTACATTTTCTCCATAGGGTAACATTGACTGGTTTCACGTGGAAATTCTTAGTGTCGAGTTTTGAAACTTTAAAATATGCACTAAAAATCAGCCGATCAACTAAAACGAAATTACTCACCTGTTATCAGGAGAGATCCCAGTGCTGGATCGTGGTGCCCAGCACTGACCCTGAAAAGTAATTAGAACCTTACTTACCGCTAACTTGAATTTCCTCCGTAGGATAACAATGACTGGTTTTTGCCAGAAATTCTTCTAAGTGTAGATTTTTGAAACCTACAAATTCCTTAAAACTCGTCTGTGTAACAAAAACAATGTCTTTCAACTGTTTACAGGAAATGCACCAGGGCTGGATCTAGGATCCAACCCTGAGTAAGAAAATCACACGCAAAGTAATTGAAATTGAATTTAGTTAAAAATCCCCATTGAGCTCAATATTATAATTGTTTGAATTGTGTTGCCTACTGCAACAACTGTAACTATTGTATCTAAAAGTCTATTGCTCAATGAAAGTATACAACTACAGCATTTTATCTGAGAAAGTATTTTGATACCTATTGTCGGTTCTTAAATAAAACTATATATTTTTATATACAAAACAATTGGCCTAGAGTTCAGTTCTTGAGTGTGAGACCATTTGCTGACTGTGTACAACAAATGCTTTACACTGTCCTCTGATACTGCCTTACTGCTCGACCAAGCTACCACTTTAGAGAGTAAGGTTATATCTAACTTTAACCTCTGGGACTGTGGACTCTGTACACACAACCTTTCTTTAGTGCAGTATATGCATAGCTGCTTTCTTACAATCCTCAAGATGTCGAGAGTCTGGAGATGTGCTTCACCTCGCCTCCCCCACCTGAGGAGTGGGGTTGGCAGAGGCTGGTACACCCCCTTTCCTCACTTAGGGTTTCCCCACAGTCTTCCCGCCAGAGTGGGGGCTAGGACCAGTGGGGACCAGTTGCTGAGTACAGCAAGTGGTTTGGGGAGGTTCACAAAGGTGGCATGCCTTTGATGCTCCCCCTGCCCAATCTGGTGGAGACCTAGCACCTCGCCCAGGACGTGCATTGTTGCAGGCCCATGAGAGCGGATGGCTCTCTACCCAGGGGGCCAGCAGCCCGTCTGCTCGGTGGCAGCCTAGGCAGCCCGTCAGCGCGTGGATTGTAGGTTAGGTTCAGGGGGCAACTCTAAGTTGCCCTCTGTCGTGCATCTTACATTAAATCCCACACTGGCATCAGTGTGGGTTTAATGTGCTGAGAAGTTTGATACCAAACTTCTCAGACTTCAGTGTAGCCATCATGGTGCTGTGAAGTTCGTGATGACGACCTCCCAGCACCATATACTCTTAATGGCAGCACTGCACTTACAGGGCCCGGGAATGGACCTGGGTACTGTAGGGATACAGGGCTCATGCACCTGTACCCACACCACTGGCATAGGGCACCCAGGTAGAGGGGTGACTGAGGTATGTCAGGGCAGTGTATTTGTGGGCATGGCACACAGGGATGTGTGCCATGTCTACTCTCTTTTGTTCTGCACTAAGACACTCAGCCTGCAAGGGCAGTGTGTGGGTGTCAAGGTACAGGGCCTCTAATGGTAGCACAATAAGTGCTGCAGCCCTCAGGGGCCTTCTCTGGTCACAGTGCCCTGGGTACCTAGGGTACAATTCACCAGGTGCTGACATGTTGCCAGACATGCCAATTGGATTTTGGTTTCAATACCGTTTTAGGGAAGGAGCATAGACCCTGGGCACCTGATTAGCAGGAGCCCAGGGCACACTCAAAGTACATCAGCAATTCAGCAAAAAGTGGGGGCATACCATGCAAGAAAGATGGCACTTTCTCACATATAGGGTTTGCCATCTTCAGAAAATCCAGAAAAGTTATTTCTGCCAGTAATTCTCCAGCACTCTGCGTAATAGGGAGAAGATAAGACTACATCCCCTGCTGGAGAGAGATAAAGGACATTCTAAAAGTGGCCTTAAGAGCAATATTGCTTTCAAGGATCCCCCCTCTCAGAAAAGACACGAAAAATTGCGTCGATCGGCTTCCCCAGCATCAAGAAGAGAAGCAAATTCCTGATTGTTCGCCATCGTGATCGACATCGGAAAAGCAAGCAAGGCATGCAACGATGTTGAAGTTCAGATTGCCGTTGAAACGACTGGAGCATCTTTCGCGCCAAAAAGTAAGAAGACGTCGAGGCACACTACTTTGGGCTCGAAGTATGTTGGTCCCGACACATCTAAGTCGAGGTAGACTGCAAAGCATCCGTAGTTGTTGATACGCCGCTCGGCGTCTAGATTTCTACCACCGTCACGACAGTCTGCGTCCAATCTATGTCGAAGACTGCTGCAAACCCACAGGCGGTCAACATAAACACGAGTACCCCAATGTCTTGTTGCAGAGGCGGTCGACCTTGAAGTTGCATCGTTTGACGTCGATCTTTCAGTACCATCAGGACAAGCGCCAGACAAACAAAGGTCGACATCGAGGAAAGTTTCATCTTCGCCTGGCATTCATATTGTTTAGATCACACAGGAGGGATCTCTGGTTCCGGGAGAGAAGAGTCCTCCTGCCACACTTTCCCTAAGATGGCTAGAGAGTGTGCATTGCTGTAAGGTTTCTCGCAAACGAACGGGTCTCGGCAGGACTGCCTCCTTACAACATCCACGAGGGCTTCTCCACGCAGGTCCCCCGAGGAGAGCAAGGTCTCCATCGGCTCGACGCTCAAGATCCAGGACACGGGGTCGATCTGGATCTTATCCTTCTCCCACTAAATGGTCCACGTCCTTTATAACAGACTATTCACCAACACGGTCTGCGAAACCTCCAGTCAGAGTGTCCCCATTCTATGATGTAGACTTTTAACAAGGTTCTATGCTGGGGTGCCGGCAAACTGAACATTGATATGTCGGCACCTACGGTGTCTTCAGTCAAATTCTAAATCCTACACCCCCAGATCCTTGCCAAGGCCTCTGCTTCGGTTGGTCCCAGGTCTGCTAGAGCCAACAATGCAGACTTTCCTGACTGCGGCTACAGTGGGCTCAGCTCCATTACGTATTTCCAAGAAGTAAAAGGCCCTAGATCAGGACCCATTTTTTCTTCGATCGAACCCTCCAGATTCAGTCATAGTGGCTGCAGCCAGGTAAAGACATCCAGCCTCAATATCCTCCAGACCTTCCGGAAAAGGACAGTAAAACCATGGAGAATAGGCAAAAGGAAGTGTAGCAAATCGGCATCTGTAATGAAAGTGGCTAGTGCCTCTGATCTCCTGGGGAGGTATGACTGGTCTCTTTGGGACTGTTTGGCCCGATTCAAAGAGAAGCTTCCTAAAGATCAGCAAGATTTCCAAGAAATCCTGCAGGAAGGCGGCTTGGTGGCAAACCAGATCATTAGTGCAGCTGCTGACACATCAGACCTGGCTGTCCATGGCCACTTCCATGGCATTTACTCTAGATGTTCAGCCTGGTTGCGCCTCATGGGGCTAAAACCTGAGGCACAGCGGAGAATTATCATCCTCCCGTTCAATGGCTCATCTCTTTGGATCTCATGCGGATGATGTCCAAAATAAAAATTGAATTGCACACACTGAAAGCCTTTGGACTGGCGAAGCGAAAAGAGTTTCATCATAAGTTCCAGCTCAAACCATGGCTGGAACACCAGGGCGTCACCCTGGTGGTTCAACATCTGGCGGGCTCTGAACGCCAGAGCAGACTAACTCAGCCACCGGTGCATGATGGATCACAAATGGCGTCTCAACTCGGACGTGGCGCAAGGCCTCTTTCGGCAGTGGGAAGAGCCTTGGTTAGATCTATTCGCCACCGAAGAGACCGTGCAATGTCAGCAGCTCTGCGTGCTGGAGTTTCCAAGGCGGCACTCGCTCGGAAGCTTTTCGTCGCGAGTGGGGTTGCGGTCTGTTGTACGCCTTTCCGCCTATACCACTTATGCACAGAGTGCTGAAGATCAGGGGCGACCGGGCCCAAGTCATCCTTGTGGCTCCGGATTGAGCACAAAGGTACTGGTATCCCGAGCTACTCAGTCTGTCAATCGATTCCCCGATACGACTGCCTCTTCAGGAGGACCTTCTGTCGCAGCAGCAGGGGACTGTCCTCCACCCGAACCTGTCCAGTCTCCACCTCCATGCGTGGAGATTGAGCGGCGACTGTTAATGCTATTTGACTTGCCTCCTGAAGTCTGCGATGTGATTCTGGCAGCCAGGCGTCCCTCCACGAAAACGGTATACGCCTGTAGGTGGAACAAATTTGTGGCATGGTGCACAGCAAAGGCTGTGGATCCCCTTTCTGCCCCTCTTTCTGAGGTTCTTCTCTTCCTTCTTTCTTTGGCCCAGCAGGGCTCTGCTCTGGGCACTCTTAAAGGTTATCTTTCTGCTATATCTGCCTTCCTCCGGCTTCCTTATCAGCCTTCTCTTTCCCAATCCCCTGTTTCTCGATTCCTTAAGGTCATTACTCACGTTTCCTCCTGTCCCTTTCGTAATGCCTCTGGGATTTGAATCTTGTTTTGACATATCTGATGTGCGCTCCCTTTGAGCCACTTCATAATTGTCCTCTTTGTCTGTTGACGCTTAAGACTGCTTTCCTGGTAGCCATCACCTCTGCTAGAAGGGTGAGTGAGCTCCAGGCTCTCTCTTCTAAGCCTCCTTTCCTTTCTATCCATCCGGACAAGGTTGTGCTCCGTACTCACCCTTCCTTCCTAAGGTTGTGACTGTCTTTCAGATCGGGCAGTATGTTACGCTACCCACCTTCATTCCACCTCCGCATCCCTCGAAATAGGAAGAGAGGCTCCACCGTCTGGACCCAAAACATGCGCTCTCCTTTTATCTGGACCTCACAAAGCAGTTCCGGGTGGACGACCAACTCTTCGTTGGCTACGTGGGCGCTAAGAAGGGGCGGGCGGTGCACAAGCGGACCATCTCTCAGTGGGTCGTTTTGTGCATCAAAGCTTGTTACTCCTTCGCTAAAAAGGAACCTCCTTTTGGGCTGAGGGCCCATTCCACTCGGGCCACGGCGGCGACGACTGCCCTGGGTCGGGGAGTCATCTTGCAGGACATTTGTCAGGCAGCAACGTGGGCCTCGCTGCACACGTTTGTCAAGCATTTTTGTCTGGACAGCCAAGTCCGGAGAGACGGCTTCTTTGGCCGTTCTGTTCTCCAGGACTTTCTGGTGTGATCTTGGTTCGCAGACCCACCACCGGGGTTGGTATTGCTGGGGTATCTATTCTAAGGTGAGGAATCTAACTAACGTGTTTCTTTCAGATGAACAAGTTACTTACCTTCGGTAACGATGTATCAGTAAGAAACATTAGTTAGTTCGATTCCTCACCGACCCACCCATCCTCCCCGTTCTGCGAACCGACATCTAGGGTTAAGGTTATCCTTTTCAGGGCCCTAGACTTTTTGGCACCAGTGTCAGTCTCTTGGATGGCTCTGCGTTCCTGGCGCGGAAAGCTATGTACAAGAACTGATGTCCGCGCGCGAGGGCGGCGCCTAAGTACGCCGACGCCTAGCGACGCGCAAGGGGTATTGCTGACCAAGTCTTTCCAGAGCCAGCCTGACGCCTGGGGATATTCTAAGGTGAGGAATCTAACTAATGTTTCTTACAGATACATTGTTACCGAAGGTAAGTAATTTGTTCATTCAGTGGCTTCTTGCGTGCCTCCATCATCCTCCTCCTCCTCGATTTCGTTGGTCGTTCTGTGTGTTTCTTAGGAGATGTTATCCCTTACTACGTTGGGGTGCTGTTTTTTGTTAGTCTGGTTCTGGTGAAGCCTGTCTTGGTGCCCTTTTATTGGCCCTTCTTCGCTTGGTGGGCCCTTCGGCCTTGCGTATGTATCTGGTTTAGGTTGGAGTGGGCCTTTGAGGTCTGATTGTCCTCTGTGCCCTCGGCCGCTGGTTCGGCCCTTAAATTTTTTTTTGTGCGACGTGGCTGCCTGGTAAGCCGCCTGCGGTGCGGTCTGCGGGCCCTTTTTAGTTATTCCTCTGCTGCTGGGTTTTGCCCCAAGAGGTATTTTCCCCTGGTGCTCTTTGGGGGATGTGTCCTACCCCAGGTGGGGTACTGGTTGGCTATTGTATAGTCCTCTTCTCTGTTGGGCAGCGGCGCCTGCCCTCTCGTGTTCCCTGTGTTCCTCGAGGTCGTTGTATTCCGCCTAGGATGGCCTTTCTTCTTTCCTCTGCCTCGAGATCTATAGCGTCCTTCAGTTTTGGGCCCTTCCCTGATGGTTCAGTCTTGGTTGTTGATGGGACGGTTGGCCTGGCTCGTTCTGGCGCTGCTGCCTTCCTTGGTCTCTGGGCGGGACCTAGGTTCCTCGCTCTTGCGGGGTCTCGGCGTGCCTTTAAAGGGTTGTCTGGGGGGCTGTTTTGGGTCCTTGTCCGCTCCGGACTTTACTTTTCGTACTTTTTCTTGATGCTGCGGTCTCATGTCTGCTGCTTTGCTTGCAGGTCCTTGAGATTCTCTGTCCCCTGGGGGGGGCCCTTTCCCTTGTGGGGCTACCTTTTGGGCTACTGCCATGTTCTTTTTTGTCATGTGTTCTGGCCTGTGGTGCGGACGCTGTCTCTCGTGCTGCTGTTGGCTCACCATGGATTGTTTTTTTTTTTTCTTTAATTCTTTCTATACTTCTTGCACACTGTTCTCATGCTCTGTTTTCTGTTTGCACCGGCTCCGCGTGGTGGCGCGCAAATGTTCTCTGAACCAAACTGATGTCAGCGCGGGTGGGGATTATGTGACCTCGCTGATGTCATGCCCGCAAACGACGTTAGGGCGAAGTCCCGTGGTGCCGCCCCCCGGCGCGCAGAGGTGCTGTGGGAAAGAGTGAGTGAAAAAATACTTTATTTGATTTAAAAAATATAAAAATAAAAGCAGAACATACACACCACACATGTACAAGAAAGATGATTAAAATGGCCAAGAATTGTAAAAGAAGAAGAAAAAAAAAAAATTAATGTATAGCGGCAGAGTGTTAATGATGTGACAAAGAAATGAGTGTTACTGTCAGAGACTAAGATGGCAGCCCGAAGTTCTAAGAAAACCCAGAGAATGTAAACGTTGCATTAAAACAGTCATCAGGTATCAGTGACGATAAAAATCATCGGGGTCACATACCCTGATATTGCAGGTGTTGAGAGCACAGGAGAGACCAGAATGAAGTCTTGTAGGTCTACAGTTTTTGTTTTAGACACCTGTGACTCTTTTTAAAGTTGATGCCGGGCCTGCAATTTGCTGATTAAATTTACGATATACATGATGAATAAAAATAGTAAAACTTATGTTTAAAACTGTATTCTCTGGGTTCAAAGCCGCAATAATTGCCTGCCTGCAGGTCCGAGCTCCCAGTCCGTTCCATTCTGGCCTCAATTTTAGTCTACGCTGAGTCAGAAGAGCGGGGCAGTGGCATGTAACATGCTCCATAGATTCCACCGAGGCCCCACAACCCCTGCACTGTTGGTTAATTGACAAGCAACGCCAGATAGGTAAATGTTTCAGCAAGTGCCATTCCCCCAGTCTGTGCCATAAATTGCAATTTTAAATACAAAGAGTATGTGCAGGGCAGATATGATGACGGTGATGCCAACTGATAAGAGTTAATGACTGCCCATGCATGCTTGCTTTTGGCAAAAGAGGCTTTGTCGATGGTGTGGGACAGAATGCGAATAGGCTTCTTAATGCTCGTTTTAAAAGCTGTTTGGGGTTTAGGTTCCAGAGATCAACTGCTCAAAGTTGCTGAAGACATTCATTAAAGAATTTACAATAGGACCCACTTGGATTATTAGTGCCAATATCAAACCACAGCAAAGGTTAAGAGAACCGGCTTCAGCCCCCCTTAGCTTATGACACAGATTTAAATAGGCACCTGCGCTGGAGATTTCATAATTTTGGAGGCCCAGTTCTAATCTATGCAGCGGAGGCAGATTTCGGCATGTGAAAAACACTTTTATAGATCTTAGTCACATGTTGATTTAATGTTGTGCTGATTTTACCCCTGAAAATTTCAAGACCATATGACAACGTGGGGCCGACTTTAGCTTTCATAACTTCCATCCTTGGGGCCAATCTCAGACCCATCAGTTTTTATGAAAGTTTTGAAAAATTCAATCGGAGAGCTGTGGCTTTCAATGAAATTTCACTACGATGCTTGGCAAAGGTACCCCTAGAGTCAAAGTTAACCACCAAGTATTTATAGTTTTTTCCTACGACCAGACTGGAGTTGTTGTATGACCAGCCACCACCTCCATAACGTTTTCTACCGAATATAACCACTTGGGTTTTCTTTAAGTTAACCTCTAGGTTATTCTTAACGGTATAACTATGTAGTTTGTTTAATAAACGTTGCAGCCCTACTCTGGTAAGGCTGAAGAGGACAAGATCGGCATACATAATGTTACTTAACTGCACCCCGCCGATCTTGGGGGGATGACTATTTGTCTCGTCCGGGTCAGCTGAGAGGTTGGCAATAAACAGGTTGAAAAGCAATGGGGCTAGCACAAACCCCTGTTTCACTCCTCGTGTTAGAATTTTTCGAGACAGATGTGTGCCAGTGCCAAGCTTAACTTGAATCCAGGTGCTGGAATATAGTTGAACAATGGCCTCCAGTAGTTTGACCGGGATACCCCATATCATTAACTTTGCCCTAAGTGCCTCCCTAGGGACCCGGTCAAAGGCAGCTTTAAAATCAACAAGACAACAGAAGACCAGCTTTGATGAAATAAGCGATTTGTCGATAAGTACTGATAACGCCAATAAATTAGACGAAGTGCCTGAATTTACAGTAAAGCCGTTTGGTTTTTTGGAATCAAGCCTTTTTGGTTTGCCCAGGCACTCAATTCTTCAAGCAAAATGCTCGCGAAGAACTTTGCCTCATTGTCCAGTACGGCTATAAACCTATAGTTGTTAGGGGACGAATGGGCGCCGGACTTATAAATTGGGTGAATTACTGCCCCTCGCCATTAGTCTGGCATAGTTGAACAACTCAGCACAGATCTAAAGAGGGTTGCTAATTGTTGTACCCAATAGGGAACATTTGCTTTGAACAGGGCCTGTCTGAGGCCATTTGGGCCTGGTGCTCCATCCGCTCTCGCTTTTGATAATATTTTGACCAGCCTTGCTTGAGTAACGGTAATCAACTCACATTGGGGCTGCGTCCGCTCTTGGGTGTTATCCTGGTTCTCCAAAGACCCATCTTTAGATGTAAAGGAGGTGTTTGTTACTGAAAAATCCGCACCTTCATTGGCCTTAAAGTGGTAGGTCAGAAAATTAACCCATTCTGCCTCAGCAATGTTTGCACTCCCCTGTCTGGTTGTAACGTTGAGTTGTTTGTTCAGTAATGCCCAAAATTTTCTTGAATTACGGTTTTTGCTTTCCCAAAGAAGTTTACCCCAAAATTGATCAAGATGAAGTCGTTTGTCTTGTTTAGATGCCTGTCTATAGTTTTTCTGAGCGATTTTATAGTTGATCAGTCATTGGATTCTGAATGCCTCCTAATTGCCCGCAAAGCAGTATTTCTGGTCTTTTTTAATTTCATGGTTTGACTTGATATAAAAAACTGAGAGCTACAAATAGTCGTATGAGAATGCAAATGCGATGGAAAAAGGTTTAACAGATGATAGCAAAAATATGACCAATCAGTGATATGAGAAACTATGGGGTGGAGGCCTCCTAGTGTGAAAGGCAAGCATTCCTCCTTGATGGTAATACTAATTTCATCGTTCCATCGTAAGTGTTTCACATTTTCTGAATGTACTCCTTTGAGTTATTGGGGTGGTATTGTGGTAAACTGGGTTAATATTAATGGTGACAACTTGTGGTCGATGGTCGCTCTCTGATCGTGCTTTAATACTGTAGTTTTCCAAGTGAGAAAACATGGCTACGTTGCAAATAGTGTAGGATAAAAATGAAAACTTTTGTCCATTTGTCCATGACCCATTTGGAGGGGTATCCTGTGTGAACCTGCCGTTCATTACAATGAAACCTGAACTAAGAAGTTGCAACACACAGAATTCCCCCAAAGCACAGTATGAATAATTTGAAGGTTTGGACTGGAATTTCAGTGCCGACAGAGACAAGGAGGGGAGATCTTCCAGATCCAACAGGTGTCCCTGAAACAAGTTGGTATTAAAGTCCCCGGTAAGCAGACAGTCGGCGTCGGGAAAACCCACAGCCAAGTCGCTCAAAATATTAAGGAGGCGATTTAGGTGAGGTATTTTTGTCCGGGCGCTTGGATTGATGTAAACGTTAAGAAACAATAGAGGTCACTGTTGTCTCCACGAGCTAACTTTAGTTGAGCAACTCACTTTGGGGGCTCAGCAACAATGGTGGTGACTGCTTGACCGGCGTTGTCAACCCTTGGACTATGTGGTGCAATGCAAGTGCTTCAGGGGGTTTTGCCTCTTTGTCTTCTAAGGTCCTGTCAGCCCTTAATGTCAATGACTTGTCATTAGTTTTGATGGGGTCTGTACCCTGTTCTTGTGCCCGAACTTGACTCTTGCTGGCACTGGTTCTTGATAGTAGTTTAACTTCATCTAGGACACAGGTTAAAAAGGCTGGAAGTGCTGAAAGGCTGTCAATGAACAACAACAGACTGACTGGACCAAATTTGATGATGACTGAGCCCTTATTATTAAATTGTTTAAGTTCTCTAACTTATTATCAATGCCTGCTGTAAACAAGGCTAAGGTGTTCAGAAGGTCAACCTGCAAGTCCAATTTGTCAGAATGGTAATTTAATGCTGTAACTGTAGATTGAAAGGTTTGCAGCAATTGTGGCCAGATGGTTGACAAAGATGTCGGGGGCGGCCTGAAAATCAGATTCTAAATTCGGATCAGATAGTTTATCTGAGTCTTTAAGAAAGATAGATAGGTCCAATAACTACTGATCGTTTGGGTCTATTTTAGCAGATCCTTGTTAAGGCTTTGTAGAAGCTGTGGCTGCAACTGTAGCTGTAAGTGCTACTGGGGATGCTGCTACGTTTAAAAGCGTTTGCATGTGTAGCGGTGCAGCATTCTCATTTGGAGACCTTTCCCGTTGGATTGCGGTGGGACTAGATAGCCTGAAACTTGAAAGTTGATTGTTTTGTGCAAGCAAAGGGCTTGAACACAACTGTTGTGAAGGCTTGGACGTCAAAATGTCTGATGTTAAACAACATTAGATTTTGATTTAGTTTTATCAGGCCATGTATGATTGTTTAAAACCAGGGACATACGGCTTTCCTGTGGGGAAAGTGGATGACAGAACCTCTGGTGACCTGGCACTAGGATTGGTGCTGGAGGTCGTCAATGACGATATGGTTTTGATGATTAATGGTGTGTGGGCGGTTACCTCTGTTATTTGTTGAAAGTTGCCAGCCTTGGGCTCCTCCGTTGTTTGCGAGGAGTTGGGGGGCTTAAGTGGTCGAGGTGTTTTTTTGAAAAATTCCAAGATCGAGATAGGTTGAATGGTCTTGTGGCGTGACGAAGGGTTAAGGACTCTGTTACCGACCGAGTCTTGACCAAAAGGGAGGGGATTCGACGAAGCAGATGCAGATGGGGATGTAGTCATAGACTGATGAGTTCGCACAGCGGCTCCATCTGCCGCTGCTATAAGCTTTTTTTTTTTTGTTGTTTTTTTTATTCGGTGATTAGAACACCTTCCTTGTTCTCCCGGATCTCATCGCTCCACTTGGTGTGACGTCTATTAATTCTACTATAGATTCTACTATAGATTCACAGGAGTTGTAGCTGCGAGCACTACTTCTTGGACTCCCTCCCCCCCCCCCCCCCCCCCTTTCATCCACCGCCCTCCTACTCCTTGCCCACAGTAGCCTGCCTTACGGTCCCTGTGGCCCCTACACCCCCAGCCAATACAAAAATGGGGCTAAGGTAGTATGCGGAGTGTGTATAAGGGTCTCACAAGGGGCCAGTAAGGTCAGGACTGGGTGTGGGCAGGGTTGTTGGTTGGACGACGGCCCAGGGGGGTGCGAAACCAGGTAGAATAAGCCCAGAGCTAGACTAGGGCAACACGGCGCAGAGGTGGGGCAACCAGGGCAGGAGCCAATCAAGCCAAGGCGAGATGGTAAGGCGAGGAGGTCTGGTGACTCTGGGCTGTGCAGAACAGTGCGCGATAGTGGCCACACACTATCCACTAGCCTGGGCACGGTGAAAAAGATGCTCAGAGGGGAGGGGAGGGGGCTGCGGGCTAGCTCTAAACCAGGGAGATGCTAGTAGGTGGCGGCTGGCGTCTTGAGGGCTGCGGGGGCTAAGCCCACAAGGAAAAGCTGAAAGTCAAAGATTTACTTTCTTAGTGAGCCTCACCAGCTCCCTCCGGCTCCTGCCACGAAATCCGAAGGAAAGGACATGGGACCCCAACAGCGTTATTCCAGCGCCATCACCGCCTCCATGCCAACTCCAGGCAAAGCTTTCTTTTTTCGCCCGCCACACAGCCGCTGCTGCTGCCACCGCCACCAACGCAGTCACCCGAACCTGCCTGCCGCCAGAGGCTCCGCCCCCTCGCACCACGCACAGCTCGCACAACTCCCGTCTTCGTCTCTGAGGCTCTCACGTCGGTTCGCGTGTCAAGTGCTAGCTCTCAGACCGACCTGACACAAGTGGGGATGAAGGGCTTCGTGAAGTCCACCGAGGGGGAAAGAGGTTTCCGGATCCAGTCTCACGCCTCGGGATAATTCTACATTAAGGAATCTGCGGCTAGAATAGTCTCTCAGATACACCACTACCGAAGGTAAGTAATTGATCTATTTAGTCTAGTAAACAGTTTTTATGTACAGCAGAAATAGTGAACTTGAATATTTGAAGGTGGTGCACTCTTATGTGATAATAAAGAAAAAGGTGTCTCCATAAGACAAAATGTTTCCCTAGGATCACAGAATTTGAGACCAGTTCACAGCTCAAGTACATTACAGTTAGGTTGAGTATATTATTAAAATTACTAGACCTGCAGGTCTGGTAACGTTTTTATGATTTTTCGAGCCCTGCACCGGACTCTCTCTCAGATGATCCCTTTCATTAGAGCTGTTCTGACAATTGCAGTTTTGAGCCTAGCCTTTTGATCGGCCAGTCCAGGATATGCAGGCTTTGATACTAATAAAGCTGCTTGGCCTCATGTCCTCCTGCATCCTGCTTGTAAAACATGCCCGCTGGCATATGTAGGCTCTGCTGTGGGAACTGAGGTTTCAGTGGGCACGGCATCTGTAATTTCTCGGACATGGTGCAGAAATTGGAGGGAACTGCAAAGACGTGGAGTGGTGATTAACCGCGATTGCGGTCGGTGGCAGACCTTACCCATCCAGATCTGACTAGTGACTGATGCGTCGGTCCTGGGATGGGGCTGCTGGGATGGGGCTGCCATCCTGCAGAGGTGGATATTGTGAGAAAGTGCCCTCTTTCTTGCACGGTATGCCCCCACTTTTTGCTACATTGCTGAATGTACTTTGGCAGGAGTCCAGGGTACACTCATTCAATCAGGTGCTCAGGGCCTATGTTCCTTCCTTAAAACACACAAACTCCAAATTGGCAAACCCTGGCCACATGTCAGCCCCTGGTAAATGGTACCCTAGGTACCCAGGGCCTTGTGACCAGGGAAGGCCCCTAAGGGCTGCAGCACTCATTGTGCCACCCTTAGGGGCCCTGTACACACACACACACACACACACACACACACACACACACACACACACACACACACACACACACACACACACACACACACACACACACACACACACACACACACACACACACACACACACACACACACACACACACACACACACACACACACACACACACACACACACACACACACACACACACACACACACACACACACACACACACACACACACACACACACACACACACACACACACACACACACACACACACACACACACACACACACACACACACACACACACACACACACACACACACACACACACACACACACACACACACACACACACACACACACACACACACACACACACACACACACACACACACACACACACACACACACACACACACACACACACACACACACACACACACACACACACACACACACACACACACACACACACACACACACACACACACACACACACACACACACACACACACACACACACACACACACACACACACACACACACACACACACACACACACACACACACACACACACACACACACACACACACACACACACACACACACACACACACACACACACACACACACACACACACACACACACACACACACACACACACACACACACACACACACACACACACACACACACACACACACACACACACACACACACACACACACACACACACACACACACACACACACACACACACACACACACACACACACACACACACACACACACACACACACACACACACACACACACACACACACACACACACACACACACACACACACACACACACACACACACACACACACACACACACACACACACACACACACACACACACACACACACACACACACACACACACACACACACACACACACACACACACACACACACACACACACACACACACACACACACACACACCCCCCCCCCCCCCCCCCCCCCCCCCCCCCCCCCCCCCCCCCTCCCTTTGCAGGCTGAGTGTCTGGGTGCAGGACAAAAGTGAAGAGTCGACGTGGCACACATCTGTGTGCCATGCCCATTACCTACACTGCCAAGGCATGTCAGCCACCCCTCTGGCTGGGTGCCTTATGCCCATGGTGTGGGCGCAGGAGCCCTGTGCCCCTACAGTACCCAGGTCCATTCCCGGGCACTGTAAGTGCAGTGCTGCCATTTAAGAATACATGGTGCTGAGAGCTCGTCAAACACGAGCTCCACAGCACCATAATGGCAACACTGAAGACTGGGAAGTTTGGTATCAAACTTCTCAGCACATTAAACCCACACTGATGCCAGTGTGGGATTTAATGTACCAAGCACCCCAGAGGGCATCTTAGAGATGCCCCCTTACAACTAACCTACAATCCCCGTCTGCTTTGAGGCTGCCCAGGCTGCCACACAGCAGACACGCTGCTGGACTCCTGGGTGGGAGAGCCCCTGCTCTCCCGGGCCTACAACAATGCACATCCTAGGTGAGGTGATAAATCTCCTCCCCCAGGATGAGCAAAGGGAAGCTTCAAAGGCCTGCCGCCTCTAGGAGTTTCCCCAGGACACTGCAACCCCCCACTGGCGGGAAGCTTGGCCGGAAACCCCATACAAGGACAGGGGATGTGCCAGCCTGCCCACCCCACCCCTCAGGTGGGGTAGGCGAGGTGAAGCACATCTCCGGGCTCTCGCCATCTTGAAGATGGTAGGCCCTACCCTATCAGGATTAGGCTACTGCCCCCCTCCCACAGGAGAGAGGCAGGATAGGGGGTGTACCCACCTCAGGACAAGGACCCATTGGTCCCTGGCCTTCACCTACCTGTAACGCCCCTAAATCTAGTATTTAGGGGCACCCTGAACCTTCCTTCCCCAGATTCGAAACTACAAGAAGAGCAAGAAGAACAAAGACCTGCCCTGCAGCTGCTAAAAAGAGGAAGACACCAACTGCTTTGGCCCCAGCCCTACCGGCCTGTCGACCTTCGAACCTGCTCCTGCTCCAGCGCGGCATCTCTTGTGGGCAGCAACCTCAGAAACCCCGGAGGACCTGGCTACCTTTGAACTCTGATTCCCTGGGACTCCCATGAGTAGAGGCTCTACTCAGAACCTACCTTTCACCCCTGGCAGCAGCCCGGAACCGCGATCCCAGCCCACTCTGCACCCGCCAAGCCTGGCCGGTGCCGGAGTGAACTAAACCCACGAGGACGACCCCACGGCGACTGTGACCCTGAGTCCGGCACCCAAGGACCCCCCTCGACAATCCTGGAGAAGCCTGCAGCCTCAGAACAGAGTGCCACCACAACCGCGATCAACAGAGGGTAAGATTTCCCGACACCAAAAGGCACCCCTGCACCCGGCGCCCCACTGCCCTCTGTGCCCAATCCCGGGGTACCTACCTATCCTCCAACTACCCAACTTACCCCTCGAAGTGGTGGTGGCACCTGAAGAGTCCTCGTCCCCGAGCCTGCAGTCTTTTTCCAAACCGAAGATTTCCCATAGAAATCAATTGAGCGCCCGACTGCTCAAAAGCACCCTGCACCCAGCCGCCCGAGTGGCCCTGGCAGTGAAAACTCTACTCTAACCTACTTCCCCACTTGCCCTGAGTAAGTGACCAGGAGCCCAGTTCCCACAGCCGCGTGGCTTGCCAGACAGCAGCCACCAACCAAGGCCCCCCTATCCCTCATAGGATAACATTGGGCCTAACTCTCTCTGCACCCGGCCGTCCTGAAACTGCTGAGGGTGAACTAACTCTACCTACCTGACACTGGGGGACCCCTGAGTCTATGCCCAGAACTTCCAACTCATCCAGTCGAGTACTTACCCTTAAACCTCTAACTTCATTTTCCTCATAGGGTAACATTGACTGGCTTTTTCTTGGAAATTCTTTTAAGTGTGGACTTTTCAAAACATTCACCAAAAATCAGCAGAGTACCAAAAACGGATTTACTCACCTGCTCTTAGGTGAGCTCCCAATGCTGGATCTTGGTGCCCAGCACTGACTCTGAAAAGTACCCACAACTATACTTACCTTGAACTCCTTTTTCATCCATAGGAAACCATTGACTGTTTTTCTGTGAAATTTCTTCTAAGTGTTGATTTCTGCAATTTCTAAATATTCATCAAAAATCGTATAACATCTGAAAACGTAATTACTTACCACTTTGAAGAGTAAGGTTATATCTAACTTTAACCTCTGTTAAACCCTTGGGGTCTGTGGACTCTGTACACCCTGTACCTATTAAGGAACAGTATATACAGAGCCACTTTCTCACAGATATCAAATGCCTCTGGTTGGAATCCAGACTCCACAACACCCTTTTGAGTCTCCAGGCAGCCTTAAAGCCTTTCTACCCTACATCAAAGGTAGTCTAGTGCAGGTGTTCAGGGACAACAACTCTACCGTGTGGTACTACAACCAACGGCGTGGTGGGGGCAGGCAGTTGGTCAGTGAACATTAGGCTTTTGTCTACCAAGCCTCAACACCTAAACATCTACCAAGACCTGCTGTGTCCACACACCTGAAGTCATCACTCCCTGTCATGTAGGCTAGACCATCACCCTGCCTACTTTGTATGCTCTGCCACATCCCTCCAAGGAAGAGGAGCAACTTCACCGTCTTGACCCAAAAAGAGCTTTGTTAGTCTACCTTGACCGGACAACAAGAGTTCTGGGTGGATGACCAACTCTTCATCGGATATGTCAGACGAAAGAAGGAAAAGGCTGTGCAGAATGAACCATCTCCCGATGGATCGTGCTCTGCATAATGATCTGCTACGCATTGGCTTTGGAGTTGTCTTTGGCGTTTTCTGTCTGTTAGCAGGAGATCTGGTCTTTGTTGAAAGCAGTCAGTTCTCCCAGGGGTTCTGAAGGTCGTTTGCTGCAGGACAAGTCTACTTTTGGTGCAGGATCTCTGGAAACTGTAGACTGTTCAGTTGGGCTGGGGCTAAATCAGTTCTTCACCAGTCTCCTCTGCTGTGCGACGACTTCCGTCCTTCATAGGTTGCGGAAATCTGTCGCGGCAAAGTTCAGGGACCCCTAAATACTAAATTTAGCGGCGTTCGAGGGATGTGCATGTCGGGACCCAAAGGTCCCTTCCTTGAGGTGAGTGTATCCCCTATTATACCACCCTCCAGTGGAAGGGTAGCATGAGCCTCTGTGTCCCCTCATCTTCAAGATGGAGGGGACTGTGATGTGGGGTTGGCAAAGGTGGGCACACCTCTTCCTTACTTGGTTTTCCTGCCTATTCTCCCACCGAAAGTGGGGGTTAGAACCCGTGGGAGCCAGTTGCTGGGCCAGCAAAAGGCAGGGACAGCTCACCAAGGTGGCAGGCCTTTGAAGCTTTCCCTTGGTGGACCCAACCCATCCTGATTGAGGTGGAATTGCCTCTGCCCATGATGGGCTTTGTTTCTGGACGCAGAAAGCAGAGGTCCTCTACCCAGGCATCCATAAACCTGTCTGGTGGTGGCATATGGCAGGCAGCCATTCAGGGACTACACCATTTCTGGTCGTTTTTCCGTGGGCATCTATGATGCCCTCGGAGTGCATTTTATATTAAATCCCACTTGTATCAGTGTGGGTTTAATGTGATAAGAAGTTTGCTACCAAACTTCCCAGGTTTCAGTAATGCTATTATGAAGCTCTGCAGTTTGTAGTGACCATCTCCAGACCATCTATTCTTTGACGTTAGTGCATTTACACTGTCTAATAATAAACTTTCAGAATGTACGAGTACACTGCTCCTGCCACTACCCTTGCCTGGGGGCTAATGCACGCTGCTAGAGGGGGTGACTTACCTAGGCCTCAGGCAGTGGGTTGCAGGTATGGCACATAGGGATCTGTGCCTTGTTAACTTTCCACTTTTCTCTGCTCTAAAACGCCGTGTGCAATGGCAGTGTGTGGGTGTTGTACTACAGGGCGTCAAAGGGTGGCTCAATAGGTGCTCAGCCGTACTAGGCCGTCCCTGGTGACAGTGCCCTTGGTACCCAGGGTACCTTTTACAAGGGGCTTACCTGTGTCCAAAGATGTGCCAATTGTGGGTACATGTTTCGGAGAGAACTCATGCCCTTGGAACCTGATTGGCAGGGACCTAGGACACCTCAATTTAAAGTGCATCAAGTGTCAAGCAAACAGTTGGAGGATTACTGCAATAGAAACCCACTTTCCTATTACTACTGCCTGGACAGTTAGGATGAGCACTTTGCTCATACAGTGGCGAAGGACTTTTTAGTCTGATTAGAAGACCCACCTCCTGGGAGGTATTGCTTGGGTATCTATTTTAATGTTAAAAATCTTTGGCTAGAAGTCTCTATCAGATGAACAAGTTGTTTCCGTTCGGTAACACCTTATTTGGTAAAGACTCGATCAAGCTTAGATTCCTTATCGACCCACCAGTTCTCCCTGCTTTTGCGAATTAATTTCTAGGGAGAGGGCTATACCCCTTGCAGGGCTCTATTTTTCCACACCAGTGGTCCGTGTTCTTTATGGTTTTGCTCTCCAGATGCAGAATGTTGGTAAACGAAAGTAGCATTGTCACGCTAAGGGGGCTGTTATATAGGCACTGCACACGTCACTTCTGGCGCAGATGACACCCTGCGATGTTCCCGATCCAGTCTGACGCCTGGGGAGAATTCTAAGTTGCGGCATCTGCGGCTAGATAGTCTTCCCCAGATAAGGTGTTTTCGAAAGTAACTTGTTCCTCTTGCAATGAAATGTTACGAAATAAAACTGAGATGTGCTTGGGTGTTGCCTATATAGGCCTGGTCTTTTCTTGCTTTCAGTGTGGTCTGATATGAAGCCTATCCACCTCACTGACCGGTGCACGGAGGTACTGCTCAATTTTCCAGATTCAATGTGATGGCTTGGGAATATTCAAAGGTAAGGAATCTGCACCGAGATTGTCTGAGAGAAGGTGCTGCTGACACTAAGTAACTTCTCCATCCTGATCAAATAGGACACATTTTTCCGTTCATCCATGTTAATTTATTTTCCTTTGAAAAATTGTAATCGTTTATCCTACAGAGTTGATTAGAAAACATGTTCGCTTCTCCTGCGGTGATGTGAATGATAGCTTTTTGGTATCAAATAAGTTGAACCTGTGATCATGGAATCATGCATAATAAATATAGCTCTTTTGAAACCATATGGCTATTGTGTTTGTTCTGAGAAGAGACCCGCTGACTGATTGCAGGACACAGGTGCTCCAAACCACCCTCCTCAGACTTGCCTACAATCGGAGAAAATACAGAGTAACCTAGAAGAATGTTGGGATGAATAGCAAAATAAGCCTCTCCTACCTGAATGTTGAGATTTTAGCGCTCCGGTGGATCACCAAGACAAGAGACTCGGCAGTAGATTGTTTTCCTATCGATGTAAAAACCATCTGGGAAATCTCAACAGAATTATGCCTCCCAAAGCATCAAAGCCCGTGAGAGATGCCGTGATGACTAAACGAACACAGCCGCTAGCAATGGATATTAAAGAAAACCTTGCGAAGGAGAAAGACAGGGAGTCTTCGATGTTTGCCGGCCGAACGTCTTTGCTGCGTCCTAAGGGCTTGAAATCGGTAGAAGCAGGGCTTGATAATGGCGGTATCAGCAGTACCAGCGGTGGCCAGGAGATTGTCGCCTCAAAGGGAAATGTGGTGGGAAAGGACCCGACTCTCAGACAGCCCTCAGTTAAAGAGTCGTTCGCGGTGAAGGTCCCAGAACCCGTGGACCTACTGGCGTTGATCGCACCGCAGAGAGCAGCGGGGCCGATGGACTCCGAGCCGGAAGCAGCGGCAGAGGCAGAACAAGCAGGGGGATGCAGAGACGGATGCAGAGGCAGATAGTCTGTACGGGTGAGGAGCTGGACGCAGAGCTACGGAGCGAACCCTCTGATGGAGCACAAAGACAAGGACCAAGTAAGATGGCACAAAAAACGCCGCCACAGATGGTCACAGGAAGAAATGATGGGGGGACACTGACTGGGGGTGCAAAAACGGGAGGCGTAGTAACTATGGAAAATAATTAATACGGCGGGTATTCTTGAAAAGGTGGTCCTGGCAACACCTGACGGGGAGTGCTTTTTTTCTGTGAATGAGGACTCAGGATCTGAATCTTATCTCTCTAGTGAGTTGGGTGACGGAAGTCAAGATGTAAGTTCTGTCTCGGATTCCGATTCTGATCCCGCAGCTAAATCCTCCATTCAGAAAGCACCACCAGGCCTTGCAAAACCCCAGAGAATTAAAAGGCAAGCAAAAATAGACTCTTCAAATAGCCCTCAACTTAAATCCTCCGATCCTAAACTTTGTTGGGATTATTCTGCAACGGCCTCCTTATATCAGGAGGAAGAGGCTGAGGGGGGAGTCAAAGAGGTAGTGAACGAGGGTGCTCCCAATCCAACACCCTCATTGGGTCTACTGTACGAGACTCTTATCCAGATGCAAGTAGAGGCTAGAACTGAAAGTCGAAGAGCTAAGGTGGCGACAAAAAAGATAGAGTTCCATGAGAAAAATGAATAAATTATATGAGGAAATGGCGGATAGAGTATCACATGTGGAAGAGCGTACAGCTAGGCTAGAGGATGATATATCTCGTTGGCAGACCTTCAAGGATTCACATCAGAAGATGTCAAAAGACATGAGATGGAAACTGGAAGATTATGAAAATCGGCAGCGCCAGAATAACATTAGACTACTGGGGGTTGCTGAAGGGTTGGAGGGAGAGAATATAAGGGCTTATGTAATAAGTCTGTTAAGGGGGGCTTTTCCGGACGTTATCAAATGGGACTGGGAGAATGAGGTGCAGAGGGTTCACCGGTTTCCATTGGTACAAAGGACATATGGGGAGTCGCAGGCTCCGAAACCTAGAGCTATCCTTATATACATGGGAAATTTCTTGGCCAGGCAAGAGATTCTGAATAAGGCAAAACCAGAGGCCAGGCGTAGCTACGAGGGGGCCACATTTTTTGCAAGGCCTGACTTTAGTCATGCTATGGTGGAGAGGAGGTGGCGCCTTAGACAACTGATGGCTCCAGTACAGAAGTTGGGTTATGAAGCATTCCTACTCTATCCTGCGAGGCTTAAGATCATTGTCAATGGAAATATTAAGATGTTTACCTCTGAGATAAAAGCCCAGCTATATATTGATGAGCTCAAGGGAAAGAAGGTGGGGTAGGCGACTCGCAGATACTGTAGTTTTATTTAGGAAATCTGGGGTTGGTAACTCTCTTAATTCCTAAAAACCTTAAACTTAGGTCTCCTCTACCCAATATGGTGGTCTGCACATTAAGGCTGAGTACCATTATTTGCGGGGGAGTGAGAGGGGGTAAGCAGGTTTATGATCTACGAGGAGGGGGGGGCGACACGACTGCTGCTATCAGGCGACCACACATAGGTCATGGCTGACCTATTTGCCTGTAGTTGGGGGCGGGGGGGGTGGGGTGGGAGGTGGGTGCTCGAGTGGCTCGAGCAAGGAAGGGGGGGTCAAGGGGGGGGTTGGAGGGGGGTGGATGGTTTTGTAAGATAGGCATTTTTCACAGTACGTTTCATATCGCATATTCGTTAATATTTCTCAATGTTTATTTTAGTTATCTCAAAGTATTGGTTTCTTTAAGTAGGGGTACACTTGTTGTGTCATAATGTCGTGTAGAATTGCATCAATTAATATATGTGGGCTAAATGATAACAAAAGACTGAGAGCGGCTGCTTTAATTAAAACACTCTGGGTAGACATCTTGTGTCTTCAAGAAACACATATTGAGGGAGGAAAGGGATATCTTCTGGAACAACTGGGTTCATCTGCTGGCGTCTTCACAACAGGGGTCAAAGAGAAGGGGAGTCGCAATCCTAGCTAAAGACAGGGATGTTGTTGTAAATAGAAAAAAAGAGGATCAATGGGGGAGATGGGTACTGGTGGAAATAATATACAAGGGAGAAAAGTGCACGGTAGTTACAATATATGGCTCCACTGAGGATGATCCAGAGGTTTTTCAATTTTTAGATACTGAGTTGGCTCACTGGTCAGAACCACACACGATTGTTGGGACATTAACAGCTCTATGGATATTTATACAGTGGTTCTTGGCGAAGAAGCTGAAAATTGTTTTTTGAATTGTATTGATTTCTCATATTACAAGAGGACTAGGTTTAAGACAGTTAGTGCAGCGATTAAGATCTGGACTGCATTTAGAAAAAAATTTGGTATGGGTAGGCTTAACAGATATACTCGACTATATCGGAACAAATCGTTCCCGGAAATGATTTTTGCGGATAATGTTATGGTAGAATGGGCGAGCAAAGGGATAGAGCAGATAGGGGACATGATGGGTCAAGAGGGAGTAGTGCAGTTTGCGGACCTAAGAACTAAGTTCCAGCTGGATGCTAGAAGTTTTTTTTAAGTATCTCCAAATTAGGAGTTTTCTGAATACTAAGAAAGGGGGGCCCGCTGGGTTTCGGAATAATGTAATATTAGACAAAATAAGTAGGGGGCAGGGCTGTACAATACGAGGCTTTTACGCAACATTAGTAGAAACTAAAATAGATGATATCTTTAAGTTTGATAATAAATGGATGGAGAAGTTATCCATTGAGTCGGGATTTTTTCAGGAATCATTGGCTCTCGGCTATACCGTTTTGTGTTCAGCCCCACTTCAGGCCCAGCATTACAAAACAATATATGCTTTGTATTATACTCCTGCTAGAATTGTACAATGGGGAGGTACCAGTGGGACGAGCTGCCCAAGATGCAACTCCGTTGGAGCAGATATTATTCATATATTTGCATCTTGCCCTCAGTTATATACATTAAAACGAGATTTGGAAATGTTTTTAAATACACACTTAGGTATCCGAGTTGCGCTCTCACCAACCTTAGTGCTACTTGGGGTTAGTACAGACCCATCGGTTCCACATCGGGAATTTCTGTTTATAGCAATGGCAGTATATAGATTGATTGCCAGGGCTTGGCTGGATATAAGACCTCCGGACATGCATCAGTGGCTGGCAAGTTTATTGTCTGCTTATAATATAGAAAAAGCAATCTATGCACGTAAGAGTAAAAAGAAGAGGCAACTTGGGCTGAAAATCTGGGAGCCTGTAAGGATATGGAAGGAGGGAATGGTGTTAATTTAAGGATGTTGGATTGTTTGTTTAAATACTTCTTTGATATAGCTGCTTACATACCCATTTATTTTTCGCAGTGGTTCTTATGGTTGTGAAGAAACGAACAAAAAACATCAATGATGTATCTTTAATGATTTATAAAGTAATGTTAATATTAATTGAGGTAATATTGTATGCACTGTTATTTTTCAAATGCAATATACTGTATAATGCTGTGATAATGATGTATTACTGATGGAATATAAGGATAATTTTGAAAAATCAATAAAAATATTTTTTTAAAAAGAAAAGAGACCTGCCTAATGGAAGTGTCCTACATCAAGTGATAATGGTGAATGGTAGTAAGATTAAATATTTGACTTTTTTCTTTAGGCTCTACACTACATGTTGTTGGTATCTGAGGTAGAAGAAACTGAAATCTTCAAAATCTGCCTGGAATATTGGAATCACTTGGCTGCAGAACTGTATCGAGAGAGCCCATTTTCAACATCTGCCTCACCGTTATTATCTGGAAGTCAGCATTTTGATGTTCCTCCAAGAAGACAACTTTATTTGCCTGTTCTCTCCAAGGTATAGTGAATGTAACGTACATGTGTGTATGATGAATGTATATATGTTCACACAAGAAAACCAAAGCTTACAAGGACGTTGTAATCTGGGTGAGATTTTACTCATAGAGCAATTCAGCCATTCTAGTTACCCGAGTTAACTATAGCTCGCGCCCCCACAATGCAGTGCTTATGACCTAACACATTACATAACTCGTGACATGGTCAGTAAAATCACTGATTCTGTAGTAGGGGATCTCTGTGATAGTCATAATCTAGTGAATAGTCCCGCCCATGTGCGGGGACCCCGTAGCAATAAAAAAAATAATCTCTTAAGGTGGCAAGCCATGCAGACCTGCACCTACACCTAAGAGAGAATTTAATCTAAAGACAGAAAATGCAGCCTATACCCACAGGCTACACTGTCCAGTACTTCAACTAGGAAATTCCACCAACATCCACAAACAGCACTGCCTGCCCAGCTTTTTCCACAAGGAAAAAACCCTGCCTCTACCAGCAGAAGCCTCTGGAATGATAGAGAGAAAGGAATAGACAGACAAGCCCCTAGAAGGGCGGTGATGCACTACATTGAGAGAACCAAGTAGCACAGGAAAACTAAGCAGTTTGTGTCCTTCGCAACCAGCTTCCTGGGTAGGCCAGTAACAAAGGGCACCATCGCGCGATGGATCACACTCACGATACAGTTCTGCCACAAGCAGGCAGGGCAAGAACTACCAGAAAGGGCATGGGCCCACTCCACAAGGAAGAAAGGAGCAACAATTGCTTTTCTGGTAAACACACCCATTCAAGACATATGCCTGGCGGCAACATGGGCCTCAGTGCACACGTTCACTAAGCACTACTGCGTGGATATACAAATAAACAAGGAAGCACAAGTAGGACAAAAGGTGCTTCAACATATATTCAACATATATTCAACGACCAACGATCATCTTCCACCCAGCCACCACAAAAGTGACAAACTGCTACAAAATCGATGCACAGCATAGTGAATCCAGAAAGATTCACGCTGCAAAACTATTCGTTTCTTACCTGTCGGTGTAGTTTTGCAGCTTGAAGATCTTTCTGGATTCACTAGCGAATCTTCCCACCGCCACAAGAAAGAAGAGGGGGGAAAGACAGATTGGACAACAAAGAAGTTTTGAAAAGAAATGTGAGAAAGGATAAATTTAAGAAGAAATACGGTAAATGGCCTAGGGTTCTAAAAAAAAAAAAATTCTAAGATGGCGCCCCGAGGTGGGACTTCCACAGGAAGCAGGACGACGTCACGAGAGATGCCCACCTAGGCTACAAAAAAGAGACTACGAATCCGGACCCAACCACCAGACCGCGGAATAATGCACAGCATAGTGAATCCAGAAAGATCTTCAAGCTGCAAAACTACACCGAGGGGTAAGAAACTATTCGATAATTGGTGCTAGAAGGCCTTCCACATGTGTGCGGTATGAAGCGAAATGGACAATATTTGTCCACTGGTGCACAGAAGATAACTTCAAGTTAACCTATTTGCTGACACAATTGAGTGCTTAATGCACCTGGAGGATTTAAAATCTTATATTTTAACACAAAAGTAGATGTAAACGCCTAAAACGCCAGTGGCGCACTAACTATGGCGAGATGGCTAAAGCTACATACAAGAAAGCCCTTAAAGAGCTAAACAAAAGTATAAAAAGGGCTAGAAGAGAGTACATAGCAAAGAGCATTAAGTCAGCAGAGAAATCAAGTAGGGAATTATTTAAGGTTGTGAATGCCTTCCTTAAGCCTCAAGAACTACAAACTGAAGCCCAATCCTCTCCCTCACTATGAGAATATCGCCGACTTTTTTGATAATAAAATTCGAATCATCCACAACGCCTTCAAGGATTATGCTGCAACGACTAAAACCGATACATCAGAGTAACCATCCACAAGCCTCGCTTAGCGAATTTTCTCCGATTATGTTGCAAGACGGAATGGCTCGGATTCGTAGCTGCAAATCTGGGTCCCCAGAGGACCTCTGCCCCCCCCAAAACTCTGGAAGGTAGTAGCTCCGTCTACAGTAAAGATGCTGATCCACATTTGGAACACTTCCCTAACAACTGGCACCTACCCAGAGTCGTTGAAACACGCCATTGTTCTGCCCCTTAGGAAAAAAATTAATGGAGTGCCTGGCGACTCGAGCAATTACCGCCCTATCTCTCTTCTCCCAGCCCCGCAAAAATGCTGGAGAAGTGGGTACAAAGTCAGCTATCATTTGTTGAGGAATTTGGCATCCTGCATGATACCCAATCTGGGTTCAGACCGGGTTTTAGTACCGAAACGGCCCTCTTGGAGGTATCGGAATCGATAAGAATGCTGGTGCTCCTAGACCTGTCCGCTGCATTCGACACGGTGGACCATGCAATACTGCTGCATAGACTCAAGGATATCCGGGGGGGGGGGCTCGTTTTGAGATGGCTGATTTCGTTTCTCTCCAACCAGACACAACAGATTGCCCTGCCCTGAAAAATAAATTGAAGCTTAACGCCGAGTAAACTGAGGTATTATTTTTTGGAAATACGCTCCTGTCGCCCGCGGACCTATGGTGGCTGCAGGAAATGGGTCCTCCACCCACCCCGGCAAACTCCTCAAAGATTTTGGGGGGCAAATGGGAGACGGACTTCTCGCTTTCAGCTCAGATCATGCAGGTGTCTCCAACCTCTTTTGGCAAAGTGAAAAGTCTACAAAAATTCATCCATTTACTACCTGAGGACTGTCGCCGAGTCGTTATGCCGCCATTATAGCTCTCCGTACATTAAGGTGCTCCACTGGTTGCCCGTGGCCAGGAGAATTGAATTTAAGGCCCTGTCATTTGCTTTCCGCTCCTTACATGGTAAATGTCAGAGCTATTTGAAACGGCACTTGTGTAGCTATAAACGGAATAGGCTTCTGAGATCGAATTCCTTAAACCTATTATGCGTTCAGATGTTCAAGAATGCGTGGATTAGAGGGAGATCCTTCATGGTTGTGGCTACTAAGCTTTGGAATGCCTTGCCTAACTTCTTGCGACAGAATCTGAGCCACTTTTCAGGAAAGCACTGAAAACCTGGCTTTTTAGCCTAGAACCGAAGGACTAGGTTAGTGTGAGGAGGTCTTGTTGCACACACTTCTGTCTTGCTTTAGCGCCGGGACACCTCCGCTTGAGGTAGCTGTTCACGCTTTTACAAATGCCGTTATTATATACACCTGTTTGCATACTCTGCTGACTCTGCTGTTATAGGTGGACTTCAGGAAAACAAATCCTGATTGTTGTACCAACAACAAAGTATTCTTTGAAGAGACAAAGATATTGCATAACAAGGTCAACTCCAGTTCCCAGAAAACTTTATTCTCTTTCTAGCACAATTAATGAAGAATAGTTTTAACTAGTCCTTACAGCGATCTGCTTTTCTGTAACAACCGAAGACCAAGACAAATACATACTTGATGCATGGCGGCCACTTGTGTTAAATACTAAGAACTTCACATTTGAGAAAAACCTTAATTGTTATTTGTAGTGCATATGGTTCTAAAGTGGCTTGTCTAAGAAACTGGTTTATATATACTGCACCGAAGTGAGGTGTAGTGTGTGTATAGAGTCCAAGGGTCTCCAGAGGTGTGGCAGAGGCTAAAGTTAAATATAACCTTACTCTCTAAAGTGGTAGCTTGGTCGAGCAGTAAGGCAGTATCAGAGGACAGTGTAAAGCATTTGTTGTACACACTCAGTCAGCAAATGGTCTCGCACACTCAGGAACTGAACTCTAGGCCAATTGTTTTGTATAAAAAAAAAAATACGGGTGTATTTCTAGAACCAAACAAGCCTGGTACAGGTACGCATATACATACTTTGCAGTAGGAAATTACTTGTATGAACACAGTTCCAAATTGCAGTATGACTTGAACTGGTTGTGGTTACAATTTTAAGTAAGCAGTTTGCAACACATTGCAGGTATAGTACATTCAAATGAATGGGCTTTTTAAGAAAAATGCAGTTAATTACTTTTCAGATTACTTTTGCTAACACAGGACTGGATCCTAGATTACGCCCTGGGACATTTCCTGAAAACAGGTGAGTAAATACGTTTTGTTTAAAGGTACGAATTTTAAGGAATATTATTGCATTTCAAAAAGTTGACACTTAGAAACTTTTTCACATAGAATCACCAATGTTATCCTATGGGAAGAAAATCACTTAGCAGGTAAGTTACTTTTGCGTTACTTGTGTAATCCAGTGCTGGACTCCTAGATTCAGCACTGGGACCTCTACTTAAAACAGGTAAGTAATTACGTTTTTGCAGTTTGTATGAATTTTAAAGAATATTCTATTTCAAAAGTTGACACTTAAAATTTTTTTCCCAATGTTATCCTTTGGAAGGAAATTCAATTCACAGGTATGTTACTTTTTAGTTACTTTTCTTACTTAGTGCTGGACACCTGGGTTTAGCACTGGGACCTTTCCTGCAAACAGTTGAGAAAATCCGGTTAGGTTATTTGTGTGATTTTTAAGGAATATTCTTAGTTTTCAAAAGTCGATTTATCTTTTTGGGAAGTAAGTGTCAATGTTATCCTATGAGGTAAAACAGGTTATCGGTTTCGAGGTAAATATTCAGTCTTTGAAGTTAGGGTTCTGGGGCAAGATTCAGGGGTCTCCCAGGGTCAGTGATGCACTGTTTCACCCTCAGTGGCACTAGGGCGGCCGGGAGCAGAGAGTTGAGGCCCAATGTTATCCTATAGAGGCTAGGGGAGGGCTCCGGTTGGTGGCGGCTGGCAAGCTGGCCACAGGGTTGTGGGAGCAAAGCTCCTAGGGTTAAGCTCGGGCAAGTTGGGGACCAGGTTAGCACAAAAGAGGCACCCACAGCGGCACTAGGGCGGCCGGGTGCTGTTTTGAGGTTGGGTGCCCTGTTGATTGCAATGGAGATTCTCCGGGACAAAAACACTGCAGGCTCAGGACGAGGATCTTCCAGAAGTGACCACCACTTCGAGGAGTAAGTTGGGATGTAGAGGGATGTTTAGGCACCTCTGGGTTGGGCACACAAGGCCGTGGAGCTTCTGGTGCAGGGGGTGCCTTTGGACGTCGGATTTTCTTATCCGCTCTGGTCGCGGTAGGGGTGTCCTCTGGATTGAGGCTGCAGGTGTCGTCTGGAGGCTTGATGTAGGTCAGGGGTCGCTGGATCTCAGGTCAGGATTGCTGGAGGGATCTCCTTTTGGTGTTTGTTCACTCAAAGCCAGGCTCGGCGGGTGCAGTGTGTGCTGGATTCACAGTTTATCCAGTATTGGGGTATCTTTAATAGATTCACATGCCTGAATCATTCCCCGTTGGGATGGGAGTCCCCAGTACATAAATAAAGTAATGTCTCAGTAGACCTATAGAGTAATAGGCCAAAGGCCTCACCTCAGTAACATATCCACATCCTTTTGTAAAAAAGGATTAAACTTTGGAGAGTAGCCAACCAGCTATCACCACCCTCTAGAACCTTCCTGAAAGGAGCTCTAGTCCCTCAGATATTCTACCGCTTGTCGTGCTAAGGGAGTCTCCACTGAGCTCTGCTCAGTATTCCTTGTTTCTGGATTACCAGTGTTTCTCGCTTCGACTTTCCATTTTCTGGGTGAAGTTCTTCAGTTCCTCATGGCAGATACTCTGAAGAAGGGCCTTATCTGAAAGAAACAAGTTAGATTCCTCACCGTAGAATATCCCCAGGCGTCAGGCTGGATCCGGAAAGATTTTTCGTCAGCAATACCCCTTGCGCATCGCTAGGTGTCGTCTGTGGCTCCGTATCCGTCGTCGGTGTCGTGCGCCGGAATGACGTTGTCTGAGTACTTAGACGCCGCCCTCGCGCGCTGACGTCAGTTCTTTTTTCCGCGCCAGACAGCACCGATCCGGGAAGAGCTAACTGTGAGAAAGTGGCTCTGTATATACTGTTCCTTAATAGGTGCAGGGTGTACAAAGTCCACAGTCCCCCAGGGTTTAACAGAGTTTAAAGTTAGATATAACCTTACTCTCTAAAGTGGTAGCTTGGTCTAGCAGTAAGGCAGTATCGGAGGACAGTGTAAAGCATTTGTTGTACACACTCAGTCAGCAAATGGTCTCACACACTCAATAACTGAACTCTAGGCCAATGGTTTATATCTAAAAAAAGTATGCTTGTTTTATTTTAGAACCAACACTTGGATATAAAATATACTTTCTCAACAGGAGATGTTTCATATAAATACTTTTGCAATATGCAATAGACTTTAGTAAACGGTTACAAGAGGTTGCAGTAGGCAACTCTATTTTTAAACACCACAATACATTGAGCTCAATGGAAAATTCAAGTTATTTGCAACAGATTACTTTTTAGATTACTTTTGGAATTCCAGGACTGGATCCTAGGTTCAGTCCTGGGTCAGTTCTCAGAATCAAGTGATGAAAGTCGACTTAATTACTGTAATGATTTTTAACTAATATTTAGCTATTTTAAAAGTTGACACTTAAAAAATATTTCAGAGAAAATAGTCAATGATTCCCTATGGAAGAAAATTCAGGTTACAGGTACAGTATGTTCTCGTTACTTTTGTAATCCAGTTCTGGGTGCCTAGACTCAGTACTGGGACCTTTATCCAAAACAGGTAAGTAATTACGTTTTCAGATATTAGACGATTTTTGAAGAATATTTAAAGATTGCAGAAATCGACACCTAGAAGAAATTTCACAGAAAAACAGTCAATGGTTTCCTATGGAAGAAAATTGAGTTAAGGGTGAGTGCAGTTGTAGGTTGTCAGTGCTGAGCACCAAGATCCAGCACTGGGAGCTCACCTAAGAGCAGGTGAGTAAATTCGTTTTTGTCACTCGGCTGATTTTTGGTGAACATTTGAAGATTTGAAAAGTCCACACTTAGAAGAAATTTCAGGAAAAAGCCAGTCAATGTTGCCCTATGAGGAAAATAGAGTTTGCGGTTTAAGGGTTAGTACTCGACTGGCCGAGTTGAGGTTCTGGGCACAGACTCGGGGGTCTCCCAGGATCATGTAGGTACAGTTGGTTCACCCTCAGCGGCTCTAAGGCGGACGGGTGCAGAGAGAGTTAGGCCCACTGTTATCCTATGAGGGATAGGGGGGCCTTGTTTGGTGGCTGCTGACTGGCAAGCCACGAGGCTGTGGGAGCTGGGCTCCTGGTCACTTACTCAGGGCAAGTGGGGAAGTAGGTAATTGTAGAGTTTTCACTGCCAGGGCCACTCGGGCGGCTGGGTGCAGAGGGCTTTTGAGCCTTCGGGCGCTCAATGGATTTCAATGGGAAATCTCCGGTTTGGAAAAAGACTGCAAGCTCGGACGAGGACTCTTCAGGTGCCACCACCACTTCGAGAGGCAAGTTGGGTAGTTGGAGGATAGGTAGGTACCCCGGGATTGGGCACAGGGGGTCGAGGGGCGCCGCGTGCAGGGGTGCCTTTAGGTGTCGGGAAATCTTACCCTCTGTTGATCGCGGTTGGAGGGGCACCAGGTTCTGAGGCTGCAGGCTTCTTCAGGAGTGTCGAGGAAGGTCCTTGGGTGCCGGACTCGGGGTCACAGTCGCCGTGGGGTCGTCTTCAGGGTCTTTGTTCACTCCGGCACTGGCCAGGCTCGGCTGGTGCAGAGTGTGCTGGGTTCGCGGTTCCGGGCTGCTGCCAGGGGTTAGAGATAGGTTTCGAGTAGAGCCTCTACTCATGGGAGTCCCAGGGGCTTAGAGCCAAAAGGTAGCCAAGTTCTCCGGGGTTGGTGAGGTTGCTAGCCACAAGAGATGCCGGGCTGGAGCAGGAGCAGGTTCGAGGGTCGACAGGCCGGTAGGGCTGGGGCCAAAGCAGTTGGTGTCTTCCTCTTTTCAGCAGCTGCAGGGCAGGTCTTCTTTCTTCTTGCTCTTCGTAGTTTTGAATCTGGAACCTGGGGAAGGAAGGTTCAGGGTGCCCCTAAATACTAGATTTAGGGGCATTACAGGTAGGTGAAGGGCAGGGACCAATGGGTCCCTGTCCTGGGGTGGGTACACCCCCTATCCTGCCTATCTCCTGTGGGAGGGGGGCAGTAGCCTAGTCCTGATAGGGTAGAGCTCCCCATCTTCAAGATGGCGAGAGCCCGGAGATGTGCTTCACCTCGCCTCCCCCACTTGAGGGGTGGGGTTGGCAGGCTGGCACATCCCCTGTCCTTATTTGGGGTTTCCGGTCAAAGCTTCCCGCCAGAGTGGGGGGTTGCAGGGGCCTGGGGAAGCTCACAGAGGCGGCATGCCTTTGAAGCTTCCCCCTGCCCATCCTGGGGGAGGAGATTTAGCACCTCTCCCAGGATGTGCATTGTTGCAGGACCAGGAGAGCAGGGGCTCTCCTACCCAGGGGTCCAGCAACAGGTCTGCATGGGTGGCAGCCTAGGCAGCCTCAGAGCAGACGTGGATTTGTTGGTTAGGTTTAAGGGGGCACCTCTAAGATGCCCTCTGGGGTGCTGGGTACATTAAATCCCACACTGGCGTCAGTGTGGGTTTAATGTGCTGAGAAGTTTGATAACAAACTTCAGTCTTTAGTGTTGCCATTATGGTGCTGTGGAGCTTGTGTTTGACGAGCTCTCAGCACCATGTACTCTTAAATGGCAGCTCTGCACTTGCAGGGCTCAGGAATGGACCTGGGCACTGTAATGGCACAGGGCTCCTGCTCCTGTGCCCACACCATTGGCATAAGGCACCCAGCTAGAGTGGTGACTGATGTATGCCATGGCAGTGTAGGTGATGGGCATGGCACACAGGGATGTGTGCCATGTCGACTTTGTTTTTGTCTTGCACCCAAACACTCAGCCTGCAAAGGCAGTGTGTGTGTGTAAGGGTACAGGGCCTCTAAGGGTGGCACAAGGAGTTCTGCAGCTCTTAGAGGCCTTCCTTGGTCACAAAGCCCTGGGTACTTAGGGTACCATTTACCAGGGGCTGACATGTGGCCAGGGTTTGCCAATTTGGGTTTGATTTGTGTTAGGGAAGGAACATAGGCCCTGGGCACCTGATTGGCAGGAGTCCAGGGCACACTCAGTCAAAGTGCATTCAGCAATTCAGCAAAAAGTGGGGGCATACCATGCAAGAAAGATGGCACTTTCTCACACTTACCCCTTTAGTCACTTTTTGACAAACCTTTTGGACTCTTTTTGTCTATTCGTCGACTCGAACTGGTGCCGGTAGGATGCCTGGTTTTAAAGCCTATTACTCCTGTCACCGACTGATGAGGGTAACGGACCACCATCGCCGGTGCCTTTACTGCCTTGGGGTCCACCACGACGCGGAGTCGTGCCCCGACTGTCGAGCTTTGAACTCGAAGGCTAGGCGGGAGCGGTCCCACAAGCTTCTCGAGCTCCGACACTCTGCTCCGTTCCCGGTCCAGGAGGAGGTCCAAGGACCGGTCGCGGAGCTGCAGCCACCACCACCGATCGTCTGGATCCAAGTCTTCGGGTAAGTCTAAGCACAGTAAGAAGTCCAAGAGACGACATCGCTCTTCAGGCTCCCGTCGCCGGTCGCGCGACTCGATCGAGGGTCCGGGTGGCACCACCCCCGCGGCTCCGCTGGAGCCGCGTCCGTCCCCATACCCGCCGGTCTCTAGAACTGACGCGACTCCGACAGAGATCAGTGCCTTTCTCTCGGCCATGAGGGGCCTGGCTTCGCCGTCGACGCCTGCTGGTGCGCCTTCCGGCCCCGTAGGCTCGACTGAGAGGCCTAGCGAGCCGGTGGCTCCGGCGCCATCGTTTACTTTGGTCCCGACGCCGCAGGTCCCCGTGGGATCCAGGCCTGGATCTGTTGATGCCGGTCGACCTCAACGCCTCCTCCGCCGGCGTCGACACTGGTTCCGGACTACGCCGTTCCCCGGTTTAGCCCCGGTCCAGGCCTGGTGCCGGTGCAGCGCCATCCGGCGCCGCATCCGACGCCGATAGGTAACCATTTCATCTTCTGCTCGGCTCCCATCATTCCCCCTGTTTATCAGGAATCTGATGACTGTGGCGACTGGGAGGGGTCTGATGACCCTCTGGCCCACCAGAGCCAGTTATCACAGGACTAGGCAGATGAGCTGTGGGATGCCAGTGGCCTTTACACCTCCCCTGACACTGGCTTCATCTCTCCTCCGACCGTGGCTTCGGAGGAAGGTGCTACCTTTTCTGTGGCGTTGCGTAAGGTGGCAGAAGCCCTCGGGCTGGAGCTACCTACTGTGGCCGTGAGGACTAACCTCCTCACTGATGTCCTCCAAATGTCTGCAAGCTCCTTGGAGCCTCTGCTGCTGTTTAGCGAAGCACTGATGGACGTTATGAAGGGCGCCTGGTGCAAGCCTTCCACAGTACCTCCTGTGGATCGGAACGTGGCCCGACGCCACCGCCCTGCACCGGGCGACCCCAGTTTTCTGTCCCATCACCCCACCCCTGAGAGCCTGGTTATCCTGGCCTCTACTTCCCAGACCTCCTTCCCGTCCGCTCCCCCGGATCGGGAATCCAACAGACTGGAGCAGTTTGGCAAAAAGCTGTTCTCCTCCCTTAGTTTAGGGCTGCGGTCGATTAGCACCGCTTGTCTCTTGGAACGTTACTCCCACTCTCTGTGGGATACGGTGGAGAACGTGCTGCCCCTGTTCCTGGAGGAGGCCCGGACACGGCTCGCCAAAGGCTATTGCCGACGGGCGGGACGCAGCGCGGTATGCCATCCGATGTGGTTTGGACAAGAGACTCACTTGGCAGGGCAATGTAGTCCACGGTGGCGCTTCAGCGTCACGCCTGGTTGCGGTCCATGTCTTTTTCCAGGGATGTCCAGAGCGCACTCATGGACATGCCCTTTGATGGCAATCGCCTCTTTGGCGACAAAGCGGACAGTGCGCTGGTGCACTTTAAGGACTCCAGGGCTACGGCCAAGTCCTTGGGTCTCTCGGTCCCACGCCCGCAAACTTCCGCTTTTCGCCCCTTTTGTGGCCAAGGAAGGGGCGCCCCCTCGCGTCCGCCTAGCCACAGGCTGCAGAATAATCCTCCACGCGGTCGCGGACTCCGCCGAGGCGGTACAGGGGGTCAACGTGCCGGTCCATCCAAATGCACCCCAGCAGCATCCGCCTCAAAGCCTTCCTAGTCTGTGCTTTCAGGCCCATTCCACGCCAGTGGGCGGCAGAGTTCGCCATCACCTGCTCCACTAGCGTACCATCACTTCGGACAGGTAGGTGCTGCAAATCGTCTGAAGGGGCTACTCCCTCCTCTTCGAGACGACCCCTCCAGCCATGCCACCGCAGTGCCACCACATGTCGGGGGATCACTTGAATCTTCTACGGGAGGAAGTTGCGGCCCTCTTGGCCAAAGGTGCCGTCGAGCCCGTTCCTGGTCCAGAAGTAGGCCGTGGTTGTTGTTCCCACTACTTTCTGGTTCCCAAGAAGGGCAAAGGGGGCCTACGCCCTATCTTGGACCTCAGAAGCATCAACGCCTTCCTCCGGAAGGAGAGGTTCAAGATGCTCACCTTAGCTCAGGTTTTGGCTGTCCTAGACCCTGGAGACTGGATGGTAGCGTTGGACTTGCAGGACGCTTATTTTCACATTCCCATCCTGACGGCCCACCGGCGTTACCTGCGGTTCACGGTGGGTCAGGAGCATTTTCAGTTTAATGTGCTCGCTTTCGGCCTCACCAGTGCCCCTCGGGTGTTCATGAAAGTGATGGCGGTGGTCGCAGCTCATCTGCGCAGATCAGGGGTTGCAGTTTTCCTCTATCTCGACGATTGGCTGTTGAAGGCGGGCTCGCCCCAGCAAGCCGTCTCCCACCTCCAGACTACGGCCGACCTCCTGCATTTGCTGGGGTTCTCCATCACGTGCCGAAGTCGCATCTGAGTACCTCCCAGAAGCTCCTGTTCATCGGGGCGGTTCTGGACTCGGCGCAGTTCCAGGCTTATCCTCTGGAGCAGCGGGTCCGGGATATTCAGTCTCGGATTCCCATCTTTCAGCCTCTATCCCGGGTTTCGGTCAGGTTGGTGTTCTGGCTTCTGGGTCTGATGGCCTCCTGCATCCTACTAGTGCATCACGCCAGATGGCGAATGTGGGCTCTGCAGTGGGACCTGATGTTTCAGTGGGCCCAGCATCGGTGCAACCTGTCCGACCATGTCTTGATCTCGGAGGGCACCGCACAGCAGTTGCAGTGGTGGCTCACGAACCGTGATTGGGTCAGCGGCAGATCTCTCTCCCTACCCCACCCGGAGCACGTAGTGGTGACGGATGTGTCCCTCCTGGGATGGGGGGGGCCACATGGGAGAGGCAGAGATCAGAGGACTCTGGTCTCCGGCGGAGTCTCAGCTCCATATCAACCTTTTGGAGCTGAGAGCGATCTGACTTGCACTGAAGGCATTCCTTCCCGTTGTCTAGAGAAGTGTGGTGCAGGTGTTCACGGACAACACCACCGCCATGTGGTATTGCAACAAACAGGGCGGGGTGGGGTCGTGGATCCGTTGTCAGGAGGCTCTGCGCCTCTGGACATGGCTGGAACATCAGGGCATCATCCTGGTGGTTCAACATCTGGCGGGCTCCCTGAATGCCAGAGCAGACTAACTCGCCCACCGGTGCATGATGGATCACGAATGGCATCTAAACTCAGACGTGGCGCAAGTCCTCTTTCGGCAGTGGGGAGAGCCTTGATTAGATCTATTCGCCACCGAAGAGAACGCGCAATGTCAGCAGTTCTGCGCGTTGGAGTTTCCAAGGCGGCACTCGCTCGGGGACGCCTTTTGTCGCGAGTGAAGTTGCGGTCTGTTGTACGCCTTTCCGCCTATACCACTTCTGCCCAGAGTGCTGAAGATCAGGCGCGACCGGGCCCAAGTCATCTTGGTGGCTCCGGATTGGGCACGAAGGTACTGGTATCCCGAGCTACTTAGTCTGTCAATCGATCCCCCCCGATACGACTGCCTCTTCAGGAGGACCTTCTGTCGCAGCAGCAGGGGACGGTCCTCCACCCGAACCTGTCCAGTCTCCACCTCCATGCGTGGATATTGAGCGCCGATAGTTGATGCCATTTTACTTGCTGTGGAACCCCATGTCTGCCCCTCTTTCTGAGGTTCTCCTCTTCCTTCTTTCTTTGGCCCAGCAGGGCTACACTCTGGGCACTCTTACAGGTTATCTTTCTGCTATCTCTGCCTTCCTCCGGCTTCCAGATCAGCCTTCTCTCTTCAAATCCCCTGTTTCTCGATTCCTTAAGGGCATTACTCGCATGTTTCCTCCTGTCCCTTTCGTAATGCCTCAGTGGGATATGAATCTTGTTTTGACATATCTGATGTGCGCTCCCTTTGAGCCACTTCATAATTGTCCTCTTTGTCTCTTGACGCTTAAGACTGCTTTCCTGTTAGCCATCACCTCTGCTAGAAGGGTGAGTGAGCTCCAGGCTGTCTTCTAAGCCTCCTTTCCTTTCTGTCCATCCAGACATGGTAGTGCTCCGCACTCGCCCTTCCTAAGGTAGTGACTGCCTTTCACATCGGAAAGTCTGTTACGCGGCCCACCTTCTTTCCGCCTCCGCATCCCTCGAAAGAGGAAGAGAGGCTCCACTGTCTGGACCCAAAACGTGTGCTCTCCTATCTGGACCGCACAAAACAGTTCCAGGTGGACGACCAACTCTTCGTTGGCTACGTGGGTGCTAAGAAGGGGTGGGCGGTGCACAAGCGGACCATCTCTTGGTGGGTCGTTTTGTGCATCAAAGTTTGTTACTCCTTAGCTAAAAAGGAACCTCCTGTTGGGCTGAGGGCCCATTCCACTCTGGCCACGGCGGCGGCGACTGCCCTTGGCCGAGGAGTCCCCTTGCAGGACATCTGTCAGGCAGCAACGTGGGCCTCGCTGCACACGTTTGCCAAGCATTGCCTGGACAGCCAAGTCCGGAGAGACTGCTTCTTTGGCCGTTCTGTTCTCCAGGACTTTCTGGTGTGATCTTTGTTCGCAGACCCTCCACCGGGGTTGGTATTGCTGGGGTATCTCTTCTAAGTTGAGGAATCTAAATAACGTGTTTCTTTCAGATGAACAAGTTACTTACCTTCGGTAACTAATGTATCTGTAAGAAACATTAGTTAGTTAGATTCCTCACCGACCCACCCATCCTCCCCGCTCTGTGAACCGATATCTAGGGTTGAGGTTATCTGTTTCAGGGCCCTAGAATTTTTGGGCACCAGTGTCGGTCTCTTGAATGGCTCTGCGTTCCTGGCACGGAAAGATATGTACAAGAACTGACGTCAGCGCGCGAGGGCAGCGTCTAAGTACTCCGTCATTCTGGCGCACGACGCCGACAACGGATGCGGAGCCGCAGATGACTCCTAGCGACGCTCAAGGGGTATTGCTGACAAACTCTTTCCGGATCCAGCCTGACGCCTGGGGATATTCTAAGGTGAGGAATCTAACTAATGTTTCTCTCAGATACATCGTTACCGAAGGTAAGTAACTTGTTCTTTAGGTCTTGTGCTTCCTGTGGAAAAAGACTTCATGTGGACGATCAACACAAAGACTGTCTCTACTGCCTTTATCCGAACCACTCTTCAAAGGATTGTAAGGTATGTCGTACCTTTTTCGTTCAAGAACCTTAAAGATCTTGAGGGGCGCCTCTTAATTTGGCTGCAGAGGCTTAAAGACAAAGACCCAGTATTGTCTTCTGAGGAAAGTGTGAAGGCTCGTCCATTTCTTCAGTCCTCTCAGAAAAAGGGTTTCTTAACCAGACCCTTCGTCGCAGCCACCTCAAAAGAAGGCGCACAACTTCTTCAGAGGTCCTTCCTAAGACTCTTCCAGCGAAGGTTTCTCCTCAGGAAGTTCTTCATGCCTTCAAAAAGCCGCCTTCCACCCAGTCGACGACAGCCTCGTCGACGGTGGCTTCGACGACTAGGAGATATCCATCGATGGCATTGAATGTCACCTCGTCGCCGACGACAGTTTCCACTTCGGTCGCGTCTCATTCCCTATCAACATCGACGACAACTCCATCGTCGACGCCCAGTAGGTCTGTCTCGTCGACGCTGAAAATCAAAAAGACATCGACGTCCAAACTGCCGTCGATGCTGCAATCGCCGCCGACACCGTCGACTAAGACTGTCCCGTCTACATAATCGTCGACGAGGACTCCGACTACTGACGGCGGCACCTCAATCTACTGTGGTGCCCGTCCACGCTTCACCACGGACGACAGCAGATTCTGACATACAAAGTACATACGTGCACCTAAATATCACGAAATGTACACTGACACCGGCCCTGACCTCCCCTAGTAGAGTCCAGCTCTTGCCTCCAGCACATCTTTTAGAGGAAGAAGACTCCGATGATGGCAGTATGTTAAGAAAAGCGACAAGTCCATGGCAACTGCACGTTAAATACCAAGAGTTCAGATTGAGGATCAAGGGCAGGATGATCAGGCGGTTTCTCCTGAGGAATACCATCAGTCTCCACCTCCCATGGGTTGTTTACCTGCTTCTCTGGTCTCTGACCTACAGTTTCTCATTTCGGACTATAAGCAGAGGTTTCCAACATCTGCATCATCTCAGCTTCCGGTTGTGCCTCCAACACCAAGGCCACGACCTCCTCCGTTGAGCTTAGTCTGAGCCGGTCACATCACCACCTCCACTTTCTACAGACGATGAAGAGGAGGAAGACCATGAAGAAGGGGAACTTCAAGATTCCCAATCTAATCGGGACGAGTGGGATGATTACATACTTCCCTGTCCAGCTTCTCCCGTGCCTACCACAGCCGACTCGCCACCGGAGGACATTGAAGGCTTACACAATATAGTGGAAAGAGCGGCGTAGCGCTTCAAAATACCTGTGCCCTCACACCAACAGAATTGTTTCCTCTGCGATTTTAAAGAGCCTCTTAAGACATCTGTTAGATCTATTCCTATTGTAGACTACATATGGGAACAGGGTGTTAAGATCATGCAGAACCCTTCCTCGGTGCCTCCAGTATTACTTCGTCTGGATAAGAAATATAGAGCTCCAGATACTGCTCCGGCTTGCCTGACAGGCCATCCTAAACCAAACTCAGTCATTACACAAGCTGCTCAGCGGAAATCAAAAAATCCTTCCGCTCTGCTGACTGCGCCTCCGGACAAAGAGGGTAGACGGCTGGACAATATTGGCAAACGCTTCTCGTCCATGTCTGCATTGACAGTGCGTGCATCCTATTCCTTGGCACTGTTAGGACGTTATAACCGGCAGATGCGGGCAGATATTGCTCCATACCTTGCGGCCTTGCCATAGGAGTCAAAGGAAGAGGCGAAGAAGATCTTACTGGAGGGAGAGAGGTCTGCATCCGAAATTATAAACTGTGTGATGGATATCGCCTCTATTGGATTTTGCCAACTCGCGGGCGCAGCTGTACTACAGCGCCAGGGTTGGTTGAAGGCGACTTCCTTGAGACCGGAGTTACAAACCAAAGTCTTGGTCATGCCATACGATGGCCAGCTTCTTTTTGGGACACACATAGACGAAGCTCTGCAAGGTATTAAAAAGGATACCAACACGGCTAGGGCTTTGGGTACCCTCCAATTCTGGGACCCCTCTTTTCGAGGCCCAAAAGGGAGAGGTCAAACGTCTACCAGAGGTGATAACCAACACCGATCTTCCTTCTCTTCCACTCAGCAATATCTGCCACAATACCAGCAACGTCAACAGCAAACCACCTACACTAAATCTTCCTTTCGTGGCAAAGGAGGTTGACAAAGACGCTGCTCAGCGACAAGGACTTCCCACTACCACCGGTCTCCAACTTCTCTCTACCCTCCAAGGTTGGAGGAAGAATTTTCCACTTTCTGAAAAATTCGAAGCAAATAACGGACCATTGGGTCCTGCAACTAGTTCAATTCGGACATTCACTAGAATTCATTCAAATTCCTCCCCAAACCCCTCCCCGACCTATGCTTTACAAAACATTGCGTGCTCTGCTCCTGGAGGTTGCACTTATGCTCCAGAAGGGAGCTGTAGAGAGAGTTACTCCACGTCAAAGGGGAAAGGGATTTTACTCCCGATTTTTTTTCCTCGTACGCAAAAAGGAGAAAAAATTGAGACCGATATTGGACTTGAGAAATCTAAACAAATTCCTGAAAAAGGTCTTTTCGTATGGTAACCATCCAGGAAGTGCTACAGCTCCTCAATGCGGACGACTACATGGTGTCTTTAGACCTTCAGGACGCCTACTTTCACATCCCGATCCACCGCAACATCAAAAATTTTCTGAGATTCGTGGTGGCGGGCAGGCATTACCAATTTCGTGTCCTTCCGTTCGGACTCAAATCAGCACCACATATTTTTACAAAATGCCTTTCTCCGGTGGCTGCGCATATCCGACAACACTGTGAGAAAGTGGCTCTGTATATTCTGTTCCTTAATAGGTACAGGGTATACAGAGTCCACAGTCCCCCAGGGTTTAACAGAGGCTAAAGTTAGATATAACCTTACTCTCTAAAGTGGTAGCTTGGTCGAGCATTAAGGCAGTATCAGAGGACCGTGTAAAGCATTTATTGTACACACTCAGTCAGCAAATGGTTTCACACACTCAATAACTGAACTCTAGGCCAATGGTTTATATATAAAAAATATATGCTTGTTTTATTTTAGAACCAACACTTGGATTTAAAATATACTTTCTCAACAGGAGATGTTTCATATAAATACTTTTGCAATATGCAATAGACTTTAGTAAACAGTTACAAGTGGTTGCAGTAGGCAACTCTATTTTTAAACACAATACATTGAGCTCAAAGGCAAATTCAAGTTATTTGCAACAGATTACTTTTTAGATTACTTTTGGAATTCCAGGACTGGATCCTAGATTCAGTCCTGGGTCAGTTCTCAGAATTAAGTGATGAAAGTCGACTTAATTACTGTAATGATTTTTAACTAATATTTAGCTATTTTAAAAGTTGACACTTAAACAATATTTCAGAGAAAACAGTCAATGATTCCCTATGGAAGAAAATTCAGGTTACAGGTACAGTATGTTCTCGTTACTTTTGTAATCCAGTACTGGGTGCCTAGACTCAGTACTGGGACCTTTATCCAAAACAGGTAAGTAATTACGTGTTCGAGGCATATGAGCTGCAGATTATACACTTTTGCATAGATCGCCATCTGGTGTTGGGCCCGGATGTTTGCAGTTTGTTTTTCTTCTTGGACAGTCTTTGGAAGTCACGAGTTCGGTGACTCCTCCTTCGGTCCGTACTGCGCATGGGCTTTGGCTCCATCCTCAGATTGTTTTTTTCCGCCATCGGGCTCGGATGTAATACTTCATGCTCCGGCTTCGAACCTTTCCAGTTCGACCTTCGACGAAAAATCCTCGTCCATCGAGATTCTTTAGACGAAATCGACTTCATCTCTCTCTTCGGCACTTCCTCGATTCCAGACATCGGCGGTGTCCTTCGGGCCTATCTCGACTCCGGTCTCGGCCGATGGAAAGGACTCCTTTTAAGAAGTGCCCGAAATGTGGGTCTAAATTTCCCCACACCGACCTCCATCAGGTGTGCAACCTCTGCCTCTCTCCTGAACACGAGGCCCGAGACTGCCCCGCCTGCAAGTCTTTTCGATCGAAAAAGACTATTCGGGATCGACTAGCTCGACGCACCATGGCGCACTCATCGACCTCTGCTCCACCTGACATCTTCGGAGAAGACACTAGAGCTTCAGGACAGCAGCACACCGAGCAGGAGGAAGATATCGTCAGCGCTTCCGAGGCCGGCGACTCCGACGTGGAGGAGATCCCACCGGCGCAGAGGGTTGTGAGTACTCTACCCCCTCCCCATCCCGCGCCCATACCGAAAGAGACTCCGGTTGCCCCTTCGCCTCCTGGCCTAGGGAAAGCCCAGCATACTGCTTCCATCACCCCACCTTCGGGCCCGGTGAAAAAGCATCACAAGTCTCCTGGCGGCTCTGGCTCGAGCCAGCCTCCTAGCGGCGCCGACAAACATTCTTCGGCGCCGAAGAAAAGAAGTTCCGTTCCGAAGCCATCGGTGTCGAAACCTGGCCTCTCAGTGCCGACCAACACAAACCCCTCGGCACCGACGCTTCCATGTCGAAGCCTGCCTCGGCGCCGACTGAAAAATCGGACACCCCAAGAAAGCACGGCGCGGATCAACCGACAAAGCCTTCGGTTCCGAAAACGTCGGGACCGATGGACGAATCTGTGCCGGAGGAGCTTTTCGCACCGGATCCTCTTCAAAAGACTTTAACGAAGGATCCAAGGACTGGACACTTAATGTTGTCTGTCAAGAAAAGACTTTTGGACAAACCAACTCCTCCACCACCAAAACGGAAGGACTCTGCCACATCCCCGTTCAGAGTACCCTCCCCGCCACCTCCACCTCCTCCTCCACCTACTCCACCTCCTCGACCCCTCCATCTCCTCCCCCACCTTCTCCACCCTTGCCTCACTGGTCTCCAACCCCGTCTCCAGACCCTGATGACCACGGAGATCCATTCTATGATCCCACAGATGCCCCGCAGGACCCCATTCCTCCGGGAACACCTGACCCATGGGAGGACTATCACAATCCCGATGTCCCAGATGTGCCTCAGGATGATCTCTAGCCATCCAGACCGTCTCCACTAGAGGACTCGCTGGGGTTCCACCACCTCTTACAACGGGCGGCACATTACCATGGGGTGGAATTACACAGTGATCCAGTTGAGGAAGTCTTCCTACTTGACACATTTGACATAGCAGATAGATCCACCGCTATATTACCCATGCTTAAAGGGGTGACCAAGCATGCTACAGAGGTTTTCAAAGACCCCGTTAGAGCTAGGGTCTTAAACCCCAGAATAGGAAAAAAGTACAAGGCAACCCCCCCCGGATCCTGTCTATATTAAGGGACCTGTGCCCCTAGACTCACTAGTGGTCTCCACAGCTAGAAAGCGCTCCAACTCTCATCTGGTGAGGCCCCACCACCTGATAAGGAGTCCAGGCTTTTAGATGCGTCAGGCAAATGCACTGCCTCCCAAGCCGCCAATATGTGGCGCATCGCCAACACACAGGCGCTGCTGGCAAAGTACGATAGAGCGCACTATGATGAGCTGGAGGCTCTCATGCAGCATCTCCCGGACAAATATAAGAATAAGGCTCATGAGCTAATACAAGAGGGGAAGATTATTACCAACACCTCTATCAAATGCGCACTTGACGCAGCAGACACGGCGTCCAGGGCTATAAACACCAGTGTCCTGCTTCGCCGTCACGCCTGGCTCAGAATTTCAGGCTTTAAACCAGAGGTCCAAGCATCTATTTAAAACCACCCCTTTGACCAACAACACTTGTTTGGCCCAAAAGTAGACGAAGCCCTGGAAAAAATGAAGAAGGATACGGTAAAGTCTATGGGAGCCCTGCAATCACAAACCCCTGGACGTTCCTTTCGCCGTTCCTCCTTTCGAGGCTCTGGCAGAGATTACTCTTCCGATAACACCTCCACTTCCTACAAGTCCCCTCCTCAAAATACCTTCTCAAAGGGCTACCAAAGAGGTGAATATCGAGGGAACAATAATAAAGGCAGGGGCAAAACCAACACCGCCCGTTCTGCCACACCACCCACACAATGACTTTCCCCCCGCTCCCCCCAGACCATTCCACTCCGGTCGGGGGCAGACTACAGGACTTCCTTCACACCTGGGAAGCCATAACATCAGAGAAATGGGTAACACAAATTATTCGGTCAGGGTACTGTCTCGAACTAACTTCTACCCCCCCAAATATTCCACCCAGACCCCGTGCGATGTCACAAGAACACACCACACTTCTGAAACAAGACGTACTCTCCCTCCTGCAAAAACACGCGATAGAGCAGGTACCCGTCGATCAGCAAAATCTAGGGGTCTACGAGACCCTACGGCCCATCCTAGACCTCCGGCCTCTAAATGCATACATCCATTCAGACCATTTTCATATGGTAACTCTTCAGCAAGTTCTCCCACTCCTCCGTCAGGGAGACTTTCTCACTACACTGGATTTGAAAGACGCATACTTTCATACCCCAATACACCCGGCTCACAGAAAGTACCTCCGATTTGTGGTGGACAACCAACATTATCATTTCAAGGTTCTCCCCTTCGGGGTCACAACCGCACCGCGGGTGTTTACCAAATGCCTGGCAGTAGTGGCAGCACACCTCCGAAGACAAAACATTCACGTCTTCCCCTACCTGGACGACTGGCTCATAAAAGCCGCGTCCTACCACCAGTGTGTACAAAATACAAACACTACCATACAACTACTCCACCAGCTAGGCTTTACGGTGAATCACCAAAAGTCCTACTTTATACCCTCTCACACAAAGCAATACCTCGGTGCCACTATAGACACCTCAAAAGCTATAGCCTATCCCAAGTCAGCCAGGATCGCAAGCATGCAAGCCCTGCGCCAAAAGTTCCTCCTTCAGCACTCTCTCTCTCTCAGCAAGCGTGTTCATGAAACTAATAGGAATGATGGCATCTTGCATTTTCATAGTGCCTCATGCAAGACTTCACATGCGTCCACTCCAAGAGTGCCTAGCACGCCAGTGGAACCAGGCCCAGGGACAGCTGACGGATCTAGTGTTGGTGGACGGTCGCACCCATCGCTCTCTGCAGTGGTGGAACCCCACAAACCTTTCCAAAGGGCGACCGTTCCTGGACCCGGTTCCTCAGGTGATTCTATACAACGGACGCATCTGGAGTTGTTGGCGATCTTTCTAGCCCTGAAATCGTTTCAGAAACAAATTTCAGCCAAAGCAGTCCTAATTCGCACAGACAATATGACTGCAATGTATTATATTCAAAAACAGGGGGGGACACACTCCCCAGCTCTCCTGCTTAGCACAGAGCATATGGAGATGGGCGATTCCACAAAAAATCTTTCTCCTGGCACAACACGTCCCAGGCATACAAAACACCATTGCAGATCTGCTCAGCAGACAAACGCAGCAAATGCACGAATGGGAACTGCACCCACAACTTCACCCATTCTTCCACAAGTGGGGGCATCCTCAGATAGACCTCTTCGCCACCCACGAAAACAAAAAATGCCCAAGCTTCGCCGCCAGATGCCCACACCCATTGTCCAAAGGCAATGCGATATGGATGAACTGGTCAGGCAAATTTGCATACGCCTTTCTACCTCTCCCACTAATTCCATTAGTGGTAAGGAAGCTACAACAGCACTCCCTCAGACTCATTCTAGTAGCTCCAACATGGGCCAGGCAGCCGTGGTACACCACACTACTACAGCTCTCAGTGGTACCACACCAAAAGCTGCACCTGTCCCCATGCCTCCTAACCCAGAACCATGGAGAAATCAGGCACCCGGACCCAGCTCAGCTCAACCTTGCGATCTGGCTCCTGAAATCTTAGAATTTGGATACCTTAACCTTCCCCCTGATTGGATAAACATTATCAGGGAAGCCAGACGCCCTACCACTCGAGCATGCTATGCCGCAAAGTGGAAGAGATTTGTTGTTTACTGCCGTAACAATACAATCGACCCCTTAGATGCATCCATACAGCACATCATATGCTATCTGCTCCATCTTCACAGGTGTAACCTGGCATATTCATCCATACGTCTACACCTAGCAGCAATTGCTTCTTACCTGCAAAACAGACAGCATTTATCACTTTTTAGAATGCCTGCTATTAAAGCCTTCATGGAAGGCCTTAAAAGAGTAATTCCACCCAGGGCACCACCCTCCCCTGTATGTAATCTAAACGTGGTTCTTACAAGGCTAATGGGCCCGCCTTTGGAACCAATGCATAAATGTGAGCTACAGTTCCTCACTTGGAAAACAGCCTTTCTCGTAGCTATCACTTCCCTTAGAAGGGTTAGTGAGATACAAGCGTTCACTATACAAGAACCCTTTTTACAGATACATCACAGCAAGGTGATACTTCGCACAAATCCCAAATTTTTGCCCAAGGTCATTTCACCCTTCCATCTCAATCAATCGGTGGAATTACCGTTTTTTTTCTCGCAACCTCAATCTGTTGCGGAAAGGGCTCTACATACACTTGATGTCAAGAGGGCTTTACTGTACTACATACAAAGAACGCAACCTTTCAGAAAGACTAAACAGTTGTTTGTCTCCTTCTCTCCACCACATAAGGGCAACCCCATCTCAAAATCAGGGATAGCTAGGTGGATTGTAAAGTGCATACAAATTTGCTATCAAAAAGCAAAAAGAACATTATCTGTTCCACCTAAAGCCCACTCTACAAGAAAGATAGGGGCTTCTATGGCGTTTCTAGGGAACATACCCTTAGATGACATCTGCAAAGCAGCCACATGGTCAACACCGCACACCTTCACAAAACATTACTGTGTAGACGTGCACTCTAAACAACAAGCTAGTGTGGGCCAGGCTGTACTAAAGACACTATTTCAAACCACTGCAACGGATACCGGTGGTCGCCGCTAAGGTTGGGTACTGCTATATAATCTATGCAAAAGTGTATAATCTGCAGCTCATATGCCTTGAACGGAATATGCTACTTACCAGTATGCATCTGTTCTTGGCATGTAGAGCTGCAGATCTATACACGCCCACCCGCCTCCCCGGCTACCTGTATCCGTTCCAGTCTATCTTATTTAGATACAACACACATGGGTTTCTTACTATTATCACTACGCTCCAACTTTTCCCTGCTGGCGAAAGACAATCTGAGGATGGAGCCGAAGCCCATGCGCAGTACGGACCGAAGGAGGAGTCACCGAACTCGTGACTTCCAAAGACTGTCCAAGAAGAAAAACAAACTGCAAACCTCCGGGCCCAACACCAGATGGCGATCTATGCAAAAGTGTATAGATCTGCAGCTCTACATGCCAAGAACAGATGCATACTGGTAAGTAGCATGTTCCTTTCAGATATTATACGATTTTTGAAGAATATTTAAAGATTGCAGAAATCGACACTTAGAAGAAATTTCACAGAAAAACAGTCAATGGTTTCCTATGGAAGAAAATTGAGTTAAGGGTAAGTACAGTTGTAGGTATTTTTCAGATTCAGTGGTGGGCACCAAGATCCAACACTGGGAGCTCACCTAAGAGCAGGTGAGTAAATTCGTTTTTGTCACTCGGCTGATTTTTGGTGAATATTTGAAAAGTCCACACTTAGAAGAAATTTCAGGAAAAAGCCAGTCAATGTTACCCTATGAGGAAAATAGAGTTTGCGGTTTAAGGGTAAGTACTCGACTGGCAGAGTTAAGGTTCTGGGCACATACTCTGGGGTCTCTCAGGGTCAGGTAGGTACAGTTGGTTCACCCTCAGCGGCTCTAGGGCGGCCGGGTACAGAGAGAGTTAGGCCCAATGTTATCCTATGAGGGATAGGGGGGGCCTTGTTTGGTGGCTGCTGACTGGCAAGCCACGCGGCTGTGGGAGCTGGGCTCCTGGTCACTTACTCGGGGCAAGTGGGGAAGTAGGTAGGTGTAGAGTTTTCACTGCCAGGGCCACTTGGGCGGCTGGGTGCAGAGGGCTTTTGATCCTTCGGGCGCTCAATGGATTTCAATGGGAAATCTCCGGTTTGGAAAAAGACTGCAAGCTCGGGGACGAGGACTCTTCAGGTGCCACCACCACTTCGAGAGGTAAGTTGGGTAGTTGGAGGATAGGTAGGTACCCCGGGATTGGGCACAGGGGGCGGTGGGGCGCCGCGTGCAGGGGTGCCTTTAGGTGTCGGGAAATCTTAACCTCTGTTGATCGCGGTTGGGGGGGGGCACCTTGTTCTGAGGCTGCAGGCTTCTTCAAGAGTCTCGAGGGAGGTCCTTGGGTGCCGGACTCAGGGTTAGTCGCCGTGGGGTCGTCCTCAGGGTCTTTGTTCACTCCGGCACTGGCCAGGCTCGGCTGGTGCAGAGTGTGCTTGGTTCGCGATTCCGGGCTGCTGCCAGGGGTTAGAGATAGGTTTAGAGTAGAGTCTCTACTCATGGGAGTCCCAGGGGCTTAGAGCCAAAAGGTAGCCAGGTCCTCCGGGGTTGGTTAGGTTGCTAGCCACAAGAGATGCCGGGCTGGAGCAGGAGCAGGTTCGAGGGTCGACAGGCCGGTAGGGCTGGGGCCAAAGCAGTTGGTGTCTTCCTCTTTTCAGCAGCTGCAGGGCAGGTCTTCTTTCTTCTTGCTCTTCGTAGTTTTGAATCTGGAACCTGGGGAAGGAAGGATCAGGGTGCCCCTAAATACTAGATTTAGGGGCGTTACAGGTAGGTGAAGGGCCGGGAACCAATGGGTCCCCGTCCTGGGGTGGGTACACCCCCTATCCTGCCTCTCTCCTGTGGGAGGGGGGCAGTAGCCTAGTCCTGAAAGGGTAGGGCTCCCCATCTTCAAGATGGCGAGAGCCCGGAGATGTTCTTCACCTCGCCTCCACCACCTGAGGGGTGGGGTTGGCAGGCTGGCACATCCCCTGTCCTTATTTGGGGTTTACGGCCAAAGCTTCCTGCCAGAGTGGGGGGTTGCAGGGGCCTGGGGAAGCTCACAGAGGCGGCATGCCTTTGAAGCTTCCCCCTGCCCATCCTGGGTGAGGAGATTTAGCACCTCGGCCAGGATGTGCATTTTTGCAGGCCCAGGGGAGCAGGGGCTCTCCTACCCAGGGGTCCAGCAACATGTCTGCTGGGTGGCAGCCTCAGAGCAGACGTGGATTTGTAGGTTCGGTTTAAGGGGGCACCTCTAAGATGCCCTCTGGGGTGCTGGGTACATTAAATCCCACACTGGCATCAGTGTGGGTTTAATGTGTTGAGAAGTTTGATACCAAACTTCTCAGTCTTTAGTGTTGCCATCATGGTGCTGTGGAGCTAGTGTTTGACGAGCTCTCAGCACCATGTACTCTTGAATGGCAGCACTGCACTTACAGGGCTCAGGAATGGACCTGGTCACTGTAGGGGCACAGGGCTCCTGCTCCTGTGCCCACACCATTGGCATAAGGCACCCAGCTAGAGTGGTGACTGATGTATGCCATGGCAGTGTAGGTGATGGGCATGGCACACAGATGTGTGCCATGTCTTGCACCCAAACACTCAGCCTGCAAAGGCAGTGTGTGTAAGGGTACAGGGCCTCTAAGGGTGGCACAAGGAGTGCTGCAGCTCTTAGAGGCCTTCCTTGGTCACAAAGCCCTGGGTACTTAGGGTACCATTTACCAGGGGCTGACATGTGGCCAAGGTTTGCCAATTTGGGTCTGGTTTGTTTTAGGGAAGGAACATAGGCCTTGGGCACGTGATTGGCAGGAGTCCAGGGCACACTCAAAGTGCATTCAGCAATTCAGAAAAAAATGGGGGCATACCATGCAAGAAAGATGGCACTTTCTCACAAACACCATCAAGTCTTTCCGTATCTGGACGACTGGCTCGTCAAAGCACCCTCTCTAGAAGGCGCGTCCAGGTCTTCCAGCGCCTGTCCAGGGCTTTTCGATTGTTTGGGGCTTACTCTCAATCAGGATAAGTCCGTCCTTCAGCCTTTCCAGCGCATAACTTTCCTGGGTGCTACTCTCGACACGCTCCAAAAGAAGGCGTTTCCTTCACAGGAGCGCAAATACAAACTTCTTTCCTTGGCACTTCGCATGCGCTCCAAAAAGACTGTGTGCCTCTTCAAATCCCTGCTCGGGATGTCTTCCTGCATCCTACTAGTTCCACACTGTTGCCTTCACATGCAACCTGTTTAAGAAGCGCTTTCAGCTCAATGGGTCCAATGTACAGGGTCATTCGACGAGGTCATCCAGGTGACCCCTCTGATGAAAACTGCTCTACAGTGGTGGATTTACCCTCCGAACCTTTCTCAAGGTTTGCCTTTCTTGCTTTCTGCTTCTCCACATACCATCACAAGGGATGCATCTCTAGAGGGCTTGGGAGCTTTCCTCCAAGAACTCCAGGTAAGCGGCAAATGGTCCCTTTCCGAAAGGAAACTGCACATTAATCTTCTGGAGATCCGAGCAGTGTATCTCGCTCTTTTGGCATTCCTTCCGCGAATTAAACTCTCTAGTGCTTGTACGGACCGACAATACCATGCACTATTTGAACAAGCAGGGAGGGACTCGTTCTCTGACACTCTCTCACGAGTCGCAAAAAATCTGGAACTGGTTGCTCCTTCACAACATTTCTCTTTGAGCAGAGTATGTTCCAGGGACCCACAACGTTCTGGCCGATTCTTTGAGCATACAGCAGGCAGCATTTCACGAGTGGGAGTTGAATCAGCGGACCCATAACCGCATATTGTCTAGATGGGGCACCCCTCTTTTGGACCTCTTTGCTACCCAGCAGAATGCCAAATGCCAACATTTCGCAAGCTGGTATCCCCAGAAAGGGTCTCTAGGGAATGCGCTTTCGATCGCATGGTGCAACGTCTTTGCATATGCTTTTCCACCAATTTCCCTGATTCCCAGGGTGCTCCGGAAATTGAAAGCAGAACCTTGCATGCTCATCCTGATAGCTCCAGCTTGGCCACGCCAACACTGGTTCACAGAGCTGCACCTTCTCTCCCTGGAATCGCAGATCGGGTTGAAACCGTTTCCCTCTCTCCTCACTATGAACCACCAAAAAGTCCAGCATCCGGATCCGGCATCTCCACGCCAACACTGGTTCACAGAGCTGCACCTTCTCTCCCTGGAATCGCAGATCGGGTTGAAACCGTTTCCCTCTCTCCTCACTATGAACCACCAAAAAGTCCAGCATCCGGATCCGGCATCTCTCAAATTATCAGCTTGGCTTCTGAGTTCAAAGACTTCCAGGGCCTAGACATCCCTCCGGACTGTAGAAAAGTTCTGGCTGGGGCCCGAGCAGATAGTACCACCAAAACATACTCCTTAAAATGGTAGAGGTTCTGTATCTTGTGCAAGTCAAACAAAATACACCCTCTCTCATCCTCTCAGAGCAAATACTGCCTTACCTTCATCTGGCAAAAACTGGTCTCGCTCATGCCTCCATTAAAGTCCACCTGGCAGCAATATCACGTTTCAGGAGATCCTCTGCAGGTCCTTCTGTGTGGTCTCATTGGCTAATTAAACAATTCCTTAAAGTCCTGTTTAGAACATTCCCTCCGGTAAAAACTTTACCTCCTGCTTGGCAACTATACACAGGTTCTGGCTCAACTTATGAAACCCCATTTTGAGCCATTACACAGAGCGGATCTCAAGTATCTCTCCTGGAAAACAGCGCTCCTTCTCGCCCTTACCTCGGCAAGGCGAGTGAGTGAACTTCATGCTTTCTCAATCCAAGACCCTTTCCTTCAATTCAAACACGACAGGGTCATACTTCGTACAAATCCGAAGTTTATCCCTAAAGTTCCCTCAAACTTCCATCTCAATGAGCCTATTGTGTTTGGTTCCTTCTTTCCAAATCCTCAAACCGTGGCAGAAAAAACTTTGCATTCTTTAGACCTTAAACGCTGCCTGAAATTCTACATTGACATAACAAAGATATTTTGCAAATCTAACCTACTCTTTGTGGCTTACAGTCGACCTAGGAAAGGTCTCCCACTCACTAAACAAAGTATCTCTTGCTGGATCTCCGCAGCCATTACTTTTTGTCAACAGCAAGCGGGGAACCCCTGCTCTCCACAGTTCGAGCCCATTCCACGAGGGCAATCTACTTCCATGGCACCTTTTGCAGGTGTGCCCATTGTGGACATTTACAGAGCGGCAACATGGAAGACGCTGCGTACATTTACCAAGCTTTACTGCCTGGATACTGAACTCATGAAAGACGCTGCAGTGGGTCAAGCGGTGCTCTGTCCTCTATTTCATTAGAGGTGAGCCCTTCCTTTCATCCCACCATTCCTTTCTCTATTGTGTTTTATGCCTCTGCTATGTTGTTGCTTTTTGGTACTTTATATTTTCACATTGATATTATCTGTGAATTTATATATACTGTACCTTTCGAAATGTGCTTCTCCTGGCTTACTATTCTGATTCAGGCATGTGAATCTATGAAAGATACCCGAATACTGGATAAGGAACGCGTTACTTGCCTGTAACTGTGGTTATCCAGTATTGGTATCTTTCATAGATTCACATGCAACCCACCCACCTCCCCTGGAAGAACTCCCTTGGGTCTCTCAGTGTACAACTACTTAGCACTGTGCTTACGAAAATCTGAGGGACTAGAGCTCCTTCCAGGAAGGTTCTAGAGGATGGTGATAGCTGATTGGCTACTCTCCAAAGTTTGGTCCTTTTTTACAAAAGGACGTGGATGTTACTAAGGTGATGCCTTTGGCCTATTTCTCTATATGTCTACTGAGACATTACTTTATTTATGTACCGGGGACTCCCATCCCGACAACGGGGAATGATTCAGACATGTGACTCTATGAAAGATACCAATACTTGATAACCGCAGTTACTGGTAAGTAACGCGTTCCTTCTGGCTGGCACCAGCAGCTGCAGTTTAAACACGTCCGGTGTTCACAGAAGAAACGGCTTGGAAAGTGAATGCAGGCAGGTCCTCTGGGGTTTTTGAGGTTGCTGGCCGCTGGACACGCCGAGGTTTCGCAGGAGCAGGTTTGAGGTGGAGACCAGCCTGTAGAGCTGGGACCAAGTCAGTGGACCTCGTCCTCTTGTTAGCTCTGCACGGCTTCTCGTCCTTTTCTTGTGGTTGCTGGATCTGAGGAAGGATGGTTCAGGGTGCCCCTACATACTAAATTTAGGGGTGTTACAGGAAGTTAAAGGGCAGGGACCAATGTTTCCCTTCCCCGGGGTGGGTACACCCCCCTATTCTGCTATTCTCCAGTGGGAGGAGGCAGGAGCCTGTTCCTGGTTGGCTGGGTCCCACCACCCTCAAGATGGCGGCGACTCAGGGTTATGCTTCACCTCGCCTCCCCCACCTTAAGGGTGGAGTTGGCAGAGGTGGGCACACCTCTCTTCCTCACTTGTTGTTCCTGCCGGTTCTCCTGCCCAAAGTGGGGGTTAGAACCATTGGGGACCAGTTGTTGAAAGCAACAAATGGTCTGGAGAAGCTCACAAAGGCGGCATGATTTGAAGCTTCTCCTTTGTGAACCCTGCCCATCCTGGGGGAGTAGGCTTGGCACCTCGTCCCAGGATGTGCATTGTTTTAGGCCCACGAGAGCAGCAGGCTCTCGACCCAGGGGTCCAGAAACATGTCTGGTGGTGGCAGCCTGCGCAGCTATTCAGTCAGGTCAGTGGTAGTTGGTTGTTATTCAGGGGGTGTCTCTAAGATGCCCTCTGTGGTGCATTTTACATTAAATCCCACACGTGCATCAGTGTGGGTTTAATGTGCTGAGAAATTTGATACCAAACTTCCCAGTCTTTACTGCAACAGAAGCAAACTTTCTCACACCTTGGTAGTATCAAAACGTATAGCAGAAAGATGGATAGTGGACACTATCCAGAGATGCTAATGGATAACCGGCAATACTGTAGATTGAAAACCAAGGATGCATTTTGCAAGATAGTCAGTCATCCTCAGCTTTCCTAGCATAGGCCTCTTATTGTATTGGATACATGGCGGTAACTTGTTCATGACTTAACACATTGACAAACTATTGCTTGGAAGTTGGATCAAAAAGGAAGCATCAGTCCGTCATATAGGATAGAAACGTCTTATTTGTAAAAACACTCACTTTACTACCACTTTTCTCAGTTAACTGAAATTTTATTGATGAATAGCTTGTGCATTTAAGAAAGATCTGAGTTTTTAAAGATACTTGCTTCTTAGCTGTAACGTTTTGCTGCTTTTCATTATTTGTCTTGTCTCCCTGGTGAACAAGGGTGATTAACATAGGAAATGTAAGTAAATGGCTAAATTGACTGCAGATACAGGTAAATAAAAAGGGGAGGGAAGGAAAAAAAATATTTGTGGTGACTACTTAGTGAGCCATTGTAGGCTTAATCTTGACATAAGTAGTCAATATGGTCATTGTGGTGAAACCCACAAAGAGAAATAAATAGTAACTGTATGTTCGAGGCATATGAGCTGCAGATTGTACACTTAGCATAGATCGCCATCTGGTGTTGGGCCCGGATTTTTGCAGTTGGTTTTTCTTCTTGGACAGTCTTTGGAAGTCACGAGTTTGGTGACTCCTCCTTCGGTCCGTACTGCGCATGGGCTTCGGCTCCATCCTCAGATTGTTTTTTTCCGCCATCGGGCTCGGATGTGATACTTCGTGCTCCGGCTTCGAACTTCTACGGTTCCAGCCTCGACGGAAAATCCTCGTCTCTTCGAGTTTCTTCATCATCATCTTCATCTCTCGAAAGCAGCACTTTTCTCCATCCCGTACATCGGCACCGGCCTTCGGGCCCTCCTCGACTCCGGTCCCGGCCGATGGAAAGGACTCCGTTCAAAAAGTGCCCAAAATGTGGGTCTAAATTTCCCCACACCGACCTCCATCAGGTGTGTAATCTTTGCCTCTCTCCAGAACACGAGGCCAGAGACTGTCCCGCCTGTAAGTCTTTTCGATCGAAGAAAACCATCCGGGATCGAAAAGCTCGACGCACCATGGCGCACTCATCGTCTGCAGCTCCACCGGACATCTTCGGAGACGGCGCCGAAGCTTCGGGGCAAACACACACCGAGCAGGAAGAAGACGTCGTCAGCGCTTCCGAGGCCGACGACTCCGACGTGGAGGACATCACACCGGTGCAGCGGGCCGTGAGTACTGTGCCCCCTCCCACCCCTGCGCCCAAAACCAAAGAGACTCAGGTTACTCCCTCGCCTGCCGGCCTGGGCAAAACCAAGACCAAAGCTTCGATCACCCCACCTTCGGGCTCTGTGTCGAAGCATCCAAAGTCTCACGGCAGCTCGGGATCGAGCCAGCCGACGCCCGGTGCCGAAAAACAGCATCCGGCACCGAAGAAAGCAATATCCAGCTCGACTCCGAAGCCACCGGTGCCGAAGCCTGGACTCTCGGTGCCGACCAAACACAAACATAAATCTGTCGGCTCCGGCGCCGAAAACTCCTTCGACGCCGAAAAAACAGGAGGCCCCAAAAAAGCATGGCGCACACAAACCATCGAAGTCCTCGGTTCCGAAATCACCGGTGCCGACGGACGATTCGACGCCACTGGCTCTGTTTACACCAGACCCTCTACAAAAGACTCTGTCCAAAGATCCAAAGACTGGACTATTGACTTTAATTATCAAGAAAAGACGCCTTGATACTCCGGCTCCTCCTCCACCACCCAAACGGAAGGACTCTGCTACTTCTCCCCTCAGAGTGCCCTCCTCACTACCACCTCCCCTACCTCCTCCACCTCCTCCACCCCCTCCACCTCCTCCACCTCCTCCACCCCCTCCCAGGTCTCCGCCACCCTTACCTCACTACTCTCCGGCCCCGTCCCCAGATCCGGACGACGGGGACCCGGACAATTATCCGGCGGATGCCCCCATGGATCCCACTCCACCAGGGACCCCAGACCCGTGGGAGGATTACAATAACCCTGATGTACCCGATATTCCTCAGGACGACCTATTCCCATCCAGGCCGTCTCCTCCAGAGGACTCCTTAGGGTTCCATTATTTAGTGCAGAGAGCAGCACACTACCATGGGGTGGACATGCACACTGAACCAGTGGAAGACGACTTCTTACTGGATACATTCGACATACAGGACAAATCCACCTCCATCTTACCCATGCTTAAGGGTGTCACCAAGCATGCCGCAGAGGTGTTCAAAGACCCTGTCAGGGCCAGGGTACTAAACCCTAGAATAGAGAAAAAGTACAAGGCGGCACCCACAGACCCTGCATACATTAAGGGCCCTGCTCCCTTAGATTCCCTAGTTGTCTCTACAGCTAGAAAGCGGGCTAACTCCCAGTCCTCAGGAGAAGCCCCACCGCCAGACAAGGAATCCAAACTCCTAGACGCGTCTGGCAAACGCACCGCCTCTCAAGCTGCAAACATGTGGCGCATTGCAAACACACAAGCGCTACTTGCGCGCTATGACAGAGCACACTACGATGAACTTGAGGTTCTTATGCAGCACCTCCCCGAGAAACACAAGCGTAGGGCTCATGAGCTAATACAGGAGGGTAAACTCATTACAAACACCTCCATTAAGTGTGCCCTCGATGCAGCCGACACTGCTTCTAGAGCCATAAATACCAGTGTCCTGCTTCGTCGCCATGCCTGGCTCAGGATCTCAGGGTTTAAGCCTGAAGTCCAGGCGTCCATACTCAATCACCCCTTTGACCAACAAACGCTCTTTGGGCCCAAGGTAGACGAAGCGTTGGAAAAGATGAAAAAGGACACAGACACAGCAAAGTCTATGGGGGCACTCCAAACACAAGCGTCTAAACGTTCCTTTCGACGCTCCTCCTTTCGTGGCACAGGCAGAGGCTTCTCCACCGATAGCACCTCTACCTCCTACAAATCCCCTCCTCAAAATACCTTTTCAAAGGGCAACCAAAGGGGTGGTTACAGAGGCAACAACAATAAGGGCAGGGGCAAAACTAACAACACCCGTTCTGCCACCCCGCCCACACAATGAATTCCCTCCGCTCCCCCCAGATCATTCCACTCCGGTCGGGGGCAGACTACAAAACTTTATCCACGCATGGGAGTCCATAACATCGGACAAATGGGTGACCCAAATCATTCGGTCAGGGTACTGTCTCGAGCTAACATCTACCCCACCCAATATCCCACCAAGGCACCGCCCAATGTCTCAAGAACATTCCACACTGCTCAAACAGGAGGTACTCTCCCTCCTCCAAAAACACGCTATAGAGCAGGTCCCCATCAATCAGCAAAATCTAGGGGTTTACTCCCTATATTTCCTAATACCAAAGAAAGACGGGACCCTCAGGCCCATTCTGGACCTCCAGCCTCTAAATGCCTACATACATTCAGACCATTTCCATATGGTCACCCTACAACAAGTCCTCCCGCTCCTCTGTTAGGGAGACTTTCTCACAACATTGGATCTGAAAGACGCATACTTTCACATTCCAATACACCCCTCTCACAGGAAATACCTCAGGTTCGTGGTGGACGGGCAACATTACCAATTCACGGTTCTCCCCTTCGGGGTCACCACCGCACCACGGGTGTTTACCAAATGCCTAGCGGTAGTAGCAGCACACCTCAGACGTCAACACATTCACGTCTTCCCTTACTTAGACGACTGGCTGATAAAAGCCGCGTCTTACCACCAATGCGTGCAGCATACAAACAGCACCATCCAACTGCTCCACCAGCTAGGCTTCACGGTGAACTACCAAAAGTCCCACCTCATACCATCTCACACAAAGCAATATCTCGGGGCCACTATAGACACCTCCAAAGGTATTGCCTATCCAAACACAGCCAGAATCACAAGCATTCAAGCCTTACGCAAAACATTCCTTCCCCAACACTCTCTTCCAGCAAGAGTGTTCATGAAGCTCATAGGAATGATGGCGTCTTGCATCTTTATAGTGCCCCATGCAAGACTCCACATGCGTCCACTTCAAGAGTGCCTAGCACAACAGTGGAACCAGGCCCAGGGTCAGCTGACGGATCTGGTGTTGGTGGACGGCCGCACACATCACTCTCTGCAGTGGTGGAACAACACAAACCTTTCCAAAGGGCGGCCGTTCCTGGACCCGGTTCCTCAGGTGATTCTAACAGCGGACGCATCGCTCTCCGGCTGGGGAGCGCACCTCCTACACCTCACAATGCAAGGTCTATGGACGCCACAGCAAAATTGCTCCACATCAACCATCTGGAGCTCTTGGCGATCTTTCTAGCCCTAAAATCTTTCCAAAAACAGATTTCGGGCAAAGCAGTCCTCATTCGCACAGACAACATGACTGCAATGTATTATATCCAAAAACAGGGGGGGACACACTCTCCCCAGCTCTCCCGCTTAGCCCAGAGCATATGGAGATGGGCAATTCCCCAAAACATCTTTCTCCTGGCACAACACGTTCCAGGCGTACAAAACACCATGGCAGATCTGCTCAGCAGACAAACGCAACAACTACACGAATGGGAACTGCATCCGCAAGTTCTTCAGCCATTCTTCCAACAGTGGGGGCATCCTCAAATAGACCTCTTCGCCACCCACGAAAACAAAAAATGCCCAAGCTTCGCCGCCAGATACCCACACCCATTGTCCAAGGGCAATGCGATATGGATGAACTGGTCAGGCAGATTTGCATACGCCTTTCCACCTCTCCCACTAATTCCATTAGTGGTCAGGAAGCTACAACAGCACTCCCTCACACTCATTCTGGTAGCTCCGACGTGGGCCAGGCAGCCGTGGTACACCACGCTACTACAACTATCAGTGGTACCACATCAAAAACTGCACCTATCCCCATGCCTCCTAACCCAGAACCATGGAGAAATCAGGCACCCGGACCCAGCTCAGCTCAACCTGGCGATCTGGCTCCTGAAATCCTAGAATTCGGATACCTTAACCTTCCCCCTGATTGCATGAACATCATCATGGAAGCCAGACGTCCTACCACTAGAGCATGTTATGCCGCAAAGTGAAAAAGATTTGTTATTTACTGCCGTAACAATACAATCAACCCTTTAGATGCATCCATACAGCACATCATATGCTATCTGCTCCATCTTCACAGGTGTAACCTGGCATATTCATCCATACGCCTACACCTCGCAGCAATCGCTGCTTATCTACAAAACAGACAGCATTTATCACTTTTTAGAATGCCTGCTATTAAAGCCTTCATGGAAGGCCTTAAACGAGTAATTCCTCCCAGGGCACCACCTTCCCCTGTATGGAACCTAAATTTAGTTCTTACACGACTAATGGGTCCGCCCTTCGAACCAATGCATAAATGCGAGCTAGTTTCTCACCTGGAAAACAGCTTTTCTCGTAGCTATCACTTCCCTTAGAAGGGTTGGTGAAATACAAGCGTTCACTATACAGGAACCCTTCATACAAATACATCACAGCAAGGTCATACTTCACACAAATCCGAAGTTCCTGCCCAAGGTCATTTCCCCCTTCCATCTCAATCAATCGGTGGAATTACCTGTCTTCTTCTCGCAACCTCAATCTGTTGCAGAAAGAGCCTTACACACACTCGATGTAAAAAGGGCCTTGCTATACTACATACAAAGAACGCAACCCTTCAGGAAGACTAAACAATTGTTCGTCTCCTCTCCACCACATAAAGGCAACCCCATTTCTAAATCAGGGATAGCTAGGTGGATTGTAAAATGCATACAGATTTGCTACCAAAAGGCTAAAAGAACATTATCTGTTCCGCCTAAAGCCCTTTTACAAGAAAGTTAGGGGCTTCTATGGCCTTTCTAGGGAATATACCCTTAGATGACATCTGCAAAGCAGCCACATGGTCTACACCGCACACCTTCACAAAACATTACTGTGTAGATGTGCATTCCAAGCAGCAAGCTAGAGTGGGCCAGGCTGTACTAAAGACACTATTTCAAACCACTGCAACGGATACCGGTGGTCGCCGCTAGGGTTGGGTACTGCTATATAATCTATGCTAAGTGTACAATCTGCAGCTCATATGCCTCGAACGGAATATGCTACTTACCAGTATGCATCTGTTCTTGGCATGTAGAGCTGCAGAGTTGTACACGCCCACCCGCCTCCCCGGCTACCTGTATCCGTTCCGGTACATCTTATTTAGATACTACACACATGGGTTTCTCACTGTGATTACCAAGCTCCATCATTTCCCTGTTGGCGAAAAACAATCTGAGGATGGAGCCGAAGCCCATGCGCAGTACGGACCGAAGGAGGAGTCACCAAACTCGTGACTTCCAAAGACTGTCCAAGAAGAAAAACAAACTGCAAACATCCGGGCCCAACACCAGATGGCGATCTATGCTAAGTGTACAACTCTGCAGCTCTACATGCCAAGAACAGATGCATACTGGTAAGTAGCATATTCCTTGTAGGTGAGCAAGTTGATGATAAAATATCTTATTTATTTTTGCTAGATTACATTGACACTCAAACGCTCATGAACGTTTCTTGGTTGTACACAGGTCCGATTGTTAATGGTTAGTCGAATGGCCAAACCAGAAGAAGTACTTGTTGTAGAAAATGATCAAGGAGAGGTGGTACGTGAGTTCATGAAGGATACAGATTCTATTAACTTGTATAAGAACATGAGGGAAACTCTTGGTAAGTTAATTTCATTTCCATTTCATATGCTCATTTCAGCTGTATTCCATCCAATCACAGTAGTCTTATAATTAACATACCACACAGTTTTGCAGCGGGAATCTTTTCTGGATTCACATACTGTGCATTATTCCCCCATGTAGTGGTTGGGTCTGGAATTGAAATATTTCTTCTCCCTTCTGTTTTTTTTTTTTTTTTAATTAGTTGGTGGGCGTTAACATACCACCATTTGGTGTCCCTCTGTGACGTCTACGTGCTTCCTCCGGAAGCTCCCACCTTTGGTTGCCATCTTTAGATTTTTTTTTTCCGTCGTTGGGTCTGGTTTGATGTGGAAGGAGCTCCTGAAGATAGGAGAGAATCGACGAAAATGAACGAAAAAAGGTATACAGAACAGGAGAAGTTCTTTGACATACCGAAAGACTAAACTTCGACGTCATATGAAGAATGCGCATTCAGGTGGCTCCCTGTGCGCGGTAATAGACAAGACACCATTCAAGTTCTGCGACAATTGTCACTAAGTACACACAGAAAGATCAGCATCCGGTCTGCAACCTTTGCTTGCCTCTGGACCCCTGAAGTGAAGACTGCAACTCGTGCTCTGCTTTCACCCCAAACACTTTGAGGGTAAGAGAGACAAAGAAGAGCAAACTACAGCATGCAGAGTCCAGGCCCACCACCATTGCTTCGAGACCTGGGCCTCTCCAGCGAAGAGGAAGACAATGTTGCGGAGGGCCTGAAGGCGAAAAGGACGCATACATCCCAGTCGTAGATGTCGAAATTAAAACTCTGAAGGAGGTAAGAGAACCATCAACTCCGAAAAAGATAGTCGACCCACGAAAGAGTGACTAAGTCCTCGAAAGGAGCTTCGGCATCAAAACATTCAACAACCGCAAGCGCGTCCAAGAACAAACAGTCCATTGGTTCCTTAGACAAGGACTCGGACGGCGAAAACCTTAAAAAAAAAAAATAATAATAAGTTGTTGGACAGTCACAAAAAGGACACTTTGATGAAAAAAGAGAAGGTTAAACAAGCTTAGACAGCGACGTCGTCAAACTCAAAGGCAGAATATCTCGACGCCAAAACACAAGCTGCCGAGATCAAGGGAAAATGATGCTCGAAGCTGAAATGGTGAGTATTTTGCAACACAAGAAAGATTTCAACAAGAAAATGAAGCAATTCAAAACTCCGTTGAAAAATTTGACTGACGTCGAAGTAGGTCAAGGAACTAGAGCTGCCAACAACTCCAGAACCGGTCGAATAAGATGAAGAAGAATACTTTTTCAAAGCCGAAGGTGAGTAAGAGGTCCAAACCTATGAGGGTTCAGCGTCCTCTGAGGCGCAAGACCTACAGTGGCAAGATCTCGACGCCGAATCACCAGAAGGGGTGAATACATATCCATCAAGGCCTTCACCACCAGATGACATTGTTATGTACAGCTAAGTCATAAAGAAAGCAGCAGACACTTATAGAGTGCAATTAGAGGAAGAAAAGCCACAATCATGTTTTCTACTGGAAACCTTGCTACCTACACAAACAAGAAGTAAATTCCTTCCCATGCTGCCAAGTGTACTGGACCAGGCTAAGGAAGCCTTTAAATAACCTGCTACATGCAAAGCAGTCACACCAAGAGGCGAGATAGGACAAGCATTGCTCTAAGGATCCTATGTACATCAGGAGGTCGGTACCCGCTGACTCAATAATAACTTCCACGCCTCCAAAGAGAGCTAATGTCCCCACCAATGTTGGCCCACCACCAGAGAAGGAGACCAAGAGAATGGATCTCATGGGAAGAAAGGTGGAAAGAAGTGCAGCATACAGTGGTGCATCGCAAATTCAAATGCATCGATCAACAGACATGCATATCAACTTTGGGATGAGATAGGAGAGCTGCTAGAACACCTGCCAGAACAGTTTCAAAGAAGGGCAAACCACTTAGTGGAAGAGGGAAAAAACATGGCGAACACATGTTTAAAATCCGCCCTAGATACTTCAGAAACATGTAGCAGACAGATTATCTGGGTTACTGAGAAGACGCGCCTGGCTACGAATTTCAGGTTTCAAACCAGAGGTGCCAAACAACATATTGAATTCTCCGTTCAAAGGTGAACAGCTATTCTGAGCAGCTGTGGACGAGAAATGAAACCAATTGAAAAAGGACAGCGAAACTTCAAGGTCCGTGCGGGCACTACAGTTCAGAGGCATGCCTAGAGGCACACCCTTACGGAGACCAACCGGCTGGGGTAACCATCAACCTGTAACCTCGCACCAAACCTTTCAACAAGGTTACCTAGGAGTAAGCCACAGACATCAGGGCCAACAAAAACAAAACTGTCAATACCAAAATGGAAGGCAATCCTTTCGTGGGCCCTCTCAAGGAGGAGGCCAACTGCAAAGAAGGGGACCACAAACAACCTCCAAGTGACTTCACTCCAAGGGTTGCACACCCTCAAACGACTACTCCGAGGGTGCAACAAAGTGTAAAACAAAATCTTGGCCCTTTAAGCAAACCACACCGCCAACATGTTATGCCAGTAGAAGGCAGGTTAAGATGCTTCCTCCAAGAGTGGAAGAAAATATGGAGATTAAACATACTATACGGTTACTGCATAGAACTTGAAAAACAACCTCCAAACAAAAGACCATACAACAAGGTGTATTCAGCAAAAGAACTGTTAATTGCTCAAAGAAGCACAAGAACTTATGAACAAAAAAGCAATAAAGAAAGTACCACACAAGAAAGGAGCAAGGGCGTTTACTCCATGTTCTTCCTCATTTCAAAGGTAGACTGAACTTCACGACTAAGGTTCCTAAACAAATTCATAAAGACTAAAAAATTCATGATGACAACTTTGCAAGAGGTTATACCTCAGATACAAACAGACTACATGGCAACTATGGACTTCAAGGACCCATACTTGCACAATCCCATGAACAGAAGACCCAAAGGTCTATTGAGATTTATGATCAACAGAACACACTAGCAATTCAGGGTGTTAGCATTCGGACTGAAATCGGCACCAAGAGTCTTCACCAGATGCCTAGCTGCGGTAGCGTCCCTCCTAAGAAGGCATGGAATTCATGTTTATCCGTACTGGACGACTGCTTAGTAAGAGCAAGCTCCTACAATCTCTGCAAACAACATATTGCAAGTCATACAGACACTGATCCAACTTGGTTTCTCAATACACTGGGACAAATCATCAACAGAACCAGATCAAGTAAAAGTGTTCTTAGGGGCTGAAATCAACACGATACTAGGGAAAGTATTCCCAAGCAGGAAGAGAACATTAGCAATACTGAAGGAGACACATCTATACCACAAGAGGCAAGCTCTGACCGTGAGGACAGTAGGGAAACTGCTAGGGATGATGGCTTCATGCATTCATCTATTCCCAAACATTCGACTGCACATGAGACCGTTCCAGGAATGGCTGCAATAACAATGTTCACAGTCAACAGGGAGTTGGGAGGATCTAGTGGTTGTCACACAGACAGTTCATCAAGAGATGGCATGGTGGAACAGAAGGATCATAGCACAGGGGAGGTTTTTCACACAACGAACTCCAACAGTGACCATCACAACAGATGCTTCCCAGGTAGGATGGGGAGCGCACATGAACAACCTGAAAGTAAGGGGATTGGGGACACAACAGGATGCGGTACAGCACATCAATTTCCCGGAGTTAAAGACAGTGTTCCTAGCCTTAAAAGCCTGTCAGAAAGCGCTCTACAAGAAAAGGGTGTTAATACAGACAATACAACCACCATGTTTTACATAAACAAGGAGGGACACAGTCTTTAGCACTCTAAACCCTAGCCGAACAACTATGGAAATGGGCAATCCCAAGGGGAATAGACATACTAGCAATACATCTGCAAGGAAAGGACAATGTAGAAGCAGACAGGCTGAAGAGACAAACGTCCGCATCCCACGATTCCGAATTAAATCAATCGGAAATCCAAAAGATATTCACAAAAAAACGTAAATTGACCTATTTGTAACTCTCAACAATGCAAAATGCCAACACTTTGCATCCAAGCAACCGTGCAGTGAGTCCCTAGGGAATGCGCTATGGATAGACTGGTCAGGGATATTTGCTTACACTTTTCCCCAATACCACTACTACACAGGGTGATCAACAAATGCAAGCTAAGCCACATGACATTAATACCACCTCATTGGGCCAGACAGACGTGGTTCTCACAGATAATTGAGAACTCTGGAAACTTGTGCATTCTTCCTAAAGAGAAAGGACCTCTTAATGCAAAACGGAAAGGTGCTACAACCAGAACCAGAGAGCCTAAGCCTGGCAGCATGTCTCCAGAGGGCTTAGAATTAGCTCACCTCAAACTTCCAGAGAGCACAATGGCAGTACTCCGAGAGGCAAGGGAACCTATAACAAGGAAGTGTTACACAGCTAAATGGAAAAGATTCTCTCGAAGGTGCCTTAAGGAAAAACTTTCAAAGAAAATCACAAAGCATTCATTAGTGCTAAAATACTTAACATGTTCGAGGCATGTGGGCTGCTGAATTCATATCTGTGCATAGATCGCCGCCTAGTGTTGGGTCCGGATGTTTGCACGTTGTTGTCCTGGAAGAGTCTTCGAAGTATCCTGAGATAGGTGACTCCTCCCCTGGACCACAGTGCGCATGGGCATCCTCTCCATCCTCCGATTGTTTTTTTCCGCCATTGGGTTCGGATGTGCTTATCTTGACTCAAGTTAGGAAAATTTAGTTCTCAGGCCAAAAGGCCTTTAGTTTTCGTCGGTACTGTTCCCGATCGGTATCGACAGTTTACTTGCTAGTTTAGCGACCTTAACTTTTTCGGATCCGTTTCATCCGACCATCGACCTTACATCGACTATGGAATCGAGGACCCCATTCAAACGGTGTCCTGTTTGCCACGCGAAATATCCACATATCGACGTCCACCCGGTGTGCAACAAATGCCTCTCTCCGGATCACGACGAATCAAAATGTATGGCCTGTGCCCGATTCAGATCCAAGAAGACTCTCCGGAATCGACGAGCCGCGCGACTAGAAGCACAGCAAGCGGCACCGGCCCCGACCAACAACTTCAGCACCGAGGACGAAGATGTTGAAAGCGTGGAAAACATACACTCCAGCCCCGCTTCCGAACACTATTCCAGATCGGAAGACGCAGATGAAGAGCTTTTTCACAGGGAAGAAGCCGACGATGAGGTAGGGGACTACGATGAGGCCTTCGGGGCCGAAGAAGATAGCTCTGGTGACGAGCAGGGCCTACCCGTCCAAACGGAGGCTATCAAAGTGCGTCAGTCTACGGCTCCGGTCGAGGGATCGCCTTCGGGCCTTACCAGAGATCAATCCCGCAGTTCTTCGGCCCCGCCCTCTGGCCCGGCCTCGAACATCCAGCGAGAGCCATTAGTACCCAAAAAGACTGGTTTCCCCTCAACGAAACCGAAACCAATCATCGCGCCGGTTCAACAGAAACCGAAAGTGAAACTGACACTGGTCGGCTCGAAGACCTCCACTCCTTCAACGCCAGCCAAATCCGTCGGCTCCAACCGCACCAAAAAAGACTTTGGCGCCGAACTCGCTGCAGCGGATGTCGGCACCGATCCAAAGAGGAAGGCCATCGGTACCACCAAAGCGTCTCGACCCCCGGCACCGACGCAATCTGCACCGACCACCAAGGTTAAAATGGCCACTCCATCGGAATCCACCTCGAAAGCAGCGGCTACGGTCCAATCATCGACGCCGTCGACAGCTACTACCTCTCCTCGACTCGATGACCCTGTGGCTCCGAAGAAGTCAACACCTACCTCTACGGAACCACTCGGCGCCAAAGAATCTTCGGCGTTCTCGGTGCGACAAGTTGCAGCGTCCTTGCAACGTATCAGAGAAAAGGCAGCCCTCCAGGCCACGTCGGGCTCCGAGCCGAAAAAGGCTCCAAAGGCACCTTCGGCACCAACCAACATCACCTTTGGTTTGCCGCCGTCCACGGCGCCAAAACTATTAGAGATCAGAACACGGGTCACCCAGACAAGGTCCCCATCTACTGGACACTCTCCTACTGGGACGTCGCCATCCCATTTCATCGACGCCGACACCGGCAAGCTCATGCTCCGAAAGCGGAAGATCACTTCCGAGCAGGCTTTGGACTCTTACAGAATCCCTCTAAAGCAAAAACTACTGGCGGAATCGGAACCAGTCCTTTATGAACGCCTCCACACCCCCTACCCAGATCCACAGTCCTTCTCTCCGACGCACTCCGACACGGACGCAATGGAGGACTACATGGGTGACGACACCACCTACCCCAGGGATATGGATCCTGAGGACCAGCAAGACCCAGATCAAGCTTGGGATGACCCTGTAGACCCGGGTGCCGCTACAGATACCCAGGACACGCAGCTTTATGGCGCAAAAACATCTCCCACAGAGGACACTGCTGCATTTAACGCCCTCATTGAACGTGCCGCAGCCAATCATGGAGTGCAACTCCAGTCAGACACAATCGAGGACGATTTCTTGGTGGACACTTTCGCATCCTCAGAGAGGACTGTAAAGACTCTGCCCATGTTAATTAAAAGGTGTCCTCAAGCCAGCAAAGGACATTTTCAAGGAAACAACCAGGGCACGGGTAATAAACCCCAGGATCGAGAAAAAATACAAGCCTGCACCTGGGGACCCTACGTACATTAGAGGCCAGTTACCTCTGGACTCCATCGTAGTTGCTAACGCTCGCAAACGGGCACACTCGCAGACAACTGGTGATGCTCCTCCCCCGGACAAGGAGTCCAAGGTGCTAGAGACCTCCGGCAAAAGGATTGCAGCCCAAGCAGCAAACATATGGCGCATTGCCGATACACAGGCGCTCCTAGCTCGCTACGATCGCTCACACTATGACACGTTAGAGTCCCTACTCCAACATCTACCAGACGAGTACAAAGAGGCAGCGGAGCTCCTCATCAGGGAGGGACAACTTCTCACAAACGCATCCATTAACCCCTTCAGTGCCCATGACGAGCTGGACTCGTCATGGGCTGCGGTGGCGCTGTGCCCATGACGAGTCCAGCTCGTCATGAACTCCGCCCGCTAATGGAAGGCGCGGCACTGGGCGGGGAAAGGGGCGGGCATGCAAGGGGTTAAGTGTGCACTGGATGCCGCCGACACAGCTGTGAGAGCAATAAACACCAGCGTCATGCTACGACGACACGCCTGGTTACGAATCTCCGGATTCAAACCTGAGGTTCAAAATAACATCCTCAATCAGCCTGTCAACCCCGACTACTTATTCGGACCAGAGGTTGACACCACCCTAGAAAAGATCAAAAAAGACAGACACTGCAAAGTCAATGGGGGCTCTGCAAACGCAGACGTTTCGTAGTGGCTCCTTTCGTCGCCCCGGAAATAGAGGAGCGGGTAGAGGACAGGGGTCACAGCAAACCTACAATAAAGGGGGCACACAGAGTACATACGATAAAAACACCCGAGGTGGATATCGTGGCTCCAGCACGAAGGGCAGAGGACGCGGTTACGGCAACACCAGGTCCCCCCCAAAAACAAACAGTGATGCCCTCTCCCTTCCCCCCCGACCACATAACACCTGTCGGGGGAAGACTCCAGCGGTTCCTGTCCACGTGGAATACCATCACCACGGACAGGTGGGTCAAAAATGTTGTTCAACACGGTTACTGCCTCGAATTAACCTCCACTCCACCCACAATACCGCCAAGTCACCGTCCTATGTCCTCAGAGCACTTAGCACTTCCTGCTGTAATAATGCTAAGTATGCTGCAAAAAGGCGCAATAGAGGTCGTGCCCGTCCACCAGCAAGGGACAGAGGTGTACTCTCTGTACTTCTTAATACCAAAAAAGGACGGGTCACTCAGACCTATACTAGACCTGAGACCCCTCAACCACTACATTCTCTCAGAGCATTTCCACATGCTCACCCTACAACAGGTTCTCCCGCTGCTCAGACAGGGAGACTTCCTAGCCACGCTAGACCTCAAAGATGCGCATTTCCACATACCCATACACCCGTCACACCGAAAATATCTCAGGTTCACTATTCAGGGGCTGCACTACCAATTCAAAGTCCTCCCCTTCGGCGTGACAACAGCACCCAGAGTTTTCACAAAGTGCCTAGCTACAGTGGCTGCACATCTACGGAGACAACACATTCACGTCTACCCTTACCTGGACGACTGGCTTATTCAGGCAAAGTCAGCCCAGCAATGTGCCAGCCACATGTCCCTCACCATTCACCTCCTTCACAGTCTGGGATTCTCACTAAATTACCCCAAATCACATCTCCAACCCGCACACGTACAACAGTACCTAGGTGCGACCATAGACACTCTGGCAGCCACAGCTCAGCCAAATTTTGTGAGGATCAACCGCATGCAACTGCTGATCTCAAAGTTCAAACCACAACACTCCCTTCCTGCGCGAGTGTTCATGCAGTTGATAGGCATGATGGCCTCCTGCATTTTCATAGTCCCGCACGCGAGACTACATATGCGCCCGCTTCAGGAGTGCTTGGCACGTCAATGGAATCAGGCTCACGGGCAATTAAAAGACCTAGTGTTGGTGAGCGGTCGGGCATACAACTCTCTGTATTGGTGGAATCCACAAAACCTTTGCAAGGGCCGACCGTTCCAAGAGCCTGTTCCACAAATAATACTGACAGCGGACGCCTCTCTCCAGGGCTGGGGAGCTCATGTACTCACTTACACAGTGCAAGGACTATGGACAACGCAACAAAAGAAGATGCACATCAACGTTCTGGAACTGATGGCAATCTTCCTGGCGATGAAAGCATTCAAGGTACACTTGTGCAACAAAGTCGTGTTGATCCGGACAGACAACATGACTGCCATGTACTACATACAGAAGCAGGGAGGAACGCACTCTCCACAGTTGTCTCATCTGGCTCAGAGCATGTGGAAGTGGGCCATTCAGAGGAACATATTCCTCATGGCGGAACACCTCCCCGGCAAGGACAACCAGATGGCGGATCTGCTCAGCAGACACAGCCACCAAATGCACGAGTGGGAGCTACACCCGTCAGTACTCCAACCGTACTTCCAGCAGTGGGGTCATCCAGAGATAGACCTATTCGCCACAAGGGAAAACGCAAAATACCAAAGCTTTGCCGCCAGGTTCCCCCATCCACAGTCGCAGGGCAATGCGATATGGATGAACTGGTCCGGCAGATTTGCGTACGCTTTTCCCCCAGCGCCGTTGATACCGCTGGTGGCACGCAAACTGCGACAGCACTCACTGACACTCATCCTGGTTGCTCAAACATGGGCACGCCAGCCATGGTACACCACCTTTCTGGAACTTTCCGTGGTGCTGCATCAAAGGCTGCGGATCAAACCCGCGCTTTTGACGCAGAACCATGGAGAAATTCAGCACCCAGATCCGCAACAGCTGAACCTGGCAATCTGGCTCCTGAAGTCCTAGAGTTCGGCTACCTAAACCTGCCACCTGACTGTATGATGATCATTAAGGAGGCCAGGAGACCCACTACCAGAGCTTGCTATGCAGCCAAATGGAAGAGGTTTGTCATTTACTGCACCCACAATGACATCAACCCGCTAGACGCATCCATTCAAAACATAATCTGTTACCTCTTACACCTACATATACCTCAATACGTAGCCATTTGACCGCAATAGCAGCCTATCTCCAGAACAGGCAGCACCTCTCTTTATTCCGGGTGCCTGCCATCAAAGCTTTCTTGGAGGGACTTAAAAGAGTGATTCCCCCAAGACACCCACCAGCACCGGTGTGGAACCTCAACTTGGTCCTCACCCGACTGATGGGTCCACCCTTCGAACCTCTCCACTCATGTGAAATTCAATTCCTCACCTGGAAAGTAGCTTTCCTAGTGGCAATCACTTCGTTAAGAAGAGTTAGTGAACTCCAGGCACTAACCATTCAAGAGCCATTCATACAGGTTCACGCAAACAGGGTTGTTATACGCACCAACCCCAAATTCATGCCTAAAGTAATATCGCAGTTCCACATAAATCAAACTATTAAACTGCCTGTTTTCTTTCAGAATCCAACAAATGTCGCTGAAAGAATGCTCCATACACTAGATGTCAAGAGCCCTCGTGTACTATATAGACAGAACTAAACACTTTAGGAAGACAAAACAACTTTTCGTTGCCTTTTCTCCACAACACAAAGGCAACGCCATCTCCAAAGCAGGTATAGCCAGATGGATCGTTAAATGTATTCAAATTTGCTATCAAAAGGCTAAACGCACATTAACGATCCCCCCACGAGCCCACTCAACACGTAAGTTAGGGGCCTCCATGGCTTTCCTGGGAAACATTCCTTTACAGGATATATGTAGAGCAGCCACATGGTCCACTATACATACATTTACCAAACACTATTGTGTGGATGTACACTCAAAACAGCAGGCAGCTGTAGGACAGGCTGTTCTCAAAACTCTTTTTCAGACCGCTGCAGCTGGCACTGGTGGCCGCCGCTAATGGGAGGTACTGCTATGTATTCTATGCACAGATATGAATTCAGCAGCCCACATGCCTCGAACTGAATATGCTACTTACCAGTATGCATCTGTTCTTGGCATGTAGGGCTGCTGACATTCATATCGCCCACCCTCCTCCCCGGCGCCTGTAGCAGCTGCAGCTCTCAATTACTGTATAGCATGGCCATCACTTTCTGTATCTACTCCATCACTGCCACAATGGCGCAAAACAATCTGAGGATGGAGAGGATGCCCATGCGCACTGTGGTCCAGGGGAGGAGTCACCTATCCCAGGATACTTCGAAGACTCTTCCAGGACAACAACGTGCAAACATCCGGACCCAACACTAGGCGTCGATCTATGCACAGATATGAATGTCAGCAGCCCTAATTGCCAAGAACAGATGCATACTGGTAAGTAGCATATTCAATTTACTACAGAGTAAACTAAGCTACATATCTATTAAGGTACACTTAGCAGCAATTGTAGCGTACACAAGGGGCGAAACAGGAAAACGTTTTTTCACATCCCATGTGGTCAAAAGATTTCTAGAAGGAGCAAAGAGAATAGCACCTCCAAAGAGAATGCCACCACCTGCATGGAACCTCAATGCAGTGCTCGCACAAATAATGAAAGCACCATTCGAACCACTCCAAAAAGCAACTCTACAAATGCTCACACTAAAGACTGTTTTTAGTTTTTTAGTTGCAATTCAAACACTACGTAGAGTAAGTGAATTGCAAGCGCTAACACTGCAAGAGCCCTACTTCCAAATGCATAATTACAGAATCGTTGTGAGAACAGATCCATACTTTATGCTTAGGTGGTATCAAGGTTCCACATAAACCAAACAATACAAATACCAAACTTCTTTTGAAAGCCAAAATTACAAGCAGAAAGGGCAGTTAGAGGCATATGAGCTGCAGATCACACACTTAGGATAAGATCGCCATCTGGTGTTGGGCTCTGATGATTGCAGGTTGTTGTTGTCTTCGGAAGAAGCCTTTTGGTCACGAGATAGGTGACTCCTCTGGACAACAGTGCGCATGGGCATCTACTCCATCCTCAGATTGTTTTTTTCTGCCATTGGGTTCGGATGAACTTTTCCACTTCGGCTGAAAACTTCTGAAAATCCAGCTTTCGAAACCAAAAACCTTTACAACTCGACGTCGAAATCCAATCGGACCGGTTCTGGATACGGCTCATGGAAAGGACACTTTTTAAAAAATGCCCCCAATGTGGAGCAAAGTTCCCCCACAGTGACCACCACGAGGTCTACAACCTGTGCCTCTCGCCGGAACATAACGAATCCAGCTGTCCAGCCTGCACCGCATTCCGTTCCAAGAAAACTATCCGGGACCGAAGATCTCGACGCCATATCGTGGCCAGACCAGCTCCAGAACCAGAGGACATCTTTGCCCAGGATGTCCCGGAAGACGATTCCGAAGACCTCCAAATCGTATCCGAGGCGGACGATTCTGATGACCTCATCACTCCGGGGCAACGAGTGAGTACCAGTGCCCCTACCCCAAACCCCCCCCAAAAGACACTGGTCAAGACTCCGCCAGCTGGCCCCAGTCGTGACCGAAAATCGTCTTCAGAAGCCCTGCCCTCGGGCCCAGCTCCGAAGAAATATAAGCCTACAGGTGGCTCGGGCTCGAGCTAACCACATGTTATTGTGCCCAAAATATCTTCGGCACCGAAGACTCAACACCTCTCTGCACTGAAACCATTGAGGGCAAATTCTCCACCGGCACCAAAACGTTCTTCGGCACTGAAACCATCGTCGGTACCAAAAAAGTCCACAAAGACTCTACCGATCATCCAAAACATAGATCGAAACCGAAAAAGTCGGCACCAAAGCCACTTTCGGACAATAAGGAACTTTTTTCGCCCGGATCCCACGCAAAAAAGGATTTATATCAATCCAAAAACCGGACATGTCACCGCTGTGCCATACAAGAAGAGGAAGCTGGACACAACACCTCCTCCAGCTCCTATAAAGAAGGACTTCGCCACCTCACCTATTGGTCCTTCCTCTCCTATATCACCTCTCATCCCGCCCCCATCTCCTTCTCCTCTACCATCTCCTTCACATACACCACCTCCACAGGATGATGATGATGACTTTGGGGGAGGGGGGGATCCGAATGACCCTAATGATCCTTTCACACTCCCGGATACGGCACCCTTAGATGACTGGGCTTACCCTTTACCTGATATTCCTGATCCCACTTCATACCCCTCCAAACCCTCCCCTCCTGATGACCACCTAGGGTTTGGGCAGCTGATAAACAGGGCGGCGCTTTTCCATGGCGTCGCCATGCACTCAGATACACCCGAAGAGGACTTCCTTCTAGACACATTCGAGCAGTCGCAAAAATCAGTTCAGATCTTGCCCATGATTAAGAGAGTCATAAAACACGCCACAGAGGTTTTTAAAGACCCTGTTAGAGCTAGGGTTCTTAACCCCCGAATTGAAAAAAAAAATATAGACCGGCCCCACAGGATCCCGCGTACATTAAAGCACAGCTCCCTCTAGACTCTTTAGTCGTTTCAAACGCAAGAAAGCGGGCTAACTTCCAAACAGGGGACACACCGCCCCCAGACAGAGTCCAAGCTATTAGAGGCCTCGGGCAAAAGCTGCTAACCATTGGCGTATTGCCAACACACAAGCCCTATTAGCCCGATATGATAGGGCTCATTATGATCAGTTAGAAGATCTTTTACAACACCTGCCAGATCAGTACAAACCCAGGCCAATGACCTCATTCAAGAGGGAAAACTCATATCTAATGCATCAATCAAATGTGCACTAGACGCAGCGGATACTGCCTCTAGGGCGGTCAACACAAGCATACTACTTGGACGCCTCGCATGGCTACGTATTTCAGGCTTTAAGCCGGAAGTACAAACAACTATTCTTGCTCAACCATTCAACCAAGAGCAACTATTTGGACCCGCAGTAGATACTGCACTAGAGAAGATGAAAAAAGATGACGAGACTGCAAAATCAATGGGAGCATTACAGTCTCCACAACCGCGAGACTACTTTCGACGCTCCTTTTATAGGGGAGCCTCCAAAAGCGTTGGAACAGACACCTCTTCCACTTTCAAAACCTCTGCGCAAACATCCCCTAACAGAGGATATTTTAGAGGAGGATATAGGGGAAACAACACCAAGGGCCGAGGTCGGGGCAATACAAACACCTGCACCTCTCCAGCCACTAAACAGTGACTTGCCTCCACTCCCCCCAGACCATTCCACTCCAGTCGGGGGAAGACTCCAACAGTTCCTACCTGTCTGGAATTCCATTACAACAGACAAGTGGGTAAGACAAATTATCCTGTTTGGCTACTGCCTCGAACTCACAAACACCCCCCCACACATACCACCCAAACACCGTCCAATGTCACCACACCATCTTACACTCCTCAAACAGGAAATTCGGTCCTTGCTTCAAAAACACGCAATAGAACCAGTTCCACTCCAACATCAGGGTACAGGAGTATATTCTCTATTCTTCCTAATTCCCAAAAAGGACGAGACTTTAAGACCCATACTCGACCTCAGACTACTAAATCAGTACATACACTCAGATCACTTCCATATGATCACTCTCCAACAAGTCCTCCCACTACTTCAACAAGACGACTTCCTTGCCACATTGGACCTCAAGGACGCATACTTTCACATCCCCATGCATCCTGCTCACAGGAAGTACCTAAGATTTGTGGTAGACGAACAGCAAGATCAGTTTACAGTCCTCCCATTCAGAGTAACAACTGCACCCAGGGTATTCACCAAATGCTTAGCAGTGGTGGCAGCGCACCTCAGGAGACAACAAATCCATGTCCCGTATCTCGACGATTGGCTCATAAAAGCCAATACTTTCGACAAATGCGTCCTCCACACACCGTACTATTCAAACCCTACACGACTTAGGATTTACCATCAACTATCCCAAATCTCAAATGCAACCCTCCCACATACATCAATATCTGGGAGCCACCATAAATACGTCCAAGGCCATAGCTTATCCCAGCACAGCCAGGATAGCCAACATACAAAACCTCATCTTAAAATTTCAAACTCGACACTCTCTTCCAGCAAGTGTTTATGCAACTGTTAGGCATGATGGTGTCTTGCATCTCCATTTTGCCTCACGCACGACTTCAAATGCGTCCCTTGCAAGAATGTCTAGCACAACAGTGGAACCAGGCTCACGGACAACTTACCGATCTGGTGTTGGTGGACAGTCGCTCACTGAAATGGTGGAACACCATCAACCTGTCCAAAGGGCGACCGTTCTTAGAGCCTCTTCCACAAGTAGTGCTGACGACCGACGCATCTCACAGGGTGGGGAGCCCATCTCCTTCAACACACCACTCAGGGCAGATGGACCACTCAACAAAAACTGCTACATATCAATCACCTAGAACTTCTAGCGGTGTTCCTAGCACTGAAATCCTTTCAAGTACATCTAAGGAACAAAATTGTCCTCATCCGCACAGACAACATGACGACCATGTATTACATACAAAAACAGGGGGAGGGACACATTCTCTCAAACTGTCCCAACTCGTACAGAACATCTGGAGATGGGCAATTCCCCAAAACATCTACCTGCTAGCGGAACACCTTCCAGGGGTTCACAACCAGGTTGCCGATCTCCTAAGTCGACGGACACAGCAAATCCACGAATGGGAATTACACCCCAAAGTCCTATTCCCATTTTTCCAAAAATGGGGCCAACCAGACATAGACCTGTTCGCCACACACAAACGCAAAATGCCCAACCTTCGCCGCCAGGTTTCCACACCCACAGTCGAAGGGCAGTGCAATATGGATGAACTGGTCAGGCAGATTTGCGTACGCTTTTCCGCCTCTCCCACTCATTCCAGTTGTGGTACGCAAGCTCAAACAACAGTCTCTAAAACGGATTCTAGTAGCTCCCACTTTGGCACGTCAACCCTGGTTCACGACACTTCTGGAACTATCGCTAGTTCTACATCAAAAACTGCGCCTTTCCCCAGCCTTATTAACCCAGAACCATGGAGAAATCAGACACCCAGATCCACAGCAACTGAACTTGGCAATCTGGCTCCTGAAGTCTTAGAGTTCGGTTACCTCAACCTCCTACCAGACTGTATGAAGATCATAAAAGAAGCTAGAAGACCTACTACTAGGGCATGTTATGCTGCAAAATGGAAAAGATTTGCCATTTACTGCACTAACAATAATATACGTCCACTGGATGCTTCCATCCAAAACATTATTTGCTATTTACTACACTTGCAAAGATGCAATTTAGCGTATTCCTCCATACGTCTACACCTAGCAGCCTTAGCAGCCTACTTACAAAATAGACAACACCTGCCACTATTTAAGGTACCAGCCATCAAAGCCTTTATGGAAGGTCTCAAAAGAATTATTCCTCCAAGATTACCACCTTCCCCAGTGTGGAATCTAAATATTGTTCTAACAAGGCTCATGGGCCCTCCATTTTAACCTATGCATAAATGCGAACTGCAATTCCTGACATGGAAAGTGACTTTCCTTATCGCAATCACATCCCTGCGAAGGTTAAGTGAGATACAGGCCTTAACTCTTGAAGAACCATTCCTACAACTACATCGTAACAGTGGTTCTTAGGACAAACCCAAAATTCCTACCTAAAGTCATTTCCCCTTTCCATCTTAACCAATCAGTTGAGCTGCCAGTCTTCTTCCCTAATCCAGACTCAGTAGCTGAGAGAGCCCTTCATACCTTAGATGTTAAAAGAGCCTTGCTTTATTACATCGACCGAACCAAACCTTTTCGCAAAACCAAACAACTGTTTGGTGCTTTCTCTCCACCACATAAAGGCAATCCCATTTCAAAATCAGGTATAGCCAGGTGGATAGTTAAATGTATCCAAATATGTTACCAAAAAGTTAAACTAACTCTTACAGTTCCCCCTAGGGCGCACTCCACGCGTAAAATAGGGGCTTCCATGGCATTCTTAGGGAACATTCCCTTAGAAGATATTTGCAAAGCAGCCACATGGTCTACCACACACACCTTCACTAAACATTACTGTGTTGATGTGCAATCCAAACAACAAGCTTCAGTAGGTCGAGCTGTCCTAAAAACTCTATTCCAAACTGCTGCAACAGATACAGGTGACCACCGCTAGGGGAGACACTGCTATATAGTCTATCCTAAGTGTGTGATCTGCAGCTCGTATGCCTCGAACGGAATATGCTACTTACCAGTATGCATCTGTTCTTGGCATGTAGAGCTGCAGAGCCACACACGCCCACCCGCCTCCCCGGGACCTGTATCTGTTCCAGCCTTGTCTTAATTAGACATTACACATGGACATCCTTTCTCTTTATTCTTATACACCATTTCCCATCATGGCGATAAACAATCTGAGGATGGAGTGGATGCCCATGCGCACTATTGTCCAGAGGAGGAGTCCCCTATCTCGTGACCAAAAGGCTTCTTCCGAAGACCACAACAACCTGCAATCATCCGAACCCAACACCAGATGGCGATCTTATCCTAAGTGTGTGGCTCTGCAGCTCTACATGCCAAGAACAGATGCATACTGGTAAGTAGCATATTCCTTACAGACCCTGGATGCCAGAAGGGCAGTTATGTATTAAATGGAAAGAAACGAATACAGAAAGACAAAGCATTTCTTTGTATCATATGCCAACAGTTTTCTTGGACGACCAGTGACCAAAAATACCATTGCAAGATGGATTGCACAAGCCATACAGTTATGCCACAAACAGGCAGGTCAAACATTGCTAGGAGCACCACATGCGCACTCCACAAGGAAACCAGCATTGGCATAGTGTGAGAAAGTGGCTCTGTATATACTGTTCCTTAATAGGTACAGGGTGTACAGAGTCCACAGACCCCAAGGGTTTAACAGAGGTTAAAGTTAGATATAACCCTACTCTCCAAAGTGGTAGCTTGGTCGAGCAGTAAGGCAGTATCAGAGGACGTGTAAAGCATTTGTTGTACACACTCAATCAGCAAATGGTTCCACACACTCAATAACTGAACTCTAGGCCAATGGTTTGTATATAAAAAATATGCTTGTTTTATTTTAGAACCAACACTTGGAATTAAAATATACTTTCTCGACAGGAGATGTTTCATAAAAATACTTTTGTATATGCAATAGACTTTTTAGTAAACAGTTACAAACAGTTGCAGTAGGCAACTCTATTTCTAAACACAATACATTGAGCTCAATGCTAAATTTAAATTATATGCAACAGATTACTTTTTAAATTACTTTTGTAATTCCAGGCTTGGATCCTAGATCCAGTCCTGGGTCAGTTCTCAGAATCAGCTGTTGAAAGTCGACTTTGGTACTGTAGTGATTTTTAACTAATATTTAGCTATTTCAAAAGTGAGCACTTAGAAAATATTTCAGAGCAAACAATCAATGATTCCCTATGGAACGAAATATAGGTTACAGGTACAGTAGGTTATAGTTACTTTTGTAATCCAGTACTGGGTGGCTAGACTCAGTACTGGGACATTTATCCAAAACAGGTAAGTAATTACGTTTTCAGATGTTATACGATTTTTGAGGAATATTTAGAAATTGCAGAAATCAACACTTAGAAGAAATTTCATAGAAAAGCTGTCAATGGTTTTCCTATGGAAGAAAAATGAGTTAAAGGTAAGTATAGTTGTGGGTACTTTTCAGAGTCAGTGCTGGGCACCAAGATCCAGCACTGGGAGCTCACCTAAGAGCAGGTGAGTAAATTCGTTTTTGGTAGTCGGCTGATTTTTGGTGAATATTTTGAGTTTTGAAAAGTTCACACTTAGAAGAATTTCCAAGAAATAGCCAGTCAATGTTACCCTATGAGGAAAATGAAGTTTGCGGTTTAAGGGTAAGTTCTCGACTGGCAGAGTTGAAATTCTGGGCATAGACTCAGGGGTCTCCCAGTGTCAGGTAGGTACAGTCAGTTCACCCTCAGCGGTTTCAGGACGGCCGGGTGCAGAGAGTTAGGCCCAATGTTAGCCTATGAGGAATAGGGGGGCCTGGTTTGGTGGCTGCTGACTAGCAGGCCACGCGGCTGTGGGAGCTGGGCTCCTGGTCACTCACTCAGGGCAAGTGGGGAAGTAGGCTAGTGTAGAGATTGCACTGCCAGGACCACTCGGGCGGCTGGGTGCAGGGTGCTTTTGAGCCGTCGGGCGCTCAATGGAAATCAATGGGAATGTTCCGGTTAGGAAAAAGGCTGCAAGCTCGGGGACGAGGATGCTTCAGGTGCCACCACCACTTCGAGAGGTAAGTTGGGTAGTTGTAGGTTAGGTGGGTACCCCGGGATTGGGCACAGGGGGCCGCAGGGCGCCGCGTGCAGGGGTGCCTTTTGGTGTCGGGAAATCTTACCATCTGATGATCGTGGTTGGGGGGGCACCTTGTTCCCAGGCTGCAGGCTTCTTCCGGAATGTCGAGGGGGGTCCTTGGGTGCCGGACTCGGGGTCACAGTCGCCGTGGGGTCGTCCTCAGGGTCTTTGTCCACTCCGGCACTGGCCAGGCTTGGCTGGTGCAGAGTGTGCTGGGTTCGCGGTTCCGGGCTGCTGCCAGGGGTTAGAGGTAGGTTTTGAGTAGAGCCTCTACTCATGGGAGTCCCAGGGGCTTAGAGCCAAAAGGTAGCCAGGTCCTCCGGGATTGGTGAGGTTGCTGGCCACGAGAGATGCCGCGCTGGTGCAGGTCCGGGAGTCGACAGGCCGGTAGGGCTGGGGCCAAAGCAGTTGGTGTCTTCTTCCCTTTTTAGCAGCTGCAGGGCAGGTCTTTGTTCTTCTTGCTCTTCTTGTAGTTTTTCGAATCTGGAATCTGGGGAAGGAAGGTTCAGGGTGCCCCTAAATACTAGATTTAGGGGCGTTACAGGTAGGTGAAGGCCAGAGACCAATGGGTCCTTGTCCTGGGGTGGGTACACCCCCTATCCTGCCCCTCTCCTGTGGGAGGGGGGCAGTAGCCTAATCCTGATAGGGTAGGGCCTCCCATCTTCAAGATGGCGAGAGCCCGGAGATGTGCTTCACCTCGCCTCCCCCACCTGAGGGGTGGGGTGGGTAGGCTGGCACATCCCCTGTCCTTGTATGGGGTTTCCGGCCAAGCTTCCCGCCAGAGTGGGGGGTTGCAGTGGCCTGGGGAAACTCCTAGAGGCGGCAGGCCTTTGAAGCTTCCCTTTGCTCATCCTGGGGGAGGAGATCTATCACCTCACCCAGGATGTGCATTGTTGCAGGCCCAGGAGAGCAGGGGCTCTCCTACCCAGGGGTCCAGCAACACGTCTGCTGGGTGGCAGCCTAGGCAGCCTCAGAGCAGACGTGGATTGTAGGTTAGGTTTAAGGGGGCACCTCTAAGATGCCCACTGGGGTGCTCGGTACATTAAATCCTTCACTGGCATCAGTGTGGGTTTAATGTGCTGAGAAGTTTGATACCAAACTTCCCAGTCTTTAGTGTTGACATTATGGTGCTGTGGAGCTCGTGTTTGACGAGCTCTCAGCACCATGTACTCTTAAATGGCAGCACTGCACGTACAGTGCCCGGGAATGGACCTGGGTACTGTAGGGGCACAGAGCTCCTGTGCCCACACCATGGGCATAAGGCACCCAGCCAGAGGGGTGACTGACATATGCCTTGGCAGTGTGGGTGTTGGGCATGGCACACAGGGATGTGTGCCATGTCGACTCTTCATTTTTGTTCTGCACACAGACACTCAGCCTGCAAAGGCAGTGTGTGTAAGGGTACAGGGCCCCTAAGGGTGGCACAATGAGTGCCGCAGCCCTTAGGGGCCTTCCCTGGTCACAAGGCCCTGGGTACCTAGGGTACCATTTACTAGGGGCTGACATGTGGCCAGGGTTTGCCAATTTGGAGTTTGTGTGTTTAAGGAAGGAACATAGGCCCTGGGCACCTGATTGGCAGGAGTCCAGGGTACACTCAGTCAAAGTACATTCAGCAATTTAGCAAAAAGTGGGGGCATACCATGCAAGAAAGAGGGCACTTTCTCACACATAGCCAATAGGTCTCGCATTTGGGACCTTACAAGTGTTTAGCCATGCAACAGTTGCATAACTAAATACTTGTAAGGTCTCAAAAGCGAGACCTATTGGCTATGCCGTGCGGCCGCGAAGGTGATTGCGATCAAACATCAAAGCGGCCGTGCGCCCGCGAAAGTGAAAGTAAATCGCGGTGAAGTGCGGCGCGCCCGCGCACATGCACTGAAGCTCTAGGCTGGCCTGATAGCACTTTTTGGAGCCCTCTCAATAAGTCACGCCAGGACAGCGCATGCGCTGAGTCAGGCGAGACCTAAAAAGGAGCAACAGTAGCTTTTCTAGCAAATACTCCTATCAAGACATTTGCCAAGCAGCAACATGGTCTTCAGTGCACACGTTCACAAAGCATTACTGTGTGGATATTCAAATGAATAAAGAAGCACAAGTAGGACAAAAGGTCTTACAACATATATTCACAAACCAGTGCTCATCTCCCACCCGACCACCACTGCACTAGCAAACCTCTACGAAAACCTCTGCACAACATGTGAATCCAGAAACGATTCACGCTGCAAAACGTATAGTTTCTTACCTGTCTACGTAGTTTTGTAGCTTGAAGAATTTTCTGGATTCATTAGCGAACCCACCCACCTTTGCCAGAAAGATGGCAGGAGGAAAAAATATAAGGAGATTGAATTTAAAAAAAAAAAAAAAAGCTGGCGACCAAAGGTGGGAGCTTCTGGAGGAAGCACGCTGTCACAGAGGGACACCAAATGGTGGTATGTCAACGCCCACCAACGACAAAAAAAAAAAGAGAAGAAATACTACAATTCCGGACCCAGCAACTAGATGGCGGAATAATGCACAGCATGTGAATACTGAAAATTCTTAAAGCTGTAAAACTACACCGACCGGTAAACTATACGTTCCCACTGAGTCACAGTTGACTTGTTTGATATAAATTTTCCAATGTTAAATTAGTGTTCCCTAGTTGGTGCTGTGCATAGCATTTCTGATCTAGATTTCTAGCTGCAAAAACTCGCATTTTGAATATTCCCAAGCCAGAAAAAATCCAAAGAGTCGGAGCATTGCCTAAGAATACTGATCTTTTTTGGATAAGCGGTTGGCCCCAGAATCTCTGGTTGTGCTGAAGCCAACTGCTAGATCAGCTCCCAAATTGACTTACTAGAGGAGCGAGGTCGAGAGCCATGGTGCCGTCCCCACGCTTTGCCAAGTGAGTGTAATTGATTAGAGGGGCAGAGTCCTGCTTAGTTTTTTTTTGTATTTTTAAATGTGCTTCTTCTGGGACTTCTGTCAAAATAGCTCTTGATGTAGACTGGCCTCTGGAACTGCACTGTTGACCTCTGGGACAGGACCAGGACTGAACCTTTGACTTGGACTGGTCTAGTCATGTGATCATGTGATTAGCAATGTAAAGTTTCATCTTGTGGTCCCAGATGGCCTTTGGGTTCATCGAAGCAGACGCTGCAGGTTTTAGTCATGACTCTTCTCCAGAATTGGGATGTGTACAGATTTCTTTTTTGTAATTGTTCCTATGGGGCTTAAATCCAGACCCTAGTGTCCTGGCGGAGTACTGCTTGCCAGACGCCACCACCAGACCTGTTCCTTGGGCCCTTGGTCGTGAGCCTGCCGCTCTCTGGGTCCTGAAATAAAGCAGATCCTGGGTCGAAGTGCCAAGCCTCCGTAGGATGGACAGGGTCCACGAAGGTGAAGCTTCAAAGGCTTGCCGCCTTTGTGAGCTGCCCCACCCCTTTGCTGCTTCCAGCAACTGGACCCCATTGGTTCTGACTCCCAATTTGGGCCAGAGAATCTGTGGGAAAACCAAGTTAGGAGAGGTGCGCCCACCTTTGCCTACTCCACCCCGAAGGTGGGGTAGGCGAGATGAAGCACAACTCTCAGTTCCCGCCATCTTGAGGATGGGGGGAACCAGCCAACCAGAGTGAGGATTATGATCCACTCCCACTGAAGGGTGGCATAATAGGGGGTGTACCCATCCCAAGGTAGAGGCCCATTGGTCCAGACTTGTACCTGCCTGTAACCCCCCTAAATGTAGTATTTAGGGGCAACCATAAACCATGCCTTCTCAGATAAGAAAGACAAAGGGCCGAAGAGCCGAGCTGAAGGAAGAGGACACCAACTGACTTGGCCCCAGCCCTACCGGCCTGTCCCGACATTGAACTGCTCTTGAAAAATCCTGGGGTGTCCTGCAGCCCCCCAGAACCCGGACGACCTGCCCTACCTTGTCCAATTGCCTTGGTCTCCAGTGAGCACAGGATTTGCACACCAACAGACTCTGGCTCCATCCAAATCCTCTAGTCTGCACCCATTGCCCAAGGCCCGAGTTCCAGTGGCCCAACACCACAAAGAGGTCTCCCCAGCGATCCTGACCCGAGATCTGGTGATCTCTGACCTGCCTCGAATCTCCCAGTGAAGCCTGGAGACTCCCCCCTAACCACGACTGGAGCTGCTAAGAGAAACCAGGTGCCTTAAGAAACGTCTGCACCCGAAGCCTCACGGCTTAGGGTGGCCCAACAGACTCTGTCCCAGCATCCCCAGGCATCCCCACTTAACTCTCCAACTGGTGGTCACCTCCAGAAGATCTTCGTCCCAAAGCCCTGAGCCTAACACCAGGAACTTTGCTCCCACAACCGTGTGGCCTATCTGTGAGCAGCCACTGACCAGAGTCCCCCTATCCACCATTGGATAACCTAGGGCCTCAGCACCTGACCTTCCTAGTGCCGCTGAGGGTGTAACGAGAGTGCATCCTTGACCCTGGGGGAACCCTTGTTCTAATCCCAGAACCTCAACCCTAAAGACAGAGTACTTGCCTGCTAACTGATAACTTTATTTCTCTCCATAGGAACCTAATGAGTGTTTTACTCTGAAAAATGTTCAAACTGTGGAGTTGATTTGTATGGAAACCTGAAAAATAATCGCACAAAACTGATTTTACTTACCTTTTCTCTAGGAAATGTCCCAGTGTGATATCTAGGCATATCACACTGAGTAGAAAAAGTAATCTAAAAAGTAAGGAAGTAATCTGTACAGTATTTTAATACCTTGACTTACCTGCACTTCAAACAACTGCATTTTGAACTTGCATTCACTTGTAAACACTGCATAATATTTTGCAAAGCATTTATTTCACTTACCTGTGCCAGTCTTGGCTTGGTTCTAGAAATACAATAACTTAATACTATTTATGACAAACACAAAATCGATCTGAGTTTAGTCTTTGAGTGTGTGACATCATTTGCTGATTGAGTGTGTGTTAAACAAAGGCTTAATACTACCCTCTGATAAAACCTTACTGCTTGCCCACACTACTACAAATGGAGAGAAAGGTGCTATTTGCTTTAACTCTGCCTACCTTTGGGGTTCCACATGTGCACACTATACCTCTCTTTGGTATAGTATATACAGAGCCAGCTTCCTACAACTGTGCACTGGATTGCTGTTAACTGGATTCCCAGTGCCTGTGCCCTTTCTAAATCTGTACCTTTGTATCCACAATTGGCCCACTTCTGGCCCATATACAAGTCCCTTGTAGAAGGTACTGTGGTACCGAGGGCATTGTAACCAAAGAGGGTCCTAAGTGGTGCAGCATGTATTATGCCTCCCTAAGAGACCTCTCAAACACATGGAATAATCTACTGCAGCCTGCATGTTGTGGTGTAGATATAATTGAAGTGTGGACCTGGCACCCATCCCAGAGTGCCAGGCCTGCCAGCATTTCAAGAGGCATAGGTAAGTCACCCCTTAAGCATACTTTACAGCCCTAAGGCAGGCTGCACTGTACCTTTTGTGAGGGCATAACGGCATTACTAATTATGCCCCCATAGTGTCAATGTTCATTTTTAGGTCTCGCCTGACCCAGCGCATGTGCTGGTCTGGCGAGACTTTTTGTGAGGGCTTACAAAAATGCTGCCATGGCCAGCCTAGAGCTACAGTGCATGTGCGCGGGCGCGCGCTTACGAGCAGAGGGTTTCCTCCTCATGCTCATTAAGCACATCGCTCGCCGCGCTTGATCGCGAACGCGATATCTTTCGCGGCCGCGCGTTTACGATTGCGCGGCCAATGCTTGTTTATAATTTACTCCTTGTTACTGAAGCGCTGAATATCACCTTTTCGTCAAGTGATGCAGAAGCTGCGCAAACAGAGCGCACCACAGCTGTGCGCAAACAGTAAAAGGCTGCCGCGAGCCCTCCAGTGACACGCTTCCGCGTGTGCAGCCAAGGGTCATTTTCAGTCACCCAATCTTCAAACAGCGTCAGAAAATAAAAGGGCAATATGCAGCGAATGCTGCCTTGATGGTTGAATGAAAGCTAATTTGCAGGCCCCAAGATCAGGCTTGCCAGGAAGAAAAAAAAATCCAGCATTGGCATAGCCAAAAGGTCTTGCTTTTTGGAGCCTATTAGTATTTAGTTATGCAGCAGAATATCCTTGGTACAACAACACCAACTGTTGCATTGCTAAACACTTATAAGGTCCCAAAGGTGAGACCTATTGGCTATGCCAATGCTTGTTAGACATAAGTACAAGGTGAAGCCATACTGAGTACATGGGCTGGGAGCTCGTCACTATGAACTCCACAGCTCCATGATGTTTTCTCTGAATTTCCAGATGTTTGGTTCAAAACTTCTCAGATTAATGAACCCACACTGATGGCAGTACTGGATTCATTAATAAAGGCATGCAGAGGGCACCTCAGAGGTGCCCTCTGAAAACCTACCGACCTACTAGTGGGTGTCTGACTGGCCTGCACCAGCCTGCAACTTCTAGACCTGTTTTTGACCCTCTGAGGTGGGAGCCTTTTGATTTCGAGAGTAAGAAACAAGCCCTGCTGTGGGTGGAGTTGCTTCACACCTGCCCCCAAGCAGGAACAGCATTGAAGGACGGTGAGCCTCAAAGGCTTCCGGTGCTTTGTTTTGCTGACCAGGGCCTCACCAGCTAGTGGAGATGCCCCCCTGACCAACTCCCGCTTTTGGAAGCAAGGTTGCCGGGAATATTACTAAGCAGCAGAGGTGTATCCCTCTCAGCCAGGACCACCCCTAAGGTGAACTAACTCGATCCTTTGAAATCCACCCTATTGTTTGGAGAATTTTTAGCAAGTATGGTTAGGAGTATGAACCCCTCCCCAGAGGAAGTGGACATACAAAGGGTGGTGTCACCCTTAAAAGTAAGTAGCTGATTGGCTACTACCATCTGACCCCTGTAATACCCCTAAAACTAGTATTCAGGGGCACCCTTGAACCTTAATCCTTAGTTCCTGACGACCTACGAAGGAAGGTAATAAATAACAGTGCAACAGAGGAAGACTGAAGACACCCAGTGACTTGGACCCAGTCCTCGAAGATCCTGTGAAGATTGACTAGTACTGCTGCCCAGCAGGCCCCAAGAGCCTCGGGAAGGACTGCTGCCTTTAAAGAACAGCAGCTCTGTTAAAAAAACTCCAAGAAGGACCTCTGGAAACCCTGCTTTCGGATCCCACACTGCACCAGACTACTCTGGCCTGAGTGAAAGTAGTCTAACGGTCTTAGCGAGGTTCCCCAGCAATCCAGAGCTAGTCTGTTTGCCATTCCCTCCTGGACTCCACGACACCTGCAGCCTAAACAGGAATGTTCCCCTAACCGCGACCGGCTCTTGTAAGGCTTTTCTGATGTGCAAGGGCACCCACAGCCCCAGGCCTTCTGGAGCCCAACCGACAGTGCCCAGGTGAATCTCAACATCCAAACTTCATCCAGCTTCCTGATCCGATCCTTTAACATTTGTTCAAAACAGTTGTTCTCCAGTACTCCGCTTTACTTACCTGTAATTGGCACGCCTTTGAATGCCCTCCGTTTCTATTGGTTAACATTGGGACTCGACTCTGAATTTGACCTGTGTACCCGGCAGCCCCAGTGCCACTGGTGGTGCTGTCTTGGTGCCCACTTGGATCTTATCCTGTGTTGACCCAACATTCCGAAGACTGGGATTGTGAGTAAAGTTACAGAACTGTGAAATTGCATTCATGTTTTCCTCCCATAGTGTAATGTTTCAAATTGGCAATGTTATCCTAAGTGTACATTTTTCCTGATCGCCATAATATTTCCATTGCTAAAAACTCTCCATCTTGCTGAACTGAAGTTCTGCACTACGTATTGCTTTACTGCATTGAACAAATATTGCCAGTTTGAAAACTGTACTTGCCTGCAACTAAATTTATTTGGTTCTAATAATAAAAGTAACAACGTAATATTTTTACAAACCATTTTTCTCAGATTTAGTAATTGATTGCATGTAATCTTTTTTTGCCTGTGTGTATAACAAATGCTTAACACAGCCCTCTGAAAAGCCGAACTGCTTCCCCATACTACCATAAATGAGCATTCATACTATCTACTTTAGCCTCTGTCAAGCCTCTTGGGATCCACAGGACTCTGTGCACACTATACCTTACTTTGGCATAGTATATACAGAGGCAGCTTCCTACGGGTATATCACAAAAAACTGACATGCAGTCCTTGTAGGAAGCTGGCTCTGTATATACTATACCAAAATGAGGTATAGTGTGCACAGAGTCCAGCGGAACCCCCAAGGTAGGCAGAGGTAAAAGTACATAGCACCTTACTCTCTATTTGTGGTAGTGTGGGCGAGCAGGAAGGCTTTATCAGAGGGTAGTGTTAAGCATTTGTTGTACACACTCAGTCAGCAAATGAATTCACACACTCAATGAACTCAGACCAATTTGTTAGTATCAAACATATTAAGTTTTTTTTTATTTCTAGAACCAAGGCAAGCCTGGTGCAGGTAAGTGAAATATTAGTTTGCAAAATATTATGCAGTGATTTACAGTTGAATGCAGTTTCAAATGCAGTTCGAAATTACTTTTCAGTTACTTCACAGTTTTGCTTCACACGTTACTTTTTAGATTACTATTTAAGTTACTTTTGCTAATCAGTATGATATGCCTAGGTATCTCACGGAGGCATTTTTTAGACAAAAGGTAAGCAATTCACTTATAGTACATTTTGCAGTTTTTCAATGTTTCATACATACCAGCTCCACACTTCGAAGACTTTTTAAGGAAAAGCAGTCAGTGCAATCCTATGAAAGGAAATTAAGTTAACCGTCTGCAGGTAAGTACTTATTTGTGCGAGTTGATCTTCTGGGGGTTTCTGGTTGGCTGGGTTCCCACCCTTCTGCAAGATAGCGGGGACGGAGTTGTGCTTCACCTTGCCTTCCCTACCTGAGGGGTGGCATTGGGAAAGGTGGGCACACCTCACTTCCTCACTTGGTTTTCCTGCCGATTCACCTGCCCAAAGTGGGGGTCCGAACCGGTGGTGGCCAGTTGCTGGAAGCAGCAAATGGCTGGGATAGCTCACAAAGGCTTCCAGCAGGGTTCAGACCCCCAAGAGCAGCAAGTATTTTTCATTAAATCCTACACTGACATCAGTGTGGGTTTAATGTGCTGAGACATTTGATACCAAACTTCCCAGTTCGTAATGACCAACTCCTAGCACCATATTCACTGAATGGCTTTACTGCACTTACAATGTCTAAGAATTGGTTTAGGCACTGTAGGGGTACAGGACTCATGCACCCTTACCCTCACCACTTGTATAGTGCACCCAGCAAGAGGTGGCTGACCTATGCCAGGGCAGTGGGTTGTAGGCATGGTACTCCGATATGCTTCTTTTTTGGGGGGTATGGGTATAACCTGCACACCTTTTATATTTCTGAGTGAAATATAATGATCACTAATTGATCTAGTTTTTAAAGTGTATGCTACCTTGTCCCCTGACCTGCTCCTGTCAGGCTGAAATATCTACGAGTAAATGTGTACAGATCCTGTCGCATGCAACAAGGTGCAATACTCGAGCCCTTACGGTGCAATACTATTTGAAAAAGTTTTTAGTGCACAAATTCAAATATTAAACCTTTTTGACAATTGCTAATTAGCCTGTACATACATTATGCTACCATGTATTACATATTAAGCCTTCCGGTGGCTCGGGCTCGAGCCAGCCTTCCAGCGGTGCCGAGAAACAAACTTCGGCACCGAAAAAGAAACCGTCCTCTACCTCGACACCGAGCTCCGCACCGAAGTCCTCGGTGTCGAAACCCAGCGCTTCCATACCGACGCCATCTTCGGTACCGACCAAACCCCATAAGGCCCTCGGCACCGACACTTCCACGCCAAAGCCCACCTCGGCACCGACCAAGAAATCGGAGGTTCCCAAGCCCAGTGCTAAGCATGGCACGGACAAGCCTAAAAAGTCATCGGCCCCGAAGACTTCGGCGCCGACGGAACAAACATTGTCACAGGAACTGTTTACACCGGATCCCTTACAAAAAACTCTTACCAAGGATCCAAAAACTGGACATTTGACACTCTTCCAAAAAGAGACATTTGGACAAACCAGCTCAGCCTCCACCTCCAAAGAGGAAGGACTCTGCTACCTCCCCTTTCAGAATACCTTCCCCACCTCCGCCCCCTCCGCCTCATCGCTTTCCGACCCAGTCTCCAGACAATGATCAGGGGGACCATATCACGATCCAGGGGATGTGCCCCAAGACCCCACCCCTACAGGATCCCCAGACCCATGGGACAACTACAATACCCAGATATTCCAGACGTCCCACAAGATGACCTTTACCCTTCCAGGCCATCTCCATCGGAAGATTCATTAGGTTTCCACCACCTACTTCAGAGGGCGGCACATTTTCACGGGGTAGAGTTACACACTGACCCAGTGGAGGAGGATTTCCTCCTCGACACATTTGATACCGCACATAGGTCTACCTCCATACTACCTATGCTCAAAGGGGTGGTAAAACATGCGCCAGAGGTTTTTAAGGACCCAGTCAGGGCCCGGGTCATTAACCCACGCATAGAGAAAGTACAAAGCTGCCCCCACAGATCCTGCCTATATCAAAGGCCCAGCGCCACTAGATTCCCTAGTGGTTTCCACTGCACTAAAGAGGTCAAATTCCAAGGCATCAGGCGAAGCACCACCACCTGACAGAGTCAAAGCTACTGGACGCGTCAGGCAAGCGCACTGCGTCACAGGCAGCCAATATATGGCGTATCGCCAACACCCAAGCACTATTGGCCAGATACGATAGGGCACATTATGATGAATTAGAAACCATAATGCACCACCTCCCGGAAAGATACAAAAATAGGGCCAATTAATTAATTCAGGAGGGTAAGACAATAACGAACACCTCCATACGCTGTGCCTTAGATGCAGCAGACAGTCTCCAGGGCCATAATACTAGCGTCCTCCTCCGTCGCCATGCTTGGCTGAGAATATCAGGTTTCAAACCAGAGGTACAGGCCTCCATCCTAAATCATTCCTTTGACCAAGAACACCTATTCGTCCCAAAGGTAGATGAGGCCCTCGAAAAAATGAAGGAGGACACCGATACAGCGAAATCTATGGGAGCCCTGCAGTCACACCCTCCTAGGCTCTCTTTTCGCCGCTCTTCCTTTCGAAGTACATCTAGAGGCTACTCCTCAGATAGCACGTCCACTTCCTACAAATCCCCCACTCAGTCCACCTTCACAAGGGGTTATCAAAGAGGCGGCTATAGGGGCAATAACAAAGGCAGAGGCAAAACAAATACCGCCCGCTCTGCCACACCGCCTACCCAATGACTCCGCTCCCTCCAGACCATCCCACTCCGGTCGGTGGCAGACTACAAAATTTCCTTCAGGTCTGGGAGACCATCACCTCAGACAAATGGGTGACCCAAATTATTCGGTCAGGATACTGCCTGGAATTAACATCTACCCCCCAAACATTCCACCCAGGCAACGCCCAATGTCGCAAGAACATTCCACATTACTAAAACAGGAGGTAATCTCCCTCCTACAAAAACAGTCAATAGAACAAGTTCCCGCCAATCAGCAAAATTTAGGGGTCTACTCCCTATATTTTCTAATACCAAAAAGGGACGAGACTCTACGACCTATTCTAGATCTCCGGCCCCTAAACACATACATACATTCAGACCATTTTCACATGGTAAAGCTTCAGCAGGTGCTTCCGCTCCTCTCCCAGAACGACTTTCTCACCACACTGGACTTGAAAGACGCATACTTTCACATTCCGGTACACCATGCTCACAAAGTACCTCAGATTTGTTGTGGACGGGCAACACTACAAGTTCAAGGTGCTCCCATTCGGAGTCACAACAGCACCAAGGGTATTCACCAAGTGCCTAGCGGTAGTGGCGGCACATCTCAGAAGACAGCACATTCACGTCTTCCTGTTTTTGGACGACTGGCTGATAAAAGCCACGTCCTACAACCAATGTGTACACCACACTGCCACTACAATCCAACTACTTCACCAACTAGGCTTCACGGTGAACTACCAAAAATCCCAGCTAACACAATCCCACATAAAGCAATACCTCAGTGCCACCATAGACACCTCAAAAGGCATAGCCTACCCCAATCCGGCCAGGATTGCAAGCATTCAGGCTTTGCGTCAAAGATTCATACTTTAACACTCTCTTCCAGCAAAAGTGTTTATGCAACTGATAGGGATGATGGCCTCTTGCATTTTCATAGTGCCCCACGCAAGACTCCAGATGCGTCTACTCCAAGAGTGCTTAGCGCGCCAATGGAACCAGGCCCAGGGGCAACTGACAGATCTGGTGTTGGTAGACGGTCGCACCCATCGCTCTCTGCAGTGGTGGAACACCACAAACCTTTCCAAAGGTCGACCGTTCCTGGACCCGGTTCCACAAATAATACTAACAGACGCATCGCTCTCCGGCTGGGGAGCTCATCTATTACACCTCACAGTGCAGGGCACATGGACGCCGCAACAAAAGTTACTCCATATCAACCATCTGGAGTTACTAGCAATCTCTCTAGCCCTAAAATCCTTTCAGAGACCTATTTTAGGCAAGGCAGTCCTCATTCGCACAGACAACATGACGGCCATGTATTACATTCAAAGACAAGGCGGCACACACTCTCCACAGCTCTCTCAACTAGCACAGAGCATATGGAGATGGGCAATTCCACACAATTTTTCTCCTAGCCCATCATGTCCCAGGAGTCAAACACCATGGCAGATCTGCTCAGCAGACAAACGCAGCAGATCCACGAGTGGGAACTTCACCCACAGGTTCTTCACCCGTTCTTTCAAATGGGGGGGCATCCGCAGATAGACCTTCGCCACCCACAAACAAAAAATGCCCAAGCTTCGCCGTCAGATATCCACACCCATTGTCCAAAGGGAATGCGATATGGATGAACTGGTCAGACAGATTTGCGTACGCTTTTCCACCTCTCCCACTAATTCCATTAGTGGTGCGAAAGCTATAACAACATTCCCTCACTCTGATCCTAGTAGCTCCAACATGGGCCAGACAACCGTGGTACACCACGCTGCTGGAACTCTCGGTAGTACCACACCAAAAGCTACACCTCTCACCATGCCTCCTAACCCAGAACCATGGAGAGATCAGGCACCCGGACCCAGCTCAGCTCAACCTTGCGATCTGGCTCCTGAAATCCTAGAATTCGGATACCTAAACCTTCCCCCTGACTGTATGAACGTCATCAGAGAAGCTAGACGCCCTATCACTAGAGCCTGCTACGCTGCCAAGTGGAAAAGATTAGTTGTTTATTGCCATAACACAATCAATCCTCTAGCCGTGTCTATACAACACATCGTATGCTACTTACTCCATCTACAAAGGTGTAACCTAACATATACCGCAATTCGGCTACACCTCGCAGCAATTGCAGCTTATCTACAAAACAGGCAGCACCTATCACTTTTTAGAGTACCTGCCAATAAAGCCTTCATGGAAGGCCTAAAACGAATAATTCCCCCCAGAGTACCACCCTCACCTGTGTGGAACTTAAATATCGTTCTCACAAGGCTAATGGGACGCCCTTCGAACCTTTGCATAAATGCGAACTGCAATTTCTCACATGGAAAACCGCTTTTCTTGTAGCCATCACTTCACTTAGTCAGTGAGATACAAGCACTTACCATACAAGAACCTTTTCTTCAAATGCACCAAAACAAGGTTGTTCTCCGTACCAACCCATAATTCCTACCTAAAGTCATTTCCCCTTTTCACCCAAACCAATCTGTAGAATTACTGGTATTTTTCTCGCAACCTCAAACTGTTGCAGAAAGGGCTCTACACACGCTCGATGTCAAACGAGCCTTACTTTACAATATCCAAAGAACACAACCTTTCAGAAAGACCAAACAACTGTTTGTCTCTTTCTCTCCACCACATAAAGGCAACCCCATCTCTAAATCAGGGATAGCTAGGTGGATTGTAAAATGCATACAGATTTGCTACCACAAGGCAAAACGCACGCTATCTGTTCCCCCATAAAGCCCACTCTACACGAAAGATAGGGGCTTCTATGGCTTTTCTAGGGAACATCCCATTAGATATCTGCAAAGCAGCTACATGGTCAACACCGCTCACTTTCACTAAACATTACTGTGTAGATGTGCAATCCAAGCAACAAGCTAGTGTGCGCCAGGCTGTACTGAAAACACTATTTCAAACCACTGCAACAGATACCCGTGGTCTCTGTGCACACTATGCCTCACTTTGGTTTAGTATCTACAGAGCCAGCTTCCTACATTGGGTACCTGGTTGGCAGGAACCCAGCGCGCACTCAAAGTACATCAACAGTTTGGCAAAAAGTGGGGGCAAACATGCAAAAGGAGAGCACATTCTTACAGTCCTTTCGAAAATGCATGGGAGAATATATGTTCAGCCAAATCTTAGATATAGACTTTTAGGGGTGTTAGAGAGCTTAGCACTTACTCATTGGCTGAAGTTCGGTTATATTCTAATAAGGTGGGTATTTTACTAAATACTTAGTTCGAGGCATGTGGGCTGCTGAATTCATATCTGTGCATAGATCGCCGCCTAGTGTTGGGTCCGGATGTTTGCACGTTGTTGTCCTGGAAGAGTCTTCGAAGTATCACGAGATAGGTGACTCCTCCCCTGGACCACAGTGCGCATGGGCATCCTCTCCATCCTTAGATTGTTTTTTTCCGCCATTGGGTTCGGATGTGCTCATCTTAGCTCAAGTTAAGAAAATTCAGTTTAAGACCAAAAGGCCTTTAGTTTTCGTCGGTTCTGTTCCCGTTCGGTATCGACTACTTTCTTTACTAGTTTAGAACCTTCTTCCAGCCTTTTGGATCCGTTTGGTCCGAACATCGAACTTACATCTACGATGGAATCGAGGACTCCATTCAAACGGTGTCCTTTATGCCACACAAAATACCCACACATCGACGTCCACCCGGTATGCAACAAATGTCTCTCACCGGATCACGATGAGTCGAAATAAATGGCCTGTGCCCGATTCCGATCGAAGAAGACTCTCCGGAATTGACGGGCGGCGAGATTAGAAGCGCAGCAATCGGCGCCTGCCCCGGCTAACATCTTCAGCACCGAAGACTAGGACGCAGAGAGTGTGGAAGAAGTAAACTCCAGCCCCGCTTCCGAACACGATTCCCGATCGGAAGACGACGAAGTGCTTTTTCAAAGGGAAGAAGTCATCGAGGTAGGAGACTACGATGAGGCCTTTGGGGCCGAAGAAGATAGCTCTAGCGAGGAGCCAGGCCCACCCGTCGATACGGAGGCCGTCAAAGTGCGTCATTCTAAGGCTCAGGTCGAGGGATCTCCTCCGGGCCTTACCCGAGATAAATCTCAAAGTTCTTCGGCCCCGCCTTTGGGCCCGGCCTCGAACATCCCGCACGAGCCATTATTAACGAAGACGACTGGATTCCCTTCAACGAAACCGAAACCAATCGTCGCACCAGTTCCAACGAAACCAAAAGTGAAACTGGCTGTAATCGGCTCGAAGGCCTCGAAGCCCTCCACTCCTTCGACGCCAGCAAAGGCCGTCGGCCCCGAACGCAGTAAAAGGGATTTCGGCGCCGAACTCACTGCAGCGGATATCGGTACCGACCCGAAGAAAAAGGCCCTAGGCCCCCCAAAGCGCCTCGGCCTCTGGCACCGAAGCAGTCGGCCCTGACCACCAAAGTCAAAATGGCCGCTCCATCTGCGTCCACATCGAAGACAGCGGCACACGCCAAGTCGTCGACTCCCAACGACCGTCGATACCCGTCTTCGGATCGATGACCCCATGGCTCCAAAGCAGTCGACGCCTACCTCCACGGTGTCGACCGGCTCCAAAGAGCCTTCTGCATTCTCCGTGCAACAAGTCGCGGCGTCGTTGCAACGCATCAGGGAACGGGCAGCCCTCCGATCCACGTCGGGCCCCGACACGCACAAGGCTCCGATAGCACCCTCGGCGCCGACCAACATCACTTTTGGCTTGCCGCCATCCACGGCGCCGAAGATGTTCGAGATCCGAACACGTGTCCACCAGACACAGTCCCCGTCTACTGGAAACACAGATTCTGAGCCTTCACAGCCACAATTCATCGACGCCGACACTGGTAAACTGATGCTCCGCAAGCGGAAGATCACGCCAGAGAGGGGATTGGACTCCTACAGAATACCTCAAGCACAAATTGCCAGCGGGGTCGGAACCAGTTCTTTATGAACGCTTACAAACCTCCTATCAGGATCCCCAGTCCTTTTCTCCTATGCCTTCAGAGACGGACGCAGTAGAGGACTACATGGGAGATGATACCACCTACCCTGGGGATGTCGATCCTGATGAGCATCTGCAGGAGTCAGATCAGGCGTGGGATGACCCTACAGACAGGGTACCGCGCCAGATACCCAGGACACGCAGCTTTACAGCACCAAGACATCTCCCACAGAGGACACTGCTGCCTTCAATGCCCTCATAGAACGGGCTGCCGCCAATCATGGAGTAGAACTCCATTCTGACACTGTTGAGGAAGACTTCTTAGTGGACACTTTCGCCTCTTCCGAAAGAACTGTCAAAACTCTGCCCATGTTAAAAGGAGTTCTCAAACCTGCAAAGGACATTTTCAAAGAAACAACCAGGGCACGGGTGCTAAACCCCAGGATTGAAAAAAAATACAAGCCTGCACCCGGAGACCCTATGTACATTGGAGGTCAGTTACCTCTGGACTCCATGGTTGTTGCTAACGCTCGCAAACGAGCCCATTCGCAGATAACAGGTGATGCTCCTCCCCCAGACAAGGAGTCCAAAGTGCTGGAGACATCAGGCAAGAGAATTGCAGCGCAAGCGGCAAACATCTGGCGCATTGCCAACACACAGGCACTCCTGGCCCGTTATGATCGTTCACACTACGACACGCTAGAATCACTACTCCAGCATTTGCCAGATGAATACAAAGAGGCAGCGGAGCTCCCCATCAGAGAGGGAAAACTCCTTACCAATGCATCTATCAAGTGCGCCCTGGATGCTGCCGACACAGCAGCAATGGCAATCAACACCAGCGTCATGTTACGACGACACGCATGGTTGAGAATCTCAGGATTCAAGCCGGAGATTCAAAACAACATCCTAAATCAGCCAGTCAACCCCGACTTCTTATTCGGCCCTGAAGTTGACATTACCCTCGAAAAAATTAAAAAAGACACTGACACTGCGAAATCAATGGGGGCTCTGCAGACGCAGCAATTTCGTAGTGGCTCCTTTCGTCGCCCCGGGAATAGAGGAGCAGCTAGAGGTCAGGGGTCACAGCAGCAATACACTAAAGGGGGCACACAGAGTACCTACGATAAAACCAACAGAGGTGGATATCGTGGCTCCAGCACCAAGGGCAGAGGACGTGGTTACGGCAACACCAGGTCCTCCCCCAAAAACAGTGACGCCCTCTCCCTTCCCCCCGACCACATAACACCTGTCGGGGGGAGACTCCAGCGGTTCCTGTCCACGTGGAAAACCATCACCACAGACAGGTGGGTCAGGGACATTATCCAGCACGGTTACTGTCTCGAATTAACCTCCACTCCACCCAACATACCGCCAAAGCACCGTCCTATGTCCGTAGAGCACTTGGCATTATTGCAGCAGGAAGTGCTAAGTATGCTGCAAAAAGGTGCTATAGAGGTCGTGCCCGTCAACCAGCAGGGGACAGGGGTGTACTCTCTGTACTTCTTAATCCCAAAAAAGGACGGGCCGCTCAGACCTATACTAGACCTGAGACCCCTCAACCACTACATGCTCTCAGAGCATTTCCATATGCTCACCCTACAGCAGGTTCTCCCGCTACTCAGTCAGGGAGACTTCCTAGCCACACTGGACCTAAAAGATGCGTATTTCCACATACCCATACACCCATCACACAGGAAATATCTCGGGTTCACTATTCAGGGACATCACTATCAATTCAAAGTTCTCCCCTTCGGAGTAACAACAGCACCCAGGGTCTTTACCAAGTGCCTAGCAACAGTGGCTGCACATCTACGGAGACAACACATTCACATCTTCCCTTACCTGGACGACTGGCTTGTTTAGGCAAAGTCAGCCCAGCAATGTGCCAGCCACATGTCCCTCACCATTCACCTTCACAGTCTGGGATTCTCACTAAATCACCCAAAATCGCATCTCCAACCCGCACACGTACGACAGTACCTGGGCGCGACCATAAATACTCTGGCAGCCACAGCTCAGCCAAATTTAGTGAGGATCAACCGCATGCAACTGCTGATCTCAAAGTTCAAACCTCAACACTCCGTTCCTGCGCGAGTGTTCATGCAGTTGATAGGCATGATGGCCTCCTGCATTTTCATAGTCCCGCACGCGAGACTACATATGCGCCCGCTTCAGGAGTGCTTGGCACGTCAATGGAATCAGGCTCACGGGCAATTAAAAGACCTAGTGTTGGTGAGCGGTCGGGCATACAACTCTCTGTATTGGTGGAATCCACAAAACCTTTGCAAGGGCCGACCGTTCCAAGAGCCTGTTCCACAAATAATACTGACAGCGGACGCCTCTCTCCAGGGTTGGGGAGCTCATGTACTCACTTACACAGTGCAGGGACTATGGACAACGCAACAGAAGAAGATGCACATCAACGTTCTGGAACTGATGGCAATCTTCCTAGCCATGAAGGCATTCAAAGTACACTTGTGCAACAAAGTCGTGTTGATCCGGACGGACAACATGACTGCCATGTACTACATACAGAAGAAGGGAGGAACACACTCTCCACAGTTGTCTCATCTGGCTCAGAGCATGTGGAAGTGGGCCATTCAAAGGAACATATTCCTCATGGCGCAACACCTCCCCGGGAAGGACAACCAGATGGCGGATCTGCTCAGCAGACACAGCCACCAGGTGCACGAGTGGGAGCTACATCCGTCAGTTCTCCAACCGTACTTCCAACAGTGGGGTCATCCAGAGATAGACCTATTCGCCACAAACAAACGCAAAATGCCGAAGCTTTGCCGCCAGGTTCCCACATCCACAGTCGCAGGGCAATACGATATGGATGAACTGGTCCGGCAGATTTGCGTACGCTTTTCCCCCAGCGCCATTAATACTGCTGGTGGCACGCAAACTGCGACAGCACTCACTGACACTCATCCTAGTTGCTCCCACATGGGCGCGCCAGCCATGGTACACCACCTTTCTAGAACTTTCCGTGGTGCCGCATCAAAGGCTGCGGATCAAACCCGCGCTTTTGACGCAGAACCATGGCGAGATTCAGCACCCAGATCCGCAACAGCTGAACCTGGCAATCTGGCTCCTGAAGTCTTAAGAGATTGGCTACCTAAACCTGCCACCTGACTGTATGGAGATCATCAAGGAGGCCAGGAGACCCACTACCAGAGCTTGCTATGCGGCTAAATGGAAGAGGTTTGTCTTTTACTGCAACAACAATGACATTAACCCGCTAGACGCATCCATTCAAAACATTATCTGTTACCTCTTACACCTATACCGATGCAATCTGGCATACACCTCAATACGTATCCATTTAACCGCAATAGCAGCCTATCTCCAAAACAGGCAGCACCTCTCTTTATTCAGAGTGCCTGCCATCAAAGCCTTCTTGGAGGGACTTAAACGAGTAATTCCCCCAAGACACCCACCAGCACCGGTGTGGAACCTCAACTTGGTCCTCACCAGACTGATGGGTCCACCCTTCGAACCTCTCCACTCATGTGAGATTCAATTCCTCACCTGGAAAGTAGCTTTCCTAGTAGCAATCACTTCGTTAAGAAGAGTTTGTGAACTCCAGGCACTAACCATTCAAGAGCCATTCATACAGGTTCACGCAAACAGGGTTGTTCTACGCACCAACCCCAAATTCATGCCTAAAGTAATATCGCAGTTCCACATGAATCAAACTATTGAACTGCCTGTTTTCTTTCAAAATCCACAAAATGTCGCTGAGAGAATGCTCCATACACTAGATGTAAAGAGGGCCCTCATGTACTATATAGACAGAACTAAGGACTTTATGAAGACAAAACAACTTTTTGTTGCCTTTTCTCCACAACACAAGGGCAACGCCATTTCCAAAGCAGGTATAGCCAGATGGATCGTTAAATGTATTCAAATTTGCTATCAAAAAGCTAAACGCACATTAACGATTCCCCCACGAGCCCACTCAACACGATAGTTAGGGGCGTCCATGGCTTTCCTAGGAAACATTCCTTTACAGGAAATATGTAGAGCAGCCACATGGTCCACTGTACATACATTTACCAAACACTACTGTGTAGATGTACACTCAAAACAGCAGGCAGCTGTAGGACAGGCTGTTCTCAAAACTCTTTTTCAGACTGCTGCAGCTGGCACTGGTAGCCGCCGCTAATAGGAGGTACTGCTATGTATTCTATGCACAGATATGAATTCAGCAGCCCACATGCCTTGAACTGAATATGCTACTTACCAGTATGCATCTGTTCTTGGCATGTAGGGCTGCTGACATTCATATCGCCCACCCTCCTCCCCGGCGCCTGTAGCGGCTGCAGCTCTCAGAATTACTGTATAGCATGGTCATCACTTACTGTATCTACTCCCATCACTGCCACAATGGCGAAAAACAATCTGAGGATGGAGAGGATGCCCATGCGCACTGTGGTCCAGGGGAGAAGTCACCTATCTCGTGATACTTCGAAGACTCTTCCAGGACAACAACGTGCAAACATCCGGACCCAACACTAGGCGGCGATCTATGCACAGATATGAATGTCAGCAGCCCTACATGCCAAGAACAGATGCATACTGGTAAGTAGCATGTTCATTAAGCCCTCTTGCCGTTTTAACATTTTTCCCTACAAAATTTCAAGACAAATGTCTTTTTGTGGCTTATTTGGGCAACATTTTTCATTCCACATTGTCGGGGAATGTCAGGTGGTTTTTTGGAGTTTTTCTTGTTATGCAACTGCTAAAATCTTCAGGTGTTCTGCAAGCTCATTCCATTTGGTCAATGGCCTCCATACTAGTGTACATCTTTAGGACACCTTCTTGGACGTCCATTCATTCACAGGACATTAGTGTGTGAATAAATATTCCAGAAAAGAACCTAGTTTGTCAACTGATTTCAGAGTTTTTCAAACACTGATTCAGAGTAAGTTAGGTATTGCTTTGCAACAATATCTGCGAATGCTACTCGTGTGTAGCAATAGGTTTGCTCTTATCATAGGTTTAGGATGTACATACCTATAGTGGTATCTGAATAACAATCTCAACTGTGCGTCCTGTATCATTTTTTTTTAGTGGAATGTATTCATGCCCTACACTAAGTTTGAATTAAAAAGGAAAGTGTAATATTGTAAACCCAATTATTGAAGGTAGATGAGTGACCAGCATGCAAATCTACATCATTACAATTGTCAAACATTGTTAGGGGCTAGCAACATTTTCTTTTCTTGATGTCGCAAGTGACTAGTTGCAGCCAGCATGTTTCACATCTTACTTCCCCACATGTATTAAGAAATGTTTGTATTTCAGTGTACCTTACTCATTTGGATTATGCTGACACTGAACGAATAATGACGGAGAAGCTGCACAATCAAGTGAATGGTACTGAGTGGTCGTGGAAAAATCTAAATACACTGTGTTGGGCCATCGGCTCAATAAGTGGAGCTATGCATGAAGAGGATGAGAAAAGATTTTTGGTCACAGTTATAAAGGTATGCTTACCTCTGATAAATTTTTATTTCTCAAAATAAATAGTGAAGCTTCGACTTAGAAACATTTCATTATGGTTGGTTCATTCGAAATGCTAGTATGACATTAACTTTCTTTTTGCTTTGTGTTTGTCCAGCTTAGTTTTTCCTTTTTGAATTGCAATTAAAGTCTAATGCACAAATTCAGGTGTCAAGTCCCGCTGGATGTGAGACCTTTACTTTGGGGGTCTTGTGACTGGCTGTATTACTAGGTGGCTGTTCTGCATTGTAGGATCTTCATAGTTGCTACCAACATGTGGAAAGTTTAGTTGCTGCATGCAGGCAACACATTTGACGTCATTGAAGATGCATATGAAGCTGAACCCGGATTAAAAATGAACTGACTTCACCACTGGTGTATAATGACCATAATACTGATGCACTCTGTTTTGAGAGCAAAGTGGGCTTGCTTTTAAGCACATAAATTATGGATCGTGAGATTGAGCAGTTGAGTCTTGGACATTAGGTGGCCTGAATGTGAAATGGGTGTTCTTTGTGACACCTTAAATAACTCTCAAACATGAATTTCCAGTTAACAACTTAAAAAAAAAAAGTGACTAGATAAAACTGTTAAGTAATATTAACTGTGTTGCACATCCAAAGCCAGACATTTCTAGCTCTTCCTGGTGCTAAGAAAAACCTCAAGAATAGCTTAAGACTAGACTGACATTTGCCCCATGGCTTGTTGAATCGCCCACGGTCTTGTTCGAGTCGGTGATGATTGAAGGGTAGGCACAGAATAATGGAAACCTGGAATACAACTCTTTGTGATAGCAAGGGTTCAGATGTGGGTCAGAATAAAAGATGCACACCTAAAATGTGACACGTTTCATTCAGTCCTAATTTCATAGCTATTTGCATTTTTTTTTTTTTTTTTAGATCACACTTTATTCTTCCCCTCTGGTCCTGTGGTTGCGTCAGTGGACCTGAGTTTGGGCTGCAGTTCCTGTAGCTGTTGCAAGCCTACATTTGTTTGCATTTAGCTGGGTTTAGTTTGGGCTGAGAAATACACTAGTGTGTTTTTGTAGTTAATAGAGTTAGTCCAAACCAAGGATGACAAGATAACATTTGCCCTAATGCCTAGTGAAAAGAAAACTGTCTCGGGGGCTTTTACAATTGGAGAGCATATGTATGCTTCTGCATGCTTTTGATCCTCTGGAATTTTCGTTTTTTTTTTTTTTTTAACCACTAGTCATTTTAATGTTTGTCATTAGCCTTTTCTATACCAAAGCATTGATTTCTCTCTTTATGGTATCTACTATGAGTTTCTAACGCACTCTCATTAATGCAATGTTAATCCAGTGATGATACTTTCATCACTAGTGGCATTTTCTGGGATGAGAAACACTCCAGGTCAACAATCCCAAATTAAAGGAATTTTCCAGATACAAGGGACGGTGACAGAGCAGTAACGCGGACTCTGGCGTCAAGACCCTCACCATTCAAGAGCATCAATCCCAGCTTTGCAAGCCCCTCTGAAGTGCCAAGGTTTTGAAATGCTAAGGTGCATGAGGATGTGAAACGACTCTTCCGCCACTTTCTTTTTTTTTCTCAGATCCATGAAGCCAAACGCAGCAGTTGTTATACAAAGTATGCTGTCAATGTAGAAAACCTAGTTGAACAAGCATTGGCTTAGCCAATAGGTCTCGCCTTTGGAACCTTATAAGTATTTAGTTATGCAGTACAATATCCTTGGTGCAACATCAACTGTTGCATGTCTAAACACTAATAAGGTCCCAAAGGCGAGACCTATTGGCTATGCCAATGGTTGTTTTTCTTTGCACCTAGTTGCAGGCACATACCAACAAATGCTGCTACCTACAGCCCTAGCACTGGCGGAAGGGTGCATTTCTAGCCTCTGCAAAGCCAAAGGGGACAATGGACGATGTGTTGAACATTGCAAGCCCTCACTCCCAGTCAACTTATATTGGTTTAATCCATCATTCTTTAGCTCACTCCGCCACCCCAGTTCAGACATGGCCATATGAAAATCAGTCTCTGCAACAGCTGAGTGAGTCTGCTTCCAATCCATCACTTACACGTTTCATATTTGAGAGTTAACAAAAGTTTTACTGTAAGCCTATAGTAAATGCATTGCGACTTAGACTGCCCAATACTGTAAGGGCTGGAGGGAGGGCTCCATGTGCCGGGGGTAAGCTCCTCAGTTTCCCCACCTGGCTCGTGAATGGACTCACCCAGTCAGTGCCCACAGCGTCTGCCACAGGGACTTGTTCACTTTCTGGGGGAGAGCAGTGGCATCCTAGGGGAGCGGAGTTGTGAGGGGCCGGCGACATGAGGTGGAGTGATCCTGCAGAGATGGAGAGGTGACCCCGGAGAAGGCACCGGATGAGGTGGATAGGCGCTATGAGGTGATGCTACGGGTGGAGACTAGAGGTGCTGTGAGGTGCCCCTGCGGGAAGCGAGGTGCTGTGAGGTGACCCTGCAGGCTGCTCCAGAGGAGGTGGAGATGCACGCTCCACAGTTGGTGGAGAGGAGAGGTGCAGTGAGCCTGCCAGGCAGCCCTTGTGTCCTATGCTGCTGGCAACCAATGACTGAGGGGCGCAGAGTGGCTCAGGCGAGGCATGTCCAGCCCTTGAACATGAGCTGTTCACCGCGGCCCGAGCAGAGCCAGGAACTCTCGCCCTCACTGCCAGGGCACACAGCCATCAACAAACTGCACCAGGGCATCCAACCAATCTCAAAGCAGCCACCGAAGAGACGGCAAAGAGGTGCTGCTGAGGCGAACGAGGCAAACCAGACAAAATGCGACACAACTCTGTTGAAATGAAAGTAAACAATCTGTTATTGACGAGGGCCAGTGCATCGGATGCAGAACAAATAGGAAAGAAACAGCAAAAAAAACATATGTGGAGAGTGGCTGAGAGGGACATACAGTACGCTAACACAAGCGATGGTCACACACCGCTCCCGGCACGATGTGCTGCTGCGCGGTGTCCTTCGATATATACATCAGTGTGTTTGGTGTAGAATTTCCTTCAGCTCTAGAGAAGCCACAGGAGTAAAGACAATGCCAAGCGTGTGTACAGGAGTAGCATTAGGTGCCCTGCTCCTATGTGTCTAAAGCGGAGAGGTTGGTTCCTGCCTGCCTCGGGTGCAACTCCCTGTCTTGAAAGGAATGCGCAAACCCCACAGCCTCCCATACTAGGACGTGCGGGGCGCGAGATGGGCACGCGCATCCCTTCCTCTTGAGTATTGCACTGATAGTCTTCGGCAGGGCTGTGCGAGGCGCGGCCCACTCGAGACCACACCTCGGCCTACTGACGTCACCGCGCACTGCGTCCCACTGAAGGCGGAAACAGAGATGCACACCCTAAGCCTAGTAGCGCCTAGTGGTACACAAACCGCACCCTAAAGCCAGGCAGCCTCACCCACTACCACGGCGCAGAACTCCATACTAATATAAAATTAATTCATAATAGCTAGGTGGCCTTATTAGTTCCTTTGTTTTTATGAACTAGATGAGCCCCCAAGGCAAATAAGCAGCTTCCTTTTGAATGAACATAACAGGAAGAGGAGCTTGTGCAATGTCGCATAAGAATGAGGCGCCCTGCACTCCAAATGCAGTCCTTCCTGCTTCATCATGCATTTTAATACTGTTAACTGTCCCAAGTGTTATTACGCTGGGATGTCGCTTTCACATACACGTAAAATGAGGTCAGTGACCATTAGAAGGTGCGGAGTAATGTCTCTGTCCACTTTTTAAAGTGCTGTACTGTTGAGATTCAAAACCCTAAATATTTTAGATCATTAAGCAGCTCCTTCTCTCCTTGCAAGGCAGCATTCCTCTGGCTACATATTGTGGGGTTATGGCCCACAATGTAAAATAAATATATGCAGGATAATAATTTAGCTTACAAAATGATTTCGACCTGCATTGTTGCACACATCATCCCAACTTCAAGTTAAACGTGTGCCAGTTATAGTGTATAAACAAATGGAATTGTACTTATTATAATGTTATACTAAGGCAGTCCTTTTCAAATGACCCCAGACCTCATACTTGTAGTAAATAAAACATGACCGTCGCGAAAGTGGTGTGGCGAGCGTAATGGTGCCCGCCACGGCAAAAGTGAACGCCGCAATTGCCCATCTGTTTCCAATTAACGAGACCGCGAGACACAGCACGATAATTGGAACCATGCGGCGCTCATGCTCGCTCCCACGGACCCTAGGCCACAGAACAGAGAAGGCGGGACATGCACCCCTCTTAAGCCAATTGCGTGCTGTCTTTCTTAGAAAGACAGCACGCAAAGCCCAATAGCAAGTGATAAGTTCCAAGCACACGCACAAGCGTGTGTTTGGAATTTAAAAGCCCTTACAAAATGCCTCGCAGTGCAGCGCATGTGCGCTGGCTCAGGTGAGACCTAAAAAGGGAACACAAACTACTTGATCTGATAGACTTCTAGCCGCAGATTCCTTAACGTTGAATTATCCCCAGGCGTGAGACTGGATCTGGAAAACTTTGCCACAGCATCTCTGCGTCCTGGGGGCGGTACCACACGACCTCGCCCTGAAATCTGCGGACGTGAGGTCACATGTCCCACCCCGGCACGCTGACGTCGGTTTCCTTCTTTTCCGCGTGCAACGCCGATCTGGTGTGTGCTCCTTGGCCTGTTTTCAGGCCTCTTTAGCGCTCTCGAGTTGGGAACAGTGTGCCATGCCTTCGGGCTTCAAGACATGTGCTTCGTGTGCACATCAGATGTGAGCGACGGACCCTCACACTATTTGCATGTGGTGTTTGGGCGAGCACCATGACTCTACGGAATGCGAGGCTTGTCTCAAGCCGTAGTCCCGGCGGGAGCTGTGGATGAAATTGCTGTCGGCCCGCTTGTCCAGGTCGGTGTTGTGGCAGCATCAGTCTCCCTCCCCGGACGGGTCCAGGTGCTGCCGTTACCGGCTGCGGCATCGTCCTTCTTGGGGGTCAATGGGTATCGTTCGCCCACCGGTAAGTTTTGTAGCTTGCCTCCGAGGCCCTGTCCTTCGGCAGAGGGCGCTGGTTCGTCCCGGGACGTGCGTCCTCGCCCGTTGCCACCCTATCCGCCGTTTCCTGTCAGGGCGACTAGGGCTCTGACGAAAGCCTGCGCTGCAGGCTTCCTTATACCCTCCTCGTCCTGCGCAGTCCGCGGATCCCATGCCGTTAGCGGGGCCTTCTACCGGCTAGCTCGGGTTCAAGTTTTGGAGGTGTGGTGCCGTCTAGGTGCGGCCCTTCGAGGTTCCCCTATTCGGCCCATGGCGTCTCGGCCTCCGCAAAGCCCTGCGGGGTTCCCTGCAGTGTCGCAGGAGGTTGCCGGGACACGCGGTTCGTCCCAGAGTCCCCCTCGGTCTTCTGGGCAGACCCTGAGGTCGAGGTCAGGCCGGCGCCTCTCCGGCATCAGCGGTTTTCCTCCTCGGCGCTGGTGGCTCCAGGACCCGGGGCGCTTCCCCTGGCCCCTCTTGATCCTCGGCGCAGGCGGCTGCCTTGTCGGAGGTCGAGCCGGCGCCTTTTTGGTGCCGTTCATTGGCTGCTTCGGCTCCGACCCCACTCCCCTCTTCTCCCGTACGGCATGTGGTGGTGGAGATCGACTCAATGCTCTTAGTGAAAACTTCGGTGCCGGTCGAGGACTCCCCGGTGCCTGTGGTGGGCTCGCCGGCACCGTCCTTACATCGGATGGTCAACTTTCCTCCGGATGTCCCTTCTTCTCCGGAGGGCTGTCTCCTCTTCACCAGAGACTGGGCGCCGCATCGTGGCCTTTTCACCGGGCGGATTCCAGGACGGACTCTACACCATCTCCAGGTCCACAGCCCCCAGAACCGCTCTTCTGCTCCCTACAGTTGTCTACCCCGCAGGCTTCTCCACCATATCCGGAGGCCCCTTAGGTGCCCCACTTATCTGTGTGCCTTCCTTCCTACATGGGCTGGTATTTTCTGATGGATACATCTGCCAGTTGATTCCTCACCTTGTGAATATCCCCTGCGCCAGCAACATTCGGAAACTTTTGTAGCAGTCCACGCCGATGGGGTCGAAGACGACGTCACAGACACGGCTCCGCTCGCGACTCCGCTGACATCACCGGCTCCATAAGAAGACCTCGTCGGCTTGATGTCAGTTCCCTTTTTTCCGCGCCGTCGACGCCAACTGATTTCGGGAATTGCTGTGATAGCTTTACTGTTACTTTGTTTTTCTTCTGGGTTTTCCCTGTTTCTCCTCGAAGATGTCGACTAAGTCGGGTTTCAAGCCCTGTCGGGAATGTGGCAAACACATGTCGATTACAGATCCACATGAAGACTGTGTTTGGTGTCTCTCTTCCGACCACGATGTGGATGGTTGCTCTTGCTGTCGCAAGATGAGCTCCAAAGCTCTAAATGAAAGGGAGGCGAAGCTTTTCATCGCTAAGATGAAAAAAGAAAAGAGGAAGAAGGAAGTCAAGATCGAGGTCACGATCGAGGTCGGCGTTGAAGTCTACTTCGGGGCATGCTTCGCGAAGCAAGAAGCATAAGAAAAAGAGGAGGCATTCTTCTCATCATTCTGATAAGAGTTCGGCTCCGAAGTCGCCGGCTCGACGCCGAAAGGAATCAGTGTCTCCTTCACCGGTCCCGGATTCTCCTGGTCCTTCTCCAGTGACTTTGCCGGCTCTGGCGATGCCATCCCCGACGCCGGTTCCATCTTTGGCTCCATCTCCGGCTCCGGTTAAGGATCTTCAAGTCCCGGGTGAGCCTGCAACGCCGCTTGTTCCACCGTCGGCGCCGGTTGGCCCGAGTCCGGTGATGCCTGACCAGTACCCTGCATTCCCTGTGCCAGGTCGGGACCCCTCGCAATATCTGAATGCGATGTATGGGGAGTTTGCGAGAGCCATATACACCACTGGTGCACCTGCGGGTCCGATGGGTCCAATGGCGTTTAATTTGGGGGTGCCGCAGGTCTATCCGCAGGCCCCTTTCATGCCGTTTTTTCCAGCGACGCCGTCTTGGCATCTACCGGCGCAGAGGACGTCTATGCCGCTTCCATCTTCACCGGCGCCGGCTCGACCTCGTTCGACGCCGGCTGCTCCTGCGGATCCATGCTCGATGCCGGCGCCGTTGGATTCGATCACGGCGCCGCCGATGCCGCTTGTGCGATTTCGATCCAGAAGGGAAGCACAGAGTGGTGGATGAAAGGAGGTACCTTTTGGAGGAAGAGGGAGAGCTGGTTGAATCTGAGGAGGTGTATGAGGAGCTTAAGGAGGCTAGTGGACTGGATTTGTCTCCTGAGTGGGAAATCACTCCACCTTCAGATGAACCCTCAAAAGGTGTGGCTCCATATCATGCGGTCATCAGGAAGGCTGCGGAGCTGCTAGATCTTCAGTTGCCAACTACGGAGTTCAGATCGAATATTCTGACTGAGTTGCTGCATTCGCCCACTACAGTTTCGGAGCCTTTGTTGCCCTTTAATGAGGCCATTATTGACCCTGTTCTGGAGGTATGGCGTAAGCCTTTTTCTGCTCCTGCAGTCTCTAAGACGGTCGCAAGAAGGTATAGGGCGGCTCCAGGGGATCCTGAGTTAACGTCGCACCCATCGCCCGAGAGCCTGGTGGTTCAGGCGGCTTGTTCGGGTAAATCCAAGGGTGCTTTCCCTCAGGTTCCGGGGGACAGAGAAGCTAAAAAGGTAGACCAGTCGGGCAAGAAGGTATTTTCATCGGCCAGCATGGCCCTTAAGTCGACGAATGCGACTTGCCTGTTGGGACGCTATATCCATGCGCTCATGTACTCGGCGAAGAAATTGGCGCCAAAGCTTTCTGAGGAGGATAGAGCCGGCTTCAATGAAGTTTTGACTGATGCCCAGGCGGCAGCACGCCAAGTAATACAAAGTGGGCTGGACATGGCAGACTCGGTAGCAAGAGTCATGGGGTCTTCTGTTGCCACCATGAGGAGTGCGTAGCTGAAGACTTCGGAGTTCTCCCTGGATGTGCAGTCGACTTTGTTGGACCTGCCATTTGATGGGTGTGGTTTGTTTGGTAAGAAGGCTGATGCTGCTCTTGAACGCTTTAAGGAGAGCAAGGCTACCGCTAGGTCTTTGGGCCTTCAAACCCAGTCAAGGGGGTCTTTTAAAAGAGAGGCTTTGGAAGGGCATCCTTTCGTTCATACAGACAGACCCAGCAGCAGCAACAACAGCAGCAAAGCTGTGTCCGAAGGTTACATAGGTCGCTCATGTGGCCGTCAACTCACCACCTCCTCTTCCTCCTCCTTGGCCCCTCCCACCACCGCAAAACAGCCCTAGATCCGCCATTCTGGATCATGCTGGTCCTGTGGGGGGCCGGCTTACCCATTTTCTGCAAGATTGGTAATCTGTAACTACAGATCTCTGGGTTCTGGATCTTGTGGAAAATGGCTACGCCCTTCACTTTCGGGAATTCCCTCCAAATTTCCCTCCTTGTCAAGGGGCTTGCTCGGAGGACCACCGTCTTCTCCTGCAGGAGGAAGTCCTGAAGTTGTTTCAAAAAGGTGCGATAGAGGTGGTTCCAGAGCAGGAGAGGGGTCAGGGATGCTACTCCCGGTATTTCCTGATTCCGAAAAAGGACGGCAGATTGTGTCCGATATTGGACCTCAGAATCTTTAATCTTTTTCTAAAACAGGAAGTTCAAGATGCTCACCCTTGCTCAGGTTCTTCAAGCGTTGAATCAGGAGGACTGGATGATGTCGATCGACTTGCAGGATGCGTATTTCCACATCCCCATCCTGAAGTCGCACAGGAAGTATCTCCGGTTTACGGTAGGATCGCAACGTTATCAGTTTGCGGTCCTTCTGTTTGGTCTTACTACTGCACCCCGAGTCTTCACGAAGGTGATGGCAGTGGTGGCAGCCCATCTCAGAAGGTCGGGGATCTCGGTTTTCCCCTATCTGGACGACTGGCTGATAAAAGCGGAGTCGCCAGAGAAGGTGCTACATCATCTGCAGGATTAAACTCAGCTGTTGTACAAATTGGGTTTCTCGATAAACGTGCCAAAATCTCACCTGGTGCCCTCTCAGTGCAACCTGTTCATAGGTGCGGTACTGGACACTACTGTGTCGAGCATTCCTTCCTCCTCAAAGGATTCTCAACATACAGGAAATTATTCCTTTGTTTTGCAATGGAGCGGTCGTTCCAGTTCTGAAAGTCCTTCGCCTGCTCGACCTGTTTGCTTCCTGCATTCTGTTGGTTAATCATGCACGCTGGCACATGAGGGCGCTCCAGTGGTGCCTCCGCAGGCAGTGGTATCCGCACAAGGGAGATCTCAGGGAGTCTGTGAGGATCTCCAGAGAAGCTGCGGCGGATCGGTCTTGCTGGAGCGTGGAGGGCAATCTGTCCCAAGCAAAGCCCTTCCATCTACCTCCATCGGTGGCCACAGTGATTACGGATGCATCCACTTTAGGGTGGGGTGCTCATCTGGGGGATCTGGAGATCAAGGGTCTTTGGTCTCCAGAGGAAAGGTTGCTTCACATCAACCTTCTGGAATTGCGGGCGATTCGTTTGGCGATCAAGGCCTTTCTCCCTTCCCTTCGCGGTCCGTCTGTTCAAGTCCTGATGGATAACACTACCGCGATGTGGTATATCAACAAACAGGGAGGAGTTGGGTCGCATTGTCTCTGCAGAGAGGCTCTGCGTCTATGGTCCTGGGCTCAGGACCATCAGATTTGTCTGATGGCAAATCATCTGGCAGGGGTTCTAAACGTACGTGCGGACAGTCTCAGTCTGCAGTTCTCCGCCGACCACGAGTGGGGGCTCCATCCGGAGGTGGTTCGTCACGTCTTTCGAATGTGGGGGAACTCCTCGGGTGGACCTGTTCGCCACTCACGAGAATGCTCACTGCCCGTCATTCTGCAGTCTCCAGTATCCGATGCAGGGAGCGTTGGGGGACGCGTTTCAGTTGAGTTGGGGCTCACGACTCCTTTACGCGTTTCCTCCATACCCTTGATTCCTCGGGTTCTAAGGAAGATTCGCCAAGACCGGGCCCACGTTATATTGATCACCCCGGATTGGCCAAGAAGGGTGTGGTATTCAGATCTTCTCCACCTCTCCTCGTGCCCTCCGCTCTGTCTCCCTCTGAGGGCAGACCTCCTCTCGCAATCTGAGGGGCAGGTTCTATACCCCCGCCTCCAGAGCTTACACCTTCATGCCTGGAGATTGAACGGGGCAACCTGAGTTCTTTTTCTCTCCCACCTGATGTGGTAGATGTAATTTTGTCTGCCAGACGTCATTCCACCAAATCTATATATTCATATAGGTAGTCTAAATTTGTTCTCTGGTGTGGAGAGAAGTCAATTGATCCTTTGAAGGCTAGTCTATCTAACATTCTACAGTTTGCCCTTTCTCTTGCTCAGCAAGTCTTTGCTGTGGCTACTGTAAAAGGATACTTATCGGCTTTGTCGGCTTTCCTTTGCTTGCCGGATCAGCGTCATTATTCAAATCACCTATTGTTCTTCGTTTTCTTAAGGGCCTCACAAACAGGTTTCCTCCTACTCCCTTTATTCTGCCTCAATGGGACTTAAACCTTGTCTTGACTTATCTTATGGGTTCTCCCTTCGAGCCCTTACACAAGTGTCACTTGAGACTGTTGTCTTTTAAGACGGTCTTTCTCATTGCAACCACCTCGGCAAGGAGGATAAGTGAGCTTCAAGCTCCAAGTTCAAAACCCCCATTTTTGACCATTCATGCTGAAAGAATGGTACTCAGGACCAGGGCTGCATTTCTGCCTAAGGTGGTAACTCATTTCCATCTGGGGCTGTCCATTACCCTTCCTTCCTTCTACCCTCCCCCTCACCCTTCGGAGAAGAGACTTCACCGCTTGGACCCTAAGAGGGCGGTGAGCTTCTACCTGGACAGGACTAGGGACTTTCGAGTTGATGACCTGCTCTTCGTGGCCTTTGTTGGCTGCAGGAAAGGTCGAGCGGTGCACAAGCGCACCCTTTCCAGATGGATTGTCTTGTGCATCAAGATATGCTACTCCCTGGCTGATAAGGAACCTCCAGAGGGTTTAAGGGCTCATTCCACTAAAGCAAAGTCTTCCACTTCTGCTTTGTCTAGGGGCGTTCCTGTGGAGGACATTTGTAGGGCGGCAACTTGGGCCTCCCTTCACACCTTTGCAAAACATTATTGCTTGGACACCGAGGTGAGGAGGGACGGACACCTTGCTTGTTCTGTCCTTCAGGACTTCCTGGTATAGAAGGGTGGACACCCTCCTCCGGGAGTGGGACTGCTGTGGAATCTATTCACAAGGTGAGAAATCCACTGGCAGATGTATCAATCAGAAGAACAAGTTACTTACCTTCGGTAACGCTTTTTCTGGTGCTTCGGTTGTCCGGTCCTCCGGCGTCTTATGGGAGGCGGTTATCCCACCTTTCTCTTTGTGGGCTTTCTGTTTTGGTTGGCCCGTTGTGTGATGTGTGCTGCTTGGGATGCCTTCGGGGCCCTTCAGTTGGCCCCTCTGTTCTTTTGGCTGCTGGTTCAGCCCTTCAGCTTGCGGTGAGTTTTTTGCTGTTAAGTGCAGCTGTATAGGTCCTCAGGTTGGACCCTTTGTGTCTTTTGGGGCTGATTGCTAAGCAGTCTGTGGTGTTTTCCACAGGTCTTTTTGGTTCTTGACCTCTGCTGCGGGTTTCCCTAAGAGGTGTTTGGCTGATTGGTAACCAGTCTGTGGTGTTTCCCACAGGCCTTTTATGTTTGTAGCCTCTACTGCGGTTTTCCCCTTGAGGTGTTTCCTTGTTTTTGTTCAGGGACGATTCGTACCCTAGGTGGGGTATTTGTTGGCTATTGTATAGCCCTGTCTTAAGCTGGGCACGCATGGATACCTTCTCCGGTTCCTTGCGTGTTCCTGGTGTCGCGGTATACCACTTGGTGCGGTCTCTCTCTTTTTCTTACGCTTTTGCGCAGCTTGCACTGCTCCAGGTTTTGTCTCTCAGTATCAGAGTTCTCTCCTTCTATAGGGTTCCTTCCCTCTTGGTCTCTGGATCGCCGAACCGACCTTTGTCATGCTGATTACTGTGTCGTATCTTGGTGTTTCCACTTGGTTCTCTGCCGTTTTGGCAGGGGCAAGTCTACCCTGTGTTCTGAGGGGACTGGTTCGCCTGGTGCTCTCCTGTGTTCTGGTTGGCCGCTTTTGGTTGATACTGCCTATCTTTCTCTTTGGGTTGGCCCCGCTTTTATCCGGGGGGCGATGGTGCTCCTTGTCTTGCGCTCGACTTGTTCTGAGCTGCTGCTTCATAGTATGTGTCAGCTGTCTGCTGCGCGCGCTTGTTAGTTTATTTTATCCCCCTCCGTGGGCCTCGCTGTGTCAGCGTGTGCTCCTGTCCCTTGCTTGTTGGAGCTTTGCGCGTCTGTCTTCTTTCTCACGTCTGCTCTTCTCGACTGTGGGTCAGTTCGGGCCTTGTTCCCTGCTTTGGGGTAGACCCCCATTCAGCTGTCCCCTTCGCTGTGTGTGTGTTCTCCTCAGGCAGCCTCTGCCTCCATTCCTCCTCTTTGAGGGTGCTTTCTTCCTCTGGTACTTGCGGGGTGCATTCTGACCCTCTGGGTTTTCTGGCAGGTCGCCCTTTGCCTCTCTGGTAGCCTTTTGGTTTCCTGGACTTCCCTTCTCCTTGTGCTTGCTTCTGCTTGAAGGGGACTGGGCTGTTCTTCCTGTCCCCATGGCGCATTCCCTGTTGGGGGCCCTGTGTTCTTCCTGGCGGTTGGGGGTTCTCTCGCAGACCCTCCTCCCCTCTGGGTATGGCTAGGGTATCTATTCTACGATAAGGAATCTGTGTCTAGTAGTCTCTGTCAGATGTACAAGTTACTTACCCTCTGTAACGATGTTTCTGGGGAGACGATTCTAGCTGCAGATTCCTTCACGGTCCGCCCTTCCTCACAGTTCTGCGAGGTCCCTTCTGCTTGGTCTTCTGCACTCTCCTTCCTCTGGGGGGCTTTGCCTTCTACAGGTGCCCTCTTTCACTTCCTACCTGGCGGGATGCTTCTTTCTGTTTAATTGTTTCACTCTTACTTTGTGGTGATTGGGTGGCAGGTTCTTGTGTGCTTTTGCATCCCTGTATCCTGGTTCACCAGTGCGGGGCCTACTCCTCATCTCCTTCAGCTATTTTCATTGCTTGGGATTTCTGACTCCTCTGCAGTCCTCTGGGTTGGGGGCCCTTGACTGTGCCTCAGCCCATAGCTTTTTGCAGGGGATACGATGCTCCTTGAGGGTGTTGTCTTGGGGTAACTTGTCGTTACTCCTCTGTTCCGGACTTGTTGTCCTTCCCTGTTTTAGATTGTGGTTGCGGTCTTTGTCGTCTGCCACAACATTTTCCACATGTTTTTCTGCCTCAGGGAGGATGTCGCCTTCGCTTTAGAGTTGCTTCTCAAGCAGGGCTGTGCTCTTTCCTTTCCTGCCTTTCAGTAACCGTGCTTGGCACTGTCCCTAATGGTGCTGTCCCTCACCATTGGTTCTTCCCCTTTTTTATTTCCCTGATTTTTTGCACACTGTTCCCATACTTTCCCAGTTTTGTTTGTGATGGCTCCGCGTTGTGGCCCGGAAAAGTTCTCCGAAGAAAACTGACGTCAGCGCATCGGTGTTGGACTTGGGTGACCTCGCTGACGTCCGGGCCGGGCCGTGTGGTACCGCCCTCGGTGCGCAGAGAGCTGTGGCAAAATATTCCGGATCCAGTCTCACGCCTGGGGATAATTCTATGTTAAGGAATCTGCGGCTAGAATAGTCTCTACCAGATACATCGTTACCGAAGGTCAGTAACTTGTACATTCGTAACAGATTTGTGTATAAACCCTTGGGAATTGATAATGGAGGCTAAATCTCTAACAAATGTCACCCGAGAGTTAGATTTTGTTGCCACTCTTTTAGAAGAATGTTTGTGGTTACACATCCTGACTTTCTGATGGATATTTACACTACAGATTAGAATATTCCACAGGTACAAGACTGGATGTGGAAATTGTGAGAAAGTGCCCTCTTTCTGTATGGTAGCCCCCACTTTTTGGTGAACTGCTGATGTGCTTTGACGGAGTGTTCCTTGGGCTCCTGCCAACCATGTACCCAGAGCCTATGTTCTTTCCCTAAGACTGCATTGATAACCTCATCCAATTGGCATCTCTGGCTACATGTCAGTCCCTAGTAAATGGTACCACATGTACCCAGGGCACTGTGACCAGAGAAGACCCCTAAGTGCTGCAGCACTTATTGTGCCACCCTTAGAGGCCCTGTACCACAACACTCACACACTGCCTTTGCAGGCTGTGTTTGGGTGCTGAAGAAAGTGTAAACTCAAGGAGATGATGGCCGGAGCGCTGAAACGTTTCAGACAGTCGTCCCACCCCCTCCAGTCACAGATTTGGGTTGAATTCATCATTTTTCTTTAGCTAACTTTGATACCGCATTTCAGACACAGCTATATGCAAATCAGTCTTGACCCTGTGCCTCATGGGACATAGGTCCCGTGCTCTCCATGCCACTGTAGTCAAGCTATCCTGGCTGAGAGCTAAAAGCCCAAAAACATTCCTAGGATGCTCTTTTTCCAGTCCAGGGAGGACCTGGCCTGGCAGTTTATGCTCGACTGTTCCCATTGGGCGCAGGGTCAAGACTGATTTGCATATGGCTGGGTCCAAACGAATTGCATGTTGAGCAAAAAAACGATGGATTTAGGCCCAGATCTCTGTACTGGGGTGATTTTATGACGTTTTTATGAATTTTGTGTATCAACTGTTTTTGCATTTGACACATCCCTGTGTGCCATGACTACAACCCACTGCCCTGGCATTGATCAGTCACCCCTCTAGCTGGGTGCACCAAACTAGTGGTCAAAGTACAGGGGCATGAGCCATGTACCCCTACAGTGTCTGTACTTAGACATTCTAAGCGCAGTGCTGCCATTAGGAGTATATGGTGCTGGGAGTTTGTCATTACGAAATCCACAGCACCATAATGGCTACTCTGAAAACTGAGAAGTTTGGTATCAAACCTCTCAGAACATTAAACCCACACTGATGCCAGTGTGGGATTTAATGGAAAATGCACACAGAGGGCATCTTGGAGATGCCCCCTGATAAACAACCTACCACTAGTGTCCAGAATGAGTGGCTGCTTCCAGCTTCCACCACCAGGCATGTTTCTGGACCCCTGGGTCAAGATCCTGCTGCTCTTGAGGGCCTGAAACAATGCACATCCTGGGACAACGTGCCAAGTCAGTCCCCCCAGCCCCCCCCCCCCCTTTCCGAACCTAGCTTCCTCAGACAACCTGCAAGAAATTTAAGGACCAAACAGCCGTGCTGAAGCTAACAAGAGGAGGACGCTTATTTACTTGGCCCAGCCCCACCGGCCTGTCCCCACCTTGGACCTGCTTCAGCGAAATCCCGGTGTGTCCTGCAACCTTGACAAACCCAGAGGACCTCCCTGCCTTCAATCCCAAAGACTGTCTCCAGTGAACTACAGATTTGTTCAAATAATATCCACGCCTCTCCGCGGAAGGTAGCAATTTCGGCGAGACTGCGACTCGTTCAGCTCAAAATATTGCAGAGGGTGTACATCACTGCACCCTGCCTGGTTTGCATGGGGAGGGCACTGGAAGGGGATTGCAGAAGACAGTGTGGTAATGAGGGCACGTTTATACATATTCTATGGGAATGTGGTCTCATTCAGGTGTATTGGTGCTGAATACATACTGTTCTTAGCGAAGTGTTGGAATTGGACATCCGCCCTTAGGCGAAAAGGTGCCTTTTGAATGTATGGGAACCCACGGACTTGAACAGAATGGGTAAGATCTGGGTCACTCTAGTTCTTATGGTGGCAAAAAAACATCTCTCAGCTGTGGGGAGCTGCAAGCCTGCCAACCGTAGCAGAATGGAAGTAACACATGGACTGGTGTATGTTCCATGAGAAAACAGTATACCTCCCTAGGGGCTGCCCGAACAAATGGTCACTGATTTGGGGGGCATGGAACACATACCCGGGGGGAGATCTGTAGCCCACAGCGCAATTCCCTTTCTGATGACCTGTCCTCGCCATAAACGCTGCGTTCCAGGAACTGTTGCGACTCAGTTCAGCTCAAATTGCGATTATTACTGGGATTGTTGAATGAATTCCTCTCATGTATACAATGTCTATTTGCTTCATGTTACCATGCTGACACGTGTTTAATAAGATTCATTAAAAAAAAAAATCCAGATCCGCGGGTCTGCACCACTCTACGTCCACAGCCAAAGTTTGAGTGGTCCAACACCAAGAGGAGGTCCCCCTGGCGATCCTGACCAGAGGTCCGATGACCCCTGACTTACCTCAAGCCTCCAGCTGACACCTGCATCCTCAAACCACAAGGTTGCCCCAACCATGACCAGTATCTGGTAAGCAGATCTGACCATATAAGGCACCCCTGCACCAGACACCTAGCGGCCTTGGGTAGCCCAACCGACTGTGCCTAACCAACCCACAAGATCCCAACTTACCTCTCCAAGTGGTGGTTGCACCTAGAAAACCTTTGTCCCCGAGCCTGCAGTGCTTTTGCAAACTGGACACCCCTATTGAAAGCTACAGGGCTTCCGACACTTTAACAGCACTCTGTACCCGGCCGCCCTAGTGTCGCTGAGGGTGTAACAATATTGTATCCTTGACCCTGGAGGACTCCTGAATCTATCCCCAGAACACCAACTCACACTAAAGTACTTACCTTTAAACCAATAACACTATTTTACACCATACGAGAACATAGACCGTTTTTCTGTGAAAAGTTTCTAAGTGTGGAGTTGGAAAATCTAAAAAATCCTTTAAAACTGCAACTAAACAACCAAAATGCTTTTACTTGTTGACAGGAAATTTCCCAGTGCAGTATCCAGGTATACTGCATTGTGTAAGAAGAGTAAACAAACGTAACTTGCATCATATTTTACTAAAAATCCTATGCAAAGTATATGTACTGTATTCTGAAAAGCATTGCATTAACAGTAACATTTCTGTAATCAAATGAAAGTATGTTTAAAATTGCTATCCAAAACTGTTACAACAGCATTACTATTGAAACATATTTATTGCTTGCCTGTGCCAGGCTTGCTTGGTGCTAGAAAATAAAATAGCTAAAAGAATATTTTTATACAAAAACAATTGGTCTGAAGTTCGGTCTTTGAGTGTGAATTAATTTGCTGACTGTGTGTACAACAAATGCTTGACGCTGTCCTCTGATAAAGCCTTACTGCTCGACCACACTACCACAAATGGAGAGTGAGGTGCTATCTACTTTACTTCTGCTTACCTTTTGGGTTCCACTGGACTCTGTGCACACAATACCTTACTTTGGTATAGTATATACAGAGCCAGCTTCCTACAGAAAATTTTTTAGCCGTGCTCCTAGGCGCTGCTGACTTTATATAGCTCCATGGTGGCTTGATTAATCCCTGGACGTGATGGAGCGGCACGTAAGCACCACGCTGTGAACAACATCTGCTGTATTTCGCCTTCATTTGCAGATCCAGACCTCTGTGATGGATCCTTGGATGGGACGACCGATTTGCGCTTCGTGCAACTGGAGTAATGAGGCGGGAAGGGATGTTGTCTCTGGAGAATGAACCTCCTTGGAACATCAGGGAAGAGCACACTGGGGGAGTATTATGGACAAAGGAGACTGTGCACTGTGCATTAGTTAACTCCTGCTCGCTCATAAAACATAGTTCAGATATTGGCGAGATGATCGGGACAGCTCATTTACATGGTCTGTCATTGAGGACTGGCCCGGATTTCGCAGTTGCAGAGTGTGAGAAAGTGCCTCTTTTGACATGGTTAGACACCCCCCCCCCCCTCCCCCCCCCCACACACACACACTTTTTGCCTGGAAAATTAAGTTTTCGATTTTAAGTGCACAGGGTCCCTGCCATCCAGGTCCCCTGTGCTAGTGCTCCTTCCACAAAACTACCACAATTGGCACCACTTCAGACCCTCTAAGTTAGTAGTAAAATACCCTTGGTACCTAGGGCATGGGGACTGAAGGGGCTTCCTAGGGACCCCTCGCCAAGGCCATGCCACAGTGGCTTGCATGCCTTGGTGCAATGGAAAACAGTTGACATGGCACACTGCATGTGAGCCATGTCCAGCAGCACTGTCCAAGGTATAGGAAAGTCACCACTTTTGAAGGCCCTACAAGCCCTAAGTCTGAGTGCACTGTACAAGGGCTGGAAACTCAACAATTTAAGTTCCCCCGCACCATGATGGCTTCTCTCAATCCTGGAGTGTTGTCTATCACACAACTCACCTTGAAAAACCCACACTGATGTCCCTGTTGGATCTATTAAAATATATACTCGAAGGGCACCTTGGAGGTGGCCCCTGAAAACCTACCAACCCGTTGGGGTCTCTGGATGGCTTTAGGCAGCCTGCCACCGCTAGATATGTCTATGGACCCCTGGGTGGAGAGCCCCTGCTCTCTGAGGCCAGAAAGAAAGCATATCCTTAGCGCAGGTGTCGCACCTTCTCCCCAGGATGAGCACAGTGCTCGAGAGGGAAGCTTCAAAGGCCCTGCCACCTTTGTAATGTGACCCCAGCTTCTGCTGCCAACCCCCACTTTTGGAGGTAGAACCAGCGGTAAAACTTAGTAACGGTAGGAGGTGTGCCACACTTTACCATCTCCACCCCCAGGTGCTGGAGGCAAAATAAAAAGCGTTTTTCAGTGCCCACAGTCTTTAATATAGTTGGGACTTATACAATCAGAAAAAGACACGTTGGTGATAGATTCCTTACCTTAGAATTACCCCCAGGCATCAGATAGTGCGGCTCCGCGTACGTCAATGGCGTCAGTCACTGAGGTGACGTCGCTGGGGCTACTTAGGCGTGCCCACACGTGCTGACGTCAGTTCCTTCTTTGTCCGCGCCTGCATGCGCAGATCCGGGGAGAGCGGTATCCCCAGTCAATTTTTGACTGAGGTTTTTTTAGACTATTTGTCTCTGTTCTTTTGTGTCTGTGACTCCTGGTATATAGGGATGCCCGGTTTTAAGTCTTGTGAGGCTTGTCCCTGCATGATGTTGGTGACTGACCCGCACCGCGTTTGTCCGTACTGCCTGGGCGCAATCATCACCCCTCGTCGTGCTGAGACTGCCGGGCCATGGCTCCGAAAACGTTGTGGGAGCGGTCCCGAAAGTTGCTTGAGGCCCGGGAGTTGGCTCTGCGCTGTTCAAGGTCCCGGTCCCGTGGGAGGTCGACAGACCTGTCGCTTAGCCACCACCATCGTTCAACAAAGTCTTCGCATTTGGGGTCAGGTAAGACGAAGCACAAGAAGTTGAAAAAGTGGAGTCTCTCTTCGCCTAACCTGTGGCGTGACACTGCTGAGGGTGCGGGTGGTGCCACGCCCGCGGCTCTGGAGGAGTCTAGGCATTTGCAGACAGCCTACCCGCCTTTCCCGGGCCCGTCGGCAACTCCGGTCCAGCTGCAGGAATTCCTGTCTGCTATGGCCTGCCTGTTTTGCACTTCGGACCCTGCTGGCGGGCCTGACCGGGGGTCCCTCGCCTTCCATCGTCACCTGCTCCGGCCCGGTCGTCGTCGACGGCTCTGACCTCGGCACCGCGAGACCCCCTGGATCCATGCCTGGATCATAGCCGATGCTGGTTGGCCTCATTAGATCTCCACCGACGCTGGCTAACGCCATCCCCGGCTTCCACCCCGATGTGGAGACTGTGGTGGACCGGTGTCGGCCGACGCAGATTCCGACGCCGATGTGGATTTTTTATCCCTTTATCCACCCACCTGCTCCGCAGGTTGCGTAGGACGGGGAGGGGTCTGAAGACCCTCTCACAGCCCAATGCGAGTTGGAACTGGACTTTGAAGAGGATTTGGAGTGCGCAGATGGACAGGATTTTTCTCCAGAACCTGGCTCCCTGTCTCATTCTATCATGGCTACGGAGGAGGGTTGTACTTATCGGAGGCGTTGCATAGGGCGGCCGAGGCTCTTCCCCTCGAGCTCCCTACAGTGGCAGTCAGGACTAACCTAACAGAACTGCTTCGGCCGAAGTCTTACTCTACGGAGCCGCTACTACCGTTCAACGATGCACTTTCAGAAATCCTTTTGGACATCTGGTCCAGGCCCAACACAGTGATTCCTGTGGATAGGAACATGTCCCGACGCCATCTAACGGCCCCGGGCTACCCATTTTTCCTCTCCAACACCCTACTCCTGAGAGCTTGGTTGTCTAAACTTCTGTGTCTCCAGGCGCATTCCCTTCCGCACCACCAGATAGAGAATTCAAGAAACTGGAGCAGTTTGGGAAGAACATTTTTACTTCCGCTAGTTCAGGACTGCGGTCTGTGAACACCGCATGCCTCTTGGGCCATTATTCCCACTCTGTGCGGGATACGGTTGCACAGGTGCTGGCCCAGTGTCCGTAGGAGGCCCGGACGGTGCTCTCCCAAGCTCTAGCTGAGGGGAGAGACACAGCCAAGTTCACAATTCGTTGTGGCCTTGATACCGCCGACTCACTGGGTAGAGCCATTTCCACGACAGTGGTGCTACGCCGCCATGCCTGGCTGAGGACAACTGGCTTTTCTGGGAATGTCCAGAACACTCTGATGGACATGCCCTTTGATAGCACTCGCCTCTTTTTGGCAACAAGGCAGATACTGCGTTGGAGCGTTTTAAGGACTTGTGGGCTACGGCCAAGTCCTTAGGCCTTTCGGCCACGCGCACTCCTTCTGCTTCTGCTTTTCGCCCTTTTCGTGGCCGAGGAAGGCGCGCCCAAACATGTTAGTTTCAGAGCCACACGCCTGCGCAGGAACAGTTTCAGTGCAGCTGCGGACGTGGGACCCGCAGAGGTGGGTCACAGGGCCAGCGGGCAGGTCAATCCACCACCTCTCCTGCTGCCACTGCCTCCAAACCTTCCTAGTCCGTTGTTTCAGGCTCACCAAACGCCAGTGGGTGACAGGATTCACCTTCACCTCTCCCACTGGCGCACCATCACTTCGGACAAATGGTCCGAAGGGGCTACTCACTCTCCTTCGAAAATATCCCTCCAGCCATGCCACCTCAGTACCACCGTATGTCAGGGGATCACTTGGCACTTCTCCAGCAGGAAGTTGCAGCCGTCTTGGCCAAGGGGGCCATCGAGCGTGTTCCAACGCCAGAAGTAGGTCGTGGTTGTTACTCCCACTACTTCTTGGATCCAAAGAAGGACAAGGGCCTGCGTCCTATATTAGACCTTCGGAACGTCAATCGCTTCCTCCGGAAGGAGAAGTTCAAGATTCTCACACTTGCTCAGATCTTGTCTGCTCTAGACCCGCAAGACCGGATGATAGTGTTGGACTTGAAGGACACTTATTTTCATATTCCTGTCCTGCCGGCCCACTGGTGTTACCTGCGGTTCACGGTAGGCCACGAGCACTTTCAGTTCACCATGCCCCTTTTGGGCCTTACCAGCGCCCCTCGGGTGTTCACGAAAGTAATGGCGGAAGTTGCAGCTCATCTGCGCAGATCAGGGGTTTCAGTCTTCCCCTATCTCGAAGACTGGCTGTTGAAGGCGGGCTCACCCCAGGCAGTCTCCCACCTCCAGACAGCCGACCTCCTTCACTTGCTGGGGTTCTCCATCAATGTGCCGAAGTCGCACCTGATCCCCTCTCTGAAGCTCCTCTTTATCGGAGCAGTCCTGGACACGGCGCAGTTTCGGGTTTATCCTCCCGAACAGCGAGTCCGGGACATTCGGGCTATTATTCCGATCTTTTGGCCCTTGTCGTGGGTTTCGGTCAGGATGACCTTGAGGCTTCTGGGCCTCATGGCCTCCTGCATTCTGCTGACCAATCATGCCAGATGGCATATGCGGGCTCTGCAGTGGTACCTGAAGTTCCAGTAGACGCAGCATCAAGGGAACCTGTCCGAGTACGTCCAGATCTCGGAGGGCACTGCACAGCAGTTGCAGTGGTGACTCACAAACCAGCATTGGGTCAGGGGCAGATCACTCTCCCTTCCCCAACCGGAGCACACAGTGATGGATGCGTTCCTCCTGGGATGGGACGGCCACATGGGAGAGGTGGAGATCAGAGGCCTCTGATCTCCGGCGGAGTCCAGGCTCCATATCAACCTTCTGGAGCTCCGGGCGAATCTAGTTGCACTGAAGGCATTCCTTCCCTCTGTCAAGGGTAGAGTAGTGTAGGTGTTCACAGAAAACACCAGCGCCATGTGGTGCTGCAACAAGCAAGGCAGGGTGGGGTCGTGGACCCTATGTCAGGAGGCTCTGCGTCTCTGGACATGGCTGGAACATCCAGTTATACCCTTGGTGGTTCAACACTAGGCAGGTTCTTTGAACACCTGGGTGGACGAACTCAGCTGCATGTTTGCCACCGAAGAGAACGTGCAATGTCAGCAGTTCTGCACGTTAGAGTTTCCAAGGGGGCAGTCGCTCAGCGATGCTTTTTGTCATGAGTGGAGTTGCGGTCTATTGTACGCCTTTTCGCCTATATCACTTCTACCCAGAGTGCTGAAGATCAGGCGCGACCGGTTTTTACCCTCTTTCACCAAGTGGCTAGCTGTAAGAAAGTGGCTCTGTATATACTGTTCCCAAATAGGTGTAGTGTGCACAGTTTAAAGTCCCCAGAGGTTTGGCAGATGCTAAAGTTAGATATAACATTACTTTCTAAAGTGGTAGCTTGGTCGAGCAGTAAGGCAGTAACCGAATGTCCCTATGAACAAAAGACACAAAGTACTTAAGATTCCTACACAACGGAACACACTACTAATTCAAGGTACTCACTTGCGGCATAAAATCTGCTCCACGAATGTTCACAAAGTGTCTAGCCACAGTGGCGGTACACCTGAGAAGAGAAATAATTCATGCCTACCCCTACTTAGACGACTGGCTAATAAGGGGACGCGCGAAACAAACATGTCACATTCCTGTTCAAAAAACAGTTCAAACGCTACAAGACCTGGGTTTATCAATAAACCACAAGAAATCTTCTACAACACCAGAAAGGAGCAAGACTGAGCACAACAAACGCAAAGGCTTACACCACATAAGCCGGGATACAAGCTATCCACCATGAAACAGCCCTCTACCAGATGAATCATTCTCTGACAGTGACGAAAGTAATGAAACTAATGGGCATGGCTTCAGGCATCCCACTTATCCCTCGCGCCCATTCCAAGAATGGCTCACCAACAGCTGGTCTCAAGCCACAGGAAGTTGGGAGGATCTAGTGGTTGTTACACAAAGGGTATAAGCACGGATACAATGGTGGGCGTCCAACAACATAGCACAGTGGAGACCTTCAGGAACCTAACTCCATCTGTGACAATCGCCACGGATGATCCCTCAACGGTTGGTGTGCACACTTCAAGCAGCTAAATGTTCATGGTCAATGGAGCGAACAGGCCTCCACGAAACACATCACCTTCTTGGAGATAAACTGTCTTTCTGCCACTTAAGGCATTCCAGAAACATTCTGGGGAAGACCATCTTAATCCAAACAGACAATACAATAATTTTCTACCTAAACAAACAGGGTGGAACAAGGTATTTTCCCCATAGCAAACTTGCACAGGAAATCTGGCAATGGGCAATACTGTCAAAGATCAATCTACAAGACAGTACATCTATCAGGAGTAGACAACATTACAGCCGACAACTGAGCAGACAAGACAACTGCTCACACGAATGGGAGTTGAAGCAGAGGACAGTACAGTATATATTCAACATCAGGGGTACACCAGTGATGGATCTGTTTATAACAGTGCAGAACAAGAAATGCCAATGCTTTGCCTCAAGGTTTCCACACCACCTATCAAAGGGAAATGCACCTTTACTCAATTGGTCAAATACATTTGCTTCTGCCTTTCCACCAATACCCCTGATGCAAAGTTTTGCAAAAAGCACTGGAATAAATGTGATTCTCATTGCCCCTCAATGGCAAAGGCAAACCTGGTACTCAACCCTCCTAGAACTATCCAAGGGAGAGATGGTCAGGATCAAAGCTGAAAAAGACCTGCTAACAAAGTAGCAGGGCCAGATCTTCCACCCGGAACCGGTGACACTACAGCTAGCAGATTGGCGCATGAGTACATAGTTTGGGCATCTCAACCTGAAACTCCCCGTCCCTGCGAACTATGGATATTCTAAGGGAAGCAAGGAAGCAGTCGACAAATTGCTTTTCAGCAAAATGGAAGCGATACACCACATGATGTCCCGCTAACATCAAAATTGATTCAATCAATTCACAAAGCACAGTGATTACATACCTTACTTACCTCTTAGACAGCAACATCAACTTTTCCAGCCTTATAGTGCACCTTGCTGCCAAAGTGGCATATACAAGAGAAAAAATGCAAAAGCTTTTTTACAAGACCAGTAATCAAAAAGTTCTTAGGAGCAAAAAGAATAGCTCCACCAAGACCTGCTCCCATTCCCAATACAGTATATTGTCAACCAATGACAAAACCCTTAGAGCCCATGCATGCAGTGGACCTCAAGCATTTTACTCTAAAGACAGTCTTTCTCATTGCTACGAAGAGTAAGTGAACTGCAAACGTTAACAATACAAGAGCCCTACTTACAAATTCACATGGATAAAGTAATCATAAACAATCAGTTTTTGTCATAAGTGGTATCGAAGTATCACTTAAATCAAAACATTTTCCTGCCGGTTTTCTTCCAAAAACTAAAGGAGAAAGATGCCTCCATATCCTGGATGTAAGGAGGGCTTTACTGTACTATTTCCAAACAGAACAGATCAGGAAGGCAAAGCAATCGTCTGTCGCCTATGCACACACCAACACAGGGTCAGCTGTCATAAAAGCAACTATTGCAAGATGGATAGTACAAGCCAGCCAAATTTTATTCCAATGCCAAATAGGAACTAACTATGCAATCAACAGCTAACTCAACTAGAAAGAAAGGCGCAACGACAGCCTTTATAGCCAATGTACCCATGGATTCCATTTGCGCAGTAGCATTATGGGCATCACCGCTTACCTTTAAAAAGCATTGTGTGGACATACAAATGAATAAGGAAGCTCAAATTAGGCAAAGGGTGCTTCAACACTTGTTTGCAAGGTCTTCCTTCCACCACAGCCTCCCAGACACTGGAGAAACCGCTACGTAATCTGATGCACAGCATGTGAATCCAGAAAAGGATTCACGCTGCAAAACGAAATTGCTATTTACCAGTAGGAGTAGTTTTGAAGCTTGAAGAATTTTCTAGATTCACATGCAACCCACCTGGCCTTCCCTATAAGGAAAACAAACAGGTGGGGAGGCAAAGGATTACATCAGTATTTCTCAAACCATCTCAAGGATTACGAAGACCATAAGAACAGAAAAAAGAATCCGAAGATGGCCACCATGCATGTCTACCTCTAGGATACCGTCTGACATCACGCAGGGGATGTACCTGGCACCAAATGGTGGTTGACCGCGACACAAACAATTCCGGACCCAACCACTAGATGGCGGAATGATGCATAGCATGGGAATCTAGAAAATTCTTCAAGCTGCAAAACTACTCCTACTGATAAGTAACCATTTCGTTATCTTGGCAGCCATTCGTCCCTCCACTAAGACTGTATACGCCTGCAGATGGAACACATTTGTGGCATGGTGCACAGCAAAGACTGTGGATACCCTTTCCGGACCTCTTTCTTAGGTTCTCTTGTTCCAGTATCCACACGGTATGCTTAGCTACCTTCTGGTAGGCTTAGGTGCCTTCTGGCCTTCGCTCTTGTTCGTTCAAGCTTGACTGCTTGTCATCTGCCCTTTTTACGAGTTGCGACATAACGCCTAAGTTCTGGTGTGTCTGGACCTTCGTACTACCGGCACCTTATGACCACGGATTGACATCCTATCACTGCTGTCACTTGTGTTTTACTGGTGCAGGTTTTAACTGGGCTCCTTTTTGCAGTTGTACATATTCGACCAGTGTGCGATGTCTGTCATACCGGATCCGGTCACAAGGTTTTGCTGCCGGCGACACGTTGCTTCGGCAGCTCTCACACCCTCGGATCAGCTCCACTTCTTGCGAAGTCATGACCTCCCTTTTTCCTCCAGCATATCTAGTATGTTTTCTTCATGCTGGCACTGTCGGATAAGGGTCAGCCTCTTGCCACTGCTGCCCCACGTGTCTTTGCAGGTGCAGGCTCTACAGTGCCCTTTTTTCCACTGTTCTGCTTGGTTGACCAGTAATTGCTTTTGCTTTCTGTCGCCACCTCGTGTCCGGTGGATCCCTCAAACCCTTTTTCAAAGTTATATCTATCTCACCTTGCCACGGCCATCCTGACTCTGTGCTTTTCTTCCTTCAACCCAGGAACACACAAAGGGGTTTGTGTGCTGTTAACGGCTTCAGTTGCCTTTGCCTCCCAGTGTTTTTCGCTCTCTTTAGAGCAGTGTTTTTCGCTCTTCAGAGCTTTATGGTCTTGTGGTTACCTGCGCTACATTACTGTCCTCCCTATGGTTCGTCCCAAGGATTGACAGTGCTGTTTTACTCACCTTATGGACGACTAAGTTCTCTCTGGAACTTGGTGGGGTTCAGTCGCAGACCCACCTCCTCCATTGGTATGGTTTTGGTATCTATTCTAAGTTAAAGAATCTGCGGCTAGACGTCTCTTTCAGATGTATGAGTTGCGTACCTTCTGTAACTATGTTGGTAGAGACCTAGTCTAGCTTAAGATTCCTTAAAGCCCACCTTTCCTCCCCGTTCTGCGAGGACCTTTTCAGTTTGGGGCTTTCTATACTCTCTTCCCTTTGGGTGGCTTGCCCTTTTGCAAAGTTATTCTCTCACTCCAACACAGACTGCTTTGTTTCTCTGCTCCATTCCACACCTTCTCAAGATTAGGCTGTATGTTGATAGCTCCTGTGTTCTTTCCAGCCCTCGGCCTGGATTGTACAGTGTGAAATCTATTAACGCTTATTCCCACCATCCTGCTCTCCCCTTCTCCGTTGCCTTGTGGTCTTTGCCACCCCTTCAGCCTTTTACTTAAGATTTATTGGCTCTGTACATATATGGGTCTTCTATTGGGATTGTTAAGTCTTTCTGGTGACGTCTTGTGGTGACCTCTCCTTAACCTTGTGTTCCGGACTTGCTCTCCTTCACAGTTTTACTGTCTGGATGCGGACTTTCTATCCTCTGCCAGGCTGTTTCTCCACATCTTTTTTTTCTCTTTACCGTTGATTGAGCCTTCGCTCTTGCGGGGTGGCTTTTCAGAGCACTGCTGTCTCATCTGTCAATTTCTTCTGTTTTTCATCGTTTTTGCACACTGTTGCTATATTTTCACAGTTTTTTGGTGATGGCTCCGCATTCTGACCTGGAAAGGTTTCTCTGACAAACTGACGTCGTCAGCGCGCCGGGAGGGGCATATATGGCTCTGCTGATGTCATGTCTGTGGACAAAGCAAAACCAAAGGAAATGATGGACGGAGTGTTGAACATTGCAAGCACTCACCCCCAGTCAACTGATCTGGGTTTAATCCATCACCGTTCTTTAGCCCACTCTGCCACCCCAGTTCAGACATGGCCATATACAAATCAGTCTGACCCTGTGCCTCATGGGAACAGTCCAGCCCGAACTGCCAAGCCATGTCTTCCCTGGACCGGAAACAAGCTTCCTAGGACCGGTTTCTGGCATTTCAGCCGTCTTCAGCCAGGCTTGCTTGAATCCAGTGGCAAAGTGAGCAAGGGACTCGCGTCTGAGCATACCCTACCAACTTATGGCGAACAAAGCAAAACCAAAGGAAATGATGGACGGAGTGTTGAACATTGCAAGCACTCACCCCCAGTCAACTGATCTGGGTTTAATCCATCACCGTTCTTTAGCCCACTCTGCCACCCCAGTTCAGACATGGCCATATGCAAATCAGTCTGACCCTGTGCCTCATGGGAACAGTCCAGCCCTCACTGCCAATCCATGTATTCCCTGGACCGGAAACAAGCTTCCTAGGACCGGTTTCTGGCATTTCAGCTGTCTTCAGCCAGGCTTGCTTGAATCCAGTGGCAAAGTGAGCAAGGCACTCATGTCTGAGCATACCCTGCGGACGACATCCGGGTGGAGCCAGGCGCCGCCGCGTCCGGTGCGCAGGGGTGCTGCTGCGAAAAATTGTCTGGATCCAGTCTGACGCCTGGGGATATTCTAAGTTAAGTAATCTGCGGCTAGACTGTCTCTACCAGATTCATAGTTACCGAAGGTAAGTAACTCCTACTTCTTGTGGCCATCACCTCTGCACGCAGGGTGAGTGAGCTACAAGCTTTCTTCCAAGTCTCCCTTAATCGTTTATCTGGACAAGGTCGTCCTGAGAACTAGACCTTCCATTCTTCCCAAGGTGTTTACTACTTTCCACATTGGCCAAACAATCACTTTGCCTACAATCACTTTGCCTACCTTCTTTCTGCCTCTGCATCCTTCAAAAGAGGAAGAGAGGCTCCACTGTCTGGATCCTAATCATGCGCATTGGCAAAGGAGCCTCCGGTGGGGTTACCTGCTCATTCCACCCGGGCGACGGCAGCTACTACTGCTTTGGGACGAGGAGTCCCCCTTAATGACATGTCAGGCAGCTACGTGGGCATCGCTGCAAACAAACACTACTGCCTAGACAGCCAAGTCTGGAGAGACGGCTTCTTTGGCTGTTCTGGTGTGAACTTGGTTCGCAGACCCACCTCCGGGGTTGGTATTGCTGGGGTATCTATTCTAAGGTAAGGAATCTATAACTGCTTCTTTCAGATGAATAAGTTACTTACCTTTGGTAACGATATATCTGTAAGAAACATAGGTTAGTTATAGTTTCCTTAGGCCCCCCCCCCTTAGTTTCCTTAGGCCCCCCCCTGCTTAACTGACTTCTAGGGTTAAGGTCATCCTTTCAGGGCCCTAGTTTTGTGCACCAGTAGTCAGTGTCTTGCGTGGATCTGTGCTTCTGGCGTGGAAAGTAGTGTGCAGAACTGCCGTCATCGCGCGAGGGCGGCATCTAAGTAGCTACTGCGGCATCTAAGTAGCTACTGCGGCATCTAAGTAGCTACTGCGGCATCTAAGTAGCTACTGCGGCGTCATTCCGCCGACCACGACGACAAACGCAGAGTCGACCGACGCGCAGGGGTCCTGCGGATTAAAAACTTTCTGGATCCAGTCTTAACTCCTGGGGGTAATTCTAAGAATCTATATTTAACTAGTGTTTCTTACAGAAATATCATCACCGAAGGTAAGTAACTTGATCGTTAAACCCACTTATTGACTTCCCCCTGACTTGACTTCTTACTGGTTATCCATAGTACCTTTTCTACTCCTCAACCAGCTCACTACTTACTTTCCTGTTCCCCCGTTCTGCTTTTTTGCAACCTTCAGTGTCTGGTATGCGTCTTAAACTTGCAATGGGGATAGTGGCAGGGTATGTAAGAATTGACATACTTTAAATACATTTTACCTCTGTTCAAAATTCTGTTTGTAGGAGATGTTATGGTCCCCTTGGTCGCATGTGGAATATGTAATACATTTCGGGGAAGGGTGCAGGTTTTCTTTGCATGAATTACTGAGTAACTGGTACTTTAACATGCAACACTAAAAACCTTTCTGGAAGTGTTCTAAAAATGTTTGTTTCTCCCTTAGGATCTTCTGGGACTTTGTGAGCAAAAACGAGGCAAAGATAATAAAGCGATTATTGCATCGAATATAATGTACATTGTTGGTCAATATCCAAGGTTTTTGAGGGCTCACTGGAAGTTTTTGAAGACTGTAGTAAACAAGCTTTTCGAGTTTATGCATGGTAAACTGCTCATTTATTTATTTTACAAAAATGTGTAACTTTTCTCTTATGCTATTTTGTGGCAGTTATGTGGAGCCAGGACCTTGTGATATCAAGAAAAGTATTGCAGATTTTCAGTCAAACTGAACTAGATCAAGAGGCACCTCAATACATTTGCCTGTTACAGGATGGTAGCAGTCTTAACAGAAGTTGTCAAATTACCTACATACAGTTGGGTTTTCTCTTTGGGTTTCTCTAGTGGTCTCTTTAAACGTACACTCTAGAATCAAGAGCATGGTTGTGTTTGATTGTTTGTAGTTCCTTATGCTGCTGTGACAAAGGTTAATGCCTAGGATGGTTATAATGAAAATTGCTTTTTCTAGTTATCCCCCACTTTTTGCCACAATTTTGACCGCTAGGTACTGGTGTAATGACTTTGAAATACGCTGAGCTGTGCTAAACAGGACTCTGCATGTGCTCAGACCCTTAAAATGTTGCATGTTTAATAGTCTTTTCCGTATTGGCTTAACCTAACTTGACCTTAAATGGTACCAGGGGTACCCATGACCTATAATTTAGTTCCCTCAGGGACCTCAGCACTAGTTGTGCCACCGTGAGTGGAACATGGTAAAACATCGCCTCCAATCTGCCACTGCAGACTGGAAGGGTAGTTTTAAACTCCTATCTCGAATTTGCAGTTTAAGGTAATATCTAATCTCAAACCTCCCTTTTTACTATGTGAGTCACCCCTACGGTAGACCTAACAAGCCCAAAGGCATGGTGATGTATGTTTAAAAGTAAGACATGTAGTTTTTATGTTCCAAAATGTAAAACCCCAAATTATCGATTTCACTATGGAAAGTCTTTTAGCCCCATTGGCAAATACAGAGGCACCCTACTCCTGTTAACTTCTTAATGGTACTTGTAAGGTTGGCACTCTTGGTATCAAAAGAATTGGTGGAATTAAACCTGATTTAATGGTTAAATCTAATTGAATGTCACTGGTGCGCAAAGTGCAACTTCAGAAGTTATCACTTCAGTTGCCCGAGGTTTCTTGCGTTGTTTGCTGTTGTACTGTTTCTGTCCTGCCGGCAGCTTTCTGCCCTCCTGGAGAGACATGCTAGCTACTCCCAGGGCATGTAAAAATAGAGATCCACCACTGAAGGTGTTACCTCCCCCATGCAGGATGCCACACGGGTGTTGATCTGAATGGCGAGCTTCAAAGGCCAAGCCACCTTTAGAAGTTCAAATGTGGACCACTTGAGAGTGGCTGCTCTGTTTAGGTAGTCGGGCTGGAATTGCACAGGAGAGAAGCCAGTTGTGAAACTGGGTTTTACTTGGGTGTGTAGCTCTTAGTAGCTGCCCCTATGAGGGTGGGCTAAGGATAAATGTTGAGAGAGGGGTCTCTCAGTCTTGGTAGGGAACAGAAGGTGCATCCTGGGGTAACCAGATGCCACACTTTCCAGGAAGTGATAATCTGGGAGAGAGGGAACCAGGTTGCCCATTGGCTACCAGTCGCATCCCACCCTGATGACATTTTCTATCGTTAATAGGGCACCCAAAAATCAGACCTTGAACAATTCGGAAGGAAGACTTCCCGTCTGCACTGAGGGACCAACAAAGAGGCTGCAGTGAAGAGGACCCCACCTGGTGTCCAGCGAAGAAGACACTTGGCGGGGCCAGCTACTCCTTTCTGGCTCCCCACAACTGGAATTCTCTACCTCCTGATATCAGATCATCTTCTAACTATGTGAGGTTTATGAAACTATTAAACCTGGCTGATCCAACCTAGTTCTGTTTAATCTGGAGTTCAGTTGCGGTCTTTGTTACCGTAGCGCAAAGAAAACTGATGGTGAATGTGTGCTGTACAAATGGCCTATAACATAGCCGAGCCTGCTGTGTCCTGCTCATGGAAAAGTCTCCTCCAAGCGCAGATTCAAGGCAAGAGAACTCAACGGGCAAGCTGACTGTCCTCCTGTTAGCAACATAGGGACTCAACAATTGTAGAAGTCTGCTGGGGCAAGTTGGTAGCCGAAAGTCTTCAAGCTGCTACCACCGCTGCCGTGCAGCTCTGAGGACCAAGACCAGGCAGAGTTGCACCAGAGTTCGCTGAGCCCAGCAGTGTTGTCTGAGAGTTATTGGGACCCTAAGAAGGAAAGTAAGGCCAGGAAGGATTGACTTGTGACTGCGACAACAGGTGCATGGTTTTCCAGGCACCTGTCCCTGCCAATCAGTTTCCCAGGGCCTGTGTTCTTTCCCAGGACTATACCTTTGTATCCACAATTGGCTCATCCCTTGCCACGGAAAAGCCCCTTGTAAAAGGTGCTGTGGATACCAAGGACACTGTGACCAGGGCTGCCGCACCTTTTGTGCCACACTTAGAGGCCCTGTACTTTAACACACACTGCCACCGCAGGCTGTGTATTTGGTGCAGAGAAGTCGACATGGCATACATCCCTGTGCCATGCCTGCATCCCACTGCCTGAGGCCTAGGTAAGTCACTCCTCTAGCAGGCTGCATTAGCCCTAAGGTAAGGGTACAGAGGCATGAGCCCTGTACCCCTACAGTGTCTTAACTCCATTGTAAGTGTAGTAAAGCCATAAACAGTATATTGTCTGGGCGTTGGTCATTAAGAATGCCTCGGCTCCATAATGGCCTTACTAAAAAATGGGAAGTTTGGTAGTAATCTTCTCAGCGCATTAAACCCTTACTGATGCTAGTGTGGGATTTAATGTGTAATGTTCTGAGGGCATCTTAGAGATGCCCCCCGATTATCGACCAACCCTGTTGTGGTTCCTGAATGGTTGCCTGCCATTTGCCACCAGCAGAAAGGTTCCTTGACCCCTGGTTAGAGAGCCTCTGCCCTCTGGATCCAGAGACAGTGCCCATCCTGGGCAGAGGTGTCCTGCCTCTTCTCCCAGGATGGGCTGCGTCTAGGAAAGGGGAAGCTTCAAAGGCCTGACGCCTTTGGAAGCTGCCCCCAGAAGCCCTCTCCCACCGGTTCTGGCCCCCCACTTTGGGTGGGAAAATCGGCTGGAAAACCAAACTAGGACAAGAGGTGTGCCCAGCTTTGCAGACCCTACACCTCTGGTAGGGTAGGGTAGGGTAGGGGAGGTGAAGCACACATATAAGTCCCCTCCATCTTGAAGATGACGAGACTCAGCCAATTAGGAAGCGGCTGTAGGAAAGTGGCTCAGTATATACTGTTCCTAAATAGGTAGTGTGCGCACAGAGTCCACAGTCCCCAGAGGTTTGGCAGAGGCTAAAGTTAGATATAACCTTACTCTGTAAAGTGGTAGCTTGGTCGAGCAGTAAGGCAGTATCAGAGGACAGTGTAAAGCATTTGTTGTACACAGTCAGCAAATGGTCTCACACACTCAAGAACTGAACTCTAGGCCAATGGTTTATATAAAAGATATGGTGGTTTTATTTTAGAACCAACAATAGGTATCAAAATATACTTTCTCAGAATGAGATGATTTACTTAAATACTTTGCATTAGGCAATTGACTTTTAAATTCAATAGTTAGTTTGTTGCAATAGGCAACACAATTTCAAACACAAAAATACATTGAGCTCAATGGGAATTTCAAGTTAAATGCAATTGATTACTTTTATGATTACTTATCTAACTCCAGCTCTGGATCCTAGATTTAGTCCTGGGACAGTTCCTCGAAACAGGTGAGTAAATACGGTTTAGTTACTGTTGTGATTTTTAAGCAAGAATTTGGTATTTTAAAAGTTGACGCTTAAACTTTTTCTAATGTAATCACCAATGTTATCCTATGGGAGGAAATTCACTTAGCAGGTAAGTGGGGTTATTGTTATTTTTACTAGCTCAGTGTTGGATCCTGGATCCAGCACTAGTGTACCACCTGTAAGCAGTTGAGAGAATGCGTTTAGGTATTTTTAACGACTAATTGACACTTTGAAACTTTTTCGGCAAAAACCAGGCAATGTTATCCCATAGAAGGAAATTCAAGTTGCAGGTAAAGTATGTTCTTGTTACTTTTGTAATCTATTGCTGGGCTCCTAGGCTCAGTACTGGGACATCTATCTAACACAGGTAAGTAATTACGTTTTCACAGTTGGTACGATTTTTAAAGAACATTTGTAGTTTGCAAAAATCTACTCCGAAGAAATTTCACAGAAAAACAGTCAATTATTTCCTATGGGAGAAAAGTGAGTTAGTGGTAAGTACAGTCATAAGTACTTTTCAGGGTCAGTGCTGGGCACCAAGATCCAGCACTGGGATCTCTCCTAATAGCAGGTGAGTATTTCCGTTTTCGTTGCTCGGTTGATTTTAGGTGAATATTTTAAAGTTTAGAAACTCCACACTTAGAAGAAATTTCAAGAGAAATCAGTCAATGTTACCCTATGGAAGAAAAGTGAGTTATCGGATTTTGGGTAAGTACTCGACTGGCAGAGTTAAGGTGCTGGGCATAGACTGGGGGGGGGTCTCCCAGGGTCGGGTAAGTACAGTTGTTACACCCTCAGCGGCACAGGGGCAGCCGAGTGCAGAGTGAGGTAGGCCCAATGTTACCCTATGGGAGGCAGGGGGCCCGTGGCTGCTGGCTAGCAGGCCACACGGCTGTGGGAGCTGGGCTCCTGGTCACTTACTCAGGGCAAACGGGGAAGTAGGTTAGAGTAGAAGTTGCACTGCCAGGTCCACTCGGGCGGCTGGGTGCAGGGTGCTTTTGAGCCATCGGGCGCTCAATGGAGAAGCTCAAGAACGAACAAAGGCTGCAAGCTCGGGGACGATGGTTCTTCATGTGCGACCACCACTTCGAGAGCTTAGTTGGGTAGTTGGAGGATAGGTAGGTACCCAGGAGTTTGGCACAGGGGACCGCAGGGCACTGGGTGCAAGGGTGCCTTTTGGTGTAGGGAAATCTTACCCTCTGTTGGCGTTTGGGGGGGGGGTCCCTGGTTCTGAGGCTGCAGGCGACGTCAGGAGCGTCGAGGTGGGTCCTTGATTCGAGGTCACAGTCGCCAGGGGGGGGACATCCTCGTGATCTTCGTCCACTCCAGCACAGGCCAGGCTTGGCGGGTGCAGTGTGTGCAGGGTTTGCGGTTCCTGGCTGATGCCAGGGGTCAGTTACTTGCTTTGAGCAGAACCACTACTCGTGGGAGTCCCAGATACTCAGTCACAAGGTAGCCAGGTCCTCCGGGGTTTGTGAGGTTGCTGGCCACGGGAGATGCTGGGATTTAGCAGGATCAGGTTCGAGGGTCGACAGGCCATTAGGGCTGGGGCCAAAGCAGTTGGTGTCTTCCTCTTCTTAGCAGCTGCAGGGCAGGTAGTCTTTCTTCTTGATCTTCTTTGCTGTTTTGGAATCTGGATCTCAGGAAGGAAGGTTCAGGGTGCCCATAAATACAAAATTTAGGGGCATTACAGGTAGGTAAAGGGCAGGGACCACTGGGTCCCTGCCCTGGGGAGGGGTGTAGTGGCCTAGTCCTTATTGGGCAGGGCTCCCCATCTTCAAGATGGCTAGAGCACGGAGATGTGCTTCACCTCGCCTACCCCACCTAAGGGGTGGGGTTGGCAGAGGCTGGCACACCCCCTGTCCTTCCTTGGGGTACCCGGCCAGTCTTCCCGCCAGAGTGGAGGTTTAGAGCCGGTAGGGGCCAGTTGCTGAGTACAGCAAGTGGCCTGGAGAAGCACACATAGGGGCATGCCGTTGAGGCTTCCCCTGCCCATCCTGGGGAGGAGACCTAGCACCTCGCCCAGGATGTGCATTATTGCAGGCCAAGGAGAGCGGATGGCTCTCTACCCAGGGGTCCAGCAACATGTCTGCTGTGTGGCAGCCTAGGCAGCCCCTCAGACAAGACGTGGATTGTAGGTTCGGTTCAGGGGGCATCTCTAAGATGCCCTCTGTCGTGCATTATACATTAAATCCTGCACTGGCATCAGTGCGGGTTTATTGTGCTGAGGAGTTTGATACCAAACTTCAGTGGAGCCATCATGGTGCTGTGGAGTTCGTGTTGACTATCTCCCAGCACCATATACTCTTAAATGGCAGCACTGCACTTAGTGCCCAGGAATGGACCTGTGTACTGTAGGGGCACAGGGCTCATGCTCCTTTACCCACACCACTGGCATAGGGCACCCAGCTAGAGGGGTGGATGATGTATACCAGGGCAGTGTATGTTGTGGGCATGGCACACAGATGTGTGCTATGTCAACTGTTTTGTTCTATACCCAGACACTCAGCCTGCAAAGGCAGTGTGTGTGTCAGGGTAGAGAGCCTCTAAGGGTGGCACAATAAGTGCTGCAGCCCTTAGGGGCCTTCCCTGGTCACAAGGCCCTGGGTACCTAGTGTACCATTTACCAGGGGCTGACGTGGCCAGGGTTTGCCGATTTGGGTTTTAGGTTTCAGCAGTTTTTAGGGAAGAAACATAGGCCCTGGGCACCTGATTGGCAGGAGTCCAGGGCACACTCCGTCAAAGTACATTCAGCAATTCAGCAAAAAGTGGGGGCATAACATGCAAGAAAGATGGCACTTTCTCACAGCGGCTGATAGGCGGTGTTCCCACCCCACGGAAGGTAATCGTTGATCTCGATCTGTACACCCCTAAATTTAGGGGCGACCCTGAATTTTGCCGCCTCAGATTAGAGGAAGAAAGATGGACCGGTAGAGCCGTGCTGACCCAGGAAGAAGACCCTGCTTTGACCTAGTGTAGGAAGCTGGGTTTCTTTTGCAGTAACCCCCTCCACTTTGTGCAAGGCTACTGATTCACTTTGACTTGATGTTCCCTGGGTCCCTGCCAATCAGGTTCCCAGGGCCTGTGTTCTTTACCAAAAACTGTACCTTGTACCCCCAATTGACACTGTGGCCACAGCTCAGCCCCTGGTAAATGGTACCACAGGTATCCAGGGCACTGGGACCAGGGAGGGCCTCTAAGGGCTGCCACACTTGTTGTGCCACCCTTAGAGTCCCTGTACATTTACACTCACATACTGCTTTTGCAGGCTGCGTGTTTTGGTACAGAACAAATTCGACACACAACCCTGTGCCTACAACACACTGCCCTGGCACTAGTGCGGCCGGGTGCAGAGTGCAGAGGCCCAATGGTATCTAGTGGGGGATAGGGGGCCTCCGGTTGGTTGCTGCTGACTAGCAGGCCACTAGGTTGTGGGAGCAAAGCTCCTGGACTAAAGCTCAGGGCAAATGGAGGTTTAGGCCAGCACAAAAGAGGATTCCTCAGCGGCACTTTGGCGGCCGGGTGCAGAGTGCTGTTTTGGCGTCAAAACCCCTGTAGCTTTCAATGGGGCGTCTCTGGTTTGCAAAAGCACTGCAGGCTCGGGGAAGAAGGTCTTCTGGGTGCAACCACCACTTGGAGAGGTACGTTGGGATCTTGGGGGTTGGTTAGGCACCGTCTATTGAGCCACCCAAGGCCGTGGGGCGTCTGTTGCCTTTTAGCGTTGGATCGTCTTACCAGCTCCTTGTCGCGGTTGGGTGGGTCCTTCCAGTTTGAGGATGCAGGTGTCTGCTGGAGGCTTGAGGCAGGTCAGGGGTCACCAGATCTTGGGTCAGGATCGACGGGGAGACCTCCTCTTGGTGTTGGGCCACTCTAACTCGGGCCATGGGCATCGGGTGCATAGTGGTGCAAACTCGCGGAGCTGAAGTCTGGTGTTAAAACAAATCCGGTGTTCACGGGAGACTAGTCTTTGGAATTGAAGGCAGGAAGGTCCTCTTGGTTGCTAGCTGTAGGACACACCGGGATTTTGCTGGAGCAGGTTGGAGGTGAGGATAAGCCGGTAGGGCTGGTGCCCAGTCATTTGGCATCCTCCTTGTTAGCTTCTACACGGCTGTTCAGTCCTTTTATTCTTCTGCTTCTTGTCAGAGAAAACAAGGTTCAGGGGTTCCCCTAAATACTAGATTTAGGAGCGTTACAGGTAGGTAAAAGATTTAGACGAATAGGTCTCTTCCCTGGGGTGGGGACACCTCCTACCGTGCCACCCTCCAGTGGGAGGGGGGCATAAGCCTTTCCCTGGTTGGCTGAGCCCCCCCACCCCCCCCAAATATCTGAAAGTTGGTGAGGACAGAGTGGTGCTTCACATCGCCACCCCCAACCTGAGGGGTGGAGTAGGCAGAGGTGTTTTTTCCCGCCGGTTCTCCTGCCCAAAGTGGGGGTCAGAACCAGTGGGGACCAGTTGCTGAAAGCAGTAAGTGGCCTGGGGAAGCTCACAAAGACGGCAAGCCTTTGAACTTACCCTTCGTAGACCTTGCGCATCCTGGGGGAGGCGGCTGAGCACCTCGTCCCAGGATGTGCATGATTTCAGGCCCCTGAGAGCATCAGCCCTTAGGTCTTGCCTAATCAGTGCTCTGGGTACCTGTGGTACCATTTACATGGGACTGACCTGTGGCCAGAGATGACAATTGGGTACAGTTTTTGGGAAAGAACACAGACCCTGGGAACCTGATAGGCAGGGACCCAGGGCACAATAAGTCAAAAGTGCATCAGTAGTCTGGCAGAAAGTGGGGGTGTATTGCAACAGAAATCCAGCTTCCCACACCCTTGAGAAAAGAACCCAAGGTGCACCTTTGTCCCAGAGCCCTCCAACTTCCCTGCCCAGGTGTTGGTTCCTCACAGACGTCTTCCTGGACCGACCCTGCAGCTAAAAACTAAAATGGAAAATCCCAATTGAAATCATGGCACCTGATTCCAAAACAGCAAACTGCACCCAGCCGCCGCTGCGGGTGAACTTTGTGTGCTAACCCGGATTCCCCTGTGCCCTGAGCCTACCAGCAGGAGCTTGGCTCCCACAACCTTGTGGCCTGCTTGTCAGCAGCCATCAACTGGATGCCCCCTATCCCCATTGGATAACATTGGGCCTGAGCACTCTGCACCCGGCTGCCGTAGTGCCACTGAGGGTGTAACAAGAGTGCATCCTTGACTCTGGGGAACCCCTGAGTCTACCCCCAACATTGACTGTTTTTCTATGAAAGGTTTCGAAGTGTGGAGTTGTAAAATCTATGAAACCCTTTAAAACTGTAACTAAATTACAAAAGCTTTAACTTACCTGATTACAGGAAATGTCCCAGTGCAGTATCCAGGTATACTGCACTGTGTGAGAAAAGTAATCTGTAAAGTAATCTACTTGACATTCTACTAAAAAGCCAATGCAAAGTTTATGTACAATCTTTCAAAGCATTGCATTACTAGTAGTTTTACTGTAATTAAAGTATACATACATACAACTGCAATACAAACTGTTTACAAACTGTATTACTGCAAAGTACCCATCACTTACCTGTGCCAGGCTTGCTTGGTTCTTGGAAATAAATTAACTAAAACTATTTTTATGCAAACATTGGTCTGAGTTCAGTCTTTGAATGTGTGACAATCGTTTGCTATTTGAGTCTATCTACTTTTACCTCTGCGTACCTTTGGGGTTGCACTGGATTCTGTGCACACTATACCTCACTTTGGTATAGTATATACAGAGCCAGCTTCCTACACCTCGGCCCTGGCAGCCTGTCCTGACTCCGATCTGCCCACAGAGAAGAAAGTGTGTCCTTCAGCCAGGAGTCCCCCAGAGCCCGAAGGACCTGCCCTGCACTCACCTTACGAACTCCTCCTTACGTGAGCACTGGATTTGAGCAATTCAAAGACTAAGACCGGAACCCGGACCCCGACGGTTCCAAGGTCCTGCACCACCCTGCAACATATAGGTCTCCATATCAATCCTGGCCTAGGATCTGGTGACCCTTTACCTCACAGAAGCTTCGAGACACCTTCAGCCTCAACCTGAAGGATCCCCCGACCGTAACTGAGGGCGGTAAGACCATGACAGCTTCCAAAGCAGTCTGAGGAGTCGGGCTGTGACCGTAGGGGGAGTAGAAGAATCCATCTTCTAAAGTCCTCCCCCGGCCTTGAGTTACCACACCGAATGTGTCCAAGATCCCAGCTTACCTCTACAGCCAGTGGTTGTCTTCAGGAAGTCTCCCCGCCAGAGCCTGCAGCCTCTTTTCCAAACTAAAGGTCCCCCACGTCACCGTGGCACTCTGCACCTGGTCGCCCCTGTGCCATTGGTGTATTAACTCCTGTGCTGATTGTTGGCCCCTGCAGTGCTAATCTTAACCCTAGGAGCTTTTCTCCCACAGAGTGGCCTGTTTGGAAGCAGTACCTAACAGAAACCCACCTTAGCTCCATTGTTTAACATTGGGCCCATACACCCGACCGTCCCAATGCTGCTGGTGGTGCAATTTGAGTGCCTGTCTAGACCTAGGGGTAACCTTGGTCCTAACCTTCAAAACTCGCCTTCATAAGTCGTAAAACAGCTAACTTTTATCACATAGGAACCCATGTAAACAGAATTTGGGCCTAAAACAAATGTCTAAGTGTTGGACGGTTATATAAATGAAATGGAACTCGATTGCAAAGTATAAAAAGTCGTACTTACCTTGTAACGAGAGCCTAAGGTGTGGTGTCTAGGCATACCACCCCAGTTACTCAAAAGTAATCCAAAGCAATAAAAAGTTATTACTGTGTAATTTAAACTGTTTCCAAAAGATATGCAAACCTGTAACAATTGCAGTTTCAACCGCAACTGCATTACCTTGAAATTTCTTGCATTTGAAAGCATATTTTTCTTACCTGTGCCAAGTCCTGCTTGGTTCTAAATAGAACCCAAGTGTACATTTTTTATACTTATCTAATTGGTCTGGTTTGAGTGTGTGCCATCAGCCTAGATTGAGTGAATGCATACAACACCCCCTGGATAAGCCTAACTGCTTGCTCACACTACCACAAAGAGAGCTGTTAGTGATTGTCTAATCTGAAAAAACACGTTAGTTAGATTTTTTACCTTAGAATATCCCCAGGCGTCAGGCTGGATCCGGAAAGATTTTTCATCAGCAGTACCATTGCGCGTCGGTAGGCGTCCTCTGCGACTCCGTGTCAGTCGTCGGCATCATGATCGCCGGGATGACGTCATCGAAGTACTTGGACGCCGCCCTAGCGTGCTGACGTCAGTTTTTTTTCGTGCCAGTAAGCGCAGATCCAGGAAGAGCATACCCTTTAGTAACTTTTTGACTAGCTTTTTGGTCTATTCTTTCGAGTCGACCTAGACTCCTAGTGCCGGTAGGGATGCCCAGGTTCAAGCCGTGTGACGCCTGTCACCGACTGATGTCGGTTACCTACCACCACCGTCGGTGTCTCTACTGCCTTGGGGCCTACCATGATGACCAGTCGTGCCCCGACTGCCGGGCCTTGACCTCGAAGGCTAGAAGCTCCTCGAGATCTGGCAGTCGGCTCCGCGCCACTCGAGGCCCCGGTCGAGGAGGTGGTCGAGGGACTGCTCGTGGAGCCGAAGTAATCACCGCTCGTCGGGTTCGAAGTCCTCGCATTCAGGTAAGTCTAGGCACCGTAAGAAGTCGTCAAAGTGACATCGCTCTTCTGACTCCCCTCCCCAGTCGCACAACTCCGCAGGAGTCTCATCCGCCCCATTCCCTCCAGTCCCTGGGCCTAATGCGACTTCGGGCGAGAATCTGGACTTCCTCGTGGCCATGAGTTTCGCTCCGCCGTCGAGGCCTGCCGGCGTGCCTTCGGGCCCCGCAGGCCCGACTGAGGCGTAGCGAGCCGGCAGCTTCGGCCCCGGTTCCATCGTCTTCTTTGGTCCCGACGCCGCAGACCCCCGTGGGATCCAGGCCTGGATCCCGGTTGACGCCAGTTGACCTTACGACCCCTCCGCCGGTGCCAACCCCTATGGTGCCGCACACTGCGCAGTCTTCGGACAACACGGTCCCCGATTTTAGCCCTGGCCCTGGTTCGGGTCCGGCGGTGCAGTCTCCGGTGCCGATGGATGAGCATTTAATCTACCACCCGGCTCCGTCCTTTCTACCTGTATACCAGGAGACGGTGACGGCTAGGAGTGGGAGGGGTCTGAGGTCCCTCTGGCACAGCAGTGCCAGTTAAGTCAGGACTGGTCAGATGAGCTGGGGGATGCCAGTGGTCTTGACACTTCGCTTGACACTGGCTTCATCTCTCTCCCTTCCGTGGCTACGGAGGAGGGTGCAACTTATTCTGTGGTGCTGCGCAGGGCTGCCGAGGCCCTTGATCTGGAGCTCACTGAGGTGCTTCAACTGCCAGTAAGCTCTTCGGAGCCTCTACTGCAGTTCAATGAGGCCCTCACTGACGTTCTGATGGGCACTTGGTCCAAGCCCTCCAGTCACTCCTGTGGACCGGAACGTGGACCGGCGCCACCGCCCTTCTCCGGTCGACCCCAGCTTTCTGTCAGTGCACCCCACCCCCGAGAGTCTGGTTATCCAGGCCTCAACCTCCCAATCCTCCTTCCCGTCCGCTCCTCCGGATCGGGAATCCAAAAGGTTGGAGCAGTTTGGGAAGAAACTGTTTCCCTCCCTCAGTTTGGGGTTGCGGTCCTTTAATACTGCGTGCCTTTTGGACCGTTATACCCACTCCTTGTGGGATATGGTGGCGAACGTGCTGCCCCAGTGTCCGGAGAAGTCCTGGACACTGCTCGCCCAGGGTCTTGCTGAGGGGCGGGATGCAGCACGGTACTCCATTCGATGTGGGCTTGACACCACGGACTCGCTAGGTAGAGAGTTTGTCACGCCTTGCTGAGATCCACATATTTTTCAGGGGATGTCCCGAGCACACTCATGGACATGCCCTTCGATGGCTGTCGCCTTTTTGGCGACAAAGCGGATAGTGCGCTGGAGCGCTTTAAGGACTCCAGGCCTATGGCCAAGTCCTTGGGCCTCTGCTCCGCGCCCGCTAACGTCCGCTTTTCGCCCCTTTCGTGGCCAAGGAAGGGGCGCCCCCGTATGTCCGTCTAGCCGCAGTACCAGCCTTAACGCGGTCGCGGGCGTGGATTCCGCCGCGGCGGAGCAGGGGGACAGAGCTGGTCAGTCCACATCTGCTCCTGCAGCATCTGCCTCAAAACCTTCTAGTCCTACCTTTCAGGCCCATTCCACGCCAGTGGGAGGCAGAGTTCGCCATCACCTGCTCCACTGGTGTACCATCACGTCGGACAGGTGGGTGCTGCAAATCGTCCGAAGGCTCTACTCCCTCACCTTCGAGGCGACCCCTCCAGCCATGCCACCGCAGTACCACCGCATGTCAGAGGATCACTTGCAACTTCTGCAGGAGGAAGTTATGGCCCTCTTGGCCAAGGGGGCCATCGAGCGCGTTCCTGGCCCAGAAGTAGGACGGGGTTGTTACTCCCACTACTTTCTGGTTCCCAAGAATGGCAAAGGGGGCCTACGCACTATCTTGGACCTCAGGAGCATCAACGCCTTCCTCCGGTAGGAGAAGTTCAAGATGCTGACTTGAGCTCAGGTTCTGGCTGCCCTAGACCCTGGAGACTGGATGGTAGCGTTGGACTTGCAGGACGCTTCTTTTCAGATCCCTGTCCTGCCGGCCCACCGGCGTTACCTGCGGTTCACGATAGGCCACGAGCACTTTCAGTTTACCGTGCTCCCCTTCGGCCTCACCAGTGCCCCTCTGGTGTTCATGAAAGTGATGGCGGTGATCGCAGCTCATCTGCGCAGATTAGGGGTTCCAGTCTGCCCCTAGCTTGACGACTGGTTGTTGAAAGCGTGCTCGCTCCAGGCGGTCATCTCCCACCTCCAGACTATGGCCGACCTCCTGCATTTGCAGGGGTTCTCCACCAACGTGCCGAAGTCGCATCTGAGTCCCTCCCAGAAGCTCCTTTACATTGGAGCGGTTCTGTACTCTGCGCAGTTTCGGGTCTATCCTCTCGAACAGCGGGTTCGGGATATTCAGGCTCTGATTCCGATCTTTCAGCCTTTATCCCGGGTTTCGGTCAGGATGGTCCGACGGCTGCTGGGTATGATGGCCTCCTGCATCCTGCTGGTACATCACGCCAGGTGGCGGAGGCGGGCTCTGCAGTGGGACCTGAAGTTCCAGTGGGCTCAACATCACAACCTGTCCCACCACATCCTGATCTCGGAGGGCACTGCAAGACAGTTGCAGTGGTGGCTCACGGACAGCGATTGGGTTAGTGGCAGATCCCTCTCCCTAGCCCAACCGGAGCACGTAGTGGTGATGGATGCGTCCCTCGTGGGATGGGGGAGGCCACAGGGGAGAGGCGGAGATCAGAGGCCTCTGGTCTCCGGCGGAGTCCCGCCTCCATCCGGGTTGCACTGAAGGCATTCCTTCCCTCTGTCCGGGGAAGTGTCGTGCAGGTGTTCACGGACAACACCACCGCCATGTGGTATTGCAACAAACAGGGCGGGGTGGGGTCGTGGACCCTTTGTCAGGAGGCTCTGCGCCTCTGGACATGGCTGGAACATCAGGGCATCACCCTGGTAGTTCAACACCTGGCAGGCTCTCTGAACGCCAGGGCGGACGAACTCAGCCGCCGGTGCATGATGGATCACGAATGGCATCTGCACTCGCACGTGGCGTAAGGCCTCTTTCGGCAATGGGGAGAGGAGAGCCTTGGTTAGATCTATTCGCCACCGAAGACAACGCGCAATGTCAGCAGTTCTACGCGTTGGGAGTTTCCAAGGCGGCACTCGCTCGGAGATGCTTTTCGTCGAGAGTGGAGTTGCGGTCTGTTATACGCCTTTCCGCCTATGCCACTTCTGCCCAGAGTACTGAAGAAGATCAGGCGCGACCGGGCCCAAGTCATCCGTGTGGCTTCGGATTGGGCACGAAGATACTGGTATCCCGAGCTCCTCAGTCTGTCAATCCATCCCCCGATTCGACTGCCTCTTCAGGAGGACCTTCTGTCGCAGCAGCAGGGGTCAGTCCTCCACCAGAACCTGTCCAGCCTCCACCTCCATGCGTGGAGATTGAGCGGCAGCAGTTGATGCCATTTGACATGCCTCCTGAAGTCTGCGATGTGATTCTGGCAGCCAGGCGTCCCTCCACTAAGTTGGTATACGCCTGCAGGTGGAACAAATTTGTGGCATGGTGCACAGCAAAGGCTTTGGATCCCCTTTCTACCCCTCTTTCTGAAGTCCTCCTCTTTCTTCTTTCTTTGGCCCGGCAGGGCTCTGCCCTGGGCACTCTTTATAAGGTTATCTTTCAGCTATTTCTGCTTTCTTACGGCTTCCTGATCAGCCTTCTCTTTTCAAATCCCCCTGTTTCTCGCTTCTTCAAAGGCATTACTCACATGTTTCCTCCTTTCCCTTTCGTAATGACTCAGTGGGATTTGAACCTGGTCTTGGCATATCTGATGGGTGCTCCCTCTGAGCCACTTCAGAATTGTCCCCTTCGTCTTCTGACTCTTAAGACTGCTTTCCTGCTTACCATCACCTCGGCTAGACGGGTGAGTGAGCTCCAGGCTCTATCTTCTAAAGCCCCTTGAAGGGTTATCTTGCTGCAATCTCTGCCTTCTTAAGGCTTCCTGATCAGCCTTCTCTTTTCAAGTTCCCTTTTGTCTCCCGTTTTCTCAAGGGCATTACTCATATGTTCCCTCCTGTTCCATTCGTAATGCCTCAGTGGGTCTTGAACCTTGTTCTTACTTTTCTGATGTGCGCTCCCTTTGAGCCCCTTCACAACTGTCCACTTCGTCTACTGACTCTGAAAACTGCCTTCCTGGTGGCTATCACCTCCGCTAGGCGGGTGAGTGAGCTCCAGGCTCTGTCAGTTAAGCCTCCCTTCCTTTCGGTTCATCCGGATAAGGTTGTCCTCCGGACCCGTCCTTCTTTCCTTCCTAAAGTCGTGACTCCCTTTCACATCGGGCAATCTGTCACGCTGCCCACCTTCTTTCCGCCTCCGCATCCTTCAAAAGATGGAGAGGCTCCACCGTCTGGACCCAAAACGTGCGCTGTCATTTTATTTGGCCCGCACAAACCAGTTCCGGGTGGACGACCAACTTTTTGTTGGATATGTAGGTGCGAAGAAGGGTAAAGCTGTGCACAAGCGGACCATCTCGCGATGAGTCGTGTTGTGTATTAAACTCTGCTATTCTTTGGTGAAAAAGGTCCCTCCTGTTGGGCTGCGAGCCCATTCCACCCGGGCCACAGCGGCAACAACTGCCCTGGGACGGGGAGTCCCCTTGCAGGACATCTGTCGGGCCGCGACGTGGGCTTCACTGCATACGTTCGCCAAGCACTATTGCCTGGACAGCCAAGTCCGGAGAGATGGCCACTTTGGCCATTCTGTTCTCCAGGACTTTCTGGTGTGATCTTGGTTTGCAGGCCCACCTCTGGGGTTGGTATTGCTGGGGTATTTATTCTAAGATGAGGAATCTAACTAACGTTTCTTACAGATACATCGTTACCGAAGGTAAGTAACTTGTTCTTTACGTTACTTTTTCCAACACAGTGCTGGATGCCTAGATTCAGCACTGGGACATTTCCTGAAAACGGTTGAGAAAATGCGGTTTTCTTATTTCGATTTTTAAGGAATATTTCAAGTTTTCAAAACTCCACACTTTCACACAGGCATTTTTTTGAAAGAAAATTGTCAATGTTATTCTATGGAAGAAAAACAGGTTATCGGTTTGCAGGTAAGTAAATGACTGTGGGAGTTAATGTTCTGGGGTTAGACTCGGGGGTCCCCCAGGGTCAGTGATGCACTGAGATTGCACCCTCAGCAGCACCAGGGTGGCCGGGTGCAGAGTGTTGAGGCCCAATGTTATCCTATAGAGGATAGGGGGCTTCTGGTTGGTGGCTGTTGGCTAGCAGGCCACACTGCTGTGGGAGCAAAGCTCTTAGGGTTTAGCTCAGGGCAAGTTGGGCACCAAAGTAGCACCAAATGTGCACCCTCCGAGGCATTAGGGCAGCTCGGTGCAGGGTGCTGTTTTGAGGTCTGATGCCCTGTTTCTAATGGAGAACCTCTGGGACAAAAACACTGCAGGCTCGGGGACGAGGATCTTCTGGGTGCGACCACCACTTCGAGGGGTAAGTTGGGATGTCGTGGGTTGGTTAGGCACCATTGGTTTGGGCACACAAGGAGGGGGGGGAGTGGATCAGTTGCTGAAAGCAGCAATTGGTCTGGAGAGGCTCCCAAAGGTGGCATGCCTTTCAAGCTTCCCCTTCGTGGACCCTGCTTATCCTGGGGGAGGAGGCTTGGCTCCTCTACCCAGAATGTGCATTGTTTCAGGCCCCCGGGCGCAGCAGACCCTCGACCCAGGGGTCCAGAAACATGTCTTGTGGTGGCAGCCTAAGCAGCCACTCAGCCAGGTCACTAATAGTTGTTAGAATTTCAGGGGGCATCTCTAAGATGCCCTCTTTTGTGCATTTTACATTAAATTCCCACACTGGCATCTGTGTGAGTTTAATGTGCTAGGAAGTTTGATATCAAACTTCCCAGTCTTCAGTGTAGCCATTATGGTGCTGTGGAGTTGTTAATGACAAACTCCCAGCACCATATTCTCTTTAATGGCAGCACTACACTTACAGTGCCCTGGAATGGATTTGGGCACTGTAGGGGTACAGGGCTCATGCACCTGTACCTTCACCACTGGCATAGGGCACCCAACTAGCGGGGTAACTGATGTATGCCAGGGTAGTGGTTTGTGGGCATGGTACACAGGGATATGTGCCATGTCGACTCTTGTTCTGCACCAAGACACCCAGCATGAAAAGGCTGTGTGCGTGTGTGTGTGTGTGTCAGGGTACAGGGCCTCTAAGGGTGGCACAATAAGTGCTGCAGTCCTTGGGGGGCCTTCTGTGGTCACAGTGCCCTGGGGTACCTGTGGTACCATTTACCAGGGGCTGACATGTGGCCAGAGATGCCAATTGGGTTTCGGCTTCAATGTAGTTTTAGGGAAGGAACATAGGCCTGGGTTCTTGATTAGTAGGAGCCCAGGGCACACCCAGTCAAAGAACATCAGCAATTCAGCAAAAAGTGGGGGCATACCATGCAAGAAAGAAGGCACTTTCTCACATGCATTTACTGCCTCTATCCATCGCATACAACAATGGAATAGAAGGTATATCATACCTTCTCTTCTGTACTAAAACACAGAAGGACAGTGAAGGGAGGCTGCTGTTATGGCTCCAAAAATTTTAAACTAAAAAGAATCCCGTCAGATAGTGGCAGTGAGGATTTGTCATCGTCCTCTCGAAGGTTTCAAAATCTCGAACCATGCTCGCTCATCTCTGGAGCCACCTAAGAAATCCTCAAAGTCCTCCGGTCTGAGAACGCACCCCATCCAGATCACCACATCAAAGTGAGGCTTCTTGTAAGATAAAGGAAAATACACTATCATCCTTTTCCTCAAATACCTCCAAAACAAGGTCTGAGCCTGCTACACCGGCATCACAGGTCAGTCACTCCTTCAATAAATTTTCATCCGCTCCGTCGACTGACAAATCGTCGACTAGTTACTCAGTCAACAAAACAATTGTCAGCAAAATCGACGACTTAGACATTCACTGCAGCATCTATGCGTTCGAGGCATGTGGGCTGCTGAATTCATATCTGTGCATAGATCGCCGCCTAGTGTTGAGTCCGTATGATTGCACATTGTTGTCCTGGAAGAGTCTTCGAAGTATCCTGAGATGGGTGACTCCTCCCCTGGACCACAGTGCGCATGGGCATCCTCTCCATCCCCAGATTGTTTTTTTCCGCCATTGGGTTCGGATGCAACTATCTTAGCTCAACTTTGGAATACTTAGTTTTAGGCCAAAAGGCCTATAGTTTTCGTCGGTACAGTTACCGTTCGGTGTCGACTACTAGTTCTAGTGATCCACACCCCCTTCCAACTTTCGGACCGAATTGGTCAAAACTTCGACGCTCGATCGACTATGGAATCGAGAACTCCGTTCAAGAGGTGTCCGTTGTGCCACGCCAAGTACCCTCACATCGACGTCCACCCAGTCTGTAACAAATGCCTCTCGCCGGATCACGACGAATCGAAATGCATTGCCTGCGCGCGGTACCGATCCAAGAAAACTCTACGGAACCGACAGGCAGCAAGGCTCGAGGCGCAGCAGGCAGCGCCCGCACCCACCAACATATTCAGCACCGAGGACGAGGACGCCGAGCGTGGAAGAAATAGTTTCTAGCCCCGCTTCAGAGCATGGTTCCCGATCGGACGACGATGACTAAGAGCTCTTTCGACGTGAAGAAGCCGTCGACGAGGTAGGGGACTACGACGAAGCCTATGGGGCTGAAGAAGACAGCTCTCCCGAGGAGCTAGGCCAAACCGTCGAAACGGAGGCCGAAATTGTACTTTGTCGTCAGGCACCGGTCGAGGGATCGCCTTCGGGCCTTACCCAAGACCTAATACATGGTTCCTCGGCCCCGCCTTCCGGCCCGGCATCGAACACTGTGAAAGAGCCACTATTACCAAAGACGACCGGGTCGTTAAACCCAAACACATCCATCGCTCCAGTCCCTTCAAAATCGAAAGCGAAACTGGTGGTGGTCGGATCAAAGGCGTCGAAGCAGAAAAAAGTCCGAACGCGTACAGAGAGACTTCGGCGCCGAGCTCACCGCAGCAGACGCGGTCGACGCACAAAAGAAGCGCGCCCTCGGGCGCCACAAGGCACCGACACCTTCGGGGCCGACACCGAAGCCTGTGGCCTCCGCAGTCAAAATGGCCGCCTCGGCTACGTCGACGCCTAAAGCACCGATGCCGAAGAAGTCCTCGACTATCGATGCATCCCTTCAAACCAGTGACCCCCTTCCGACAAAAACGTCTGGGTCGGCCTCCACACCTCCTACCAAGATGCCCACCAAACCACCATCTCAGTTTGCTGTGCAGCAGGTCTCTGCATCTCTACAACGCATCCGGGACCGGGTAGCCCTCCACTCTACCTCGGGTCGCGACACTACCTCACCCTGTAGAGTGCACTCGGAGCCCACCAACATTACCTTTGGGCTGCCACCGCCATCGGCACCGAAACTCTTTCAAATTCTGACACGTGTCCTCCACACACAGTCCACCACCTCTGGCCTAACAGAACAAGACTCTTCAGGGCAACAATTTATCGACGCCGAAACTGGCAGGCTAATGCTACACAAGCGCAAAATCACGCCAGTCAGAGAAGAGGTGCAATACAAAATTCCTCTTAAACGCAAGCTACCGGCGGAGCAGGAACCAGTTCTACAAGAACACTTCCATCCCCTCCAACTAGATCCGCAGTCCTTTTCTCCTACCCCTTCTGAATCGGACCCGATGCAGGAATATGGTGGGGACGATACCATCTACCCCGGGGACGCAGATCCCGATGAAACACAAGACCCTGATCAGGCATGGGATGACCCCACGGACCAAAGTGTCGCGCCACATACTCAGGATGCGCAACTCTACAATATTAAAACGTCTCCTACAGAGGACACGGCCGCATTTAATGCCCTGATCGAGCGGGCTGCTGCTCATCACGGGGTGGAGCTACATTCTGACGCCATTGAGGAGGACTTCCTGCTTGACACTTTCGCATCTTCAGAAAAGACTGTCAAGACTGTGCCCATGCTTAAAGGGGTTCTGAAGCCTGCCAGAGACATCTTCAAAGACACCACAAGAGCCCGGGTGTTAAACCCCAGGATTGAAAAGAAATATAAGCCTGCACCTGGTGACCCTAAATACATTAGGGGTCAGTTGCCATTAGACTCTATGGTGGTTGCCAACGCTCGCAAAAGAGCCCACTCCCAGACAACTGGGGATGCTCCTCCCCCAGACAAAGAGTCAAAGGTCCTTGAAACATCGGGCAAACGTGTTGCAGCGCAAGCAGCCAATATCCTGCGCATCGCAAATACACAAGCACTCCTGGCACGTTACGACAGGTCACATTATGACACCCTAGAGTCACTGCTCCAACACCTACCAGAGGAGTATAAAGAGTCAGCGGAACTCCTCATTAGAGAAGGACAACTCCTCACTAATGCGTCCATAAAATGCGCCCTAGACGCAGCTGACACAGCGGCCAGGGCAATAAACACAAGTGTCATGCTGCGACGCCATGCCTGGTTACGCATCTCAGGCTTCAAACCCGAGATCCAAAACAATATCCTCAACTTACCAGTTAATACGGAATTTTTATTTGGCCCAGACGTTGACACTACCCTAGAGAAAATAAAAAAAGACACAGATACCGCCAAATCTATGGGGGCGCTACAAACCCAACAATTCCGTAGTTGCTCCTTTCGTCGCACTGGAAATAGGGGAACGTCAAGGGGTCACAACAATAGTATGCTAAAGGTGGCACACAAACCACCTACGACAAAACCAACAGGGGTGGATATCGTGGATCCAGCACCAAGGGCAGGGGACGTGGATATGGCAACACCAGGTCCTCCCCAAAGAACAAACAGTGACGCCCTCTCCCTACCCCCCGACCACTTCACACCTGTCGGGGGTCGACTCCAGCTGTTCCTGTCCGCATGGAAGAACATCACCACGGACAGGTGGGTCAGGGACATCATTCAACATGGGTACTGTCTGGAACTAACTTCCACTCCACCCAACATACCACCAAAGCACCGTCCTATGTCAGCCGAACACTTAGATTTACTCCAGCAAGAGGTGCTTGCTATGCTCGCAAAAGGGGCCATAGAAGTAGTGCCCATCGCCCAGCAGGGCACAGGGGTGTACTCTCTGTACTTCTTGATCCCAAAAAAGGACGGCTCGCTCAGACCTATCCTAGACCTGCGACCCCTAAACCTATATATACTATCGGAGCATTTCCATATGCTCACCCTCCAACAGGTTCTCCCACTACTCAGTCAGGGGGATTTCCTAGCTACACTAGACCTGAAGGATGCATACTTCCACATACCAATACACCCTTCACACAGGAAATACCTCAGGTTCACTATTCAAGGGAATCGCTATCAGTTCAAAGTTCTCCCCTTCGGAGTAACAACAGCACCCAGGGTCTTTACCAAGTGCCTGGCGACAGTGGCCGCACATCTGCGAAGACAAAATATTCACGTCTTCCCTTATTTGGACGACTGGCTAGTTCAGGCCAAGTCAGCACAACAATGTGCCACCCACATGTCCCACACCATTCACCTTCACGATCTGGGATTCTCACTAAATTACCCAAAATCAAGTCTCCAACCTGCGCACGTACAACAGTACTTGGGCGCAACAATCAACACTCTGGCTGCCACAGCTCAGCCAACTTTAGTGAGAATCAACAGCATGCAACTGCTGAAATCAAAATTCATACCTCAACACTCCCTTCCGGCGCGAGTGTTCATGCAGTTGATAGGCATGATGGCCTCCTGCATCTTCATAGTCCCACACGCGAGACTACATATGCGCCCGCTTCAGGAGTGCTTAGCACGTCAATGGAATCAGGCTCACGGGCAACTAAAAGACCTAGTGTTGGTGAGCGGTCGGGCATACAACTCTCTGCATTGGTGGAATCCACAAAACCTTTGCAAGGGCCGACCGTTCCAAGAGCCTGTTCCACAAATAATACTGACAGCGGACGCCTCTCTCCAGGGATGGGGAGCTCATGTACTCAATTACACAGAGCAGGGACTATGGACTACACAACAAAAGAAGATGCACATCAACCTTCTGGAACTGATGGCAATCTTCCTGGCTATGAAAGCATTCAAAGTACACCTGTGCAACAAGGTCGTGTTGATCCGGACGGACAACATGACTGCCATGTACTACATACAGAAACAGGGAGGAACACACTCTCCACAGTTGTCTCATCTAGCTCAGAGCATGTGGAAGTGGGCCATTCAGAGGAACATATTCCTCATGGCGGAACACCTCCCAGGCAAAGACAACCAGATGGCAGATCTGCTCAGCAGACACAGCCACCAGATGCACGAGTGGGAGTTACACCCCTCAGTACTCCAACCGTACTTCCAGCAGTGGGGTCATCCAGAGATAGACCTATTCGCCACAAAGGAAAACGCAAAATACCAAAGCTTTGCCGCCAGGTTCCCACATCCACAGTCGCAGGGCAATGCGATATGGATGAACTGGTCCGGCAAATTTGCGTACGCTTTTCCCCCAGCGCCGCTGATACCGCTGGTGGCATGCAAACTGCGACAGCACTCACTGACACTCATCCTGGTTGCTCCAACATGGGCATGCCAGCCATGGTACACCACCTTTCTGGAACTTTCCGTGGTGCCGCATCAAAGGCTGCGGATCAAACCCGCGCTTTTGACGCAGAACCATGGAGAAATTCAGCACCCAGATCCGCAACAGCTGAACCTGGCAATCTGGCTCCTGAAGTCCTAGAGTTTGGCTACCTAAACCTGCCACCTGACTGTATGGAGATCATTAAGGAAGCTAGGAGACCCACTACCAGAGCTTGCTATGCAGCCAAATGGAAGAGGTTTGTCATTTATTGCAACAACAACCACATTAACCCGCTAGACGCATCTATTCAGAACATAATCTGCTATCTATTACACCTATACCGATGCAATCTGGCATACACCTCAATACGTGTCCATTTAACAGCAATAGCAGCCTACCTCCAAAACAGGCAGCACCTCTCTTTATTCAGAGTGCCTGCCATCAAAGCCTTCTTGGAAGGACTTAAACGGGTGATTCCCCCAAGGCACCCCCCGGCACCGGTGTGGAACCTCAACTTGGTCCTCACCAGACTAATGGGTCCACCCTTTGAACCTCTCCATTCTTGTGAGATTCAATTCCTCACCTGGAAAGTGGCTTTCCTGGTTGCCATCACTTCCTTAAGAAGAGTTAGTGAACTCCAGGCACTAACCATTCAGGAGCCATTTATACAAGTTCACGCAAACCGGGTCGTACTACATACCAACCCCAAGTTCATGCCTAAAGTAATATCGCAGTTCCACATGAACCAAACCATTGAACTGCCGGTTTTCTTCCAAAACCCTCAAAATGTCGCTGAGAGGATGCTCCACACACTAGATTTCAAAAGGGCCCTCATGTACTATATTGACAGAACTAAGAACTTTAGGAAGACTAAACAACTCTTCGTTGCCTTCTCTCCACAACACAAAGGCAACGCCATTTCCAAAGCAGGTATAGCCAGATGGATCGTTAAATGTATCCAAATTTGTTATCAAAAAGCTACACGCACATTAACGATTCCTCCACGAGCCCACTCAACACGGAAGTTAGGGGCGTCCATGGCTTTCCTGGGAAACATTCCTTTCCAAGAAATATGTAGAGCAGCCACATGGTTCACTATACATACATTTACCAAACACTACTGTGTAGATGTACACTCAAAACAGCAGGCTGCTGTAGGACAGGCTGTTCTCAAAACTCTTTGTTCGAGGCATATGAGCTGCAGATTGTACACTTAGCATAGATCGCCATCTGGTGTTGGGCCCGGATGTTTGCAGTTTGTTTTTCTTCTTGGACAGTCTTTGGAAGTCACGAGTTTGGTGACTCCTCCTTCGGTCCGTACTGCGCATGGGCTTCGGCTCCATCCTCAGATTGTTTTTTTCCGCCATCGGGCTCGGATGTGATACTTCGTGCTCCGGCTTCGAACTTCTACGGTTCCAGCCTCGACGGAAAATCCTCGATTCTTCGAGTTCCTTCATCATCTTCATCTCTCGAAGCGGCACTTTCTCCATCCTGTTCATCGACACCGGCCTTCGGGCCCTCCGCGACTCCGGTCCCGGCCGATGGAAAGGACTCCGTTCAAAAAGTGCCCAAAATGTGGGTCTAAATTTCCCCACATCGACCTCCATCAGGTGTGTAACCTTTGCCTCTCTCCGGAACACGAGGCTAGAGACTGCCCCGCCTGCAAGTCTTTTCGATCGAAGAAGACCATCCGAGATCGAAGAGCTCGACGCACCATGGCGCACTCATCCTCCGCAGCTCCACCGGACATCTTCGGAGACGACGCCGAAGCTTCGGGGCAAACACACACCGAACAGGAGGAAGACGTCGTCAGCGCTTCCGAGGCCGACGACTCCGATGTGGAGGACATTACACCAGCGCAGCGGGCCGTGAGTAATATGCCCCCTCCTACCCCCACGCTGAAAACCAAAGAGACTCGGGTTACTCCCTCGCCTGCCGGCCTGGGCAAAACCAAAACTTCGATCACCCCACCTTCGGGCCCGGTGTCGAAGCTCCCAAAGTCTCATGGCAGCTCGGGATCGAGCCAGCCGACACCCGGTGCCGAAAAACAGCATCCGGCACCGAAGACTGCAAAATCCAGCTCGACTCCGAAACCACCGGTGCCGAAGCCTGGACACTCGGTGCCGACCAAACACAAACACAAATCTGTCGGCACCGATGCTCCGGCGCCGAAACATCATTCGACGCCGAAACACCCGGAGACCTCAAAAAAGCATGGCGCACACAGACCATCGAAACCCCCGGTTCCGAAATCACCGGTGCCGACAGACGACTCGACACCATTGGCTCTGTTTACACCAGACCCTTTACAAAAGACTTTGTCCAAAGATCCTAAGACTGGGCTTTTGACTTTAACTACCAAGAAAAGACGCCTTGATGCTCCGGCTCCTCCTCCTCCTCCTCCACCCAAAAGGAAGGACTCTGCTTCTCCCCTCAGAGTGCCCTCCCCACTACCGCCTCCCCTACCCCCTCCACCTCCTCCACCACCTCCACCTCACAGGTCTCCGCCACCTGTACCTCACTACGATCCGACCCCATCCCCAGATCCGGATGATGGGGATCCGGACAATTACCCGGCGGACGCCCCAATGGATCCCACTCCACCAGGGACCCCAGATCCATGGGAGGATTACAATAACCCTGATATACCCAATGTACCTCAGGACGACTTATACCCATCAAGACCGTCTCCTCCAGAGGACTCCTTAGGGTTTCACCATTTAGTGCAGAGAGCAGCACACTACCATGGGGTGGACATGCACAGTGAACCAGTAGAAGAAGACTTCCTACTGGATACATTTGATATACAAGACAAATCCACTTCCATTTTACCCATGCTTAAGGGTGTCACCAAGCACGCTACAGAGGTGTTCAAAGACCCTGTCAGAGCCAGAGTACTGAACCCTAGAATAGAGAAGAAGTATAAGGCGGCACCCACAGACCCTGCTTACATCAAGGGCCCTGCTCCCCTAGATTCCCTAGTTGTCTCCACAGCTAGAAAGCGGGCTAACTCCCAATCCTCAGGAGATGCCCCACCGCCAGACAAAGAATCTAAACTTCTGGACGCGTCTGGTAAACGCACCGCCTCCCAAGCTGCGAACATGTGGCGCATTGCAAACACACAAGCACTGCTTGCGCGATATGATAGAGCACACTATGACGAACTAGAGGCTCTTATGCAGCACCTTCCAGAAAAATACAAGCACAAGGCTCATGACCTGATACAGGAGGGTAAACTAATTACAAACACCTCCATTAAGTGTGCCCTCGATGCAGCCGACACTGCTTCTAGGGCCATAAATACCAGTGTCCTGCTTCGTCGCCACGCCTGGCTCAGGATCTCAGGTTTCAAGCCTGAAGTCCAGGCATCCATACTCAATCACCCCTTTGACCAGGAAACACTCTTTGGGCCAAAGGTAGACGAAGCGCTCGAAAAGATGAAGAAAGACACAGACACAGCAAAGTCTATGGGGGCACTCCAAACACAAGCCTCCAAACGTTCCTTTCGACGCTCGTCCTTTCGTGGCACAGGCAGAGGCTCCTCCACCGACAACGCCTCTACCTCCTACAAGTCCCCTCCTCAAAATACCTTTTCAAAGGGCAATCAGAGAGGTGGTTACAGGGGTAACAACAATAAGGGCAGGGGCAAAACCAACAACACCCGTTCTGCCACCCCCCCCCGCACAATGACTCCCCTCCGCTCCCCCCAGACCATTCCACTCCGGTCGGGGGCAGACTACAAAACTTTATCCACGTATGGGAGTCCATAACATCGGACAAATGGGTAACCCAAATCATTCGGTCAGGGTACTGTCTCGAACTAACATCTACCCCACCCAATATCCCACCAAGGCACCGTCCAATGTCTCAAGAACATTCCACACTGCTCAAACAAGAGGTACTCTCACTCCTCCAAAAACACGCTATAGAGCAGGTTCCCGTCAATCAACAAAATCTAGGGGTCTACTCCCTATATTTCTTAATACCAAAGAAAGACGGGACCCTCAGACCCATTCTCGACCTCCGGCCTCTAAATGCCTACATACACTCAGACCATTTTCACATGGTCACCCTACAGCAAGTCCTCCCACTCCTCTGCCAGGGAGACTTTCTCACAACCTTGGATCTGAAAGACGCATACTTTCACATTCCAATACACCCCTCTCACAGGAAATACCTCAGGTTCGTGGTGGACGGGCAACATTACCAATTCACGGTTCTCCCCTTCGGGGTCACCACCGCACCGCGGGTGTTTACCAAATGCCTAGCAGTAGTAGCAGCACACCTCAGACGTCAACACATTCACGTCTTCCCTTACCTGGACGACTGGCTGATAAAAGCCGCGTCCTACGACCAATGTGTGCAGCATACAAACAGCACCATCCAACTGCTCCACCAGCTAGGCTTCACGGTGAACTACCAAAAGTCCCACCTCATACCATCTCACACAAAGCAATATCTCGGGGCCACTATAGACACCTCCAAGGGTATTGCCTATCCAAACTCAGCCAGAATCACAAGCATTCAAGCCTTACGCAAAACATTCCTTCCTCAACACTCTCTTCCAGCAAGAGTGTTTATGAAGCTCATAGGAATGATGGCGTCTTGCATCTTCATAGTGCCCCATGCAAGACTCCACATGCGTCCACTTCAAGAGTGCCTAGCACAACAGTGGAACCAGGCCCAGGGTCAGCTGACGGATCTGGTGTTGGTGGACGGCCGCACACATCACTCTCTGCAGTGGTGGAACACCACAAACCTTTCCAAAGGGCGGCCGTTCCTGGACCCGGTTCCTCAGGTGATTCTAACAGCGGATGCATCGCTCTCCGGCTGGGGAGCGCACCTCCTACACCTCACCATGCAAGGTCTATGGACGCCACAGCAAAAATCGCTCCACATCAACCACCTGGAGCTCTTGGCGATCTTTCTAGCCCTAAAATCTTTCCAAAAACAGATTTCGGGCAAAGCAGTCCTCATTCGCACAGACAATATGACTGCGATGTATTATATTCAAAAACAGGGGGGGACACACTCTCCCCAGCTCTCCCGCTTAGCCCAGAGCATATGGAGATGGGCAATTCCCCAAAACATCTTTCTCCTGGCACAGCACGTTCCAGGCGTACAAAACACCATGGCAGATCTGCTCAGCAGACAAACACAACAACTACACGAATGGGAACTGCATCCACAAGTTCTTCACCCATTCTTCCAACAGTGGGGGCATCCTCAGATAGACCTCTTCGCCACCCACGAAAACAAAAAATGCCCAAGCTTCGCCGCCAGATACCCACACCCATTGTCCAAGGGCAATGCGATATGGATGAACTGGTCAGGCAGATTTGCATACGCCTTTCCACCTCTCCCACTAATTCCATTAGTGGTCAGGAAGCTACAACAGCACTCCCTCACACTCATTCTGGTAGCTCCGACGTGGGCCAGGCAGCCGTGGTACACCACGCTACTACAACTGTCAGTGGTACCACATCAAAAATTGCATCTATCCCCATGCCTCCTAACCCAGAACCATGGAGAAATCAGGCACCCGGACCCAGCTCAGCTCAACCTGGCGATCTGGCTCCTGAAATCCTAGAATTCGGATACCTTAACCTTCCCCCTGATTGCATGAACATCATCATGGAAGCCAGACGCCCTACCACTAGAGCATGCTATGCCGCAAAGTGGAAAAGATTCGTAATTTACTGCCGTAACAATACAATCAACCCTCTAGATGCATCCATACAGCACATAATATGCTATCTGCTCCATCTTCACAGGTGTAACCTGGCATATTCATCCATACGCCTACACCTAGCAGCGATCGCTGCCTATCTACAAAACAGGCAGCATTTATCACTCTTCAGAGTGCCCGCTATTAAAGCCTTCATGGAAGGCCTTAAACGAGTAATTCCTCCCAGGGCACCACCTTCCCCTGTATGGAATCTAAATTTGGTTCTTACACGTCTAATGGGTCCGCCCTTCGAACCAATGCACAAATGTGAGCTACAGTTTCTCACCTGGAAAACAGCTTTCCTTGTAGCTATCACTTCCCTTAGAAGGGTTGGTGAAATACAGGCGTTCACCATACAGGAACCCTACATACAAATGCATCACAGCAAGGTCATACTTCGCACAAATCCGAAGTTTCTGCCCAAAGTCATTTCCCCCTTCCACCTCAATCAATCAGTGGAATTACCTGTCTTCTTTTCGCAACCCCAATCTGTTGCAGAAAGGGCCTTACACACGCTCGATGTAAAAAGGGCGTTACTATACTACATACAAAGAACGCAACCCTTCAGGAAGACTAAACAATTGTTCGTTTCCTTCTCTCCACCACATAAAGGCAACCCCATTTCAAAATCAGGGATAGCTAGGTGGATTGTAAAATGCATACAAATTTGCTATCAAAAGGCAAAGAGAACATTATCTGTTCCCCCTAAAGCCCACTCTACAAGAAAGTTAGGGGCTTCTATGGCTTTTCTAGGGAATATACCCTTAGATGACATCTGCAAGGCAGCCACATGGTCTACACCGCACACCTTCACAAAACACTACTGTGTAGATGTGCATTCCAAGCAGCAAGCTAGGGTGGGCCAGGCTGTACTAAAGACACTTTTTCAAACAGCTGCAACGGATACCGGTGGTCGCCGCTAGGGTTGGGTACTGCTATATAATCTATGCTAAGTGTACAATCTGCAGCTCATATGCCTCGAACGGAATATGCTACTTACCAGTATGCATCTGTTCTTGGCATGTAGAGCTGCAGAGTTGTACACGCCCACCCGCCTCCCCGGCTACCTGTATCCGTTCCAGTACATCTTATTTAGATACAACACATGGGTTTCTCACTGTTATTACTACGCTCCATCATTTCCCTGTTGGCGAAAAACAATCTGAGGATGGAGCCGAAGCCCATGCGCAGTACGGACCGAAGGAGGAGTCACCAAACTCGTGACTTCCAAAGACTGTCCAAGAAGAAAAACAAACTGCAAACATCCGGGCCCAACACCAGATGGCGATCTATGCTAAGTGTACAACTCTGCAGCTCTACATGCCAAGAACAGATGCATACTGGTAAGTAGCATATTCCTTCAGACTGCTGCAGCTGGCACGGGTGGCCGCCGCTAATAGGAGGTACTGCTGTGTATTCTATGCACAGATATGAATTCAGCAGCCCACATGCCTCGAACTGATTATGCTACTTACCAGTATGCATCTGTTCTTGGCATGTAGGGCTGCTGACATTCATATCGCCCACCCTCCTCCCCGGCGCCTGTCGAAGCTGCAGCTCTCAGAATTACTGTATAGCATGGTCATCACTTCCTGTATCTACTCCATAAATGCCACAATGGCGAAAAAACAATCTGGGGATGGAGAGGATGCCCATGCGCACTGTGGTCCAGGGGAGGAGTCACCCATCTCAGGATGCTTCGAAGACTCTTCCAGGACAACAATGTGCAATCATCCGGACCCAACACTAGGCGGCGATCTATGCACAGATATGAATGTCGGCAGCCCTACATGCCAAGAACAGATGCATACTGGTAAGTAGCATATTCAATACCCTCTAGGATTTCACGATTTGCGAAATAATTGTGAAATCTGCACTTTTGTAAAAAGGCCTTTTTTTTTTTTTTTTTTTTTTTTTTTTTTTTATATAAAAGTGCACGCAAATTCAGGGCTTGGCAGCTGAGCGGCAGAAAGTTGCAGCAGTCCTGTCTCCTGCAAGAAATGCCAAGAAAGTAACTATGGAGACCAGAAAGTAACTATGGGCCAAGAATGTTAATTTTAAGAACCGGAATAATGCCTTTTGTGTGCAACGCGTGCAGGGCAATTCCTGCATTGCGTTCTCAGCAACAACATGCAGACACCAAGAGGGGCTTTTTTTTTTTATTGTCTTCTCCTGTTGTGTTGAAGATAAAGGCCAAGTTAAGGGGCCATCAGGCAGCTCCTGATAGAGTATCCTGACTGGATGTGGCCGGGAAACTCACTTAAATACAAATGCAGCAGAGGGGAAACAAAAGAACACAGCTTGTTATCTCTTCACAGGTGCTTAAGAGATGCATGCTTTTGACGTTTTTCAGTCCTTATGTAAGTAAGTGCATGCACTGTAAGAACGTGAGATATGTTGGTCTAAGTATTTACAAAAATAATTTAAGTAGTGCTTTTTTTTTCTATATGTAGCGCTGTTTATCCCAGTGCAGGATGTCGGAGCGCTTTCCAGAACATACACTTTAGATATTGATAATAAATCATGTAAGTGTGTAAATCAATGTTCAAGATGTTACATGAGTCAGTGAGGGTTATAAGGTGTAGGAGTTGCATGTCCTTCACAGCTCACTGTGCTCTATTAGAAGAATTATAATTTATGAACTGCAATCAACAAAAGGATCTGTGTGTTAAAAGCAGTAACGTGACTAAAATAAAAATCTCATCTACATGTTATGTGATGTGCTTTGTAGGAGACACATTAACCTTCTATACTACTTGGATGAAAATCTGGGACTGCACAAAACACAGATCTCTCCAACAAATACTTTAACATCCAGAGTTATCGCACCATTATTATTCCCTGAGTTTTACTGGGCACCTCTGTAGCAGATGCCTTTAACACCATGAAATATTTTAAAATGCAGACTTTCAACCAATTAAGCAGTAGAGATTTACGGTCATGCTACTCCTTGTTGCCAATTTCTTGGTGGCAAGGCTTTGAAAAAACAAAAATATTAGTTGAGGCCCAAATTTTGCATGGATTGCTCCAGGTTTTTTTTGGCCCAAAGCAAAATCAAATTTGTTAAATCTCATAAAGCCATTAAATGTACTCATGATATACCTGCTAAACGTGTGAGGATTTAATATCTGATGTCACTTCCATAGAGCTCATTCCTGTGATCCCATGTGCATTGTTTCACGTCCTGGTGTCATGTGCTATGGTGGCACGTGCCATGATGTCACTTGCAAACTACCTAGCTTGGTTAGTCCCCCACTTCTTTTATCTAGGACTTGTGCGCTGGAGGAGTGGTGGTGGAAGGTGGGTTTGAGGGGGCGGGGGGCGTCCAGTTAGTATAATTAAATGGGCAACTTGTTGTTTACTGCGCAGTTTGTTGTATGAGCAGTCGTTAGAGAATCTAATTACACCAAACCATGGTGTGGGCTTGTAGGCCGGGTCGGTGGTGGGATAGTGGAAGGGTTAATGCCACTGGTCAGGGTAGGTGTTCCTTTACCCTGTTCTGGGGCGAGAGTAGAGAAGAAACCGGGAGCAGCGTTGGGCACCAATAAATCCTCTCTCCTTGTTTCGGGACGCAGCAGGAGTGCATTTAGTTTTGCAAGAGTCTTAGACTATCGTGGGCATGCCAATTTGAAAGTTGAGTTTAATTGGCCCTGGGATCTTTATTTCCCTTGGCAATCTTGATCCCGCGAAAGTCAGTCCCGCAAGTTCTCTGGCTGCCAGCAACATCAGAAAACGTTGCTGCCAGTCATTACAGACACTTTAAACATGCCTGTTTGAACGTGGAATTCTATAACTGCCACAACCAGTGTAATTACCACACTGTCCATGACGTCCACCTTCTCGGTGACTACCTCTTCGTAGACTGTCTATGCTCAAGATAACATCTACCTCGTCAACAGCGGCATTGCAGTCAACGAGGCCGACAACTGTCCTGTCAACGGCAACACCAGATTCAGTGTTGTCGTCACGTGAACCACAGTCCACGTGACATTCACGTCGATGAGACCAAAAATTTCAGAAAAACGAAAGCAAGCGAAATCCAAACCATTTATACCTGCTTACACTTGTCCAAGCAAGGTGTCAGCATTGCCAACCACTGACCTGTTCGATGAGGATGACTGACGATGGTACCTTTGGCATAGCGCACAGCTCCTCTGAATTGCACTTCATATGTCAGGAGGATGACTGATGAGGGGGAATATTACGAATAGGGGTACTACGTCCCTCAGGAACAATTCCATCATTGGTATCAGCAAGAATTGATGTCTGTCTTCGTCATTGGTGGCTGACCTACAGTTCATGTTGATTGACTATAGAAGGCGTTTCCTGTAGGAAAGTGCTCCTTTTTGCATGGTTATCCCCCAGTTTTTGCCTGGCACTAGATGCACATTGACTTGATGTGCCCTGGGTCCCTGCCAATCGGGTTCCTAGGGCATGTGTTTTCCCCCAGAGGTGTACCTTTGTACCCACAATTGGCACCTTGCTGGCCACAGGTAAGCCCCTTGTAACAGGTACCATGAGTACCAAGGTGTGAGAAAGTGGCTCTGTATATACTGTTCCTTAATAGGTACAGGGTGTACAGAGTCCACAGACCCCAAGGGTTTAACAGAGGTTAAAGTTAGATATAACCTTACTCTCCAAAGTGGTAGCCTGGTCGAGCGGTAAGGCAGTATCAGAGGACGTGTAAAGCATTTGTTGTACACACTCAGTCAGCAAATGGTTCCACACACTAAATAACTGAACTCTAGGCCAATGGTTTGTATATAAAAAATATATGCTTTTATTTTAGAACCAAGACTTGGAATTAAAATATACTTTCTCGACAGGAGATGTTTCATAAAAATACTTTTGTATATGCAATAGACTTTTTAGTAAACGGTTACAGATAGTTGCAGTAGGCAACTCTATTTCTAAACACAATACATTGAGCTCAATGATAAATTCAAATTATATGCAACAGATTACTTTTTAGATTACTTTTGTAATTTCAGGCTTGGATCCTAGATCCAGTCCTGGGTCAGTTCTCAGAATCAGCTGTTCAAAGTCGACTTTGGTACTGTAATGATTTTTAACTAATATTTAGCTATTTCAAAAGTGAGCACTTAGAAAATATTTCGGAGCAAACAATCAATGATTCCCTATGGAAGGAAATGTAGGTTACAGGTACAGTAGGTTATCGTTACTTTTGTAATCCAGTACTGGGTGTCTAGACTCAGTACTGGGACCTTTATCCAAAACAGCTAAGTAATTACGTTTTCAGATGTTATACGATTTTTGAGGAATATTTAGAAATTGCAGAAATCAACATTTAGAAGAAATTTCATAGAAAAGCAGTCCATGGTTTCCTATGGAAGAAAAATGAGTTAAAGGTAAGTATAGTTTTGGGCACTTTTCAGAGTCAGTGCTGGGCACCAAGATCCAGCACTGGGAGCTCACCTAAGAGCAGGTGAGTAAATTCTTTTTTGGTAGTCGGCTGATTTTTGGTGAATATTATGAGTTTTGAAAAGTTCACACTTAGAAGAATTTCCAAGAAATAGCCAGTCAATGTTACCCTATGAGGAAAATGAAGTTCGCGGTTTAAGGGTAAGTTCTCGACTGGCAGAGTTGAAATTCTGGGCATAGACTCGGGGGTCTCCCAGTGTCAGGTAGGTACAGTCAGTTCACCCTCAGCGGTTTCAGGACGGCCGGGTGCAGAGAGTTAGGCCCAATGTTATCCTATGAGGGATAGGGGGGGCCTGGGTTGGTGGCTGCTGTCGGGCAAGCCACGCGGCTGTGGGAGCTGGGCTCCTGGTCACTTACTCAGGGCAAGTGGGGAAGTAGGTTAGAGTAGAGTTTTCACTGCCAGTGCCACTCGGGCGGCTGGCTGCAGGGTGCTTTTGAGCCGTCGGGCGCTCAATTGATTTCTATGGGAATTCTCCGGTTTGGAAAAAGACTGCAGGCTCGGGGACGAGGACTCTTCGGGTGCCTCCACCACTTTGATGGGTAAGTTGGATAGTTGGAGGATAGGTAGGTACCCCGGGATTGGGCACAGTGGGGCGCCGGGTGCAGGGGTGCCTTTTGATGTCAGAAATCTTACCCTCTTGTTGATCGTGGTTGGGGTGGCACTCTGTTCTGAGGCTGCAAGCTTCTTCAGGATAGTCGAGGGGGGTCCTTGGGTGCCGGACTCGGGGTCACAGTCACCGTGGGGTAGTCCTCGTGGGTTTAGTTCACTCCGGCACCGGCCAGGCTTGGCGGGTGCACAGTGGGCTGGGATCGCGGTTCCGGGCTGCTGCCAGGGGTGAAAGGTAGGTTCTGAGTAGAGCCTCTACTCATGGGAGTCCCAGGGGATCAGAGTTCAAAGGCAGCCAGGTCCTCCGGGGTTTCTGAGGTTGCTGGCCACAAGAGATGCCGGGTTTGGAGCAGGAGCAAGTTCGAGGTCGACAGGCCGGTAGGGCTGAGGCCAAAGCAGTTGGTGTCTCCCTCTCCTTTGCAGCTGCAGGGCAGGTCTTCTTTTCTTCTCGCTCTTCTTGTAGTTTCGGAATCTGGAATCTGGGGAAGGAAGGTTCAGGGCGCCCCTAAATACTAGATTTAGGGCCGTTACAGGTAGGTGAAGGCCAGGGACCAATGGGTCCTTGTCCTGGGGTGGGTACACCCCCTATCCTGCCCCTCTCCTGTGGGAGGGGGGCAGTAGCCTAATCCTGATAGGGTAGGGCCTCCCATCTTCAAGATGGCGAGAGCCCGGAGATGTGCTTCACCTCACCTCCCCCACCTGAGGGGTGGGGTTGACAGGCTGGCACATCCCCTGTCCTTGTATGGGGTTTCCGGCCAAGGTTCCCGCCAGAGTGGGGGGTTGCAGTGGCCTGGGGAAACTCCTAGAGGCGGCAGGCCTTTAAAGCTTCCCTTTGCTCATCCTGGGAGAGGAGATCTATCACCTCACCCAGGATGTGCATTGTTGCAGGCCCGGGAAAGCAGGGGCTCTCCCAGCCAGGGGTCCAGCAACGTGTCTGCTGTGTGGCAGCCTGGGCAGCCTCCGAGCAGACGTGGATGGTAGGTTAGTTATAGGAGGGCATCTCTAAGATGCCCTCTGGGGTGCTTGGTACATTAAATCTCACACTGGCATCAGTGTGGGTTTAAGGTGCTGAGAAGTTTGATACCAAACTTGCCAGTCTTTAGTGTTGCCATTATGGTGCTGTGGAGCTCGTATTTGACGAGCTCTCAGCACCATGTACTCTTAAATGGCAGCACTGCACTTACAGTGCCCGGGAATGGACCTGGGTACTGTAGGGGCACAGGGCTCCTGTGCCCACACCATGGGCATAAGGCACCCAGCCAGAGGGGTGACTGATATATGCCTTGGCAGTGTGGGTGTTGGGCATGGCACACAGGGATGTGTGCCATGTCGACTCTTCATTTTGTCCTGCACCCAGACACTCATCCTGCAAAGGCAGTGTGTGTGTGTAAGGGTACAGGGCCCCTAAGGGTGGCACAATGAGTGTTGCAGCCCTTAGGGGCCTTCCCTGGTCACAAGGCCCTGGGTACCATTTACTTGGGGCTGACATGTGGCCAGGGTTTGCCAATTGGGAGTTTGTGTGTTTAAGGAAGGAACATAGGCCCTGGGCACCTGAATGGCAGGAGTCCAGGGTACACTCAGTCAAAGTACATTCAGCAATTTAGCAAAAAGTGGGGGCATACCATGCAAGAAAGAGGGCACTTTCTCACACAAGGGCACGGTGACCATGGCCTTTAAGGGCTACAGCGCCCATTGTGACATCCTTAGGGTCCCTGCACCCTAACACCTACTTTAGGAAAGTGCCCCTTTTTGCATGGTTGCCCCCACATTTTGTCTAATGTTGAAGTACTTTGACTGAGTGGGCCCTGGGTTCCTGCTAACTAGGTACCGAGTGCCGATGTTCTCTAAACTGTACTGTTGCAAAACCCAGTTGGCAACTCTGGTCACATGAAAGTCCCTTGTAAAAGGCACCACAGGTACCAAGGGCACTGTGACCGGGGAAGGCCTCTAACAGCTGCAGCACTTATTGTGCCACCCTTAGGAGCCCTGTACCATTATATACACACTGCAATTGCAGGCTGCATGTTTTGGTGCAGAACAATGTGAAGAGTCAACATGGCACACATCCCTGTGTGCCATGCCTACAAGCCACTGCCTTGGCATAGATCAACTACCCCTCTAGCTGGGTGGACTATACCAGTGGTGAGGGTACAGGTGCATGAGCCCTGTACCCTTACAGTGTCTAAGTCAATTCTTAGACGTAAGTGTAGTATTGCCATAAGAGCATATGGTCTGGTATTTTGTCATTACGAACTCCACAGCACCATAATGGCTTTACTGAAAACTGGGAAGTTTGTTATCAAACCTAGCCCATTAAACCCACACTGATGCCAGTGTGGAATTTAATGAAAAATGCACTGAGGGCAACTTAGAAATGCCCCCTGAAAAGCGACCTAACTAGTTTCCTTGCTGATTTGCTGCTCAGAAGCTGCCACCACAAGACATGTTTCTGAACCCCTGGGTCGAGAGCCTGCCGATCTCGGGGCCTTGAAACCACGCACATCTTGTGATGAGGTGCCAAGCCTCCTCCCCCAAAATGGGCTGGGTCCCAAGGGGAAGCTTCAAAGGCTTGTTGCCTTTGTGATTCTACCCCAGCTGTTTGGTGCTCCTCCTAGCAACTAGCCCCCACTGGTTCTGATCCCCCATTTTGGGGGGAGAATCAGCAGGACAACCAAGTTAGGAGGAGAGGTGTGCCCACTTTTGCCAACCCCACCCCACAGGTGGGGGAAGCGAGGTGAAGCAGAACTCTGACCCGCCATCTGGAAGCTGGGCGGGGGACCCAGCCAACCAGAGTGAGGCTTATGCACCCTTCACACTGGAGGGTGACATAATGGCGGGTGTACCCACTCCAAGCAGGGGACCCATTGGTCCTGACCTGTACCTACCTGAAACACCACTAAATTTAGGGGCAACCCTGAACCTTGCTTCCTCAGACAAGAACCGAAGAGCAGTGCTGAAGAGGAGGATACCCACTGACTTGGTCTGTCCTGAACGTGACCTGCTGCAGCGAAATCCCGGTGTGTCCTGCAATCAGCCCCCAAGAACCCGGAGAAACTGCTCTACATTCCCAAACCAGACTGTGTCTCGTGAGCACCAGATTTGCTCAGTCAGACTCTGGGTCCAGCTAGATCCATCAGTCTGCACCGGACACCCTCGGCCCAAGTTTGAATGGCCTAACACCCAGAGTCTCAGCGCTTTTTTTTATTTATTATAAATTTATTTTATTTTTTCCTCGCCCCTCCCCCAAGTCTCCAGCCGACACCTGCAGCTTTAATCCAGAGGGTCCCCTTGACCAGGAGCTGGTAAGAAATCCTGACGTCCAGGGACAACCCTGCACCCGACGCCCAATGGCCTTGGGTGGCCCACGATTGTGTCGAGGCAACACCCAAAATCCCAACTTAGCTCTCCAAGTGGTGGTTGCATCCAGAAGATCTTCGTCCCCGACGCTGCAGTGCTTTTACAAACCAGAGAATCCTCATTGAAAGTAACAGGGCACCAAACGCCAAATCAGCACCCTGCACCCATTCACCCTAATGACGCTGTGGGTTCATCTTTGCCCTGAACTTAATTCTAGGAGCTTTGCTCCCACAACCTTGAGGCCTGCTCATGCCCAGCCGTCAACAGGATGTCCCTTATACCCCCTTGGATAACATTGGGCCTAAGCACTCTGCACCCAGCTGCCCTTGTGCTGCTCCCATAAGTCTGCATTGACTGCTTTTTAGTGAAAAATCATGTGTGGAGAACCTTAAACTACATATGTGTAAAACTGAATTACCTACCTTTTGTCTAGGAAATGTCCCGGTGTGATATCTAGGCATATCACACTGATCAGCAAAGTAACAAAATAACCCAAGAAGTAACGTACACAGTAATCTACAAAGAAACTGAAACGTAATTTTGACTGTTGACTTACTTGTAAATCAACCAACTGCATTAAACCTGCATTCAACTGTAATTCACTGCATAAATATTGCAAAATATTATTATGCTAGCCTGTACCTGGATTGGCTTAGTTCTAGAAGATAAAATATAAGTAAATAATGTTTTAGTCAAACAAATTGGTCTGAGTTCAGTCTTTGAGTGTGACATTTCTTGCCTGAGTGAGTAGAACAATTGCTAAACACTACCCTCTGATAAAGCCTTACTGCTCACCCACACTACCACACATAGTGTAAGGTATTATCTACTTTTACTTCTGCCTACTTTTGGGGATGCACTGTATTCTGTGCACACTATACATTACAGTTGTATAATATATATATACAGAGCCAGCTTCCTTTGGGCCCCAGGCAGTTCATTGCAGGTATGGGGCACAGGGATGTATGCCCATGTTCACTCTCCTTGGAGGCCTTCCCTCTTCAGTGCCCTTGGTACCCATGGTACCTTTTACCAGGGGCTTACCTGTGACCAAATATGTGCCAAATTTGAATACAAAGGTACAGTCTTGGGAAAGAACACAGGCCCTGGGAACCTGATTGGCAATAGGAGTTCAGCATTCCTGCTGTACAAAAAATAACCGTTTGGTTTCATTTACTAGAGAAAACATTTGCTCCATGCATAATAAGAATCTAACCCACATACAGGGTGTACATGACCCCTGACTTAACTTTTAATTAATTAATACCATTGCCTTGGGGGGAGTTGGGCAGTAATGTTTCTCAGTTAATATTTTTAACTCAGTTGTAATAAATATATATCTAAAGCATTGGGTGGGAGAATACATTTACAGACATCACATTTTTCATTGCAGTGGCCAAAAACGTCTCCACTAACATGCTGTTTCTGATGGATACATCTGCCTGTGGATTCCTCACCTTATGAATATCCACTCTGCACCAGCATTCCGGAATTTTTCGTAGCCCTCTGCACCAGCATTCCGGAATTTTTCGGGGCATCTATGCACCGACTAGGTCGTCTCAGCGTCATGGCTCCGCACGCTGCTCCGCATGACGTCACCGGAGCCATAAGAAGACCATATCGGCGTGATGACATCAGTTCCTTTTTTTCCGCGCTACAAGCTAACGGATTTTCTGTGACTCTCCTGTCTTTCAACTGCTTATTTGTTTCGAGACTTTGTTTTTGTTTCAACTATGTCTGTTCCTAGGAAGTCTGATTTCAAGCCCTGCAAGGAATGCAGAGGTCACATGTCCATTACTGACCCGTATGATGACTGTCTGTGGTGCCTCTCCAGTGATCACGACGTCGAAGGTTGTTCATCCTGTAGAAAAATAAACCCTAAGGCGCTGAAGGAGAGAGAGGCCAAACTCTACATGTCCAAGGTGAGAAAGGAGAAAAGAGGTCGTAAGAGCCAAGTCGAGGTCGTCGACTTCGCATGGATCCAAGAGACGGCACAAGAAGAAGACATGGGTCTCGACATCGATTGTCCAAGTCTCGAGCTTCAAAGTCGCCTTCTCCTCGACGTTGTACCAAGGATGTTAATTCTCCTTCACCTTCTAAGTCTCCACAGGCTTCTCCAGGCCGGTCTCCTGTTTTGGGTTTTCTAGTGCAGTCTCTGGCGCCGGTTGTTTCTCCGGCTTCGAATGGGGATTCGAATCCGGTAGAGGAAGAGTTTCTTGCTGCTTCTGTGGCTCCACCTGTTACTCCAGTGGATCCGACTCCGGAGACTCTTAGTAAGGAAGTCGAACCGGCACAGTTTCCTTCGTTCCCGGCGCCGGGATCAGATCCGTTGCACTTCATGAATGCGATGTATGGTATTTTTACCAGAGCCACATGCCCCTCTGGAGCACCTTCGGGTCCCATGGGCCTTTGGCATTTAATTTGGGTGTGCCTCAGCATTTTCCTCCGGCCCCCTTTATGCTTTATATGCCGATGGCGCCGTCATGGCAGTATCCGGCGCCAAGGGTGTCCACGCCGCTTGGGCAGTCTCCGCTCCATCTGGCGTCCCCTCTTCCAGAGTTCGTTCGTAGCAAGTCCCTGTCACGGAGCCTCCTTCGATGCCGTTGCCGGATCCGTCGACGCCACGGATGGCGCCGCCGCAGCCGAGGATCCGTTCGAGAAGGGAAGCTCAAAGGCTGATTGAAGAGGAGCAATATCGGGCTGGTGACGTAGAGGAAGGAGAGATTTAGGAGTCTGAGGACTTATTGGAAGATTTGTGTGAAGCAAGTGGTTTGGATGTCTCTTTGGAAGGGGACTTTACTTTACAGAAGGCTTATTCTTCGAAGGATGTAGTTCCTTATGTTATCAAGAAGGCAAGCTGAACTGTTGAACCTATAGCTTCCTATGGCTGAATATAATCCTAATCTTTTAACGGAGGTGCTTCATTCTCCTTCTGCTGTGGTGGAACCTCATTTGCCATTCAATGATGCTCTGACAGCCTATATTGGAGGTCTAGAGTAATCCCCTTTCTACTCCTGCGGTTTCTAGATCTTTTTCTAGGAGATATAGGCCGGCACCAGGAGACCCTGATTTCCTGTCTTCTCACCCGTCACCTCAAAGTCTGGTAGTTCAAGCTTCTTGTTCGAAGCAGTCGGTTGGCTCTTTCCCTCAAGCACCGGGTGATAGAGATTCAAAAAAGCTTGAGCAATCGGCAAAGAAAGTATTTTCTTCGGCCAGTATGGCATTAAAGTCCACAAATGCAACTTGTCTATTGGGCAGATATATCCGTGCTCTCATGGACTGTGCTAAGCAGATTCTCCCTAAGCTGTCTGAAGAGGATCTGAACAACTTGAGTGAGGTCTTGATGGACTCCCAGGCTGCTGCTCGACAAGTAATCCAGTCGGATCTAGACACTGCTGATTCAGTGGCAAGGGTGTTGGATTCGTCTGTTGCTACTAGGAGGCATGCTTGGTTAAGATAGTCAGGATTCTCACCTGATGTGCAAGCTGCCCTTTTGGACCTCCCTTTTGATGGTTCTAAGCTCTTCGGGGAGAAAGCGGACTTGGCCTTGCAGAGATTTAAAGACCGCAGGAAAGCCACGGCAAAATCTCTGGGTTTACAGTCTGTCAAGAGGGTATGGTTACAGAAGGTACCGCGGTTTTGGAAAGTGTTCCTTTCGTTCCCGTCTGCCTCAGCAACAGCAGCAAAACCCTCTGTATAAATCCTACAGAGGTAAAGGCAGAGGTCGCCTTCGTGGAGCCGGACGACATCTCTCATCCCTCCTCCTCCTCCTCCTCCTCCTCCTCCTCCTCCTCCTCCTCCTCTACCTTCCCTTCCCGGTAATGAAGGAAAGCAGCTCTAGATCCTCCATCCTGGATCATGTGGGTCCTGTGGGAGGTCGGCTTACCCATTTTCTACAAGACTGGAAATTAATAACTTCGGACCTTTTGGGTTCTAGATCTTGTGGGAAATGGGTACGCCCTTCCCTTCAGGGAATTCCCTCCTCCTTGCCAAGGTTTTTGCACGGAGAATCATTTGCTTCCCCTTCAGAAGGAGGTACTTACCCTGTTACAAAAAGGTGCGATAGAGGTGGTTCCGGAGCAGGAAAGGGGTCAGGGATGCTACTCTCGTTATTTCTTGATTCCCAAGAAGGATGGCAGTTCACGTCCTATCCTGGACCTCAGTCTTGAATTTATTTCTCAAGCAGGAGAGGTTCAAGATGCTTAGTCTAGCGCAGGTTCTTCAGGTGCTGCATCAAGAGGACTGGATGGTGTCCATCGACTTGCAGGATGCGTATTTTTACATCCCTATCCTGAAGTAGCACAGGATGTATCTGTTTCACGGTTGGTTTGCAACATAATCCGTTTGCGGTTCTTCCGTTTGGTCTTACTACAGCACCTCGAGTCTTAACCAAGGTGATGGCAGTGGTGGCAGCCCATCTCAGAAGTTTGGGGATTCCGGTTTTCCCATACCTGGACGACTGGCTTCTGAAGCCAGAGTCTCCAGAGATGATTTGTCGTCATCTGCAGGTAACAACCCAGCTGTTGTACAAATTGGGTTTTTCAATAAATGTACCCAAGTCTCATCTGGTGCCCTCACAGCGCAACCTGTTCATAGGGGCAGTACTGGATACCACTGTGTCGAGCATTCCCTCCACCTTAAAGGATTCTTGACATACAGGAAATAATTCCCTTGTTTTACAATGGTGCGGTTGTTCCAGTTCTGAAGGTCCTTCGCCTGCTCGATCTGTTCGCTTCCTGCATCCTGTTGGTCAACCATCCACGCTGGTACATGAGGGCGCTCCAGTGGTGTCTCTGCAGGCAGTGGTATCAGCACAACGGAGATCTCAGGGAGTCTGAGGATCTCCAGAGAAGCTGCAGCGGATCTGTTTTGGTGGAGCGTGGAGGGCAATCTGTCTCAAGGAAAGTCTTTCAATCTTACTCCATCGGTGGCCACCGTGATTACGGATGCCTAGGCTGGGGAGCACATCTGGGGGATCGGATTTGTTTGATGGCAAACCATCTGGCCGGGTTTCTGAACGTGCGTGTGGACAGTCTGTCGGCAGTTCTCCGCCTACCGCGAGTGGAGACTTCATCAGAGGTAGTCCGACACATCTTCCGGACGTGGGGGACTCCTCGGGTGGACCTGTTCGCCACTCACGAGAGCGTGCACTGCCTGTTTTTCTGCAGTCTCCAGTTTCCGGGGCAGAGAGCGTTGGAGGACGCGTTTCAGTGTAGTTGGGGCTCACAACTACTTTACGCGTTTCCTCCCGTACCCTTGATTCCTCGAGTTCTGAGGAAGATTCGCCAAGACCGGGCCCAAGTTATATTGATCGCCATGGATTGGCCAAGAAGGGTGTGGTACACGGACCTTCTATTTGAGAAAAGCTCCGCCCTCAAAGAGCTAAATTACTATGGTCTGGGAGTAAGGGTGATATCAAAATCAATGAGCGTCCTCCCACGTGACCACAATTACTTGATATGCTTGCTACTGTATAGCATAGAGGTGGGTCATTTACTCTTAATTTCTCCACACATGAATTTAATTTTTTTTAAAGAATACTTTTATTTATTTTTTACTTCATTATTTACTTTCTTAGAAAAACTGTCAATTAACAATTTTGATTCGCATTATCATATTGTCAAATGGACCTTCTTCACCTCTGGTCACACCCTCGGCTCCGTCTCCCTCTCAGGGCAGACCTCCACTCTCAGATGGAGGGGCAAGTTCTACACACCCACCTCAAGAGCCTGCACTTTCATGCCTGGAGATTGAACGGGGCAACTTAAATTAATTTTCTTTCCCGCCTGACCTTTTGGACATTTTATTATCAGCCAGGCGACACTCCACTAAGTCTGTCTATTCATGCAGGTGGTCTAAATTTGTTAAGTACTGCAGAGAGAAATCTATTGATCCCTTAAAAGCTCACCTATCTGATGTTTGTCTTTCTCTTCATTTGGCCCAGCAGGGTTTTGCTGTGGCCACTGTAAAAGGGTATTTGTCGGCATTTTTGTTTGCCTGATCAGCGTTCTTTATTTAAGTCTGTCTTAAGATTTATTAAGGGGCTGACAAACTTGTTTCCTGCCACTCCTTTTATTATGCCCCAGTGGGACTTGAATTTTTGTTACCTATTTTAATGGGTTTGTCATTCGAACCGATGCATAGTTGTCCCTTAAGGCTTTTAACTTTTAAAACGGTCTTCCTGGTAGCGATCACCTCGGCCAGGAGGGTGAGTGAACGCCAGGCTTTGAGTTCAAAGCCGCCTTTTCTGACCATATATGCTGAAAGGATGGTACTTGGGGCCAGGACTGCTGTTCTGCCTAAGGTGGTGACTCCCTACCACCTAGGTCAGTCCATTACCCGTCCTACTTTCTATCCGCCCCCTCACCCTTCCAAGGAAGAGAGACTTCATCGTTTGGATCCATAGAGGGCGATTAGCTTCTATTTGGACAGAACAAAGGACTTCGTCAGGATGACCAGCTCTTTGTTGGATATGCTGGTCGTATGAAGGGCAAGGCGGTGCACAAGCACACTTTATCACGATGGATCATCTTGTACATCAAGATATGCTACTCCCTGGCTGGAAAGGAGCCTCCTGTAGGCATTCGAGCTCATTCCACCAGGTCTAAATAGTCTACCTCTGCATTGTCTAGAAGTGTTCCTGTTTTGGACATCTGGAAGGCCGCAACTTGGGCCTCCCTCCACACTTTCACGAAGCATTACTTCTTAGATTCCGATGTGAGGAGGGATGGCCATTTTGCGCGTTCTGTTCTGCAGGACTTTTTGGTATAGAAGGGTGGGCACCCACCTCCGGGGGAGGTACTGCTGGTGGATTCTATTCATAAAGTGAGGAATCCACAGGCAGATGTATCCATCAAAAGAACAAGTTACTTTCCTTCTGTAACGCTTTTTCTGGTGAATACAGTATCTGCCTGTGGATTCCTCACAGACCCACCCACCTCCCCGTTGTCCACCCTTTTATACCATAAAAGCTGAGGTTTTAGTTTTTTGACGTATTATGTGTACTCAAAACTTTGTTACCTCTGTTTATTTACTATTTTCTTGTTTGAAGTGCAAGCTTTCTTCTTTCTTTATACACTGAGTATATTTGTGTGAATTCTTTATACTATGTATACGTGGTCTGTCGGTCTGCCCGTGTTGCCTCTGTGGCACGGAAAAAATGGGTGCAACTGACGTCATCACGCTGACGTGGTCTTCTTATGGCTCCGGTGACGTCATGCGGAGACGCGTACGGAGCCATGACCCTGAGACGACCTCGCCGGCGCAGAGTGCTTCCGGAATGCTGGCGCAGAGGGGATATTCATAAGGTGAAGAATCCACAGGCAGATACTGTATCCACTAGAAAAAGAGTTACCGAATGCAAGTAACTTGTTCTTTACCTATAAAACTATATAGTGTATAAACAACATGTGGAAATTGGGTTTCAGTAAACATTTAACTTTTGCACATCATCAAGTGTTAGGATTTGTTTACATCCTAATAACATAGATATATTTTTTTACTTTCGACCTCTGTCTCTGAACACAGGATGATTTTGCCAAAATAAAAAAAACAAGATTTAAAGGCATCCTTAATGCTCCTTCACTTTGTGAGTGAACAGTACACCTGTTTGTCAGCTCGCCAGCAGGAGCAAGTGGACCTTAAATATAGCTCGGCTGATAAAACCGGACTCACCATAGTGAGTGGGTGAGACGATTTTATCGGCCTGCATATACTGACTAGATCATTCCCCCACCTGTTCTGGTGCCTAATGGGCTGCCGGGCAGGCAGTGTCATTCTCCAGGTTTGGTCTCGCTGGCTCAGCAAATCAAAGACAGCAGAGGCATTGAAGCCTCTGGCCTCGATATGCTAATTCACTAGCCATCCTGCTGGTAGAGGTGCGAACACCTTCCCTCGGTGCAGGCATTGTTCCTAACCTTTGAAAGTGTTGGCTCTCCAAAGAAGGAGGGGGGTCAGAAACTTGTTTGTTGTGGCAGGCTGAACGACACAAGTCAGCCAGCACACTAGAAGCGTCTAGTCAACCAGCACCCTAGAAGCCTGGTTTCATGGGGTTCCTCTGAGGTGCCCTCTGTGTGCATGTCACATTAAATCCAATGCTGACATCAGTTTGGATTTGTTAAAACAATTTGTTTTGATACCAAACACCATTATTTTTAGTGAAGCCATTATGTAGCCGGGTAACTCGTAATGACCAGTGCCCCCTTCTATACTTAAGCTTGCTTCCTGATCACTTGCAATGTTGTGGCAATGGAGCCAGAATTCACAGGTGTAAGAAACTGGCTCTATATATACTGCACCAAAGTGAGGTACAGTGTGTATAGAGTCCAAGAGTCTCCAGAGGTTTGGCAGAGGTTAAAGTTAGATATAACCTTTCTCTCTAAAGTGGTAGCTTGGTCGAGCAGTAAGGCAGTATCAGAGGACAGTGTTAAGCATTTGATGTACACACTCAGTCAGCAAATTAATTCACACTCAAGAACTGAACTCTAGGCCAATTGTTATTGTATAAAAAAATATACGGTTTTGTTTCTAGAACCAAGGAAGCCTGGTACAGGTAAGCATGTAAATACCTTTCAGCTACAAGATGCTGTTGAATACTTTCAAAATGCAGTAGGACTTTGTACCAATTCGTGCTTACAGGGGTTGCAATGTAATGCACCAACTTAGTAGACTCAGTACATAGGAATCAATAGGCTTTTTCAGTAAAATGCAATAAAACTACTTTTCGGATTACTTTTACTAACACAGTGCTGGATCCTAGATTCAGCATCAGGGCATTTCCTGAAAACAGTTGAGTAAATGCGTTTTGGTTAATCGGGTGATTTTTAAGGAATATTCTGTTTTCAAAAGTGGACACTGAGGAAAAAAAGCTTATCGGTTTCCTGTTAGGTAATCGGTCTTTGGAGTTAGGGTTCTGGGGTTAGACTCGGGGGGGTCTCCCAGGGTCAGTGGTGCACTGTTGTTGCACCCCCAGTGGCACTAGGGCGGCCGGGTGCAGGGTGTTGAGGCCCAATGTTATCCTTTGGGGGATAGGGGGCCTCCGGTTGGTGACTGCTGGCAAGCAGGCCACTGGGTTGTGCAAGCAAAGCTCCTAGGGTTGTGCAAGCAAAGCTCCTAGGGTTAAGCTCAGGGCAAGTTGGGTACCAGGTTAGCACAAAAGGGGTTCCCTCAGCGGCACTAGGGCGGCCGGGTGCAGGGTGCTGTTACGAGGTCTGGTGCCCTGTTGATTTTCAATGGAGATTCTCCGGGACAAAAACACTGCAGGCTCGGGGACGAGGATCTTCCAGGAGTGACCACCACTTCGAGGGGTAAGTTGGAATGTAGCGTGTTGTTCAGGCCCCGCTGGGTTGGGCACACAAGGCAGTGTGGCGTCTGGTGCACGGGTGCCTTGGTATGTCGGATTTTCTTACCCGCACTGGTCGCGGTAGGGGGGGGGGTCCCTCTGGATTGAGGCTGCAGGCGTCGTCAGGAGGCTTGAGGCAGGTGAGGGGTCGCCGGATCTTGGGTCAGGATCGCCGGATGACCTCCTTGTGGTATTTGTCCACTCGAGCTCTGGCCGGATTTGGCAGGTGCAGTGTGTACGGGATTCGCGGTTTCTGGCTGGCACCAGAAGCTGCAGTTCAAACATGTCCGGTGTAAACTGGAGAAACAGCTTGGAAAGTGAAGGCAGGCGGGTCCTCCGGGGTATTTGAGGTTGCCGTCTGCTGAACACGCCGGGGTATTGCAGGAGCAGGTTCGAGGGGAGACATGCCTGTAGGGCTTGGGCCAAGTCATTGGCCTTTGTCCTCTTGTTAGATCTGCACGGCTTCTCTCCCTTCTCTTCTTTTTCTTGTGGTTGCTGGATCTGAGGAAGGAAGTTTCAGGGTGCCCCTAAATACTAAATTTAGGGGCGTTACAGGTAGGTAAAGGGCAGGGACCAATCGGTCCCTTCCCTGGGGTGGGTAAACCCCCTATTCTGCCACACTCCAGAGGGAGGGGGCAGGAGCCCGTCCCTGATTGGCTGGGTCCCTCCATCCTCAAGATGGCGGGGACTCGAGGTTGTGCTTCACCTCGCCTCCCCAACCTTAGGGGTGGAGTTAACAGAGGTGGGCACACCTCTTTCTCACTTGTTTTTCCTGACGGTTCTCCGGTCCAAAGTGTGGGGTAGAACCAGTGGGGACCAGTTGCTGAAAGCAGCAAATTGTCTGGAGAGGCGCACAAAGGTGGCATGCCTTTAAAGTTTCTCCTCTGTGAACCCTGCCCATCCTGGGGGAGAAGGCTTGGCACCTCATCCCAGGATGCGCATTGTTTCAGGCTCCCGAGAGCAGCAGGCTCTCGACCCAGGGGTCCAGAAACATGTCTGGTGGTGGCAGCCTGCGCAGCCACTCAGTCAGGTCAGTGGTAGTTGGTTGTGTTTCAGGGGGCATTTCTAAGATGCCCTCTGTGTGCATTTTACATTAAATCCCACACTGGCATCAATGTGGGTTTAATATGCTGAGAAGTTTGATACCAAACTTCCTAGTCTTCAGTGTATCCATTATGGTGCTGTGGAGTTCGTAATGACAACCTCCCAGCACCATAAACTCATTACGGCAGCACTGCACTTACATGGCCCAGGAATGGACCTGGGTACTGTAGGGGTGCAAGCATCATGCACCTGTACCCTCACCACTGGCATAGGGCACCCAGCTAGCGGGGTGACTGAGGTGTCCAAGGGCATTGGGTTGTGGGCATGGCACAGAGGGATGTGTGCCATGTCAACTTTCTTTTTGTGCTGCACCAAGACACTCAGCCTGTAAAGGCAGTGTGTGTGTCAGGGTACACGGCCTCTACGGGTGGCACAATAAGCGCTGCAGCCCTTAGGGGCCTTCTCTGGTCAATGTTCCCTGGGTACCTATTGTACCATTTACCAGAGGCTGACATGTGGCCAGAGATGCCAATTAGGTTTATGCTTCAATGCAGTTTTAGTGAAGGAACACAGGCCCTGAGTACCTGATTGGCAGGAGCCCAGGGCACACTCAAAGTACATCAGCAATTCAGCAAAAAGTGGGGGCATACCATGCAAAAAAGAGGGCACTTTCTCACAACAGGGGCATATCTTCTCATGCAGATATGTTCAGAGAGATGAAATAATGCACCCTTCATTAAGGCTCTAAGGCCTGCTGTTAGACTTGGGAGTCTCTGGTTGGCGCAAGGATGCCCTTGTGTCAAGCAGGGACCCTCTCCTCTACGTCAGGGCGCAGGATAACCCCTTTGAAATGACCCTTGCTCACCCTCTAGGTGCGTGGCGTGAGCAGCCAAGGCTACCCTCCAGGCGTTAGTCAGTTAAGCAGTTGTAATCATACACACAGTAAATACATCAATCCCCCCAGAAATGGACACCAGACTGGGATATGTAGAAAAATACGCTTCTTTATGTAAAAATAGGTATATATATATCAGCAGACTTCTCACAAGACCAATAACGTTTTCTCTAGGCCACCAGATTGTAAAGCAGGCAAATGTTCTTGGTTGCAGTTTCAAACGGATACTCTTTTAGTCTCTTAAAAGTGTTACTTTGGGGTTCCAGTCACTTTGAGGGGATTTAGGCCAGTCCTAGCCCCTTTGGTGCGCTTCGCCGCGCTTCCCTCTTTACTGTCAAGGATCGGCCCGGACCCTACCGCGGCTCACGCATCGGGCGTGGGCACGCCTGCGCCGTGCACGGCTCTTCCCCAGCGGCTCTGAGGCAGAACGGGAGGCGAGATGGGCTTGCGGTGCGGTGGGGGCGACGGGGAGCAGGGCGCCTGTCAGAGGGCTCGAGGTCCCAGGAAGGACGGCGGGAATAGACACTCGCTCTCACTCACACGGGGAGACTCTGAAGATAGCACAGCCCTCTGGCACGATCGGCTCCTGATGATGGGGAAATAAGGCGTTGCGGGCCCGATGCTGGAACTTTAAGAAACGTTGTAGTTGCTTGGGGAGTCGGCACGGGACGGTGCGACTCGGTGGTGATGGGGGAACCTTTGGATCCTACGTCAGCGGGTGCATGCACTCAGGCAGGCGCGGCCCACAACCCTCAGCACGGCGGTGCGGGGGTCTCCACAGCGGGGGCGGCGCGGCCTGGTCCCAGTCCGGGATAGCGCAGCGGGGTCACAGGGCACGGTCCGTGCAGCTGATGACACGGCAGGGATCACAATCGTTGGAGAGGAATTCCGGCGGGAGGGGCGATAGCGCTTCAGCGCGCTCCAGTAGCAGACGGTGGCAGAGGAGCAGGTAGCCTAGCCCGGGGGCAGAGAGCGACTCCGGTCGGAGCGAGGCTCTCACGGGAATAAAGGCAGGCAAGCTCCCGAGTGTCACGGCCCTAGGAGGGGGGCGATTGTGCAGTCTTTCTCCAGCTGGATGCACACACGGCTCGAGTTTCAGGACGAGCAAAGGCACAAAGAACCCACTGGTCCTGGGGTTCAGTTCAGGGGGCAAGCTCAGATCAAGCCCTTGGAGAATGTTTAAAGCACAAAGCAGCAAAGTCTTTTCAGCAAGTCTCTTCCTCTCCTTTCTCAGCAAGGCAAGCAGCAGGCCAGTCCTTCCAGCGTCGTCTTCTCCTTCTAGTCGGGCAGAGGTTCTTTGTGGTAAAACAGGATTCTGATTTCTTAGGAGCCAGGCTCCTATTTTTATACAGTGATTCTTTTGTTCTTTAGCGCTAGGGGGCCTGGGCCTGGCTCAGTCCAGTTCTGGAGCACTTTGTTATGGTGACTCTGCTCTTTCCTTTCAGCAGCAGGGCAGAGACATCAGCCGCTCCACAGGGGGCGGAGACGGCTTTGTGGTGGCAGAGCACAGTTCTATTCAGGAGTCAAGGTGTACTCCTCCCACCCATCCTGGTGTAATCTCTCTACCCACCACCTGGCAGCCAGCCTGTCTCTGGGGATTCCCCAACCCTGCTCCTTACTGTTGCTAGGCAGAACACACACACACAGCAGAGGCGGACTGAAATGGCCAGGTCAATAAATACTAACTTTCTAAAAGTAGTATTTACAAACGCAGGATATTAAAATAAACTTTACTAAAAGAAGTATTTTATTATTCTGAGTTCAGGCATACTAAACTTGACATTCTACCATGCTCTGAGTCCACTGGGGTCACAGCGTGTAGTGACTCCAGCAGCCCATTCTGGCCTATGGAGAGCAGGTAGCCTTCAATAGTGAAAAACGAAAATGGCTGTAATTCACTATTAGGACATGCCACACACTCAGGGCTTGTCCTACCTTACACCTACAATGCACCCTGCCCGTGGGCCTACCATAGGGGTGACTAACCTGAGGCAAAGGGAAGGTTTGGAGGCTGGCAAGTGTGTGCACTTGCCCAGCCAGCATGACAGTACCAGACTGCACGCAGGTTCTGCAGTGGCAGACCTTAGACATATTTTACTAGGCCGCTTCTGTGGGTGGCACAACCAGTGCTGCAGGCCCACCAGCAGCATTCGCATTTACAAGCCCTGGCACTCCTGGTGCACTTTACTAGGGGCTGATAGTAAACCGAATAAGCCAAACATGGACACCAATCAATGTATACATTTTACCATAGGGAGAGCATATGCACCTTAGCACTGGTCAGCAGTGGTAAGGTGCCCAGAGTCATAAAACAGCCAACAGGTCAGAAAAAATACCGGAGGAAGGCACAAAGTTTAGGGATGACCCTGCAAAAAGGGCCAAGTCCAACACCTGCTGTCGGGGTGACTTACATATAGTATATGCAGTGTGCATGTACATGGCACACGGAGTGTGCCTTGTGATGGTTTCAAATTGGGTTGCACCATTTCTAACATCCTGCAAGGCATGCTGCTTTTTTGTGGGTCCCTTTGGGGGGCACAATACATGTTGCAGCCCAAAGGGACTCTTTAGTACCTATGCCGTGGCACCAGAGGTACAATTTATCAGGGACTTATAAGGGTGCTACAGTCCTTGACAATTGAATTTTGATTTGGCATGTCGGTTGGCATGTCTGTTTAGGGGAAAGAACACTGTCACTGGAGCCTGCAGTGCACTGTCAGTCGAAAAACCAACTTCTGGTAGTTCAAATGGGGGCTCGGGGGGTGGGACATATGCAAAGAAGTCCAGCTTCCTGCAGCCACCACATGTAGAAAGGTATTACTTTACCGTCTATTCAGGTTATGTGTATCTAAGCAACACATGCTACAAATGTGCTAAAAGCATGTTTGTAGCATGTAGTGCTGTGGATTCACATGCACCCACCCTCCTCCACGGAAGCACATGTCTTAGATCACTTTTCTTTACTACTTAAGCTCCTGTTGAAAAAGACATGCACCTTATTTGCTCTACTCACCACTCCATGGTACTCGCCTGCTGTGCTGAAACAATCTAACATTGAAAAACAGCTTTCAAACATTCAGGCCCTACCCTACATGGTAGTAGTATGCGGAGCATGTGAGAGAAAGTGCCATCTTTCCTACATGGTATGCCACCACTTTTTGCTGAACTGCTGAATGTACTTTTACTGAGCGTGCCCTGGACTCCTGCCAATCATGTGCGGGGGGCCTATGTTCCTTCCCGCAGGGAAAGCCTCTAAGGGCTGTAGCACTCATTGTGCCACCCTTGGAGGCCCTGTACCCTTACAAACACGCACACACTGCCCTTGCAGGCTGGGTGTCTGGGTGCAAGACAAAACAAAGTCGACATGGCACACATCCCTGTGTGCCATGCCCATCACCTACACTGCCATGGCATATATCAGCCACCCCTCTAGCTGGGTGCCCTATGCCAATGGTGTGGGCGCAGGAACCCTGTGCCCCTACAGTACCCAGGTCCATTCCTGGGCACTGTGTGCAGTGCTGCCATTTAAGAGTACATGGTGCTGAGAGCTAGTCAAACACAAACTCCACAGCACCATAATGGCAACACTAAAGACTGAAGTTTGGTATCAAACTTCTCAGCACATTAAACCCACACTGATGCCAGTGTGGGATTTAATGTACCAAGCACCCCAGAGGGCATCTTAGAGATGCCCCATAAAACCTAACCTAAAATCCACGTCTGCTCTGAGGCTGCCTAGGCTGCCACCCAGCAGACATGTTGCTGGACCCCTGGGTAGGAGAGCCCCCTGCTCTCCTGGGCCTGCAACAATGCACATCCTGGGCGAGGTGCTAAATCTCCTCCCCCAGGATGGGCAGGGGGAAGCTTCAAAGGCATGCCGCCTCTGTGAGCTTCCCCAGGCCACTGCAACCCCCCACTCTGGCGGGAAGCTTGGCCGGAATCCCCAAATAAGGACAGGGGAAGTGCCAGCCTGCCAACCCCACCCCTCAGGTGGGGGAGGCGAGGTGAAGCACATCTCCGGGCTCTCGCCATCTTGAAGATGGGAAGGCCTACCCTATCAGGACTAGGGTACTGCCCCCCCTCCCACAGGAGAGAGGCAGGATAGGGGGTGTACCCCCCCCCCCCCCCCCCAAACTGGCCTCCACTGGTTCTAACCCCCACTCTGGTGGGAAGTCTGGACGGAAACCCCAAATAAGGACAGGGGATGTGCCAGCCTGCCAACCCCACCCCTCAGGTGGGGGAGGTGAAGCACATCTCCGGGTGCTCGCAATCTTGAAGATGGGAGTCCCTGCCCAATCAGGACTAGGCTACTACCCCCCTCCCACAGGAGAGTGGCAGGATAGGGGATGTACCCACCCCCGGGCAGGGACCCATTGGTCCCTGCCCTTCACCTACCTGTAACGCCCCTAAATCTAGTATTTAGGGGCACCCTGAACCTTCCTTCCCCAGATTCCAAAATCCAAAGAAGAGCTAGAAGAAAGTAGACCTGCCCTGCAGCTGTGAAGAAGAGGAAGACACAAACTGCTTTGACCCCAGCCCTACCGGTCTGTCGACCCTCGAACCTGCTCCTGCTCCAACCCGGCATCTCTTGTGGCCAGCAACCTCACAAGCCCCAGAGGACCTGGCTACCTTTTGACTCTAATCCCCTGGGACTCCCACAAGTAGAGGCTCTACTCAAAATCTACTTCTAATCCCTGGCAGCAGCCCGGAACCGCGAACCTAGCACACTCTGCACCAGCCAAGCCTGGCCTGTGCTGGAGTGAACAAAGACCACGAGGATGACCCCACGGCGACTGTGACCCCGAGTCCGGCACCCAAGGACCTCCCTCGACACTCCTGAAGAAGCCTGCAGCCTCAGAACAAGGTGCCCCCCCAACCGCGATCAACCGAGGGTAAGATTTCCCGACACCAAAACGCACCCCTGCACCCGGCGCCCCGCGGCCCCCTTTGCCCAATCCCGGGGTACCTACCTATTCTCCAACTACCCAACTTACCTCTCGAAGTGGTGGTGGCACCTGAAGAATCCTCGTCCCCGAGCTTGCAGTCTTTTTCTAAACCGGAGATTTCCCATTGAAATCAATTGAGCGCCCAAAGGCTCAAAAGCACCCTGCACCCAGCCGCCCGAGTGGCCCTGGCAGTCCAACCTCTACACCTATCTACTTCCCCACTTGCCCTGAGTAAGTGACCAGGAGCCCAGCTCCCACAACCGCGTGGCCTGCTAGTCAGCAGCCACCAACCAAGGCCCCCCTACCTCTCATAGGATAACATTGGGCCTAACTCTCTCTGCACCCGGTCGCCCTTGTGCCGCTGGGGGTGAACGAACTGTACCTACCTGACCCTGGGAGACCCCCGAGTCTATGCCCAGAACCTTAACTCTGCCAGTAGAGTACTTACCTTTAAACCGAGAACTCAATTTTCTCCATGGGGTAACATTGGCTTTTTCTGAAATTTCTTGTAAGTGTGGACTTTACAAAACTTAAAATATTCACCAAAAATCAGCCGAGTAACAAAAATGAAAATACTCACCTGCTCTTAGGTGAGCTCCCAGTGTTGGATCTTGGTGCCCAGCACTGACTCTGAAAAATACTTACAACTGTACTTACCAGTAACCCAATTTTCTTCCATAGTTAATCATTGACTGTTTTTCTGTGAAATTTCTTCCGTGTCAATTTCTGCAATCTTTAAATATTCTTTAAAAATCGTATAATATCTGAAAACTTAATTACTTACCTGTTTTGGATAAAGGTCCCAGTACTGAGTCTAGGCACCCAGTACTGGATTACAAAAGTAACGAGAACATACTATACCTGCAACTTGAATTTTCTGCCATAGGGAATCATTGACTGTGTTCTGAAATATTTTCTAAGTGTCAACTTTTAAAATAGCAAACTATCGTCTAAAAATCATCACCGTAATTAAGTCGACTTTTATCACTTGATTCGAAGTACTGACCCAGGACTGAATCTAGGATCCAGTCCTGGAATTCCAAAAGTAATCCTAAAAGTAATCTGTGGCAAATAACATGAAACTTCCATTGAACTCAATGCATTATTGTGTTTAAAATAGTGTTGCCTATTGCAACCACTTGTAACTGTTTACAAAAGTCAATTGCATATTGCAAAAGTATTTATATAAAGCATCTCATTCTGAGAGAGTATATTTTATTACCTATTGGTTCTAAAATAAAACCAGCATATATTTTTATATATAAACCATTGGCTTAGAGCTCAGTTATTGAGTGTGTGAGACCATTTGCTCGCTGAGTGTGTGCAACAAATGCTTTACACTGTCCTCTGATACTGCCTTACTGCACTACCAAGCTACCACTTTGGAGAGTAAGGTTATATCTAACTTTAGCCTCTACCAAGCCTCTGGGGACTGTGTACACCCTGTACCTATTTGGGAACAGTATATACAGAGCCACTTTCTCACAGCATGTCAATCTTCAGCACCATACGCTATGAATAGATGCTTACAGGGTAAGTAGCTGTTTCTTTCTGAATGTAAGCAACTTGTCATTCGGTGATCAGTAACTTCATCTATAACTATCCTGGGCTTCAAGCATCATCCCCACTGTACATCATATTTTCCTGCATAGAACATACTTGCACATTTTTTTCATCTAGTCAAACTAGCATTTCCACAGATGTAGTCTGTTCAAGGCATGTGAGCTGTAGATCAAATGCTTTGTATACTTCTGCCATCTAGATGTTTGCAAGTTGTTTTTCTTCGAAGAAGTCTTTTCAGTCACGAGGTAGGTGACTCCTTTCGGTGATATTGCGCATGGGCATCGACTCCATTGTTAGATTGTTATTTTCTGCCCTTAGGTTCAGACGTGCATTGCTGCACTCCACTTCAAAACAGTTTCTTCGGGTTCCCTTCTGTGCACAATCCACTCTACCTGCGAACGCGTATTCCTCTTCTCCGCCTATCGTATCTGTCGAGAAACTAGTTCTCGATAGATCTTGGAAAGGCCGTCCGGCATAAATGCCTCGGTCCACTTCGCAGTCAGTGGAACGGACTCCATTGAAATTCTGCCCTCTGTATTGCACCAAGTATGCGTGCACCAAGTATTCGTGCACCAACTTGCACGAAGTGTGCAACTTGTGCTTGTCTCCCGAGCACAAAGAAGACTGCGATGCGTGCAAATCATTTAGATAAATGAAAAAACTGTGATCGTCTGGCTCGACGTGTCAAAACATCAAATACACGCCAGACATCTTCGGTGAAGGATCCGAGCAAGAATTAGATGCACAAGGGGCCGAGGAAGTTCTAGAGTAACTTGTCAACGTACCTGGTCAACGTACCGTGAGCACTGAAAGCACCTTAACCCAACATCCAACCCAGCCGAAACAATAGGCTTCTGGCCATGGTCGGCACCGACTAGATGTTTCCGACGTTCTGCCCTCCGGTTTTGCACCATAACTAGTCTCTAAGCCTTCCGGCTTGGGATTGAGTTAGCCAAGGACTGGCAACGAGCCGAAACCTTCAGGCTTGAAGCCGAAAACCGATTTGGAACCAAAATCCTTGACGCCGAAGACAAAGCCTCTTTTGGCATCGAAACCTTCGGTACCCAAAAGTGTTTTCACCCCGGCGCCACAACCTAAAACTGTGCCTCCGAAGCGGCAGGATCTGATTTTTCCTAAGTCACCTCAGAAACATAAACCTGAGTCAGAAGAACCTTTATTTATTCCATTCAAGAGGAAGAATGTGAGTACTAACCCTCCCCTCCTCCTCCTTTACCACATTCCCCTACACCAACCTCCCCACCTTTGCATCATTTACTAATTACACCTACTAACTCACCACCACCTGATGAGGATTATGATGGGATGGGGGGGGGCAACATTGTACCGATATTTCCCTGGAAGGATTATCACTTGGATTCACCTACATTTAACGACCCAGAACGTTGCCCTGCAAGCCTTCCCTTACTGACGACAATGTAGGACATCAAGAATTACTTGCTAGAGCTGCAGAATTTCATGGAGTGCAGCTACACACGGAATCTTTAAAGGAAGGTTTTCTATTTGAAACTCTCAGTACCACATAGGGGTATTCACACTTTGCTTATGCTTAAAGGCATGATGAGACATGCAGATGACCTATTCAAAGATCCAGTGTGGGCTTGCATTCTCGCTCCCAGGATTGATAAAAGTAAAGCTTCTCCTTCAGATCCAGTCTTTATTAAAGGTCAGACCCCACTAGACTCTTTAGTAGTCTCTAATGCTCGTAAAAGGGCCAATTCAGACTACAGGTGATGCTCCCCCTCAAGACAGAGTTAAAACTATTAGACGCCTCTGGTAAAAGAGTAGCTGCCCAAGCAGCAAATTATTGGCTGTTGGAAAGTGGGTTATTGGTATGGGCAAATGTAGGTCTGGCACTGGCAATAAGGCCACTAACACATGGTAGGACTCCACATAGGTCTTAGAAAATTATTCCTATGCTCAGCCCTTGGTAACGTGGCTGCGAGCAGGCAGGCTTAACTTCAAAGACAGGTATGTAAAGCATTTAAAAACACCATTTCAATAAATAAAACACAACACAAAATTAAAAATCCAACACCAATTTATAACACGAATTTGCAATGCAATAGGTCTCGCAGTTGTGAGAGTTTGAGCTATTGTCATTGTAAATGGCAATGCCTTTTATTTACGTGTTGGTTTTTAAAACATAAATAAAAGGCATTGGCATACTACCACACAGACACACTGAAGCTTTTGTATGCTGACACCCAACAGAGCCACCTTTGTCACTACTTCCCCAAAACCAACAAGCACTCCCCAAACTGCTTCCTACACACTATACATGTATGGACCCAAATTGGCTCCATCTTATAGGACTGTGTTCTTGAAGGTCTTGGCTTTTCAGCCAACAGCTGCAGACAGGCGCACCACGCCCATTGGGCTCAAAGGGCTTCCAGCTCACCAGTGTAAACAAAATGGTAAAAAATAGTTTGTGCTGGATTGTTATTGTGGGTATGGCATTCAAGAGATTCACTGTTCATTAGAAACAAACAGGGAGGATCAGGTTAAGGTAGCCGGTCAAAGGGCACCTTGGTTTTCCTTTTCCCTCGTGGTGCGACTGGGTAATAGCTGCCCAATAAAAAGGCAAGTCATGTGGCTGAGGAGATTGCTTATTACGGAACCTGTACGCCAGACAACTACTACTTCATCATCAGGGTAGTGTAAGCGTGAGACAGCCTGGCGAGCAGCAGAGCACCTGGTTCGTAAATATGGCACGAAAACTCCGGCCAGCAAAGATCACTCCAAGTGAGTTCAAGCAGAAAATGAACAGAGTGCTGACATGTTGGACAACCCCAGGACGAAAAAGCAAAGTGTGAGGTAGCATGGCAAGGAAGGGTGTGGACAACCTGCAGCACATGTATACAGAGAGGTAGCTGTGTGTAGGGGAGGGTTAAGAGGTGGCAAGTACGCAGCGGACGGTTTTCATTTCCTGGATCCACTTTACTGCAGATGGTGCAGAGCAACTCTTTTCAGTTTGTCAAATAAATAGTCTGGCCTGCTGATTCAGGGGGCTGCCTGTGATGTGGTTGTCTTGGCTTTACCTGTTCTTGGTGGCTGCAGTTGATGGCGGCTGCGCGGTTCTCCTGCTCCTCCCGGTGCAGCTCCAGTGGCGCTTCCACGTCCAACTGCTGAACGTGGCATCCAAGGCCCAACCCCCGCCTCCACGGACAGAAGACAGCGATGAAGGACTAACCTTATCCAACATCACGGCCATGATAAAATGGTTGTTACTTGGCCGCTATATGACCGACAAGACCGGTATTTTGATGGTAAGGTAAACTAAAAAAAAACAAGAAACAGAACAATAGTTTCCCAATGTAAAACACAAAGTAGTTTCCCACTGGAAATAATATTCCAAGGCCCCAAATGTGAGAAAGAATCACATTATCCATAAATGATTATTAACAAGAAGCGGGCTTGCCTTGCTGAAAGAAGAATACACATTAATTTAGGCCAAGCAAATTGAGTACTAATAGCGTTACATGGCTGGGGGCGCCCTTATATAGTTAGGTGAGTTTGACATAGAAGCAGGTTGTGCCTAGGCGCAAGTCCAGTCTGAACTCCTATAACACTACTTTCAACACTGTAATACCGCTGTAAGGCGAGAACATTATGTATCCCAGCAACTGCAGCTTGTGACAAGTCGTACGGCAGATATTGTGGCCATGTTGTGATGGTGCTGCTTGGCCCGTCTCATTTAACAGATTTTTATTTAGTGCATTTTTATAAAGCGCGGACATTACCCGAAGGTGTCGGAGCGCTGTCAGATAATAGCATTTTCAGTCTTCGCTGTTAACATGTAAGTGGTCAAGAAACTTCGCTTTCTGCATTATTAAACAAATAAAGCCAGACATTTCCGCTCCGACACTAGCAGAAATACCATTCCGATTTGGCGGCCACAGATTTCTGGAGTTTGCTTAGTCTCCTGGCAAGAGCGATGCAACTCAAGCGTCACTTGGCAGGATGGCCTTAGCACTCCGCGTCAAGCCCGAGGTCTCGTCGGCCGAGGCAGGAAGGCAGAGAACCAGCAGCGGTTTGAAGCCGGTAGGGGAGGTACCCAGAATACACAGTGCAGGCAGGCAAGTGCCCCTGTGGCAGCGCAAAGTAGCGCTGGGACACCGCAAGATCGGTGCCGTGCAATGGCCGCATGCGAGCTGGGGTGGGGCCACGAAGCGCTCGCCATGATGCTTTCGTTTGGCTTTTTCTGCCGTGACCTCACCTGCTAAAAGGTTTCTTGTCTTTATGGGGCCATGTGTTTGGCCCCATAAAGATGAGAAACCTTTTGCGACCAACGCAAAGCAAGGGAGTCCATCCAAATGGGACGGCTCAAAGCCAAGCCAAAACGAAATCGACACCTCCTGTTCCAATGGCTGGCCACCGTTTAGCGTATGCCATAAATCAAGGGGGAATGGATCACTTGTAACCAAAAGTAGAGGTTCGTAAATCTAGGTTTGAAACTTTGAACACCTCGATAGGTGTTAATGAGAACCCTCAATAGCGTATTTTTTGAGTGGTATGGGCGGTTCTGGGCGGTTTATCTTGATTCTCCGCCTTAAGAATACGCGTCAGCATTATCATTGGGTCTCTTTTTTTGTCATGCTGCCTCCACCTGGAGGGAACCACTGCTTCTTGGTAGTGATCAGTAATAATAGTGCAAAGGTGATGATAGGGAGGTTAAAAGTGTCGCACCCACACTGCCTTGAAGAAATGACAATTTATTCTGGTGGGCGTGTGGGGAGACTTCTAAAAAAGGAGAAGTGGTGCTGAGGGTTAGGTTATGTAACCAGAGCACTGTAGGTGTCCATATCAAAAGGTCGACATGTTTCTGCCCATTCAGTGCCCCAGGAGGGGGTCGTGGGGCATTCTTCAGGACCTATTAGTGTGAGCTGTTATTATACAGTTCAAGGAATTGAAAATGCTGTCTTCAAACAATGTGATAGATAGCTACGTCTCAGAAATATTGTTACCTGTGGAGAAATGAAAACGAAATCTAAGAGACAATCAATGAGAAGAAAACCCCCAATTTCTGGGCGTCAGTGGGCTTAAAAAAGAGAAGTGAGTTAAAACAATGAACAAACAAAAAATGGCAATTCTTATTGATACTGTCAAGCAACTTATATAATGGCAAATCTCTGATATACTGTGGGAGGGAATTGGCCAAGGAAACATATCTCGGTGTGCGGTACGATTGACCGATCACGTTTTTACGATATGTTTCCCTTGGTTTATCGACTGGTTGGAAAAAACGTCGCGAAAGGATCTCGTTAGATTCGACAAATAAACAGGGCAATCGTTAGTCATTCTGTTATCTGTACGTTTTGAACATTCGTAATACATGCAGACCCCAACGTTAGGTAGGTAGAGGCAGATTACCTTGAGACGCATCCGAGTTGCGGTTTTGCCGTGGCAGCGTCAGTAACTTGCCTGTGAAGGTGAAGAACGGGGAAGATAGGGAGGGGAGGTGGGGCAAGGGAAAGGGGAACGAAGGGGAGGAGGGAGGTTGGGGGATAGGGTGTTACAGATACCGTTAGTATGTCGGGCTTCGAAGCGGTTTGTTGACCACTGTGAGAAAGTGCCATCTTTCTTGCATGGTATGCCCCACTTTTTGCTAAATTGCTGAATGTACGTCGATTGAGTGTACCCTGGGTTCCTGCCAATCAGGTGCCCAGGGCCTATGTTCCTTCCTTAAACCACACAAACTCCCAATTGGCAAACCCTAGCCACATGTCAGCCCCTAGTAAATGGTACCCTAGGTACCCAGGGCCTTGTGACCAGGGAAGGCCTCTAAGGGCTGCAGCACTCATTGTGCCACCCTCAGAGGCCCTGTACCCTTACACACACACACTGCCCTTGCAGGCTGAGTGTCTGGGTGCAGGACAAAACAAAGAGTCGACATGGCACACATCACTGTGTACCATGCCCATCACCTACACTGCCAAGGCATATGTCAGCCACCCCTCTAGCTGGGTGCATTACGCCTATGGTGTGGGCACAGGAGCAGGAGCCCTGTGCCCCTACAGTCCCCGGGTCCATTCCTGGGCACTGTAAGTGCAGTGCTGTCATTTAAGAATACATGGTGCTGAGAGCTTGTCAAACACGAGCTCCACAGCACCATATTGGCAACACTGAAGCCTGGGAAGTTTGGTATCAAACTTCTCAGCACATTGAACCCACACTGATGCCAGTGTAGGATTTAATGTACTAAGCACCCCAGAGGGCATCTTAGAAGATGCCCCCTTACAGCTAACTTACAATCCACGTCTGCTGTGAGGCTGCCCAGGCTGCCACACAGCAGACACGTTGCTGGACCCCTGGGTGGGAGAGCCCCTGCTCTCCCGGGCCTGCAACAATGCACATCCTGGGAGAGGTGAGAAATCTCCTCCCCCAGGATGAGCAAAGGGAAGCTTCAAAGGCATGCCGCCATTTGGAGTTTCCCCAGGCCACTGCAACCCCCCACTCTGGCGGGAAGCTTGGCCGGAAACCCCATACAAGGACAGGGGATGTGCCAGCCTGCCCACCCCACCCCTCAGGTGGGGGAGGCGAGGTGAAGCACATCTCCGGGCTCTCGCCATCTTGAAGATGGGAGGCCCTACCCTATCAGGATTAGGCTACTGCCCCCCTCCCACAGGAGAGAGGCAGGATAGGGGGTGTACCCACCCCAGGACAAGGACCCATTGGTCCCTGGCCTTCACCTACCTGTAACGCCCCTAAATCTAGTATTTAGGGGCACCCTGAACCTTCCTTCCTTAGATTCCAGATAGAAAACGACAAGAAGAGCAAGAAGAACAAAGACCTGCCCTGCAGCTGCTAAAAAGAGAAGAAGACACCAACTGCTTTGGCCCCAGCCCTACCGGCCTGTCGACTCTCGAACCTGCAACAGCGCGGCATCCCTCGTGGCCAGCAACCTCACCAACCCCGGAGGACCTGGCTACCTTTTAGCTCTAAGCCCCTGGGACTCCCACGAGTAGAGGCTCTACTCAAGAAACCTATTTGCTATCCCTGGCACCAGCCCGGGACCGCGGACCCAACACACTCTGCACCAGCCAAGCCTGGCCAGTGCCGGAGTGGACAAAGACCCAGAGGACGACCCCACGGCGACTGTGACCCAGAGTCCGGCACCCAAGGACCCCCCTCGACATCCCGGAAGAAGCCTGCAGCCTCAGAACCAAGTGCCACCCCAGCCGCGATCAACCAGAGGGTAAGATTCCCGACGTCAAAAGGCACCCCTGCACCCGGCGCCCTGCGACCCCCCCCTGTGCCCAATCCCGGGGTACCCACCTAACCTACAACTACCCAACTTACCTCTCGAAGTGGTGGTGGCACCTGAAACATCCTCATCCCCGAGCCTGCAGCCTCTTTCCAAACCGGAACATTCCCATTGATTTCCATTGAGCGCCCTAAGGCTCAAAAGCACCCTGCACCCAGCTGCCCGAGTGGCCCTGGCAGTGCCCTCTCTACACTAACCTACTTCCCCACTTGCCCTGAGTAAGTGACCAGGAGCCCAGCTCCCACAGCCGCGTGGCTTGCCAGACAGCAGCCACCAACCAAGGCCCCCCTATCCCTCATAGGATAACATTGGGCCCAACTCTCTCTGCACCCGGCCGTCCTGAAACCGCTGAGGGTGAACCAACTGTACCTACCTGACACTGAGGGACCCCTGAGTCCATGCCCGGAATTTCAACACTACCAGTCGAGTACTTACCCTTAAACCGCTAACTTCATTTTCCTCATAGGGTAACATTGACTGGCTTTTTCTTCAAAAATCTTCTAAGTGTGAACTTTTCAAAACTGCAAAAATTCACCAAAAATCAGCCAAGTGACAAAAACGAATTTACTCACCTGCTCCTAGGTGAGCTCCCAGTGCTGGATCTTGGTGCCCAGCCCTGACTCTGAAAAGTGTTCACAACTATACTTACCTCTAACTCATTTTTCTCCCATAGGAAACCATTGTCTGCTTTTCTGTGAAATTTCTTCTAAGTGTCTACTTTTGCAAATTTGAAATATTCTTTTAAAATCGTACCATTTCTGCAAACGAAATTACTTACCTGCTTTTGATAAGGACCCCAGTCCTGGGTCTAGGCACCCAGTCCTGGATTACTAAAGTAACGATAAAGTACTCTACCTGCAATTTGAATTTCTTGCCATAGAGATCCATTGAATGTTTTCTGTGAAATATTTTCTAAGTGCTAACTTTTGAAATAGCTAAATATTATTTAAAAATCATTACAGTTATTAAGTCGACTTTCATCACTTGATTCTGCATACTGACCCCAGGCTGGTTCTAGGAGCCAGACCTGGAATTCCAAAAGTAATCTGAAAAGTAATTTATTACAAATAACCTGAATTTACCATTGAGCTCAATGCATTGTTATGTTTAGGAAATAGGATTGTTTATTGCAACCAACTGTGACTGTTTACACTAATTTATTGCTTAAAACAAAAGTATTTATATTCAACCTCTCATTCTGAGAAAGTATATTTTTACCCCCTTTGTGGTTCTAAAAATAAAACAAGCATATATTTTATATATACAAATCATTGGCCTAGAGTTCAGTTATTGAGTGTGTGAAACCATTTGCTGACTGAGTGTGTACAATAAATGCTTTACACTGTCCTCTGGTACTGCCTTACTGCTCGACCAAGCTACCACTTTTGAGAGTAAGGTCATACCTAACTTTGACCTCTATCAGCCTCTGGGGGACTGTGGACTCTGTACACCCTGTACCTATTAGGGAACAGTATATACAGAGCCACTTTCTCACAACCACCGACGGGATGTGCCTTCCGTACCTCAGTTGCGGGCAGAGCACGACTTGTGCTGACGCTGGCGGGCAGGGCTCGTGGAGAACGAGATCCCGTGTGTTGCCGGTTTTTTAGCTTCGTGTATGAAAAGAGACTGAGAAAAGACTTACGTATTATTCATGAAAAGGGGGTGATAAATTATTTTTAAAAAAAAAATTATTAAAAATGGGGTGTAGCCACTCGATAGAATTAGCATTGACCTGGTGTATTTTTAAATGGGTAAAAAGTCTTGCATGTGTATGATTCAGAACTGGGAGCTTATGGACGGATCAGGATGGCACTTTTCAGCGTATTCGGCGCTGTATAGCAAAAGGCCAGATGGCTCATACCTTATTTGAAATTGAGCAAAGGTATATTATCATTCAGGCCTTTTGTGTCTGTGCTGAGGCGATGGACCCACCTCTGTTCTCTTTCGAAGAGAATTTTCTCGACATTGTTCTTGCACCCTACTAATGTTTCTATTATGATCCATTTGAGATCGTCCACTGAGTGTTTTTGTTCAATATAGTGACGGCTCATTTTGGTGGTTTCACGTCTGCATTTAACATTACTTCTGTGTTCACAGATTCTCACCTTTATTTTTCTGCAGGACATTCCGATGTACCTGAGATTACACGGACAGGTAATCATATAGATTACAAAGGCTGTGTTGCAGTTGGTGTGTTGTTTTATGGTCCATTTCAGGTTGGGTAGCAATTGGATAGTCTTGGTCGGTGTTGTTAAATGACATACCGAACACTGTCCACATGGATAGTGACCTGTGACTGGTTGAAGGTCCCACCCTATCGAGGTGTTCAAAGTTTCAAACCTAGATTTACGAACCTCTACTTTTGGTTACAAGTGATCCATTCCCCCTTGATTTATGACATATGCTTTGGAAGATGAATGGATAACTATCTCTTCTAGCTCCCCCTCTCTTGATTGAATGATCACCGTTTAGCGTAAACAGTGACGCCAGCCAATGGAACAGAGGGGCGGGGCTTAACGCCCCTTACAGAAAATACCCTGTTAACACTAAATCTCGCCAGCGAGACTGCGCATGCGCGCAGCCTACGCCAGGCGAGACCTAAAAATAGGTAATATTCATCTTTTAATTAACACCAAAACAAACACTGTAGGGTCAAGATATGAATTTTTAAAGATTAGTCGCTTTCTAGTGCTTAGGAACCAACTGTGCCCCTTTTAGTCATTTAGTTGCCTCTGACAGGGACACATGCACCTTTAGCATTTGTTCTAGAGGATCTCTCCCCAGTCTTGTGCAGCCCCATCCAGCAGGCTGGGTCCAGTTAGAACTCCTTCCTGAAGTTCTTCTTGCAGGCCCCAAAGTATCCAACACAGTCCAAGTGTCAAGGAATCTCCAAGACTGTCCTTACAAATCCACTGGTAGTACTTTAGGCTGGGGATTCTTTGTGGTGATGGTCCAGGTGAGCTCTGTTAACCAGTAGCTTGCAGGGAATCCACTTTTTAGTCCTTTTGAAGCAGGTTAGTTCCACAGGGCCATAGTTTCAAATGGTGCAAAAAGGCACAATCTTCAGAGTCCAGGCCTTTGGAAATGCACATCAAACTCTTTAACGCAGACTCTTCTGATTCTCTTGCGTTTCAAGCAGTAGATCTGAGAGGCAACGCCCCTCTTGGATACTTATTCAGTGTTCTCTTGGGTGAAGCAGGAGGGCCCTCTTGTCCAATGAGCTGCAGGTTCCACCCAAAGGTCTGACCACTTCCTGCAGAGTGGTTAGCAAAATGCTAACTCAGAAACCACTATTCTTCCAAAATTCTCTGACGGGGACAACTTTAGAAACTGTTCTGCAGAATCTCACCAAATGTGCCGCCTTCCCCAGCAGGCGGTGTCCAGTTAGAACTCCTTCCTGAAGTTCTGCTTGTGGGTCCCAAAGTATCAAACACACAATCCAAGGTTCTGGAATCTCCAAGAGGGTCCTTGAAAGTGTGAAACTTCAATACCGCAATCCACTTGAACAAAACAGTTACAAATCCACTGGTATTCCAGGCTGGGAATTCTTTGTGGGGATGTCCAGGTGAGCTCTGTTAACCTGTAGCGTGCAGGGAGTCCACACTTTAGTCCTTTTGCAGCTATGTAATCCACAGGGCTGCAGTTTCGGTTGGTGCAGTCTTCAGAGGTCAGGCCTTAGAAATCTTTGCACAGCATAAATTCTCAGCAGGGCAATTCTTGCTTCAGTAAGTTTCAAGCAGCAGATCTGGAGGGTTCTGCCCTTCTCAGATACTTATTCAACATTTTCTGGGTCAAGCAGCAGGTCACTCCTGACCAATGGGAGCAGGGTAACCCCTCAAGGCAATGACCACATCCTGTAGAGTGTGGCATTATTTTGTCCCAGAGTGCATCATATCTTCCAAATCCATAATGGCTGATTTTCCAGCAGTCAAGATCTGGCTAAACACACCCTCCGGGATGGATTATTTCCCTAGACTCTTCCACTACCATCTGCACATACCTTCCTTAAGCCTAGCCCTGACTCTGGGTCAAAAGTGTAACTGACACCCAGGCCTCCCCTCTGCCTTTGAGGAGCATGGTTTACAACTGTACCCCCTGGCCTGACATTCCTATGGACCAGCACACTGCCCTCCCAGCAGAGCTGGTAACCCCAGGGACTCTTATCACCTCTTCAAAGCAGCCTGGCTAATCCACTTAACTGACCAATCAGGACAGACCACTGGAAGGCTGAATTTGGACTTAAAAACAAGAAAGTCTTCTAACTTCTTGTATGTACACTTTAGGAGAAATTCAACAATATGATATTGTTGGATTTACGACTACCATGCTGGGAAGTCTTTGAATGGCCAGTCTATTCCTCTCCTACTAATAGTTATTAATCAATAACTTCCTACCATGTTAACCTATGTAACAAGGGATTTGCAATGGGAAAAATTACTTGGGCCATTTTTCCAGCACCAGGACTTACAAAAACATATTTTATAAGTACTTTCCTTATATCTACAGGAACCCCACCCCATGTGCAACTAGGGGAGACTTTAGGGGTTCTGAATCTGTAGAAATATTGCAGATTCTCCTTTTACTGTGCTCCTAACATCAAAGTCGAATTTGAGCAGCACTTTACCACAATGTGGGGAGTGAAATGTGATATTTCACTTTACCCAGGCGCATAAAAACTCAATTTATAAGGGTGTACCTTATAGATACCTAGGGGAGACCCTGGAGGTCCCTAATATGCCAAAACATTGTAGGTTACCCATTTTTAATTGTGCCTACCACCAAAGTCGAGTTTGGGCACAATTGACTTTTTACAAGCAGTCCTGGCACCCAGGGCTGTTTTTAAACTGACCTCAGGCTTCAGCAGTGCACACATGGAAGTGCAGAGAAAGCTGCTGGCTTCTACACTGCCATGCCCCAGGGTAATGGGGACTTCTAGGTAGTTTCAATCCCCTGCCCTATTATATACTAGGGGCCTAGGGGGTAGGTCACGCCAATTACAGGGGTACCCCACCATACCATATAGTACCCTAGTGTATGTTGGGTGTTTTAAGTGTATTCTAACGTGTTCCTTTCAGCGTAGCACTCGCCCTGGGCCTGGTTAGGCAGAGCCCAGGGTCAGTCAAAATCAGTTACCACCAGTATCAGTCAGCAAAAAATGTGGGGGGGAGTGTGCCCAGGACACAGGATGACTTTGCAACATTGGCGCATTGCTGACACTCAGGCCCTGCAAGCCACATATGATAGGGCACACTAGGACGAAATGGTGGAGTTGCTACAACACCTCCCAGATGAATACAAAGCAAAAGCCCAAGATTTAGTCCAGGAAGGGAAGGTCATATCCAATTCAGCAATAGGATGCGCTTCAGATGCTGCAGACACCGCAGCTAGAGAGATCAACACTGGTGTGTTATTAAGGGGACATGATTTGTTGAGGATTTCTGGTTTCAAACCCGAAGTACAACAGTCTGTTTTAAATGCTCCCTTTGACAAAAAACATCTCTTTGGGCCCGAAGTAGATAAATCATTCGAAAAATTGAAAAAAGACAGAGGTAGCCAAGTCTATGGAAGCTCTGCAGTCTCCCTCTAATCGGGGCTCTTTTCGTCGCTCCTTCTACAGTGGGGGATCCAAGACTATGTCCTCTGACAATACTGCCACCTCTTAAAAAGCCAACAATCTATCTTCCTCTACTAGGAGGATATAGAGCTAACAACAAAGGTCGAGGCAAGGGTTCCGCAACTAGTAATTCCCCCTTCCCTAACAAACAGCGACTTCACTACACTTCCTTGCCACCCCCGATCATCTAACACCTGTCAGGGGATGTCTTCTACAATTCCTCCCCATTTGGCAATCTACCACCACAGACAAATGGGTGCTAGGAATTATCCTACATGGTTATTGCCTGGAGCTTACAACAATCCTCCAAACATGCCACCACGTTCTCACAAAATGTCACCAGAACCTTTGCTTTTACTTAAGCAAGAAGTAGTCTCTTCTCAAAAGGCGGCATAGAACCTGTGCCGTTACAACATCAAGGAACAGGTGTGTACCCCCTGTACTTTCTTATCCGTAAAGGACTGTTCCTTGAGACCTCTTCTAGTTCTCAGAGAACTAAACCTCTACTGTCAGAGCATTTCCACATGGTAACACTTCTGCTTCTACAGCAGGGCGATTTTATGTCTACTTAAGACGCATATTTCCATATTCCAATTCATCCCGCTCATCGCAAATACCTCATTTCTCATAGCGGGTCACCATTACCAATTCAAGGTGCTACCGTTTGAAATCACCACTGCTACCAGGGTATATACCAAATTCCTGGCAGTAGTCGCAGCACACCTGAGAAGACAGCACATCCATGTTTTCCCATGCCTGTACGACTGGCTCATCAAAGCCAGTACTTACCAAATGTGTCTCCAACACTCAAACCACTATTCACTAAATTCTCCAACTAGGGTATACAGTGAATGCGTTGAAGTCTCATCTCCAGCCTTCCAACACTCAAACTTATTTAGGAGCCACAATAGACGATCATAAAGCTCTAGCCGCTCCCAATATAGCCAGGATTCACAGTATTCAGTCCCTTCTCACTCAATTTCAGCCCAACCAATTATTACCAGCAAGAGTCTTCATGCAACTACTCGGCATGATGGCATCTTGCATTACAATTGTTCAGTGGAATCTGTTGCAGGGTTGATTAACCGATCTAGTGTTGATAGACTGCCGCGCCCATCGGTCTCTGCAGTGGTAGAAACCTCAATTTGTCCAAAGGGCAGCCCTTTCTCGACCCTGCTCCACCGACAGTGCTAACAGCAGATGCTTAGCTCACTGGTTGGATATGGAAGAACAATGGTTCCAGTGGGTAATAAAAAATGATTTAGGCAATATATATATGCACAATGGCAATGAATTTGTAAAGGACTTCGTAATGTCAGAGGACAGAGAGAAATCTCTACACAGTTGTATCAATACTGTATTTTATACACAGCAATAAATGGTATATACATTTCTTTTGAATCATAAACATACAAAGTGTTTTAACCGTAAAAACGTTTTTTGGTGCTCGGTGTCCCCAAGTGAAAATTGGAACCCAAAAGTGACTGTACAAGATAATAATGTTTTTTTAGAAGAAAAATAGGTTTCCATAAATAAGAAAAAGAAACAGAACGACCATATCAATACAAATTCTTGAACAGTTTATGTATGCAATGATACAGGCTGAATTGTGGTCTGTTCTGTGTGTTTGTCGACGGCGTTTCGACCCTCCTGTGAATGCGGGGTCTCTTCAGGACTTAGGATACTGGGACATCTGAATGTAAAGGGCACAGCTGAAGTGAAGTGATTTCGTGAGAGGTGAATTAAAAAACTCACGTGAGGACCCAGCCGGGTTCTCACGGGGTGGCCGGCTCTTTAGATAGGGAAGACAGGGCACAAAACAGCTCCTCTGATACGTTGCTACAGCCGTAGCAATTAGGATCCCCTTATCTCTTCTTGGCGTTTTTGGGGGATCGGACATACGATATTGAAATTAGAGATCAATCTTCTAATCGATGCAGCGGTCTGGATAAGCTGCAGATGAACAGGCGTACGATGCGCTCTTGGTATAATTATACCAAGAGCGCATCGTACGCCTGTTCATCTGCAGCTTATCCAGACCGCTGCATCGATTAGAAGATTGATCTCTAATTTCAATATCGTATGTCCGATCCCCCAAAAACGCCAAGAAGAGATAAGGGGATCCTAATTGCTACGGCTGTAGCAACGTATCAGAGGAGCTGTTTTGTGCCCTGTCTTCCCTATCTAAAGAGCCGGCCACCCCGTGAGAACCCGGCTGGGTCCTCACGTGAGTTTTTTAATTCACCTCTCACGAAATCACTTCACTTCAGCTGTGCCCTTTACATTCAGATGTCCCAGTATCCTAAGTCCTGAAGAGACCCCGCATTCACAGGAGGGTCGAAACGCCGTCGACAAACACACAGAACAGACCACAATTCAGCCTGTATCATTGCATACATAAACTGTTCAAGAATTTGTATTGATATGGTCGTTCTGTTTCTTTTTCTTTTTCTTATTTATGGAAACCTATTTTTCTTCTAAAAAAACATTATCTTGTACAGTCACTTTTGGGTTCCAATTTTCACTTGGGGACACCGAGCACCAAAAAACGTTTTTACGGTTAAAACACTTTGTATGTTTATGATTCAAAAGAAATGTATATACCATTTATTGCTGTGTATAAAATACAGTATTGATACAACTGTGTAGAGATTTCTCTCTGTCCTCTGACATTACGAAGTCCTTTACAAATTCATTGCCATTGTGCATATATATATTGCCTAAATCATTTTTTATTACCCACTGGAACCATTGTTCTTCCATATCTAATCATTACCCTGGTTCCGTTGTGAGTAGGGTTCCCCTGTTGTTACAAGTAGCTCACTGGTTGGGGCACTCACCTACAGAGTCACACAATCCAAGGATTATGGACTCTAAAGTACAGGAGCCTTCATATCAATCACCTAGAGCTACTAGCAGTGTTTCTAGCGCTCAAAGCCTTTCAAACTCACCTAAAACTCAAAACTGTCCTAGTCCGCACAGACAGCATGACAGCTATGTATTACATATAAAAAAGTGGGAGGGAGGCACTCTCCAACTGTCATGCCTAGCACAAGCCATTTGGAAATGGGCCGTACATCACAAAATGTATTTCCTACAGGAACACCTTTCATGATTAAACAATCAAATTGCAGACCTTCTCAGCAAACAGGCAGCAAATTCACGAGTGGGAACTTCAGCTCCAAATCCTTCTTCCCTACTTTCAGGAATGGGGCTTTCCTCACATAGACCCGTTCGCCACAGATCAAAACAGAAAATGCCCAAGCTTCGCCTCGAGGTTCCCACACCCGCTCTCCAAAGGCAGTCCTGTGGATGAATTGGTCAGGGATATTTGCCTACCATTTCCACCTCTCCCACTCATTCCGCTAGTAGTTCAGAAATACAGGCAATCATACCTCTCATTCTCGTAGCTCCCACATGGGCAAGTCAACCTGGGTTCACCACCCTGTTAGAGCTCTCAGTAGTTCCACAACAAAAGATGCCTCGGAACTCCAGTCTCCTCACTCGGAGCCATGGAGAAATCGGGCATCCAAATCCCAAGGAACTCAACCAGCAATTTGGCTCCTGAAGTCATAGTAAACAATTACCATCAGACTGTGTGAACATCCTAAAGGAGACTAGGAGACCTACTACTAGGGTGTGCTATCCAGGAAAGTGGAAATGTTTTGTTATATACTGTAACCAGTCATATCAATCCCCTTGGTGCTTCAGTACAAAACTTCTTATGTTATCTTTTACACTTGCAGCAATCTGTTTAAGTTTATAAATCCATTAGATTAAATTTAGCAGCAGTAGCTGCATACTTGGAAAACAGACAACACTTCTCTCTATTCAGAGTATCTGAAAGAGACACGTTAGTTATAGATTCCTTACCTTAGAATATCCCCAGGCATCAGACTGGATCCGGAAAGTTTTTTCGCTAGTAGTACCCCTGCGCGTCATTAGGTGGCGTTGTGCGGCTCTGCGTCCGTCGCTGGCGTCGTATGCGCCGAGATGACGTTATGGAGACCACTTAGGCACCACCCATGCGCGCTGACGTCAGTTCTTCCTTTTTCCGCGCCAGTAAGCGCAGATCCGGTTAGAGCAAGTATCTCAGTCCCTTTTTGACTATCTTTTTGAGACTTTTATCTCCTGTCTCTGTGCGTAGGGATGCCTGGTTTCAATTCTTGTGGGGCCTGTCATCTCTATGTCGGTGGCGGACCCCAACGACGTCTGTCTCTATTGCCTGGAGAGCGATTACGACTCCTGGGCCTGTTTGGACTGTTTGGCCATGGCCCTGAAGGCCTTGTGGGAGCATGCCGGAAGCAGTTTGAGGTCCGGCACTCGTCCCTGTGCCTCTCTTGTTCCAGGGAATGCTTGCGGGGCCATCATCCTCATCATCATCCTCGTTCCTTGGTCTCCAAGTCTTCACCCCTCTGGTAAGAGACGACACAAAAAAGTCGAAGAAGCCTTGCCGCTCTAACGTCCCCCTGTTGGTCCCCGGACGTGGAGGACAGGGGTTCTGCCCCTGTGGCTCCTTAGGAGCGTGGGAGTCCTGCGGCCTACCCACCTTACCCAGGTCCTTCTGCGACTCCTGCTCAGGTGCAAGAATTTCTTGCCACCTTGGACCGCCTGTTTCGGCCTCGGGCTCCAGCCGGTGCGCCCTCTGCCCCGCGGTCCGGTGTCAGGATCCTCCGGCCCCGGCGATAAAGGGTCCTGCGCCGTTGGCCCAGGCCACGGCGCCACATGGTCCCGTGCTGCCGGCCTCAGCGCCACCCTCTGCTCCGCTCCCGGCGCCGCAGTGGGTACCATTTGTTCTGCCTTTGCCCAGGTTCTCGGACAATTTTGTCCCTTCCTGGGATTCGCACTGGGACACGGCGCCTGTTCGGCCCCGTCCGGCGCAGTTCATTCCCTCCCCGGTCCCTGCCCTGCCGCGGCAGCCTGTCCCGCATACGGCAGAGGTTGAGGATGACTGGGAGGGATCCGGGGACCCGCTTGCTCGTTAGTGTGACTTCGAGCAGGACTGGGCGGACGAGTTGGAGGAGGCTGACGGCCTCGATCTCTCCTCTGATCCGGGGTTTGCCTCTCCTCTGCCTACCATGGAGGAGGGCACCTCCTACACGATGGTGCTGCGCCGGGCCGCTGAGGTCCTCCACCTTGATCTCCCTACAGTGGCCCTTAAGACAAATCTCCTCACTGAGGTGCTCCAGATGGCGCCCTCTTAGTCGGAGCCCCTGCTGCCCTTTAACGACGCCCTCACTGATGTCTTTCTGGGCACTTGGCCAGCACGGGGGCCCCGGTGGGTAAGAATGTCACCCGGCTTCATCGCCCGGCGCTAGGTGACCCTGGCTTTCTGACTTGTCATCCAAGCTTCAACGTCCCAGGGTGCCTTTCCCACGGCTCCGCCGGATAAGGGCTCTAAGAAGCTGGAGCAGTTCAGCAAGCGTTTGTTCTCTTCGGCCAGCTTAGGGCTGCGGTCGGTGAACACCGCTTACCTCTTGGGCCGCTATTCCCATGCAGTGTGGGATACCGTTGCACAGGTGCTGCCTCAGTGTCCTGAGGAGAGCCAAGCTGTGCTGTCTCAGGCTGTTGCCGAAGGTAAAGATGTGGCTAAGTTCACTATTCGGTGTGGTTTGGACACCGCGGACTCGCTGGGTAGAGCAATTTCTACGGCGGTGGCGCTTCGTCGCCATGCCTGGTTGAGATCTACCGGGTTCTCACCAGATGTACAAAGCTCCCTCATGGACATGCCCTTTGATGGCACTCGCCTGTTTGGCGATAAGGCCGACAGTGTTTTAACGACTCGCGGGCTATGATCAAGTTCTTAGGTCTTTCCACGAAACACCCTGCCACTCCTGTTTTTCGCTCCTTTCGTGGCCAAGGCAGGGGCGCCCAGGCATGTTCCTTCAGCAAGCCTGTGCAGAACCAGCCTCAGCGCGGCTGCGGACGTGGCTTCCTCAGGGGCGGTTCTGGGAAACAGCTTGGGGGGTCAGTCCACCTCCGCCCTGCTGCTTCTGCCTCCAAACCTTCCTAATCCGAGCTTTATGGAGCACCCCATGCCGGTGGGTGGCAAGATCCGCCATCACCCCCCCCCCCCCCCCCCCCCCCACTGGCACGCTATCACATCAGACAGGTGGGTGTTGCAAATCTTACGCGAGGGTTACGCCCTTCCCTTTCAGTCCACCCTTCCCACCATGCCACCTTGGTACCACTGCATGTAGGGGGGGGGGGGGGGGGGGGAACAGTTGGTGACACTCCAGCAGGAAGTTACGACCCTCTTGGCCAAGCTGGCCATAGAGTGCGTTCCTGGGCCGTAAGTAGGGAGTTGTTGTTCCCACTACTTTCTGGTCCCCAGAAGGAGAAAGGGGGTCTGCGTCCCATTTTGGACTTCCGGAACGTCAACCGCTTCCTCCGGAAGGAGAAATTCAAAATGCTGACTCTGGCTCAGGACTTGGTTGCCCTCGACACTGGAGACTGGATGATAGCGTTTGACTTGAAGGACGCATATTTTCACATTCCTGTCCTGCCGGCCCACCGGCGTTACCTGCGTTTCATGGTAGGCCAGGAGCATTTCCAGTTTGCCGTGCTCCTCTTCAGCCTTACCAGCGCCCCTCGGGTCTTCATGAAAGTGATGGCGGTGGTTGCAGCTCATCTGCGCAGATCAGGTGTTCCAGTCTTCCCCTATCTCGACGACTGGCTGTTGAAGGCGGGCTCGCCCCAGGCAGTTGTCTCCCACCTCCAGACTACGCCCGACCTCCTTCATTTGCTGGGGTTCACCATCAATGTGCCGAATCACACCTGACTCACTCTCAGAAGCTCCTTTTCATCGGAGCGGTTCTAGACAAAAAGCAGTTTTGGATATATCCTCCCGAGCAGTGAGTCCAGGATATTCGGGCCATGGTTCCGATCTGTCAGCCTTTATCCTGGGTTTCGGTCAGGATGACACTCAGTCTACTGGGCCTGATGGCCTCCTACATTCTGCTGGTGGACCATGCCAAATGGCATATGCAGTGTCTGCAGTGGGACCTGAAGTTCCAGTGGGCACAGCATCAGGGGAATCTGTCCGATTGCGTTCAGATATCGGAGGGCACTGCAAGTCAATTGCAGTGGTGGCTAACGAACCAGGATTGGGTCAACGGCAAATCCCTCTCCTTCCCCCAACCAGTGCACAGTTGAAAGATGCATCACTTCTGGGATTGTGTGGCCACATGGGGGAGGCGGAGATCAGAGGCCTCTGGAGCTTTGGGCGATCCGTCTTGCACTAAAAGCATTCCTTTGCTCTGTCTGGGGAAGAGCAGTTCAGGTGTTCACGGACTACACCACCGCCATGTAGTACTGCAACAAACAAACCGGGTGGTGTCGTGGATCCTATGTCAAGAGGCTCACCGTCTCTGGACATGGCTGGGACATATCCCTGGTGGTTCAACACCTGGCAGGTTCACTGAATGCCAGGGCGGACAAACTCAGCCGCAGGTGCATGATCGATCACGAATGGTGTCTTCACTAGGAGGTGGCGCAACGTCTTTCAACAGTGGTGATAGCCTTGGTTAGATCTATTCGCTACCGAAGAGAACGGCCAATGTCAGCAACTCTGCGCATTGGAATTTCCAAGGCAGCACTAACCAGGCAATGCTTTTCGTCGCTAGTGGAGTTGTTCTTCTGTATGCCTTTCTGCTTATACCACTTCTGCCTAGAGTGCTGAAGATCAAGCGCTACCGGCCCAAGTCATTCTTGTGGCTCCGGATTGGGCACGTAAAGTCTGGTATCCCGAGCTGTTACACATGGCCATCTTGGCAGCCCTGCGTCCCTCCACTAAGACAGTATATGCCTGCAAATGGAAAAAACTTGTGGCATGGTGCGCAGCAAAGGCTGTGGATTCTCTTTCTGAGGTTCTGTTCTTACTCCTTTCTTTGGCCCAGCAGGGCTCTGCTCTGGGCACTCTAAAGGGCTATCTCTCGACCATTTCAGCCTTCCTTAGACTTCCTGATCAGCCTTCTCTTTTCAAGTCCCCTGTTGTAAATCGCTTCCTTAAGGGCATTACTCTTCTTCTTCCTGTTCCCTTCGTAATGCTTCAGTAGGACTTGAACTTGGTTCTGACATACCTTATGTGCGCTCCCTTTCAGCCGCTTCATAACTGGCCTCTCAGACTATATTCTCTAAAGACTGCTTTTCTGGTTGCCTTCACCTCTGTTCGCAGGGTGAATGAGCTGCAAGCCCTTTCTTCAAAACCTCCTTTTCTGGCTGTTCATCCCGACAATGTCGTCCTCCGATTCAGGCCTTCCTTTCTTCCCAAGGTGGTTACTTTCCACATTGGTCAAACCATCACTTTGCCCCCCTTCTTTGTACCTCTGCATCCTTCTCAGGAGGAAGAGAGGCTCTATCATCTGGATCTAAAAAGTGCGATTTCATTTTATTTGGATCGCACCAAACCATTTCGGGTGGATGACCAGCTCATTGTTGGATATGTGGGTACCAGGAAAAGTCGGGCCTTGCACAAACGGACCATCTCTAGGTGGGTTGTTTTGTGCATTAAAGCTTGCAACTCTTTGGCAAAGAAGGAGCCTCCAGTGGGTCAGGGAATCCCTTTTCAGGGCCCTAGTTTTGTGGACCAGTGGTCAGTGTCTTGCATGGCTCTGCACTAACGTCAGTGCGCGAGGGCGGCGACTTATTAGTTGCCGCAACGTCATCCCGGTGATTATGATGCCAACAATATATGCGGAGCCGACCTTTTGACACGCAGGGGTACTGCTGATGAAAAATTCTCCGGATCCAGTCTGACACCTGGGGGTAATTCTAAGGTAAGGAATCTATAACTAATCTATATCACTTGCAGATATCGTTTATGAAGGTAAGTAGCTTGTTCATTATGTAAAAAGAACAAAAGATTTTCGTAAAACAAAAAAAGCTTTTTGTTGCTTTTTTGCCACCACACAAAGGCAATCCCATCTCTAAATCAGGCATTGCAAGATGGATCGTGAAATGTATCCAAACATGTTATGTGACAGCCAAAAGAACCTTAAGAATACCCCCTGGAGCGCATTCCACACGCAAAATAGGGCTACTATAGCCTTCTTAGGGAATATTCCCTTGGCTGACATCTGTAAGGCAGCAACATGGTCTACACCGCACACATTCACCAAACATTATTGTGTCTGTGTTAGCAAGGAAACAAGCTAATGCAGGCCAGGCAGTACTTAACACTTTTTTCAAACTGCAACAGCTACAGGTTAGCCACTGCTTTGGGAGAATACTGCTGTTTAGTACATGAAAAGCATGTGAGCTACAGCTCACATGCCTCGAACGGAAAAGGTTTCCTACCCAGTGAGCATCTGTTATTGGCATGTAGAGCTGTAGATTCACATGCGTTCACCCGCCTCCCCAGGTTCCTATACCTGTTGCAGTTCCTTCTGATCTTATTTACATACGCATGGACATCTCTCTTCTTCCTTTACTAACTCTGTTCTAAACTTCTGCGGGAAAAACAATCTAACAATAGTCGATTTCCATGCCCAATATCACCAAAAGGAGTCGCCTACCTCATGACTGGAAAGACTACTTTGAAGAAAAACAACTTGCAAACATCCAAACCCAACACTAGATGGCAGGAGTATGTAAAGCATGTGAATAGACCGCTTTACAGATGCTTACTGGGAAAGTAACATTTTCTCTTTAGTGCTTAGCTTAATGTGTTAATTGATATGTCCTTTTTTTCAGAAACCCATGACGGCGTCCAGGATATGGCTTGTGATACTTTTATAAAAATTGCACAGAAGTGTCGTAGACATTTTGTTCAGGTGCAAGTTGGTGAAGTAATGCCTTTCATAGATGAGATTTTGAACAACATTAACACTATAATTTGTGATCTTCAACCTCAGCAGGTAAGCTCTGATAACTTTGTTGCTACGCTCAAAGATGGCTTGTTCAGTAAATTAAGTTGGTAGACCTGTAGATTTATTTTTGATAAATTCTTGTTTGCGCAGGTTATTGATGTTTCCTTAGTACATATGTAAAATTGTTACTCTTTCTCTATGCGCCGCCCTGCTCCCAATATGTCTGGGACAGTATATGGCCTTCACCTTAACATGCTGACCTCAGTTCCCCTCTTTCTGTGCCTTCCAACGCGGATCTTTAGCTCACTCCCTCAAGTCTGTCAACTTACGTTTTTACCCTGTGTGCAAGGGACATTTTCCTTCCAAAAATTATAGGTTTCAAACTGTATAAGGATTGCCACAACCAGATGATGGTGGACCCCCATTAGTGTCTGGGCTCCAAGTTTGATTAGACGTGCAACAATTGACCCAAAGGTGATCCAAGACTGCGTAGACAAGGTATCCGATAGAGATTGCGAAGCAGATTCCTCATCTTAAAATATTCCTCGGGTGTCAAACTGGTTCCGGAAAGTTTTGGTGAGCAGTACCCCTGCCTGCCAATAGGTCAGTTTGGCTCAGCAGGTTGTCACTGTCACCAGAAGTGACAAACGTGATCACTATATAGGCACCACCCTAGTGCGCTGATGTCAGTTCTTTTCTTTCCACGCCAGTTGGTTCAGATCAGGAGTGACCCTCAATTTTTGACTGACCTTATCTGATTGCGACATCTAGCCGCAGATTCCTAATCTAAGAATCCTCTCCAGGCGTCAGACTGGATCTGGACGTTTTTCTTAGCAGTACCTCTGCACATCTGTATAGGGCATAGAGCGACTCCATAGCAACATCATCTCCCAAATTTGAAGTCAACAGAGCCATACAAGCAACATCCACCGCCCCCCACCCGAACCTCTGACGTCAGTTCATCCTTTTCTGCAATAACACTTGGATCTGCACTGCAGTTTCTCACTGTTTTCGACCTACTTAACATTTTTTCTTTGGAGCTGTGTGCCTTTCTCCTTCTTCAATACCCACAGGGATTCAAGCCTTGTGAGTCCTGTGGTCGATAAATGTCCGCCACAGATCACTCAGTTTGCATGTAGCGTCTGGGTGAGCACCACAACTCTGAGTGCAATTCTTCTCAACGCTTCCAACTGAAGTGCACAGGGAATGTCGCATGAAGCTCCTGGCGGCACAGATGTCGGTCTTCTCATCGTCCTAAGTCCCCTAAGCGTTCTAGAGACGAACTGCATGTCCGTTCTAGGAGCCGTTCCTACAGGGGCCATTCACCTTCGACATTTGGAGGTAAGTCTCAGTACTGGCGGTTAGTCGCTGCGCCTTCATTGCCTACCGCTGATCCCCACTCTTCTGTTTAAGTGCTGAGGCACGAGTCTGCCTCATGTCTCCCCACCTTTCCTGGGGCGTCTTTGACACAGATGAGACGATATTCTCAGTCTCTTATTTCTGCTCTTGGGTCATCACCTCCCTCTGGAGCGCCCTCTGTGGCCCCATGGAAGTGCATGAGGTCATGCCTGTGGCTCAGCCGGTGAGTTCTCCCTTGACTTCAAGTTGGCCTCTTGTGTCTGACACCTCTGCGGCACTGGTGCACAGCCCATCACAGCTCCCACCTGCGGCTTCTGCTTCTGGTCTGCCGAATCCAATTTCAGTGTCTAGCTCTTGTCTGCCTGCTCCCGCAATGGTGCAGTCGACGTTCCTTCCGACATCGACTTCTTAGTGTCAACCAGCTTTTGTCATTGTGTTGGATGCAGTGCTGATAGAGCAGACTGTCCTGGATGTTTCTCTTCTGCTTTTTCCTTCTGAGGACCATAGCTGTGGAAGTACTAAAGGTGGTGTGTCCTCTTCCAATTCCAGGCACAGTACCACCCCTATACAGTCTAGCCGTTTACTTAACCTGGTGACGGCAGTGGCTTAGAATCTTTGCCATCGTGCTCTCGCCTCCTGGTTTGGGTACGGAGGCTAGTTCCACGCAGGTAGACCTGCTCAATCCAGTTTCCATTGCCCTGGTTTCTCTGCTTCCTTTGGTGGAATTGTCAACAAACCTTAATTTCTGTTGTACACCCTGCCCACTCTAGTGTTTAGCCTATACTTCCTTATAGTGACTGTCATTTTGATATCCTGTTGGGTGCTTGGACTAAGCTCGAAAGAGGGATCCCTGTGTATTTCTCACAGGCGTTGCCTGGCCCCAGAGGATCCTCCTGTCTACTTAGACATTCCTCTGCCAAAAGCTTAGTGGTTCAAGCTGCTTAGCCAAGTAGAATATTGATTTTCTTCCCCTGTCCCTCCGGAAAGATGGCCAGAAAATTTGACACTTTTGGTAGGTGTATTTTCTCATCTAGCACTGCTCTGTGCGCTCGTCTACTTCTTCCATGCTTTGTGGGACTCTGGAGCGCCCATTGCTCTCCCTTCCAGAAGAAGCCCAGAAAGATTTTTTCCCTGGTGCAAGATGGTCAGCAAGCTTCCACACTTTCCATCTGCTGTGGTATGTTTACGGTCGTGCTGTGGCCTCTTCCACTGCTTTACGTTGGCTAACATGGTTGCGTACTTACTGGTTTTCAGAGGCTGTGCAAACTGCTTTGATTGACGTGCCTTTTGGTGGCACCTCCCTTTTTTGTGCTTACGCCGACTGCTTAAATTCGGTTCAGGGATAGTCATGGTTGTGCGAAGTCTTAATTCTACTGTACTAAAGTAGTTTGGTATAGTTGTTTCCTCATGTTTTGACTCTTTGCTGTCTTACTGGAATGCGGTTCCTCTCTCCTCCCTCCAAGGATACACCCAGTTTGGTGTTCCTGCTGTCTGCAGGTACTTTTTGTCTCGTTTTATGCTGTCAGTCACAGGTTTTGTTTCGAGCCATCTGAAACTTGTTACTTGGTGGTTTGAGAGTCTGTTCTGTACTTTGGCTTCTTTTGCTGCATGAATTTTTCTACCAGAAACCTTACTCCGTTTCTAGTATTCTATTTGTCGTGCAAAGGTTTGTGTCAACACTGGGCCAGAGTCTGTCCAAGGTAGGTACTGCACCACCATCAGCATTGTGGCGGCTGGGCGCAGAGGTCACTGAGCCCAGTGTTATCCTATAGAGGCTTGGGGCACCTCAAAGTGGCACTGGTTACTGTTCAGTACCTGCAGCTTAGGGACACAGGCCAAGAGGGTTAAGATCGGCACTGGAGTGGTGACCAAAGAGCCCTGAGACTGCACCATCAATGGCACAGGGGCGACTGGATGCAGAGTACAAAGAAGGCGCCGGGCCACATTGAATTCAGTGGAAATCCTCAGTTGGGAAAAACGGCTGCGGGCTCAATACATCAGATAGACTGAAGGAATGCCACGACTGGAGGGGTAAATTGGATAGTGAGGGATGCCGTGACTCCGTCTGTTGGGCACACCAAGGCCAGGGGCTGCGAATGCAGTCTTTCGAAGTCTGTTTTTTTCATCAGGTCCGGTCGGGGTGGCCCCTTCAGCTCGTGGGGGTGGTCAGGAAAGGTTGTCCAGTGCTGGTTCCCAGGTCGGCATCGCTGGGGAGACTTCATTGGGCCACCTGGACTCGGCCGTGAACATCGGGTGCAGAGTGGTGCAAGAGTTGTGGATCTGGCTGTATTTGGGGTCCTTATGTTGGTTTTTTTGCTGGAGAAATCTGGTGTCCACGTTGTAAGTAAGTGTCCTCTTTGCATGGTTGCCCTCACTTTTTGCTGAACCACTGATATGCTTTGAATGAGTTCCCCTGGGTTCCTTCCAAACTGGTACCTAGGGCCTATGTTCTTTCCCTAAAACTGCATTGAAAACAAAACCCAATTGGCACTCTTTGGCCACAGGTCAGTCACTTGTAAATTGTACCACAGGTACCAAGGGCACTGTGGCCAGGGAAGGCCTCTTAGGGCAGCAGCACTTATAGTTCCATCCTTAGAGACCCTGTACCATTACACACGCACACTGCCTTTGCAGGCTGCATGTTTTGGTGCAGAACAAAGTGAAGAGTTGACATGACACACATTCCTGAGTTCTAAAAAAAAAAAAATACTGCCCTGGCATAGGTCCGCCACCCCTGTAGCTGGGTGCCCTATACCAGTGGTGAGGGTACAGGTGCATGAGCCCTATATCCCTACAGTGTCTAAGATGATTCTTAGACATTGTAAGTGCAGTAATGCCATTAAGAGCATATGATGGCAGTTTGTCATTACGGACTCCACAGTACCATAATGGCTTTACTGAAAACTGGGTAGCTTGGTATCCACTCTGCACAATAAACCCACACTGATGCCAGTATGGGATTTAATGACAAATCCACCCAGAGGGCATCTTAGAGATGCCCCCTGAAAAACAACCTGACACTAGTGTCTAGGCTTAGTGGCTGTTCACCAGCTGCCACCACCAGACATGTTTACGGACCCCTGGGTCGAGAGCCTGCTGCTCTCTGGGCTCTGAAATAATGCACATGCTGGGACGAGGTGCCAGGCTTCCTCCAACAGGATGGGCAGGGTCCACAAAAGTGAAGCTTCAAAGTCTTGCTGCCTTTGCGACCTTCCAGCAACTGGCCCCCTCAGGTTCTGATACCCCCTTTGGGCGGGAGAATCGGCGGGAAATCCAAGTGAGTTAGGGAGGTGTGCCCACCTTTGCCAATCCCACCCCTCAGGTGGGGGAGGCAAGGTGAAGCATAACTTAGTCCCCGCCATCTTCCAGATGGGTGGACCCAGCTAACCTGAGTGAGGCATATGACCTCCTCTCACTGCAGGATGACCTAATAGGGAGTGTACCCATCCCAAGGAAGGGACCCATTGGTCCAAACCTTTACCTACCTGTAACTCCCCTAAATTTAGTATTTAGGGGAAACCCTGAACCTTGCCTCCTCAGACAAACGAGCAAGAAGAAAAGGACGAACAGCCGTGCTGAATTTTAGAAGAGGAAGACTCCCACTGACTTGACCCCAGCCCTACCGGCATATCCCCATCTCAAACCTGCAGAAGCGAAACTCCAGTTTGTCCTGCAGCCAGCAACCTGAAAAACCCAGAGGACCTGCCCTGCTTTCCAAATAAGACGTTGTCTCCAGTGAACACAATTTATCCACCCACAGACTCTGGCTCCTGCTAAATTTGCAAGTCTGCACCTGTCGCCCACGGCCCAAGTTCGAGTGACCAACACTAAAAGGAGGTCTCCCCGATGATCCTGATGCCAGATCTGGTGATCTCTGACTTGCCTCGCATCTCCTAGCGAAGCCTGCAGCCTCTTTCTGGAAACTCCCCTGTGACCGTAACTGGTAAGAGAAATCCAAAGACACCCCCTACGCCCGAAGCCCCACGTCCTTGGGTGGCCCAACAGACTGTGTCCCAGCATTCCCAGGCATCCCAACTTACCTCTCCAACCGGTGGTCACTTCCAGAGGATCATCTTCCCCGAGCCTGCAGTCTTTGTTGAAACCAGAGAATCTCCATTAAAATCAACAGGGCACCATATGCCAAAACAGAACCCTGCACCTAGCTGACCCTGTGCTGATACGGGTGTACTTTCGGTGCCAACTTTGCCCAGAGCTAAATAAACCCCAGGAGCTTTGCTCCCACAACCCAGTGGCATTCTTGTAAACGGCCACCAACCAGAAGCCTCCTACACTCTCTGCACCCGGCTGCCCTAGTGCCGCTGAGGGTGTTTTGAGAGTGTATCCTTAACCCTGGGGAACCCTTTTTCTAACCCCAGAAACTCCACCCCAAAAACTGAGTATTTACCTGGTAACCGGTAACTTCATTTCTCTCCATAGGATTACATTGACAGTGTTCGAGGCATGTGGGCTGCTGAATTCATATCTGTGCATAGATCGCCGCCTAGTGTTGGGTCCGGATGTTTGCACGTTGTTGTCCTGGAAGAGTCTTCGAAGTATCCTTGGATAGGTGACTCCTCCCCTGGACTACAGTGCGCATGGGCATCCTCTCCATCCTCAGATTGTTTTTTTCCGCCATTGGGTTCGGATGTGCTATCTTAGCTCAAGTTAGGAAAATATTTTGTCGAGGCCAAAAGGCCTTTAGTTCGCGTCGGTACTGTTTATCGATCGGTTTTCGATACAACCTTGTTAGTTTACTAACTTTCAGCACCGACTTTTTTCGCATTTACCTGTTCATCGACTACTTCGACGATGGAATCGAGGACGCCGTTCAAGAGGTGTCCGGTATGCAATTCGAAGTACCCACACATCGACGTCCATCCGGTGTGCAACAAATGCCTTTCGCCGGACCACGACGAATCGACATGCATGGCCTGTGCCCGGTTCCGTTCAAAAAAGACTCTACGGAATCGACGAGCAGCGAGACTCGAGGCGCAGCACGCGGCACCGGCCCCAGCAGACATCTTCAACGAGGCCGAAGACGTCGAAGAACTGGAAGTCTTACCCTCCAGTCCCGTTTCCGAACACGGATCCGGATCGGACGAAGTCGACGAATCACTCTTCCACAGAGGTGAAGACGACACCGAGGTAGGAGGAGGCCTTAGGGGCCGAAGAGAGTAGCTCCAATGATGAACAAGGCCTACCTGTTCAGACCGAAGAAGGCCCAGTTCCACGGCCTATGGCTCCGGTCGAGGGATCGCCTTCGGGCCTTACCCGAGACCCATCCCGCAGTTCTTCGGCCCCGCCCTCGGGCCCGGCCTCGGACATCCAGCGGCAGCCATTACCGCTTAAACCAGCTGGTTTCCCTTCCATAAAACCGAAACCGAAAGCTGCTCCGGTTCCAACGAAACCGAAACCGTTTCCCTTTCAGGATCCCACTAAAAAGGAAGCTGCCTGTAGAATCAGAACCTCTCCTTTATGAACCTTTCCACTCATCCTACCAGGATCCACAACTATTCTCCCCCACACGTTCCGACACGGATGCGTTGGAGGATTACATGGATGACCAAGTCCCCTACCATGGAGACACAGACCCTGATGACCAGCAGGACCCTGATCACACTTGGGGCGACCCCGTAGACCCAGGTGCACCTCTCGATGCACAGGACCCACAACTCTATGGGGCAAAAACATCTCCCACAGAGGATACTGCAGCCTTCAACGCTCTTATTGAACGTGCTGCCAATAACCATGGGGTGCAGCTTCACTCTGACACCGTCGAAGATGACTTTCTTATGGACACTTTCGCATCCTCAGAACGGCATGTAAAGACTCTGCCCATGTTGAAAGGAATCCTCAAACCAGCCAAGGACATTTTCAAGGAACCCACCAGGGCACGAGTGATAAACCCCAGGATTGATAAATACCGATCAGCACCTGGGGACCCTACTTACATCAGAGGCCAATTACCACTAGACTCCATTGTCGTAGCGAATGCTCGCAAGAGGGCACACTCGCAAACGACAGGTGACGCTCCTCCCCCGGACAAAGAGTCCAAGGTGTTAGAGACCTCTGGCAAGCGAGTTGCCGCCCAAGCTGCAAACATATGGCGCATAGCCAACACTCAAGCGCTCCTTGCTCGCTATGATAGAGCGCACTATGACACACTGGAGCAAATATTCCAACATCTCCCTGACCAGTTCAAGGAAGGCGCAGAAATGCTCATCAGAGAAGGACAGCTACTCGCGAATGCTTCCATCAAGTGTGCACTAGATGCTGCAGACACGGCTGCCAGGGCCATAAACACAAGCGTCATGCTGCGACGACATGCCTGGTTACGAATCTCAGGATTCAAGCCTGAGGTACAAAACAATATACTCAACCAGCCTGTCAACCCCGACTATTTATTCGGGCCAGAGGTTGACACCACCCTTGAGAAGATAAAAAAGGACACGGACACTGCAAAGTCCATGGGCGCTCTCCAAACTCAGTCCTTTCGGAGCGGCTCCTTTCGTCGCCCCGGAAACAAGGGAGCAGGTAGAGGACAGGGGTCACAACAAACATATAACAAAGGCAATACACAGACCACCTACGATAAAAACACCCGGGGTGGATATCGTGGCTCCAGTACAAAGGGCAGAGGACGCGGCTACGGCAACACCAGGTCCTCCCCCAAGAACAAGCAGTGACGCCCTCTCCCTTCCTCCCGACCACATAACACCTGTCGGGGGAAGGCTACAAAGGTTCCTGTCCACGTGGAACTCCATCACCACGGACAGGTGGGTCAAAGATATCGTAAAATACGGTTACTGTCTGGAGTTAACCTCCACTCCACCCACAATACCACCAAGAAACCGTCCTATGTCCTCAGAGCACTTAACGCTCTTACAGAAAGAGGTGCAAAGTATGCTTCTAAAAGGCGCTATAGAGGTCGTACCCATCCACGAGCAGGGTACGGGGGTGTACTCCCTCTACTTCCTAATTCCAAAAAAGGACGGGTCACTCAGACCTATATTAGACCTGAGACCCCTGAACCAGTACATTCTTTCAGAGCACTTTCACATGCTCACTCTACAGCAAGTCCTTCCGCTTCTCAAGCAGGGAGACTTCCTAGCCACACTGGACCTCAAGGATGCGTATTTCCACATACCCATCCACCCCTCACACAAAAAATACCTCAGGTTCATTGTTCAGGGGCAGCACTATCAATTCAAAGTCCTTCCCTTCGGCGTGACAACAGCGCCCAGGGTTTTCACGAAGTGCCTAGCTACGGTGGCAGCACATCTACGGAGGCAGCATATACACGTCTACCCCTACCTAGACGACTGGCTCGTTCAAGCGAAGTCAGCACAGCAATGTGCCAGCCACATGTCCCGCACCATTCACCTTCTTCACAGTCTGGGATTCTCACTAAATTACCCAAAGTCCCATCTCCAGCCCGCACACGTACAACAGTACCTAGGTGCGACTATAGACACTCTGGCGGCCACAGCTCAGCCAAATTTAGTGAGGATCAACAGCATACAACTGCTGATCTCCAAGTTCAAACCCAATCACTCACTTCCAGCGCGAGTGTTTATGCAGTTGATAGGCATGATGGCCTTCTGCATCTTCATAGTCCCGCACGCGAGATTACATATGCGCCCGCTTCAGGAGTGCCTAGCACGTCAGTGGAATCAGGCTCAAGGACAGTTGAAAGACCTAGTGTTGGTGAGCGGTCGGGCATACAACTCTCTGCATTGGTGGAATCCACAAAACCTTTGCAAGGGCCGACCATTCCAAGAGCCTGTCCCACAGATAGTACTGACAGCGGACGCGTCTCTCCAGGGATGGGGAGCTCATGTACTCCACTACACAGTGCAGGGACTATGGACGACACAACAAAAGAAGATGCACATCAACCTTCTGGAACTGATGGCAATCTTCCTGGCCATGAAGGTATTCAAAGTACATCTATGCAACAAGGTCGTGTTGATCCGGACGGACAACATGACCGCAATGTACTACATACAGAAGCAGGGAGGAACACACTCTCCACAGTTGTCTCATCTGGCTCAGAGCATGTGGAAGTGGGCCATTCAGAGGAACATGTTCCTCATGGCGGAACACCTCCCTGGCAAGGACAACCAGATGGCGGATCTGCTCAGCAGACACAGCCACCAGATGCACGAGTGGGAGTTACACCCATCAGTACTCCAACCGTACTTCCAGCAGTGGGGTCATCCGGAGATAGACCTATTCGCGACAAGCGAAAACGCAAAATGCCAAAGCTTCGCCGCCAGGTTCCCACATCCGCAGTCGCAGGGCAATGCGATATGGATGAACTGGTCCGGCAGATTTGCGTACGCTTTTCCCCCAGCGCCGTTAATACCGCTGGTGGCCCGCAAACTCAGACAACACTCCCTGACACTCGTCCTAGTTGCTCCCACGTGGGCACGCCAGCCGTGGTACACCACCTTCCTCGAACTTTCCGTGGTGCCGCATCAAAGGCTGCGGATCAAACCCGCGCATTTGACGCAGAACCATGGAGAGATTCAGCACCCAGATCCGCAACAGCTGAACCTGGCGATCTGGCTCCTGAAGTCCTAGAGTTTGGCTATCTCAACCTGCCACCTGACTGTATGGACATCATCAAGGAGGCCAGGAGACCCACTACAAGGGCTTGCTATGCAGCCAAATGGAAAAGGTTCGTCATTTATTGCGGTAATAATGACATTAACCCGCTGGACGCATCCATCCAAAACATCATCTGTTACCTCTTACACCTATACCGATGCAATCTGGCGTACACCTCTATACGTGTCCATTTGACCGCAATATCAGCCTATCTGCAGACCAGGCAGCACCTCTCACTATTCAGAGTGCCTGCCATCAAAGCATTCTTGGAGGGACTCAAACGAGTCATTCCACCAAGCCACCCACCGGCTCCAATGTGGAACCTCAACTTGGTCCTCACACGCCTGATGGGTCCACCCTTTGAACCTCTACACTCATGCGAGATTCAATTCCTTACCTGGAAAGTAGCCTTCCTGGTAGCGATCACTTCCTTAAGAAGAGTTAGTGAACTCCAGGCACTAACAGTTCAAGAGCCATTTATACAGGTTCACGCCAACAGGGTCGTACTACGTACCAACCCCAAATTCATGCCCAAAGTAATATCGCAGTTCCACATGAATCAAACTATTGAACTGCCCGTTTTCTTCCAAAACCCACAAACTGTCGCAGAAAGGGCACTACATACACTAGATGTAGGGAGGGCCCTCATGTACTACATCGACAGGACTAAACCCTTCAGGAAGACAAAACAACTGTTCGTTGCCTTTGCCCCACACCACAAAGGTAACGCCATCTCCAAAGCAGGGATAGCCAGATGGATAGTTAAGTGTATTCAAATCTGTTATCAAAAGGCAAAACGCACATTAACTATTCCACCACGAGCCCACTCAACACGCAAGTTGGGGGCTTCCATGGCTTTTCTAGGAAATATTCCCCTGCATGATATATGTAGAGCAGCCACATGGTCCACTACACACACATTTACAAAACACTATTGTGTAGACGTGCAGTCAAAACAGCAGGCAGCTGTAGGACAGGCTGTTCTCAAAACACTTTTTCAGACCGCTGCAGCTGGCACTGGTAGCCGCCGCTAATAGAGGGCACTGCTATGTATTCTATGCACAGATATGAATTCAGCAGCCCACATGCCTCGAACTGAATATGCTACTTACCAGTATGCATCTGTTCTTGGCATGTAGGGCTGCTGACATTCATATCGCCCTCCCTCCTCCCCGGCGCCTGTAGCAGCTGCAGCTCTCAGAATTACTGTATAGCATGGTCATCACTTTCTGTATCTACTCCATCACTGCCACAATGGCGAAAAACAATCTGAGGATGGAGAGGATGCCCATGCGCACTGTAGTCCAGGGGAGGAGTCACCTATCCAAGGATACTTCGAAGACTCTTCCAGGACAACAACGTGCAAACATCCGGACCCAACACTAGGCGGCGATCTATGCACAGATCTGAATGTCAGCAGCCCTACATGCCAAGAACAGATGCATACTGGTAAGTAGCATATTCATTTTCTCTGAAAAATGTTTCAAGTGTGAAGTTTATTTGTTTGGAAACCTGAAAAAACTAGTGTGCAAAACTGATTTTACTTTCCTTTTCTCTAGGAAATGTCCCAGTGTGATATCTAGGCGTATCACACTAAGAAAAAAAAAGTAATCTAAATAGTAATCTAAAAAGTAACTGAAAAGTAATCTGTACAGTTATTTCGAATCCTTCACTGATTGCATTTCAATGAAATTGCATTTGAACCTGCATTTAATTGTAAACACTGCATAAGATAAGCATTTATTTCACTTAACTTTGGCAGGCTTGGCTTGGTTCTAGAAATAAAATAACTTGCAATTTTTATACACACGAGTCTTAGTTAAGTTGTTGAGTGTGTGACATCATTTGCTGATTGAGTGTGTTAAACAAATGCTTAACACTAACCTCTGATACAGCCTTACTGCTCGCCCACACTGCCACAAATAGAGTAAGTTGCTATCTACTTTAACCTCTGCCTACCTTTGGGGTTCCAATAGACTGTGCACACTATACCTCATTTTGCTATAATGTATACAGAGCCAGCTTCCTACACATGTGAGACAAGAGTCTTAGTTGAATACAGCACAGGTCCTCTGGGGTTCTTGAGGTGGCTGGCTTGGAGCCATGCCGGTTTCTTGAAGCAGGGTTGCTGGGGGAGGAGACAGGCCTGTAGGGCTGGGTCCAAGTCAGTTGTGTTCCCCACTGCTGCATAGCTCTACTGTCCTTATTTGTAGGTTGTCAAATCTGAGGAACACATCCCTGTTACTATTGGGACTAATTCACCAATTCAAGATGGAGTATGTCTAAAAGAGAGGTTCAACTCCGCTCCTGGCGACCCTTGGAGTGTGCCAGGCTGATCTGGAAATTTCTGCTCTGCTTAAAATGTTCCCGCCTGTCCTGCAGCCAAAAGTGGGGTCTAGACGGAGGTGGGCATCGCCACTAGTTGGAGCTGCCCAAATTCAGCACATCTCAAGGTGACCCTTTGAGGCTCACTGCCATGTGTTGCTGTTCCTGCCAAGGGAGGAGTGAAGCACCTCCACTCAGAGCAGTCATTGTCCCTGACCTCAGAGCAGAAGGGTTCTCACCCATGGGGTCAGAAACAGTCTAGTGGTGGCTGGCTGGTGGGGACTGTAGGAAACTGGCACAATTAATACTACACCTAATGAGGTATAGATTCCCGGTGACCCCAGAGGTAGGCAGAGAAAGTTAGATAGAACCTTACTCTCTATTTGTGGTAGACTGGTTGAGCAGTAAGGCAGTATCAGAGGACAGTGTTAAGCGTTTGATGTACACACTCAGTCAGCCCATGAATTCACAGACTGTGAGAAAGTGCCCTCTTTCTTGCATGGTATGCCCCGGCATTTTGCTGATTTGCTGATATTCTTTGACTGAGTGTGCCCTTGGCTCCTGCTAATAGGGTAATCAGGGCCTATGTTCCTTCCCAAATATTGCATTGAAGCCTAAACCCAGTTGGCATCTCTGGTCACATGTCAGCCCCTGGTAAATGGTACCACAAGTACCCAGGGCACTGTGACCAGAGAAGGCCTCTAAGCAATTATTGTGCCACCCTTAGAGGTCCTGTACCCTTTGAAGGCTGCATGTCTTTGTGCAGAACCAAGTGAAGTCGATTTTGCACACGTGTGTGCCGGGACCACAAACCACTGCCCTGGCATACATCAGTCACCCCTCAGGCAGGGTGCACTATACCAGTGGTGAGGGTACAGGTGCATGAGCCCTGTACCCCTACAGTGCCCAAGTCCATTCTTGGGCATTGTAAGTGCATTGCTGCCATTAAGAGTATATGGTGCTGGGAGTTTATCTTTAAGAACTCCACAGTGCCATAAGGGCTACACTGAAGACTGGGAAGTTTGGTGTCAAACGTCTCAGCACATTAAAGCCACACTGATGCTAGTGTGGGATTTAATGTAAAATGCACAACAGAGGGCATCTTAGAGATGCCTCCTGAAACTTTACCAACTTCTAGTGACTCGACTGAGTGGCTGCTTAGGCTGCCACCAACAGACATGGCTCTGGACCCCTGGGTCTGCTGCTCTCTGGGCCTGAAACAAAGCACTTCCTGGGACGAGGTGCCAAGCCTCCTCCCCCAGGGATGGGCAGGTTTCACAAAGGGGAAACTTCAAAGGCATGCCACCTTTGTGAGCCTCTCCAGACCATTTACTGCTTTCATCAACTGGTCCCTGCTGGTGCACCCCGGTGATCCTGACCCGAGAACCGGTGACCCCTGACCTGCCTCCAGCCGACACCTGCAGTCTAAATCCAGAAGGCCTAACCGCGACCCGGAGCTGGTAAGAAGATCCGACCCCAAAAGGCACCCCTGCACCGGACGCCCCACAGCCTTGTGTGCCCAAACCAACGGTGCCTAACCAACCCTTAACTTCCCAACTTACCTATCGAAGTTGTGGTCGCACCCAGAAGTCCTTAGTCTCCCTGCCTGCAGTGCTTTTGCAAATCGGAGGTTCTCCATTCAAAACGGGGCACCGACCTCGAAACAGCACCCTGGACCCGGCCGCCCTAGTGCCGCTGAGGGTGCACCTTTTTGTGCTACTATGTTTCCCCATTTGCCCTGACCTGAACCCTAGGAGCTTTGCTCCCACAACCCAGTGGCCTGCTTGCCAGCAGCCACCAGCCGCAGGCCCCCTATCCCCCATTGGATAACATTGGGCCTCAACTCTCTGCACCCGGCCGCCCTAGTGCCGCAGAGGGTGTAAAAAGAGTGCATCACTGACCCTGGGGGACCCCTGAGTCTAACCTCAGAACCTTAACTCCCACAGTCGATAACTTACCTGTGAACCAATAACCTGTTTTTCCTCCATAGGATAACATTGACAATTTTCTTCCAAAACGTTTCTCAGTGTGGAGTTTTGAAATCTAAAAATATTCTTTAAAAATCGCACATATAACCAAAACGTATTTACTTACCTGTTGACAGGAAATGTCCCAGTGCTGAATCTAGGTATCCAACACTGAGTTAGAAAAGTAACGTAAAAAGTAACTTACCTGTAATTTACTGAAAAAGCCTATTAATTTCCATGTACTGTATTTGCTAAGTGTTGCAACCTACTGCATCCCCCGAACAAAGTACAATTTCTATTGCATTTTCAAACTGTTCTATATTCAGCAACTTATTACTGAAAAGTATGTTCGAGGCATATGAGCTGCAGATTACACACTTTTGCATAGATCGCCATCTGGTGTTGGGCCCGGATGTTTGCAGTTTGTTTTTCCTCTTGGAAAGTCACGAGGTTGGTGACTGCTCCTTTGGATTGTATTGCGCATGGGCTTCGGCTCCATCCTCATTGTTTTTTTCCGCCATCGGGCTCTGGTGTAATCTTCTCGCTCCGGTTCCGAACAGCTTCCAGTTCGACGATCGACGCGCAATCCTCACCCCAAATCGCGGCATTGTTTCGATCGCGATCTCTTCAATCAACGCGCCTTCTCATTGGGTTCCAGTCGTCGAAGGCGGCCTTCGGGCCTACCCAAGCTCCGGTCCCGGCTCATGGAAAGAACTCCATTTAAAAAGTGCCTTCGATGTGGGTCCAAATTTCCCCACACCGATCTTCAAGAGGTATGCAACCTCTGCCTCTCCCCTGAACACGAGGCTCGAGACTGTCCGGCCTGTAAGTCTTTCCGATCCAAACAGACTATTCAGAACTGAAGAGCCAGAAGGAACATGGCACACTCCTAGACGTCCATTCCAGTCGACCTCTTCGGAGACTACATCGACGATCCGGAACAGCATCGCACCGAAGAGGACCTCGTCAGCGCTGCCGAGTCATATGTGTGGATGACATCACTCCGGCGCAGAGGGTCATGAGTACCAATCATCTCTTCCGCTTCCCGCTTCCCCCCCCCCCCCCCCCACACACACACACACACACACACATACGCGCCGACACCCAAAAAGGCTTCGGTCACGCCTTTGCCTCCGGGCCTAAGCAAGACCAGAGACACTGCTTCACACACCCCACCTTCGGGCCCGGTGAAGAAGCCAAGTAAGCCTTCCGGCGGCTCAGGCCCGAGCCAGCCTACGAGCGGTGCCGAGAAACACACTTCGACACCGAAAAAGAAACCGGCCTCCACCTCGACACCGAGCTCCGCACCGAAGCCCTCTGGGTCGAAACCCAGCTCTTCGGTACCGACGCCATCTTCGGTACCGACCAAACCACACAAGGCCACCGACACTTCCAAGCCGAAGCCCATCACGGCGCCGACCAAGAGACCGGAGGTTCCCAAGCCGGGTTCTAAGCAACAAACTGGCACGGAAAAACCTAAAAAGACATCGTCCCAGACGCCTTCGGCGCCGAAGGACCAAATAACCTCACCAGAACGGTTTACACCGGATCCCTTGCAAAAAAACTCTCACCAAGGATCCAAAAACTGGACATTTGACACTCTACCAAAAATACATTTGGAGAAGCCTGCTCCACCTCCGAAGAGGAAGGACTCTGCTACCTCTCCGTTCAGAATACTTTCCCCTCCCTCTCCACCACCTCCTCCTCCTTCCCCACCTCCACCCCCTCCGCCCTCTCCACCCCCACCTCATCGTTCTCCGACCCCGTCTCCAGACGATGATGATCAGGGGGACCCATATCATGATATAGGGGATGTGCCACAGGACCCCACCCCTACAGGATCCCCGGACTCATGGGACGATTACAATATTCCAGATATCCCCAACGTCCCACAAGACGATCTTTACCCTTCTAGGCCATCTCCCCCGGAAGATTCATTAGGGTTCAACCATCTTCTACATAGGGCGGCACATTATCACGGGGTGAACTTGCATACCGACCCCGTGGAGGAAGATTTCCTCCTAGACACATTTGATACCGCACATAGGTCCACCTCCATACTGCCCATGCTCAAAGGAGTGGTAAAGCATGCGCCAGAAGTTTTTAAGGACCCAGTTAGAGCCAGGGTCATTAACCCGCATATTGAAAAAAAAACCCTGCTCACTCAGATCCCTCCTACATCAGAGGACCAGCGCCACTAGATTCTTTAGTAGTATTTACGGCACGTAAAAGGGCAAATTCACAAGCGTCGGGTGATGCACCACTACCTGACAAAGAATCAAAACTACTAGATGCATCAGGCAAACGCACACATCTCAGGCGGCCAACATATGGCGTATAGCAAACGCTCAGGCACTACTGGCCAGATATGACAGGGCTTATTATGACGAGTTAGAAAGCATAATGCACCATCTCCCTGAAAAATATAAAGCTAGGGCCAACGAGTTAATTCAAGAGGGTAAAACAATCACAAATACCTCCATACGTTGTGCCCTAGATGCAGCAGACACAGCCTCCAGGGCCATCAACGCCAGCGTCCTTCTCTGTCGCCATGCTTGGCTAAGGGTATCTAGTTTTAAACCAGTAGTACAAGCCTCCATCCTTAACCATCCCTTTGACCAGGAACATCTATTTGGGCCAAAGGTGGATGAGGCCTTAGAAAAAATGAAAAAAGACACGGATACAGCAAAATCCATGGGGGCTTTACAATCGCACCCGCCCAGACGCTCCTTTCGCCGCTCCTCCTTTCGGAGTACATCCAGAGGCTACTCATCAGACACAGCGTCCACATCATATAAATCCCCTACTCAGACCACCTTTACAAAAGGTTACCAAAGAGGCGGCTACAGGGATAACAACAACAAGGGCAGAGGCAAAACAAACCACGCCCGTTCTGCCACACCTCCTACCCAATGACTTCCCCCTGCTCTTCCCCCCCCCCACCACCCCCAGACAATTCCACTCCGGTCGGGGGCAGACTCCAAAATTTCCTTCATGTCTGGGCGACCATCACCTCAGACAAATGGGTGACCCAAATAATTCGGTCAGGCTACTGCCTAGAACTAACATCTACCCCCCCCCAAACATTCGACCCAGGCAACACCCAATGTCACGAGAACATTCAAAATTACTAAAGCAGGAGGTAATCTCCCTCCTACAAAAAGAGGCAATCGAACACGTTCCTGTCAATCAACAAAATATGGGGGTCTCCTCCCTATATTTTCTCATACCAAAAAGGGACGAGACTCTGCGACCTATTCTAGATCTCCGGCCCCTAAACACATACATACACTCAGACCATTTTCATATGGTAACGCTTCAGCAGGTACTTCCGCTCCTCTCCCAAAACGACTTCCTCAACACTCGACTTGAAAGACTCATATTTCCACATTCCAGTGCACCATGCTCACAGAAAGTACCTCAGATTAGTAGTGGACGGACAACACTACCAATTCAAAGTGCTCCCGTTCGGAGTCACAACAGCACCACGGGTATTCACCAAGTGCCTGGCAGTGGTGGCGGCACACTTGAGAAGACAGCTCATTCACGTCTTCCCATACCTAGACGATTGGCTGATAAAAGCCACTTAATGCAATCAGTGTGTACAACACACCTCCACCACAATCGAACTACTTCACCAACTAGGCTTCACGGTGAACCACCAAAAGTCTCAGCTGCAACCATCCCACATAAAACAATACCTTGGTGCCACCATAGACACCTCAAAAGCTATAGCCTACCCCAATCCGGCTAGGATTGCAAGCATTCAGGCTTTACGACAAATTCATACCTCAACACTCCCTTCCAGCACGAGTGTTCATGCAACTAATAGGGATGATGGCCTCTTGCATTTTCATAGTGCCCCACGCAAGACTCCAGATGCGTCCCCTCCAAGAGTGCTTAGCGCACCAGTGGAACCAGGCCCAAGGTCAACTGACAGATCTGGTGTTGGTAGACTGTCTGCAGTGGTGGAGCACCACAAACCTTTCCAAAGGTCGACCGTTCCTGGACCCGGTTCCCCAGATAATACTAACAACGGATGCATCGCTCTCCGGCTGGGGAGCTCACCTATTACATCTCACCGTGCAGGGCACATGGACGCCTCAACAAAAGTTACTCCATATCAACCATCTGGAGTTACTAGCAATCTTTTTAGCCCTAAAATCTTTTCAAACAGATTTCAGGCAAGGCAGTCCTCATTCACACAGACAACATGACGACCATGTAATATATACAAAAACAAGGCGGCACACACTCTCCACAGCTCACTCAATTAGCACAGAGCATATGGAGATGGGCAATTCCCCACAAAATCTTTCTCCTAGCTCAACATGTCCCAGGAGTCAAACACCGTGGCGGATCTGCTCAGCAGACAGACACAACAAATCCACAAGTGGGTACTTCACCGATCGGTTCTTCATCCGTTCTTTCAAATGTGGGGGCATCCACAGATAGACCTCTTTGCCACCCACGAAAACTCAAAATGCCCAAGCTTCGCCGCCAGATACCTACACCCATTGTTCAAAGGAAATGTGATATGGATGAACTGGTCACGCAAATTTGCGTGCGTTTTTCCTCCTCTCCCACTCATTCCATTAGTGGTGCGCAAACTACAACAGCACTCCCTCACACTAATCCTAGTAGCTCCAACGTGGGCCAGACAACCGCGGTACACCACGCTGCTGGAACTCTCTGTAGTACCACACCAAAAACTACACCTCTCACCATGCCTCCTAACCCAGAACCATGGAGAGATCAGACACCCGGACCCAGCTCAGCTCAACCTTGCGATCTGGCTCCAGAAATCCTAGAATTTGGGTACCTAAATCTTCCCCCTGACTGTATGAACGTCATCCGAGAAGCTAGACGACCTACCACTAGAGCGTGCTACGCTGCCAAGTGGAAACTATTTGTTGTTTATTGCCATAACAACACCATCAATCCCCTGGACGTGTCCATTCAACACATCATAGGCTACTTACTCCACCTACAAAGGTGTAATCTAGCCTATACGTCCATTCGACTACACCTCGCTGCAATTGCAGCTTACTTACAAAACAGGCAACATCTATCACTCTTTAGAGTACCTGCCATTAAAGCCTTCATGGAAGGCCTGAAAAAAATAATTCCCTCCAGAGTACCACCCTCACCTGTGTGGAACTTAAATGTTGTTCTCATAAGGCTAATGGGGCCTCCCTTCGAACCTTTGCACAAATGCGAACTACAATTCCTAACCTGGAAAACCGCTTTCCTTGTAGCTATCACTTCCCTTAGAAGGGTCAGTGAGATACAAGCACTTACCAACTTTTTCTTCAAATACACCATAACAAGGTTGTTCTCCGTACCAACCCAAAATTCCTACCTAAAGTCATTTCCCCTTTTCACCTAAACCAATCTGTAGAACTACCAGTATTTTTCTCGCAACCACAGACCGTTGCAGAAAGGGCTCTGCACACGCTAGATGTCAAACGAGCCTTACTCTACTACATCGAGAGAACACAACCTTTCCGCAAGACCAAACAACTGTTTCTCTTTCTCTCCACCACACAAGGGCAACCCCATCTCAAAATCAGGGATAGCTAGGTGGATTGTAAAATGAATCCAGATTTGCTACCACAAAGCAAAACTGACGCTATCCGTTCCCCCTAAAGCCTATTCTACACGAAAGATAGGGGCTACCATGGCATTTTTAGGGAACATCCCATTAGATGATATCTGCAAAGCAGCTACATGGTCAACACCGCACACTTTCACCAAACACTATTGTGTAGATGTGCAAACTAAGCAACAGGCTAGTGTGGCCCAGGCTGTACTCAAAACACTTTTTCAAACCACTGCAACAGATACCGGTGGTTGCCGCTAAGGTTGGGAACTGCTATATAGTCTATGCAAAAGTGTGCAATCTGCAGCTCATATGCCTCGAAAGGAATATGCTACTTACCAGTATGCATCTGTTCTTGGCATGTAGAGCTGCAGATCTACACACGCCCACCCGCCTCCCCGGCTACCTGTATCTGTTCCAGTTTATCTTATTTAAATACACACGGGTTTCTTCACTGTTATTACTACGTTCCATCTTTCCCTGCTGGCGAAAAACAATCTGAGGATGGAGCCGAAGCCCATGCGCAATACCATCCAAAGGAGGAGTCACCAACCTCGTGACTTCCAAAGACTTTCCAAGAGGAAAAACAAACTGCAAACATCCGGGCCCAACACCAGATGGCGATCTATGCAAAAGTGTGTAATCTGCAGCTCTACACGCCAAGAACAGATGCATACTTGTAAGTAGCATATTCCTTAATGCTTACCTGTGCCAGGCTTGCTTGGTTCTATAAATAACAGTATATTTTTTTATACAAAAGCAATTGGCCTAGAGTTCAGTTAAGTAAATGTGTTTGGGTTATTTGTGCGATTTTTAAAGAATATTTTTAGATTTCAAAATGCCACACTTAAGAACACATGATCACCCCTGCTTTTTGTCTGATATCTGATGAAATGTTGACAGAAGTGCACTGTGTTCCTTCTTTCCAGACTCCTCAGTGCCTGATCTCTTGCCTTGAAACTGTAGTCGTTTCTCCAATTGACCATAACTTAACACCTCCTGTAATTCCCTAGTAAATGGTACCTAGGGCAAGGAGGCTAAAGAGAATCCCTAAGGGATGCAGCATGTATTGTGCCACCCTGTGGGACCCCTCCGCACCAACATGCAAACTGCCATTGCAGGCTGTGTCCCATGGTGCAGAGAAAAGAAGTCATGACATGGCTCACCTCTTGAGAGCCATGCCTACAGACACTGCATGCAGTATAGGTAGGTCACCACTACAACAGAACTTACAGCCCTAAGGCAGAGTGCACTATCTTGTTTACATATCTGCATGAACGGATATACATTTGTGATATCCAAGTAGATTGTCAGATATTACTAGTTAACAGAGAAGCCATCTTAAGAACATGTGTTGGACACTGGTGTTTACGAGTTCCCCAGCTACATGATGGCTTCACTGAAACTAGAGATGTTTGGAATCATAAATCTAGTATTAAACCCACACTGATTCCAGTGATGGATTTATTAATACATGCACCCTGAGGGCACCTTAAAGCTGCCCCCTGAAAACCTACCTACCAATAGTGTGCTGACTGGTGAAGACCAGCCTGCCACCACAGACAGGTTTGTGACCCCTTGCAGGTGAGAGCCTGAACTCTTGGAGTGCAGAAACCATGCCTTCTCCGGCCGGAGGTGTTGTCAACTCCTCCAAGCAGGATGGCTAAAGAATCCGCATATCAAGGCAGGAGGCTTCAAAGGCCTATGCCGCCTTTGATATGCGACCCAAGGCATCCCTAGACCGGTAAAATACCACATTCTGCCCCATGGCTTTTTTTTTTTTTTTTTAAGAATTCTATTGAGTTTTCCAGTCACTGTTCCAAAAAACCAAGACTACATACACTAGCATCTTATAGAAGACCCAACCAGCAATGTACATGTCAGGATTCTTCCATATTTTTTTCCTAACTCTTCCACCCACCACCCCCCCCCCCCCCCCCCCCCCCCCCCCGGTCAGTGTGCCCGCGTCAACCCCTCTGCAGCTTATGCATTTAGAGCCCCGTGTTCCAAGAAAGCCTAACTCAAAGCAATCAAAAGGACACTAACATCGTCGTCAAGAAACAGGGGGCACCGCAGCTCCTGTGCCCCATACTCCCACCCTGACTACTTGACAGTTCTCAATATAGAGTGCAGACGCTGATTCCTCCCTGAATGTACCTAAGTGGCCCCGTCCTGAGCAGTCTCCCCAGTAGCCCCAGAAGGCCCCACCCCAAGCTTCACACTCCGGTCCATGCCTACAGGATCCCTATCCTCCTCGTTCAGCTGCTCCGAGGAGCGAAGCCCCTCTACCAGAGCCCCCCACGCCCTTGCAGCGTCCAGCGCCTTGTCATTAGATGCTCGCCTGGCCAGCTGTAGGCGAAGCGTCCCTTCGCTCCATGCCCAGGACAAGAAACTCGCCTTCCATCTCCGAAAACTCGGACCGGCCCTTGCCTTCCAATGCATGGTGAGCTCCCTCTTTGCCATTATCAAACCCAAATCGTAAAACTTGCTCGTAATTTTGGTACTGGGGGTGTGCGGAAATCGGAGCAAAAGGCAAGTCCCCATCTCTACATCCAGCCCGCGCCCAGTCGCGTGATTCAGACACGCCACCACATCCGCCCAATAAGAGCCTAATCCCAGGCAGGACCAGAACATATGACCAAAATCAGCACCTTCCACTCTTCACCGGGGGCACGGCGATTGGGAACCTCCGAAGTCCTGCAAAATTTTGACCGGAGTTAAGTAAGCCCTGTGGAGAGTATAACATTGGACCAATTGAAATCTAGCGTTGCGCGTGCTCTTCCAGGCCCGCCGTAACAGCTGTGACCACGTCGTCTCAGGCAAGATAATTTCCCCCCCCCCCCCCTCTCGGCAGATCATACGACCCATGTAATTCCTGGAGTGACAACAAAACGCCATCCCTGTATAAGTCCCCAATCATGTGGACCCCGCACTCTTCCCAGCCAGCCAGCGCCGACCAATCCCCGCCATGCGGGATGGCCGTGCACATGCCCAAAGGAATTTCCGGGGCATATGGGACCACAAAGCCTGCCCTTTTCTGACTACGAATCCAGCATAACCGGAGTGTGCGCTCCACGAGGGTAAGCTGGTCCAGCCTGAGCTTCTGCTGAAGCACAATGAATGACAACACGTGTCGCGGGATGACCCTACCCTGCGGGCCCTCAGGGCCTCTAAACAGGAGACCGGGATCCATATCGGCAAGGTACGGAAAAAGTAGAGCAGCGGTGGCAGCGCTATCCTTTTCAGCAGCGCTACCCGCCCAGCTACCGAAAGAGGAAGAGTGCGCCAGAAGGCCATACTACCTTTCAGTCCCCTCAGCGCGCCACCCACATTCCCCTCAAAAAGGTCGGCGGAGGTGTGAAATATGCGGACGCCCAGATACGGCAAGCAGGCAGCCTCCCACCTTGGATCTACAAACTCCGAGGGCATCTGAACTCTAGGGGACAAAGGAAACAGGCAGGTCTTAGTCCAGTTTGCCTGCAACCCCGACAAGCAACCAAACTCCCGGAGCAAAGTCCTGGCGCCCCTTAGGAAACCCCCCGCATCAGCCAGATATAACAGGAGGTCATCCGCGTACAGCGATATGTGATTGAGCTCCCCGCGCAGCCGAACGCCCTCATAGTACTGCCCCTGACGGGCATGCGCCGCAAAAGGTTCAATTGCCAGCGCAAATAAAAGTGGGGATAATGCCCCTCCCCACTTGGCAAGCCGCTGATATGGTACGTCCCGTTCGAACCCTAGCCGTGGCGGAGCTATATAACAGACTGGTCCAACGCACAAAATTATCGCCCAGGCCAAACTCCCTCAGCACCCGGAACAGATACGGCCGCTCCACACTGTCGAATGCTTTTTCGATGTCCACCGACAACACCACGGCCTCCAACGTACCCTCCCCTCTCTCCCCCAGGATCCGCACCAACCGGCGAATGCACGTCGCAGTATTCCTAGCGGGAATGCAACCCGATTGATCCGGGTGTACCAGTGAGCGCATGTGCCCCAAAAGTCGCGTGGCCAAGATCTTGCTGAGGATCTTATAGTAAACCGGGAACATGGAGAGCGGCCGGTATGCCGTCCTGGTGGTGGGGTCCCCGCCCTTCTTCAGCAAAGGCACTATGATCGCCTCTCATAGGGGGCGGCAGCCTACCCAAGTCCCACGCCTCCCTGTATACCGACTGTAACTGCGGTGCCAGAATATCCAAATACGCTGCATAGATCCACAGCCGAGCTGAGAACCGTGGAGGCGACGAGAGACGTGGGACCGGCTACCTGGGAAAAGTGGCGAGTATCTTCCAGCGCAGCTTCCGAGGTACCCTCGAAGTTGTGCACCGGGGATTGAGAAGCCCCAACCCCAAGCACCAGCTGCACCGAAGATCAGCCCCCCACACTCCACGAGTCCTGCGTGGGGCCCTTCTCCATTTTCCTGCTTGCCGCGTCTGTCCGGTTGCTTGCCCGTTGGCTAGCGGCCTTTGTGACGACACACCTTGAAATCTTCACTGCTGGTTTGGCTCCTCCAGACTGGCACCCCAGACCTTCCTGGTCTGCACCAGAAGCAAGTCCTCCGTTCTTCGTGGGTTCCGCTTGCCACGGCTTGATGAGTCCTAGTTCGACTTCGCCGCCGACAGCAAGAGCCTTCGTGGGACAGCTCGCCTCCTGGTTCTGGTCGTCCTCTACGCCTCCTGGTACCCGTGGCTGCAGCGACAAGCTTCACCCTTCACCTGCAGTCTTCACGACATCACCTGGTTCCTTCCTGGTTCCACGTGGTCACTGGCTAGTGACCTTGACTCTGTCCCTTCTGCTTGCAGGTACCCTTCCTTCTTGATCCCGGCCTTGGGATCCACCGGACACTCTGCACTGACTGCCTGTCAGCAACTTTCCTTCAGGCATCCATAGAAGTCCACGACGAAACCCGACGCAAGTTCACACCTATGCACCCGCAGCCTGTGGGCTAGGTAACTTGGGTACTTCGGTGCTCACAAGGGTAGTGACTATCCTAGGGTCTAGTTTCCGAGTCTCGACTCTCTAGTTGCTTCAGAAGTGTCCTTAAACTGCTTATTTCAAAACTGTACTATTTCTATCTATTATACGCATTACGCGTGAGTGTTTCCACTCTGCACCTGAATCCCGTGGGCCTCCCACTTCCTAACTGTTGGTAGTGTAGTGTAGCCCCAGCGATTGCCTAGGCCTATCCTATTTCCGTGACAGTAGTCCTTATACCACTTCTTTAGTATATGGTTTGCGTGGCCCCTAGGGCCTAACTGTATTACTTACCTGTGTGACTTAATGTATGCTTAAATAAGACTGTTGTACTTACCTCGAATCTCATAAAGAGTGCTGAGGGTTTGACTAGAATAAATACAATTTATTTTATATATATATATATGTATCTGTTGTGGTGTCCTTTCATTTGGTATTCAAGGGATTATATATGGTATCACAGCTGGCTTCACATGCCATTCAGAGTTTAGCCTAAGACTGCTCTTGTCCATGCTACCACTAGGATAGCTGGTCTATAAGGTTGACTTGACAACCAATCACCATAAGGGTTGTTTGGACTGATATAAGGTGTACACTAGAACTAGTGACATCATACATCAGGCCAACTTCTCACACCCATCCAAACACAGACCCAACGAAAGAAAATACCCTGGTAGCTACCAGAGTCTCACAATAGGTGTGAGGTAGAGAGGGTGACCCAGCACCAACACAAGCCGGACAGCAGTCCCACCAGCCCATTCTGTGTCAGGCCTCAATCGTCATAGCCCCCTCTTTCTGGCAGTGCCTCGCCCCGTTGACCCCCCCCCCCCCCGTCCGAGCCAGGAACCACAGAGCAGCCCCTGGTGCGCCTCCCCCTACTATATGCTAAATGAAGACAGGCATCGTCACTCATCAAAAATGCCATCTGCAGTGCCTGGTGTAACCTCTGGCAGACGTTCGACGTCCTCCCCAGAACCCTCCCACCCCGCCACTTCCGATGCCCGTCGGGATCCTGAATCCGCCAACGAAGCCGCAGTTGCTGCTCCAGAAATGATGGAAACCGCCTGCAGAGCTGCCTGCCTCTCCAGCTCCGTCTGAGAGGTCGATGGCGACTGTCCATTCGCCACACGTTTCCTGTTTCGGCGGCTCCGACGAGGCCTTGGCTGGGCCCCAACCTCCGGTCCCCGCTGTCCAGTGCCGCCCCCACCTGCGCGATATTGTTCCAGCCAGTGCCATGCGTCGTCTGGCGCGTCAAAGAATGTAGAAGTCCCGTCCACCATCACCCTCAGGCGTGCCGGAAAGAACAGAGCATATTGGACCCCCTCTGCCCGAAGGGCCTTCTTAATTGCCATAAAGGAGAAGCGGCTCCGCTGGACCTCCTGGGAGTAATCAGGGTGAAGGGAGACCGAGGCATTGTCCACTCTGTATGGGCCAGATGTCCTGGCATTCCGCAATACAAGGTCATGGTCCCTGAAATGCAGCAGGCGTGCGACCACCCTAGGGGGACGGCCCAAAGCCGGCGGGCGAGACGGCACTCGGTGGGCCCTCTCAAGGGTGTAGAACTGTGATAATCCTTCCGGCGCCACCACCTCTCGCAGCAACTTCTCCAGATAACCAACCATATCGTCCCCTTCAATTCTTTCGGGCAGGCCCACCACCCGCACATTATTGCGCCTGTTGCGCCCTGCCGCCTCTTCGGCCCTCCTCTCCAGCAGCCGCACTCTGCGCGATAAGTCACCCAGTAATGCCTCCGATGCCTTCTGGGCAGGTTCCAGCGTCTCAAGCGTGAGTTCTGTGTTTTTTGACGCGATCAACCAGTTTGCCATGATCAGCACGCAAAAATCCAAGACTCGTGGACACCTGCGCTATGTCACGGCACAGTGCCTCCCTCGTGTCCGATATGGCCTTGAGGATTTGATCCAGCTGCTGCTGCCGTAGTCCCGCCGCCAGGGCTCCAGCCGGGTCCTGAACCTGAGTCAGGCGGGTCCTCCATGTGCTCAGCCTGTGCCGCCCCCTGGACCGCGCCGCGGTTTCCCCATGGCCGGATCTCGACCACAACAATCCAGCGCAAAGGACGATGAGCCCCCACAGCGATCTCCAGAAAGTGAGAAATGCACTCCGGTCTCCCCACTCAACAGCAACAGCTCCAGGTGGCCTGCAGCACCACAGAGGCCTCCCCCAGTCCATCAGACGCAGCTCATGGGCAAGAGCAACGACCACCGCCAGTCAGGGGGGCACCGTTCCAACTGAGCCTCCCGCATGGCTCACCAGGCAGGGAGACCTCACCCCGCCCTGCCAGCAAGCTGTCCACTCCAATCTCCCTCGTCGCAACCAGGGCGAGGTATTCGCGGGTATGGCCACAATATCCCCAGCTACCAAATCAGGCACTCCACGACCTATTCATCAGGGTCGCCCGCTGCCTCCATATGAAGCCAACCACTCGAACGCGTCCAGGTCTGCGTGTTCTGCAGGATAGCGGCTCAGCAGTAACAGGGGGAGCAGCCTGCCCCAAGGCGCCAGCGGATCTGTACATCCACCAGCACCCCGAATTGCCCTTCGAGACCCTGCCCCTTCAGCGATCCCGGGCCACGGGGCTGTAGAGCCGTGCACCGAGGAGAGCGTGCTCGTATGTAGTACCCTTGGTTACTCCGTGATTGTCATGTGCCGTCAACTCTGGTGCTGCTCCAGAACCCGCATATTGTGAGACAGTGATTCATTCGATCTTTCTTGTTGGTTGATGGTCCCCTCTTCGGCTTAGACCGTGCGGGCTCTTCTGGCACGGTGCTAACACTGGCAGGGACAGAAGGTCTGTGCTGTCACTGGGTAGACCCAAGGGACTCAAGCCACAGGGTGCGCCATTCTCTTTAAGTTCCGTATACAGCTCCAACTGCAGCAGGAGCACACGAAGAAGGTGCCATGTCACCTGCAATTACACTTTTCATCGAAACCACCAAGGTCGCATTCCTTTCTAGCCCTCCCGTGGGCCGGCACTCCCCCACTCCGAGAAGCGGGGGGCGAGGGCGCGATAGCGCTATGGGGTGGTGTCCAGCACTATGAAATCCCCGCGGCGCCCGCACAGCTTCTCCTTCGCCGCTCTTGCAGCGGACCTCAGTCCGCCCTCCTAGCCGCTCCCCGGGGCGTCGACGCCGGGCCCAGCTCAGCTCCAACCACCGCCGGCGCAGCGGTTACATCTGCGCCTCCCCAGTCTTTGCGGGCTCCGCCAGCCGTCTGCGGTCCTCCACACCCCGCCCGGGCCAACACCGCTCACCCTGCTCCCCTCCGGACCAGAGGACTGCGGCGCAGCCGATGCTCCGCCCCAGCCGAGTCACCGTCGTCCTCCGGCGGGGCCTCGATTCACGCAACGCCGGGGATGCTAGACCCTCCACAGGCCGCAGGCAAAATGGCCGGTCCCCTCCAGGCAGATCCGCAGCAGTCGGCGGGCAAGGCGGCCTCCCGGGCCTTGGCGCAAGGCCCAATCTGCCGGCAGGCACCTCTCCGTCATGGGGGGTCCCCCTCTGAGCCTTCGACACCGCCAGGGAGAGTTAGATCAGGATAACTCGCAAGGCCGACACGGAGCTCATGCGTCCATGCTTGGTGGAGTCCAAGCCACGCCCCCCCTGCCCCATGCCAATTTGGCACCAGGACATGTGGGGAAATCAGCTAGTCAGGGGGCATGTCCCCCTCCCAGGCTATTACCACCCCTAAGGTGGGCTACCTGAGGAACATAACTTTTAGAATTTCATAATCTTGGTTTTGGCTGAATTAGGCTCTTTGTCAGGGTTATGCCCACATATCACTGGAAGTAGTCCTATAGAGGGTGTAGACACCCTAAAGGTAAGTACCCAATTGGCTACTATCTGTCATTTCCTGTAACTTCACTAAATTGAGTGCTTAGGTGGCCCCCCTGACACCAGGAACTCAGATTTGATGGTTCAAGAAGAAAGTACAACAAAGAAACTCAAGAAAAGCAACAGATGACTGACTGGCCTTTTGGTGCCAAACCCTGCCTGCTCAGTCTTGACAATCGTGACCAGCTACTTGTCCTGAAGCTGACCAGCTTCCAAGAACCCCGGGAGAATGACAGCCCTTCACAAATTGCCAGTAGAGGAGCTACTCCTCTGCAGTCCGCAAGGTCCAGTTCAGAGCTGCAGCTCACTGGCTAGCTGCACCCCCACCAGAGCCGCTCAGGACCATTAACCTGAGGTACTGTACCCCTTGCAGCAAAGAGACGGAGTGTCTAATCCTGACTGACACAGAGCAGCCGTCGAGGGATGTCCACACCTCAGAGACCCACTTCCAGTGGCCCAGCTGTCTTAATTTTTCACCCTCTGCCATCGAGACAGACAACCGCAATGCTTTAGGATGCAGAGCCCAGCTGACCTCTCTACTCTGCACCCAAACCCCCCTGCCTGGGTACCGATCAACCGACTGTTCTCTCGTGTCCCCCAGACCCTTGTGCACGGAGTACCCCCCCCCCCCCCAATTGGGAGCTCCCTGACTTCTCGCCCTCTGCAGCCTGTTTGTAGTTGGTCCTCCTTCTCTTTACCGGTATAGCCCACGCACCCATCTACCAACGCGACCTGCATCCGGACGCACCAGGGCAGGTAATGAGTAACAGCTGGTAGTACTTTGGACCTTGGCCCCCTACAGCTTTAAGACCCGAAGGAGACTCCAAGAAGCTGACCTTAAATGCCGGTATGCTAGCTATGCCTTGTCTCCCATAGTAAACCATTGTGCGTAAAGGTACATTTGAGTAACAGTTTTACTTAACTGCAAAATTCAATATCTAAAATAAAGTATGTACTTGCTATTGAAGTTTTTAATACCAAAATTAATATAAAAATAAGACTTGTATTTCTAAATTTGTTTTCGGATTTATTCTCCGTTGTCTAATTTATTGCCTTAGAGTACAACAATTGCTTAGCACTACCCTCTGATACACCTAACTGCTTGCCCACACTGCCACAAAAGAGCATTTGGGATATCATTTGTACCTCCGTAAACCAATTGGGGTTTGCCTGGACTCTTTACACAGTGTACCTCCTTTTTGTCCACTATATAAAGAGCCAGCTTCCTTCAGTGCTCTTATGCATTACATGACCGGACCAAACCCTTTTCGTAAAACACAACAGCTGTTTGTAGCTTTCTTCCGAACTCATAAAGGAAAGGCGATTTTCAAGGGTAGGGATTGCCAGGTAGATTGTTAAATGCATCCAGACCTGCTGTAGCTAAAAGAACCCTACCTTCTCCACCCACAAGCAGGGTGCTACTATGGCCTTTCTGGGAACATACCCATAGCAGACATATGTAAAGCTGCCACTTCGTCCACTCCATACACTTTTACAAAGTGTTTCTGTGTGGACATTGTCAAGCAAGCAGGCCAGAGTTACTCAGGCTGTCCTCTGAACTTTATTTCAGACCTCTGCACCATCGACTGGCTAGTTAACCTTTTAGATGAGTATGGCTTTTCAGTCTATGCCCTGCACGTGCATCTGCAGTAACACATGCTTCGTGCAGGATGTTAATTAGCATGTAAACATTTGTTTGTTGCATGCAGTGCTGTAGAATCACATGTGCCCACCCCACTCACAAGAGCCAGTGGTCGAAGCAGATGTCTTTATCTTAATATATTTCTTTCTATTAATTTTTCTGGTCACTTTTCTGTGAACACTCCTCCATGCGTACTCGCACGTTGAGCGAAAACGCGTTTTAACACTGGATCCTGTGACCATGCACATTTATCCAGAAGAATAGTCATAAAGACCTTGTTATTCAAAAGACTACTTTAAAGAAGAACAACTTACAACGTCCAAGCCCAGCACTAGATTTACAGGAGTATGCACAGCATGGGAATCTACAGCACAACATGCAACAAACAGATGCTTACTTGGTAAGTAACATTGCTTAATTTACTAGTCTTACTGTAGGAACCTGGCTTAGTATATGGTGTACACTTATTCAAGTGAGCTACCGTACACTGATCCAGGCAACTCTATGGTGATTTTAGTGCTCTTTGATAACCATAGAAAGCACTCAGCTGTGGAGAGCAACCTTCATGCATATCTTGAAGGAGTGTAAAGCAGCTAGTTTTACCAAATTTAATCGACCGTGTAGATTAGATGAAAAGGAACCACAGTGTTCTATAAAAATAAGTCTATTACACAATCACTAGCACATTGGTATATCTCCTATCCGGAGATATCAACAATACACACAAGAATACTTGAAAATATTCAGGTAAGTAGCACAAATTTACACTGGTCTCTGGGGAAGACCAACCCATATAGTAAGAAAGAGGAAATGAATCTGAGGACCCACTCATGGTGGAGCCCTTAAATACCCACGAAAAGGGTTGGATTGACCCAGGGGTTCCCTCCCAGAGGAGGGGCTGGACAGCAGGGATGATACCCATGTCCTTCGTCGAGTTTCGCACCAGAACAGGAACCAAGTGTTCCTGAACTGACTCAAACCAGATTATGCAAGGAGTGCAGCAAATGTGCTCTTCAAAGCAGTCTGTCGCTGGCAAGCGCCCTCACCCCAGTCCAATACACTGTCCTGTCTCGCCGGTGGTCACACCTCCCTGTGACAGGAAACCTATTGTTCAACCTTCCCCCTGCTCGAGCTCCGCAGCACTAGGGCTGACCGTGAAAGGCTGTTACTGGGAGTATAGTGGGGTTTCCTAAGGAGCCCCCAGCACATTTGATCATACTTCCAGCACTGGAATCTGTTTTAGGGTATGATTCCAATATGTTTGATACAACCATGACCAGGTTTGGGGCAGCCATGATATAGTTAGACATCTTGTAATGACTGATGTCCACTATGTCTTTAAATGGCTGATCGCACTTACAAAGCCTGGAAAATAGACTTCGGGTTTGTACGGGTGTCCTGCTCATGCAGGGGCACCCTAACGCTTGTAACCAAGCACCCTGCCCTCAGGACTGAAGGGCCTACCATAGGTGTGACTTATAGGTTTTAAGTGCAGTGACCACAGATATCAGGAAACTAATATGTATTGTGACAGGTGCAAACACCATCTCTCAGGCTGCCATGACAGGCCTATAGTCGTGTGTAAGTTGGCTCGCATAGGTGGCACAATACATTCTGCAGCCCAAGTGAAACCCCTGGCGTACATATGCCCTGGGTACTTTGGTACCATACACTAAGACTTTGTAGTGTACACCAGCAACCAATTGTGGAGGTACCAAAGTACTTACCAGAACCGATATAGTAGAGACAGCTCAGATGCTCTGGTCCCGATTAACAGATTCCCAGCAAACTAAGTCAAAAACACACTGACACCAGGCAAAAAGTGGGGGTGACCATAAAATCGGATTCAGCTTTCCTACACTTAACTTACAAAATTAACTATAATGTAATGGGGAAGACACCAGAGTTGTTAAAATAGGGGTCTATTTTCACTCAAGTACAGTCTAAATTTAGGACCACCTTTACCATTTTTAATATACAATCTTTTTACTAGTTTGGAATTTTCTGTCCGATATACCTTATGTATGTTTGATTTATCGAAGTGATAAAGATTACTGGTTAGTAGCTCTTGCCCTTTAATTGGTTGTCTTCTACAAATATTTTTGCCCAGTTCCCCTCATCCACATAAATATTTAGATTAACTCTGTCTGGAAATATCCAGGAGCCGATGGACCCATTTCTTGCTTTTGGGCTGCTGGATGGGAGGGGGAAGGGACATTGTTGTTCACCGTTTACCCTAGTGTGTTCATTTTTGAAAATGTGGGCGTCCACTTTCCTGTTACAGCTCTTAAGTTTAAAGAATCTGCATAGGAAACAGATTATCGTTCAAATCCATATTTACCTAAAGTACTTTTATATTTTACAATTCATTTGAGACGTAATCCCTTTGTATTGTGAATTGTGCGCAGAAAAACACCCCATAAAATGAACTCTGTTTTCCCTCATTAGGTGCACACGTTTTATGAAGCTGTTGGGTACATGATTGGTGCACAGACAGACCAAACTGTGCAAGAACATTTGATAGAAAAATATATGCTACTACCTAATCAAGTGTGGGACAGTATTATTCAGCAAGCAACCAAGGTAAGAATTTTCGCGTGTGTGTGTGTGTGTGTGTGTGTGTGTGTGTGTGTGTGTGTGTGTGTGTGTATATATATGTGTGTATATATATATATGTGTGTGTGTGTGTGTATATATATATATATATATATATGTGTGTGTGTGTGCATATATTTGTGTGTGCGCGTATGTTTTTTTTAAATTACTGCCAAGTAGTGACTTGTAATTCTGTTAAAGATTGAGTTTCTGGTTTAAATCAATTCATGTATGTACGAAGCTGGCTCTTTCTAGTATACCAAAATGAGGTATACTGTGAAGAGTCCAGGTAGTCCCTTATCAGTGGACATTTGCCTGCTCTAGCAATGCTAAGGTGCTCTTTTGGGCGGTAGTGTGGTCAAGCAGCCTTGAACTTATCAGAGAGGAGTGTTAGACATCTGGAATACACACAATGGTCAATACACCTACTCCCACAACTCAAAAAGGAGCTTTTCACCAATTTATAAAAATAGCAAGTTTCTTTGTTTAGGCATCAGAACAAAAAAATTTCAGTTTAGTAAATTTTTAAATAGGAATATTTTTCAGTTGAAAAAGTCAACACAGTGCAATTTCTGAGTTCTGCAATGTTATCCTATTGGAGAAAAATCATATACGGTTTATCGGTTCTTCTCAGTGACCTACGGGACCCTTCTCCAGGTGAGTGGTCGTTAAGGTCCAAGGCAAAACCAAAAGAACACTAGTGGTACTAGGGCGGCTGGGTGCAGAGGTGTTAAACTGCGTCTGGTCCCTAATATTTAGCAGCATAATTTTCTGGATTCACATGATGTGCTTTATTCCGCCATCTAGTGGTCGGGTCCATAATTGTCTCGGTTTCCTATTTTTTCGTGGGCGTTGTCTACCACCATTTGGTGCTAGGTCCATCACTTGTAAGGTCAGACGTGCCCCCGGAAGTTAATGTATGTGTTAGCAATCAACAAATTCTTCTTTCCACTACTAGATCTGGAAGTAAGTGAAGAAACTCCAAAGTTTTGGACGCAATCTACCGAAAAAAATCTTAGAATTCAGGAGAAAAACAATTCTACATTGATCCAAGAGGACACTGGAGAGGGAGACCTCTGAGCACCTTTCCCTATCAGGGGACCCTGACAGAGCAACAACACAAATGGACTGAAATGAGGCAAAGTAAGGACCATGGAAAATAACCCTTTCAAATTTTGGCCTAAAACCCACCACAAATTTGCGCAATGTGAACCACCCGACTTATGTAACCTCTGTTTGCAAGGGATCACAAGGTTAAAGTCTTCGAGGCCTCATTTGCATTAGTGTCAAACTCTCAAGGCCCATAGAAAGCAGAGAGAGGAACACCATGCTTGGCGGTAAAACAACAGATATCGTTGAGGGACTAGGGCCTCTCAAGCGATGAAGACGAACAGGTGGTGACCGCAGTATCAACACACGAAGGATCAAATGTCGATCCTCTAAGGGTTGCCGAGAAAAGGCGTACAGCGAGAAAGGATGACCAAGCACGTCGAAAAGAAACCGGAGAAGGTAACTAAAACCCCTTACCCGTCAGATGCCAAGGGCCTTGAAAAGGAGGCGCAAAAGGCATCCCAGGCATCGATAAACTACTACAGAGCGTCAGCCGGGGCGAAAGAACCCCACGGATCCCATGGCAGGGATACAGAATAGGGGAAAACGCCGGAATCAGCGAAGGCAAGTGCCGGACGAGAGATAGCGAAGTAGAAGACCATACCTTTAGAGGTAGAATCTACCACACCCAAGAGGATCTCCACGGCTTCAGACCCCAAAAGGGCTCTCGAGGGGGTAAAAGAAGAATAGACGCCATGGGGCTGAATGTCAGCAGTCGTTCAATGGAAGGAGTTTGGCGCGCTAAAGTAGTGAAGAATTCCTGCGAAACCCTCCACTACCACAGAGGCTGAGGAAGAAGAGGTTACCATCGAAGCTCCAGCAACCTCCCAACCGCACAAAGAGGACGTCCAAGAAGAAACCTGTGCCAGAAGAGGCGGAAGCTACATTAACTTTTGAGTAACAGTGGAATGACTGCGACACAAAGCCCTGAAAGAAGTCTGTAGCTATCCCTTGAAGGCTTCGCCACCAGACGACATAGCCTCAAAAGAGCAGCTAATACTTTCGGGGTCCTTGTAGGAAACTGGCTATATATACTACACCAAAGTGAGGTATTGTGTCTATAGAGTCCAGGTGGCCCCAGAGGTAGGCAGAGGTTAAAGTTAGATAGAACCTTACTCTCCATTTGTGGTAGAGTGGTCAAGCAGTAAGGCAGTATCCGAGGACAATGTTAAGCATTTGATGTACACACTCAGTCAGTAAATGAATTTACACACAAGAACTGAACTCTAGGCCAATAGTTTTTGTATACAAAAATATACTGTTTATTTTTAGAACCAAGCAAGCCTGGCACCGGTAAGCATTAAATACTTTTCAGTAATAAGTTGCTGAATATAGAACAGTTTGAAAATGCAATAGAAATTGTACTTTGTTTGATTTACATGGGATGCAGTAGGTTGCAACACTTAGCAAGTACAGAACATTAAAAAGAATAGGTTTTTCAGTAAATTACAGGTAAGTTACTTATCTGAAAGAAACACGTTAGATTCCTCACCTTGGAATATCCCCAGGCGTCAGGCTGGATCGGAAAGATTGTTTCGTCAGCAATACCCCTTGCGTGTTGCTAGGCGGCTCTGCATCCGACGTCGTGCGCCGGAATGACGTCGATTGAGTATTTAGATGCCGCCCTCGCGCGGTGACGTCAGTTCTTCTTTTTTCTGCACCAGACAGCGCCGATCCGGGAAGAGCTTATCCCTTTAGTCACTTTTTGACTAAAACTTTTTGGACTCTTTTGTCTACTCGACTCGAACTGGTGCCGGTAGGATGCCTGGTTTCAAAGCCTGTGACTCCTGTCACCGACTGTCGGTAACGGACCACCATTGCCGGTGCCTTTACTGCCTTGGGGCCGACCACGATGTCGAGTCGTGCCTCGACTGCCAGGCCTTGACCTCGAAGGCTAGGCGGGAGCAGTCCCGCAAGCTTTTCGTGCTCCGGCACTCGGCTCTGCGCCGTTCCCAGTAGGAGTAGGAGATCGAAGGACCGGTCGCGGAGCCGCAGCCACCATTACCGCTCGTCTGGTTCCAAGTCTTCGTGTAAGTCGAAGCATAGTAAGAAGTCCAAGAGACGACATCGCTCTTCAGACTCCCCTCGGTCGAGGGTCCGGGTGATACCACCCCTGCGGCTGACGCAACTCAGGCAGAGATCAGTGCCTTCCTCTCGGCCATGAGGGGCCTGGCTCCGCCGTCGACGCCTGCCGGCGCGCATTCGGGCCCCACGGGCTCGTTTGGGAGGCCTAGCGAGCCGGCGGCTCCGGCGCCGTCGTCTACTTCGGTCCTGACGCCGCAGGCCCCCGTGGGATCAGGCCTGAATCTGTCTATGCCGGTCGACCTCACGCAGTCTCCGGACGACGCAGTTTCCCTGTTCAGCCCCGGTCCGGGCCCTGCGCCGCATCTGACGCCAATGGGTGACCATTTCATCTTCCGCCCGGCTCCGGTCATTCCCCCTGTTTATCAGGAATCGGATGACAGTGGCGACTGGGAGGGGTCTGATGACCCTCCTGGCCCGCCAGGGCCAGTTATCACAGGACTGGGCAGATGAGCTGGGGGATTCCAGTTTGCCAGTGGCCTTGACACCTCCCCTGACACTGGCTTCATCTCTCCTCCTACTGTGGCCCCGGAGGAAGGTGCTACCTTTTCTGTGGCGTTGCGCAACGTGGCCGAAGCCATCGGGCTGGAGCTCCCTACTGTGGCCGTGAGGACTAACCTCACTGAAGTGTTCCAACCATCAGCAAGCTCCTCGGAGCCTCTGCTGCCGTTTAGCGAAGCACTGATGGACGTTCTGAAGGGCACCTGGTCCACGCCCTCCACAGTACCTCCTGTGGATCGGAACGTGGCCGGCGCCACCGCCCCGCACCGGGCGACCCCAGTTTTCTTTCCCAACACCCCACCCCTGAGAGCCTGCTCATCCAGGCCTCTACTTCCCAGACCTCCTTCCTGTCCGCTCCCCCGGATCGGGAATCCAAGAGACTGGAGCAGTTTGTCAAAAAGCTGTTCTCCACCCTTAGTTTAGGGCTGCGGTCTATTAACACCGTTTGTCTCTTGGACCGTTACTCCCACTCTCTGTGGGATACGGTGGAGGACGTGCTGCCCCTGTGTCCGGAGGAGGCCCGGAAACGGCTCGCCCAGTGTCTTGCCGACGGGCGGGGCGCAGCGCAGTATGCCATCCGATGTGGTTTGGACACGACTGACTCGCTTGGCAGGGCGCTTCGTCGTCACGCCTGGTCTTTTTCCGGGGATGTCCAGAGCACCCTCATGGACATGCCCTTTGATGGCGATTGCCTTTTTGGCGACAAACGGACAGTGCGTTGGAGCGCTTTAAGGATTCCAGGGCTACGGCCAAGTCCTTGGGTCTCTCGGCCCAGCGCCCGCAACTTCTGCTTTTTGCCCCTTTCGTGGCCAAGGAAGGGGCGCCCCCTCATGTCCGCCAAGCCACAGACCGCAGAACCAACCTCCACGCGGTCGCAGGCGTGTATTCCGCCGAGGCGGTACAGGGGGACAACGTGCCGGTCCATCCACATCCACCTCTGCAGCATCCGCCTCAAAGCCTTCCTAGTACGTGCTTTCAGGCCCATTCCACGCCAGTTGGAGGCAGAGTTCGCCATCACCTTCTCCACTGGCGTTCCATCACTTCGGACAGGTGGTTGCTGCAAATCGTCTGAAGGGGCTACTCCCTCCCCTTCGAGACGACCCCTCCAGCCATGCCACCGCAGTGCCACCACATGTCGGGGGATCACTTGAATCTTCTACGGGAGGAAGTTGCAGCCCTCTTGGCCAAGGGGGTCGTCTATCGCATTCCTGGTCCAGAAGTAGGCTCCGGTTGTTCCCACTACTTTCTGGTTCCCAAGAAGGGCAAAGGGGGCCTACGCCCTATCTTGAACCTCAGGAGCGGCAACGTCTTCCTCCGGAAGGAAAGGTTCAAGATGCCCACCTTAGCTCAGGTTCTGACTGCCTTAGACCCCGGAGACTGGATGGTGGCGTTGGACTTGCAGGATGCTTATTTTCACATCCCCGTCCTGCCGGCCCACCGGCGTTACCTGCGGTTCACGGTGGGTCAGGAGCATTTTCAGTTTACTGTGCTGCGTTTGGGCCTCACCGGTGCCCCTCGGGTGTTCACGAAAGTGATGGCGGTGGTCGCAGCTCATCTGCGCCGATCAGGGGTTCCAGTCTTCCCCTATCTCGACGACTGGCTGTTGAAGGCGGGCTCCCCCAGCAGGTTGTCTCCGACCTCCTGCATTTGCTGGGGTTCTCGATCAATGTGCCGAAGTCTCATCTGAGTCCCTCCCAGAAGCTCCTTTTCATCGGAACAGTGGGTCTGGGATATTCATTCTCTGCTTCCCATCTTTCAGCCTCTATCCCGGGTTTCGGTCAGGTTGGTGCTGCGGCTTCTGATGGATACATCTGCCAGTGGATTCCTCACCTTGTGATTATCCCCTGCGCCAGCATTCCACAGAACTTTTCTTTCCCAGCACTCCACGTCGACGTGGGCGACTTCACAATGCATCGGCTCCGCACGCGACTCCGTACGACGTCATCGGAGCCATTAGAAGCCCACGTCGGCGTGATGACGTCAGTTCCCTTTTTTCCGCACCGTCGACGCGCAACGGTTTTTTTCCAGTGCTCTCTAGCTACTTTGTAGTTTAGCGGTGTTACTGTGTTAAATTCAGTATGTCTTCGACGAGGAAGTCTGGCTTTATGCCCTGTAGGGAATGCGGAGGCAGTTGCAGTGGTGGCTCACAGACCGCGATTGGGTCAGCGGCAGATCCCTCTCCCTACCCCAACCGGAGCACGTAGTAGTGACGGATGCTTCACTCCTTGGATGGGGAGGGGCCACATGGGGGAGATGGAGTTCAGAGGACTCTGGTCTCCGGCGGAGTCTCGGCTCCATATCAACCTTTTGGAATTGAGATTGATCCGACTTGCACTAAAGGCATTCCTTCCCCTTGTCTAGGAAAGTGTAGTGCAGGTGTTGACGGACAACACCACCGCCATGTGGTATTGAAACAAACGGGGCGGGGTCGTGGACCCTTTGTCACTCTGGGCCTCTGGACATGGCTGGAACATCAGGGCATCACCCTGGTGGTTCAACATCTGGCGGGCACTCTGAACGCCAGAGCAGACTAACTCAGCCGCCGGTGCATGATGGATCACGAATGGCGTCTGAACTCCGAGGTGGCACAAGGCCTCTTTCGGGAGTGGGGAGAGCCTTGGTTAGATGTATTTGCCACCGAAGAGAGCGCGCAATGTCAGCAGTTTTGCGTGTTGGAGTTTCCAAGGCGGCACTCGCTCGGGGACGCCTTTCGTCGCGAGTGGAGTTGCGGTCTGTTCTACGCCTTTCCGCCTATACCACTTCTGCCCAGAGTGCTGAAGAAGATCAGGCGCGATTGGGCCCACGTCATCTTGGTGGCTCCGGATTGGGCACGAAGGTACTGGTATCCTGAGCTACTCAGTCTGTCAATCGATCCCCCGATACGACTGCCTCTTCAGGAGGACCTTCTGTCACAGCAGCAGGGGACGGTCCTCCACCCGAACCTGTCCAATCTCCACCTCCATGCGTGGAGATTGAGCGGCGACAGTTGATGCCATTTGACTTGCCTCCTGAAGTCTGCGATTTGATTCTGGCAGCCAGGCATCCCTCCACAAAATCGGTATACGCCTGCAGGTGGAACAAATTTGTGGCATGGTGCACAGCAAAGGCTGTGGATCCCCGTGCCGCCCCTCTTTCTGAGGTTCTCCTTCTTTCCATGGCCCAGCAGGGCTCTGCTCTGGGCACTCTTTTTAAGGTTATCTTTCAGCTATTTCTGCTTTCTTACGGCTTCCTGATCAGCCTTCTCTTTTCAAATCCCCTGTTTCTCGCTTCTTCAAAGGCATTACTCACATGTTTCCTCCTTTCCCTTTCGTAATGACTCAGTGGGATTTGAACCTGGTCTTGACATATCTGATGGGCGCTCCCTTTGAGCCACTTCATAATTGTCCCCTTCGTCTTCTGACTCTTAAGACTGCTTTTCAGCTTACCATCACCTCGGCTAGACGGGTGAGTGAGCTCCAGGCTCTATCTTCTAAAGCCCCTTTTCTTTCTGTCCATCTGGACAAGGTTGTTCTCCGGACTCGTTCTTCCTAAAGTGGTGACTGCCTTTCACATCGGTCAGTCTGTCACGTAGCCCACCTTCTTTCCCCCTCCTCATCCTTCGAAGGAGAAAGAGAGGCTCCACCGTCTGGACCCAAAACGGGCACTGTCCTTTTATTTGGATCGCACTAAGCAGTTCCGGGTGGACGACCAACTTGGTTGGGTACGTGGGCGCTAAGAAGGGGCGGGCGGTACACAAGCGAACCATCTCGCGGTGGGTCGTTTTGTGTATAAAAGCTTGTTACTCCTTGGCTAAAAAGGATCCTCCTGTAGGGCTGAGGGCCCATTCCACTCGGTCCACAGCGGCAACAACTGCCCTGGGCCGGGGAGTCCACTTGCAGAACATCTGTCAGGCAGCAACATGGGCCTCACTGCACAGGTTTGCTAAAATGTATTGCCTGGACAGCCGAGTCCGGAGAGATGGCTTCTTTGGCCGTTCTGTTCTCCAGGACTTTCTGGTGTGATCTTGGTTCGCAGACCCACCACCGGGGTTGCTATTGCTGAGGTATCTATTCTAAGGTGAGGAATCTAACTAACGTGTTTCTTTCAGATGAACAAGTTACTTACCTTCGGTAACGATGTATCTGTAAGAAACATTAGTTAGTTAGATTCCTCACCGACCCACCCATCCTCCCCGTTCTGCGAACCGACAAATAGGGTTAAGGTTATCCTTTTCAGGGCACTATACTTTTTGGCACCAGTGTCGGTCTCTTTCATGGCTCTGCGTTCCTGGCGCGGAAAGCTATGTACAAGAACTGACGTCAGCGTCTAAGTACTCTGTCATTCTGGCGCACGTAGACGGACGCAGAGCCGCCGACGACGCCTAGCGACGCGCAAGGGGTATTGCTGAAGAAAAAATCTGTTCGAGGCATATGAGCTGCAGATTACACACTTGTGCATAGATCGCCATCTGGTGTTGGGCCCGGATGTTTGCAGTTTGTTTTTCCTCTTGGAAAGTCTTTGGAAGTCACGAGGTCGGTGACTCCTCCTTTGGATCGTATTGCGCATGGCTTGGGCTCCATCCTCATTGTTTTTTTCCGCCATCGGGCTCGGATGTAATCTTCGCGCTCCGGTCCCGAACATTTCCAGTTCTACGGTCGACGCGCAATCCTCACCCCAAACCGCGGTATTATTTCGATCGCAATCTCCCCCACTCGACGCGCCTTCTCATCGGTACGGACCTTCAGTTCCAGTCGTCGACGGCGGCCTTCGGGCCTCTCCAAGCTTCTGTCCTGGCTAATGGAAAGGACTCCATTTAAAAAGTGCCCTCGATGTGGGTCCAAATTCCCCCACACCGATCTCCACGAGGTATGCAATCTCTGCCTCTCCCCTGAACACGAGGCTCGAGACTGTCCGGCGTGTAAGTCCTTCCGGTCCAAAAAGACTATTCGGGACCAAAGAGCCAGAAGAACTATGGCGCACTCCTCGACGACTATTCCGGACGACATCTTCGGAGAAGGCATCGACGCTCCATAGCGGTACACCGAAGAGGGTCTAGTCGGCGCTTCCGAGGCCGACGACTCAGATGTGGAGGACATCACCCCGGCGCAGAGGGTGATGATCCCCACACACACACACACACACCCCTGCCGGCACCGAAAAAGGCTCCGGTCACACCTTCGCCTCCGGGCCTAGGCAAGACCAAGGACACTGCTTCCAACACCCCACCTTCGGGCCCGGTGAAGAAGCCAAGCAAGCCTTCCGGCGGCTCGAGCCAGCCTATCCTCGGTGCCGATAAACACGCTTCGGCACCGAAAAAGAAGCCGACCTCCATATCGACACCGAGCTCTGCACCGAAGCACTCTGGGTCAAAACCCTGCTCTTCGGCACCGACACCACCTTCGGTGCCGACCAAAGCACACAAGACCACCGACACTTCGAGGCCGAAACTCATCTCGGCGCCGACCAAGCGTCGGAAGGTTCCAAAACCAGGTTCCAAACAACGAACCGGCACGGAAAAGCCTAAAAATTCAACGGCTTTGGCGCCGAAACACAGTCCAGCCTCACTGGACTGATTTACACCGGATCCCTTACGATAAACACTCACCAAGGATCCAAAAAGTGGACATTTGGCACTTTCTTCCAAAAAGAGACATTTGGAGAAGCCTGCTCCACCTCCGCCTCCAAAGAGGAAGGACTCTGCTACCTCTCCGTTCAGAATACCTCCTCCACATTCTCCACCCCCTCCGCCTTCTCCACCCCAGCCTCATCGTTCTCCCACCCCTTCTCCACACGATGATGATCACGGAGACTCATATGATGACATAGGGGATGTCCCCCAGGACCTACCCACAGGGGACCCCACTCCTACAGGATCCCCAGACCTATGGGACGATTACAATATCCCTGATATCCCCAACGTCCCACAAGATGACCTTTACCCCTCCAGGCCATCTCCACCGGAAGACTCATTGAGGTCCCACCATCTACTTCAGAGGGCGGCACACTATCACGGGGTAGACTTGCATACCGATCCCGTGGAGGAAGATTTCCTCCTAGACACATTCGACACCACACATAGGTCTACCTCCATATTACCTATGCTTAAAGGAGTGGTAAAACATGCGCCAGAAGTTATTAAGGACCCAGTTAGGGCCAGGGTCATTAACCCGCACATAGAAAAGAAATACAAAGCTGCCCCCACAGATCCCTCCTACATCAGAGGGCCAGCGCCACTAGATTCCCTAGTGGTGTCCACTGCACGCAAAAGGGCAAATTCTCAGGCGTCCGGCGAAGAACCACCGCCTGACAGAGTCAAAGCTACTGGACGCATCAGGAAAGCACACTGCGTCACAAGCAGCCAATATGTGGCGTATCGCCAATACTCGAGCGCTATTGGCCAGATATGACAGGGCACATTATGACGAGTTAGAAAGCATAATGAACCACCTCCCTGAAAAATATAAAGCTAGGGCGAACAAACTAATTCAAGAGGGTAAGACTATCACTAACACCTCTATACGCTGTGCCTTAGATGCCGCAGACGCAGCTTCCAGAGCCATCAATACCAGCGTCGTCCTCAGTCGCCATGCTTGGCTACGAATATCAGGGTTTAAACCGGAGGTACAAGCCTCCATCCTTAACCATCCTTAAACATCTATTTGGCCCAAAAGTGGATGAGGCCCTAGAAAAAATTAAGGATACGGCGAAATGGGAGCCTTACAGTCACACCCTCCTAGACGCTCCTTTAGCCGCTCTTCCTTTCGAATTACTTCTAGAGGCTACTCCTCAGACACCGCGTCCACTTCGTACAAATCCCCCACTCAGTCCACCTTCACCACTCAGTCCACCTTCACGAGGGGTTATCAAAGAGGTGGCTATAGGGGTAACAATAATAAAGGCAGAGGCAAAAAAAACAAGCCCGCTCTGCCACAACGCCTACCCAATGACTTCCCCCCCCCCTGCTCCCCCCCCCCAGACCATTCCACTCCGGTCGGGGGCAGACTCCAACATTTCCTTCCCGTCTGGGCTACCATCACCTCAGACAATTGGATAACACAGATAATTCAATCAGGCTACTTCCTAGAATTAATATCTACCCCCCCCCCCCCCCCCCCCCCAAACATTCCACCCAGGCAGCGCCCAATGTCACAAGAACATTTAATACTCCCAAAGCAGGAGGTAACCTCCCTCCTACAGAAACAGGCAATAGAACCCGTTCCTACCAACCAACAAAACATGGGGGTCTACTCCCTATATTTTCTCATACCAAAAAGGGACGAGACTCTGCGGCCCATCCTAGATCTCCGGCCCCTAAACACATACATACCAAATGAAAATGGTTGGAGTGTAACGCTTTTAGCAGGTACTTCCGCTCCTCTCCCAAAACGACTTTTTGACCACCTTAGACTTACAAGACGCTTATTTTCACATTCCAGTGCACAAAGCTCACCGCAAGTACCTCAGATTTGTAGTGGACGGACAACACTTCCAATTCAGAGTGCTCCCGTTCGGAGTCACAACAGCGCCAAGGGTATTCACCAAGTGCCTAGCAGTGGTGGCAGCACATTTGCGAAGACAACACATCCACGTCTTCCCATACTTAGACGACTGGCTGATAAAAGCCAGGTCATACAATCAGTGTACACAACACACGTCTACCACCATTCAATTACTCCACCAGCTGGGCTTCACAGTAAACCACCAGAAGTCCCATCTCCAACCATCCCACATAAAACAATACCTCGGTACCACCATAGACACCTTGAGCACTAGCTTACCCCAATCCTGCCAGGATTGCAAACATTCAAGCTCTACGCGCAAAATTCATAGTACAACACTCCCTTCCAGCTCGAGTGTTTATGCAACTAATAGGGATGATGGCCTCTTGCATTTTCAAAACTTAAAATATTCACCAAAAATCAGCCACGTAACAAACGAAAATATTCACCTGCTCTTAGGTGAGCTCCCAGTGCTGGATCTTGGTGCCCAGCACTGATTCTGAAAAATATTTACAACTGTACTTACCAGTAACCCAATTTTCTCCCATAGAAAATCGACTGTTTTTCTGTGAAATTTCTTCTAAGTTTCAATTTCTGCAAACTTTAAATATTCTTTAAAAATCGTATAATTTCTGAAAACTTAATTACTTGCCTGTTTTGGATAAAGGTCCCAGTACTGAGTCTAGATACCCAGTACTGGATTACAAAAGTAACGAGAACATACTATACCTGCAACTTGAATTTTCTGCCATAGGGAATCATTGACTGTTTTCTATGAAATATTTTCTAAGTGTCAACTTTTAAAATAGCAAAATATTGTCTAAAAATCACAGTAATTAAGTCGACTTTTATCACTTGATTCCAAGTACTGCCCAGGGCTGAATCTAGGATCCAGTCGTAATCTGTTGAAAATAACTTGAAACTACCATTGAACTCAATGCATTATTGTATTTAAAATTGTGTTGCCTATTGCAACCACTTGTAACTTTCCATAAAAGTCAATTGCATATTGCAAAAGTATTTATATAAAGCATCTCATTCTGAGAAAGTATATTTTAATACCTATTGTTGGTTCTAAAATAAAACAAGCATATATTTTTATATATAAACCATTGGCCTAGAGCTCAGTTATTGAGTGTGTGAGACCATTTGCTGGCTGAGTGTGTGCAACAAATGCTTTACACTGTCCTCTGATACTGCCTCACTGCTCGACCAAGCTACCACTTTGGTTATATCTAACTTTAGCCTCTGCCAAACCTCTGGGGACTGTGGACTCTGTACACCCTGTACCTATTTGGGAACAGTATATACAGAGCCACTTTCTCACAATGTTTAAACTACATCTTCTGGTGCCAGCCAGAGACCGCGAATCTAGCCCACTCTGCACCCGCCGCACACCCGGCCAGAGCTCGAGTGGAAAAACAGCACAAGGAGGTCCCCCTGTGATCCGGCGACCCCTGACCTGCCTCAAGCCTCCAGAGGACGCCTGCAGCCTCAATCAAGAGGAATTTCTCCCCGCCCCCCCCCCCCCCCCCCCCCCCTCCCCCTTAAACACAGTGACCGGAGCAGTCAAAAGGCACCCTTGAACCCCTCCGGGAGAAATGGGAAACAAACTTCCGCAGGCCGCTTCACATTAGGGAATGGACTCTGGCATTAAAATTAACTCGTGTCCCGGAGTTACAAAAGTACTTTCCCGGAGGTTCCTTCACCTGTCCCAGATGCCCGGAGCCAAGTGCCTCATTCCAGCACATGCTATGGGATTGCCTGATGCTCCACAGCTACTGGGACACAGTCCACACCACACTTAGGGCGGTCACGGGACTCCCATACCTATACACATGGGAAGCTAGTGCCCTTGGAATCTGCAAACGCCGCAAAAACATGAAGGTGGAAATGCGCTTTGCGTCCTTGTTGCTTCTCCTTGCTAAGCTATGCATCTCTATGCATTGGAAAACACTGGGGGCCCCTCTAGCGGCATGGGTGGGGTGCTGTTAATAAGTGGGGCGCAGCTGAAGAGGGAATACTCCGCACAGAAGAGGTTAAGAGAATTCATAAACATCCCATTTCTATGCCATGGGCCATGTTACTCCACTCCTTCACACAAGAAACACGGACGATGCCGGAGTCCCAACCTACCGGTTCCCTGGGGGCGCTCGTGGCCCCTGCGGCTGCCCGGGGATGACTTGCAGAGGGCCGGGTCACCCGGCGGGTCGCAACTGACAGCCGTGAGCGGACCGTAAATACATCTTCATAGGGGTGATCTCCAGCACTTTCCCTCCCCATGCCTAACTAGCCACCCTGTCACAAAGCATCAATCAGGCGACTACCCCCAACAATAAAAAGACACAGTGCACCCCAGTTCTATACCCCAGGTTTGTTTAAGGTTTTTTTTATTACTGCTGGCATACCACCACCCCAATGACATAGTGCTAGCAGGGAGAACACGCCTAACATCTCAGCATACAACAAAGACTGCCTCATATGGGTGCTTACACTACCCCACCACTTGTTCCTGAGACCCATCATCGTCTCTGAGGCTACGCAAGAGATTGTAGACCATGATGTTACCTGATCTAATGGCAAGATGTAGAGTATGCGAGATTTTTTTTTGTGTATAACAATGCCATCGTTACTGCTGTAATGTACGTAAATACAGAAAATGCCAATAAAGTTTTTTGTTTTTTTAAAAGGCACCCCCGCACCCAACGCCTTGTGTGCCAAAACAACAGTGCTTGACCAACCCACGACATCCCAACTTACCCCTTGAAGTGGTGGTCGCACCCAGAAGATCCTCGTCCCTGAACCTGCAGTGTTTCTTTTTTCCCAGAGGTTCTCTATTGAAAACCGGGCACCCGACCTCAAAACAGCACCCTGCACCCGGCTGCCCTAGTGCCGCAGAGGGTGCACCTTTGGTGCTACTTTGGTCCCCAACTTGCCCTGGACTTAACCCTAGCACCTTTGCTCCCACAACCTAGTGGCCTGCTTGCCAGCAGCCACCAACCACAGGCTCCCTATCCCCCATTGGATAACATTGGGCCTCAACACTCTGCACCCAGCTGCCGTAGTGCAGCTGACGGTGCAACAGTGCATCACTGACCCTGGGAGACCCCTGAGTCTAACCTCAGAACCTTAACTCCCACAGTTGATTACTTACCTGTTAACCAGTTTTCCTTCCATAGGCTAACATTGACACTTTTTCTTCAAAAAGTTTCTAAGTGTGGAGTTTTGAAAACTGAAAATATTCTTTAAAAATCATGCGACTAACCAAAACATAATTACTTACCTGTTTCTAGGAAATGTCACAGTGCTGAATCTAGGTATCCAGCACTGAGTTAGAAAAGTAACGTAAAAAGTAACTTCACTGCAATTTACTGAAAAAGCCCATTTATTCCAATGTACTGTATTTGCGAAGTGTTGCATACTACTGCTCCCCTGTAAATCAAACAAAGTGCAATTTCTATTGCATTTTTAACCTGTCCTATATCCAGTAACTTATTACTGAAACTTATTTAAAGCTTACCTGTAGCAGGCCTGCTTGGTTCAAACAGTATATTTTTATACAACAACAATTGGCCTAGAGTTCAGTGCTTGCGTGTGAATTCATTTGCTGACTGAGTGTGTACATCAAATGCTTAACACTGTCCTCTGATACTGCCTTATCGCTCGACCAAGCTACCACTACTAGAGAGTAAGGTTCTATCCAACTTCAGCTTCTGCCTACCTCTGGGGACACTTGGACTCTATGCACACTATAACTCATTATGGTGTAGCGTGTATATATAGAGAGCCAGTTTCTTACATCTGTAGATCACATGCTATGTCTAGATCGCCATCTAGTGTTGGGCCCAGAGGTTTGCACTTTGTCTTTATTTGAAGAAGTCTTCCTAGTCACAAGGTAGGGGACAACTCCTTTCGGTTATAGTGCGCATGGTCATCGACTCAATCTTCACGTTGTGTTTTTTCCGGCATTGGGTTCGGATGTTACTCGCTCCGACACCGATCCTTCGTTTTCCCTCTGTGTGTAGAATTCTCACTCTCGACGATCATGTATTCCTTTCCTCCCGTATCGTGTTTATTTTGAAAAAACCCGTTTTTAATCGGAGAGCTCGAGGTAGGCCGTCTGGCCTAGCCGCCTCGGTTCGGCTCGCAGTCGGTGGTATGACCTCGCTTTAAATTCTGCCCTTGGTGCCACGTGAAATACCCGCGCACCGACTCACACGAAGTGTGCAACCTGTGTTTGTCACAAGAACACAGTGATCAGGACTGCAACGCGTGCCAGGCTTTCCGCTCCAAGAAGACGCTTCGCGACCGTCAGGCTCTACGCTGCGACATGCAGAGCCAATACACCAGCTTCATTCCAGACCTCTTTGGACCTCAATCGGATTAAGAAGTCAGCGACACTATTAAGGACGAGGAATCCTTTTCAGAGGACAGCTCTGACCAGGATGAAGACATCCCGTAAGGACAATGTACTGTAAGTACCAGTCCCTACCTCACCCCGACTCCCAAGTAAACCTAAAAAGAAGGCTCCGGCCCAACCTGTGCCCTCTACCCCCGGTCGGCATGAGACCACGCTTCCTTCCGGCTCATCACTGAAGCCTAGCAAAAAGCCTTCCAGCTACGAAAAGCCCCACTCCAATTCGGGCACAGAGCCAAAGCTTTCGGGATCTAAGCCCAAGTCCGGCTCCGAACATCACCACTCTGCACCGAAAAACACTTTGTAGCCGAAAACATCAACTCCTAAGCCGTCGGCACTGAAAGCTTCGGCACCAAAACAGACTGATGTACCAAAGTTGCCTAAAAAGCAGTTTTGACGATCCTGCTCAATAAACCGGACCCGAAACAGAAGCACATTCATCCTAAAACTGGTCACATTACCACCAAAGTGACCATAAAGAGAAGGACTGATACTGAAGAGTAGTAGCACATTCCTTTGAAGAAGAAAACTATTGGAATTAACCCTTCTCCTCCTCTTCCAGCACCACCTTCTCAGTCTCTACCTGTGCCAACTTCACCTTAGCACTCACCACGACATACACCTATCAATCAGGATGATTGGGATGGTAATGATGGTCAGCCAGGACCTATAGACGAATGGGACTGCAACACTGACTCACCCACAGACAACCATCATGACTTATACCCTACCAGGCCCTCTCCACCAGACAACAGTGTAGGCTATATTGAATTGTTAGGCAGGGCTGCCAATTACCATGGGGTACAGCTCCACAAAGAATCCCTCGAAGAGGATTTCCTTTTTCAAACACTTAATAGTATACTAAAGTCCAAACGTACGTTACCCATGCTGAAAGGGATGACCATGCATGTAGACGACATATTTCACAATGTCAGGGCGCGTATCCTTACCCCTAGGGTGGATAAAAAGTATAAGCCAGCACCATCTGACCCAATGTACATAAGGGGACAATTACCTTAGACTTATTGGTATTTTCAAATGCACGCAAAAGGGTAAACTCCCAAACTACAGGGGATGCTCCACCCCCAGATAAAGGATCAAAGCTTCTCTATGCTTCAGGAAAAAGGGTGGCCTCACAAGCATCAAACTTGTGGCGCACATCTAACACTCAAGCGCTTTTTGCCGGATACAACCGTGCGCATTGGGATGAAATGGAACAAATCATCCAATTTCTACCCTAAAAGCATAAATCTAAAGCACAAAATTTAGTACAGGAGGGACAACTTATATCAAACAAGCAAATCAGATGTTCCCTTGATGCTGCTGACACATCTGTCAGAGCGGTAAACACTAGTGTCCTTTTAAGAAGCCACGCCTGGCTACATATATCTGCGTTCAAAGCGGAGGTTCAGACCTCCATATTGAACACACCCTTTAATAAACACCTCTTTGGCCTAGTGGTAGATTCTTAACTGGAAAAGATGGACACTGAAGTGGACAAATCAGTGGGAGCCCTTCCAGTCCGTAGCAAGCAGTGGTTCCCTTCGGCATCCCTTATAGCTAACAGGGTCCTAAAATAATACCTCGGAAACTGCATCCACATATGGGCAATAACCAAACCCCTGGCTCTAAAAACCACCTCAGGGGGGGTTACAGAGGAAGCAACGGCAGAGTTAGAGGTTTTAACACACGCACCTCCCCCTCCAATACAAAACAGTGACTTACCCATACTTCTTCACCGCCCCCCCCCCCTCCCCTCAGACTTCAGAGGGGGTTACAGAGGAAGCAACTGCAGAGTTAGATGTTTTAACACATGCACCTCCCCCTCCAATACAAAACAGTGACTTACCCATACTTCTTCTATACCAATGCTTTATTGCCACAAGGAAAACTTGTAATTACAGGCATTTGCATGTAGGCTGCATTACAGAGCAATAATGAAACAAAGACAAAAAACTGTCACCTTGCCTTTAAGGCTTCCAAGGGTTAGGGTACCGTGCCTTTAAGACCTGCAGGAGACCCTCTGCTCCCATCATGCACCACAGGTACAGTTAGGTTAGTTCTTTTTTCCGGCTCCTTCTGTGAGGATGCTGGGTATATTCTACTGGTATTTAGGTTTTTTAAAAAAAAATTCCAGTCAGAATGCCTGCGTTATTTCGGAAATGTCCTTCCTGTGACAAGAAAATGGCACTGTCAAACCCACACTCTGTGTGTATTGTGCGTCTTCCAACTTCACACACCCCTGACCAGTGTTATCATTGCCAGAAGTTTTCTAAAAGGGCTCTGCATGACGGAGAACGCATCAAGCTTCATGCCCAGCTGGAGAGGGATGGAAGCCAGCAGGGAGGTGGACATGGAGACTTCAGAACTCCCTCTTCAAGCAAGCAACACCGAAAACAGTGTAGTTGCACCTCCCCTGAGTCCAGGAAGAAGCAGGTGACTAAATGTTCGCCGTCGTGATCGCCGTCGAAGAGGCTGAGGCATTCTTCAGCGTCGAGGGATAAGTCATCGCCTCGACGTCGAGACTCTGCCGCATGCCAGTATGTCGGCGTAGAGGCACAGCACTTCGGGCTCGAAGGCTGTGGGCCCAGAGAGACTTGCTAAAGCCCCGTCTACGTCGAGGCTTCCGTCAACGTCTAGGCGTTCTCCGCCACCCTCGGGGGGGGGGGGGGGGGTCGGCGTCGAGACTCGCCGGCGAAGACCATGCTGCGAGTGGTCATGTCGACGTCGAGAGCATCGTCTAAGTCACATCAGTCGACGTTTAGGAGGTCGACGTCAGCGAGGCGTCATGGGAGGTCGAGTTCCCCCCCCCCCCCCATCGCCGTGGGCAGTTGACATCGAGACCAACGTCGAGAGGACGACGTTCCCACAGCAGATCGCCGCACAGATCAACAGCGAAAGTGACACAAACCCTGTCGAAGGCGTTCGACGCGCTTCAAAACTGCAGAGGCCACTGAGGAGGTCCAGCGCAAATAAACGTTGAGATCCCGTACGACGTCAAGAGCCCAGTTATCTCCAGGGCTGAATATTGTGCAGATTTCTCCAGAGAGATCTCCTAGAGGTGGCGAAAACAGGGTGTTTGAGGCATATGAGCTGCAGATTACACACTGTGCCTAGATCGCCATCTGGTGTTGGGCCCGGATGTTTGCAGTTGTTTTTCCTCTTGGAAAGTCTTTGGAAGTCACAAGGTATGTGACTCCTCCTTTGGATCGTATTGCGTATGGGCTTCGGCTCCATCCTCAGATTTTTTTCCGCCATCGGGCTCGGATGTATTCTTCTTATCGGCGCAATCCTTCCCTTTCCGCGGTATTGTCTTCGATTGCGATCTCCACACTCGACGCGACTCATCATTCGAAGTCTTAGATTCTGGTTGTCTACGAAGGCCTTCGGGCCTACCTGGGCTCCGGTCCTGGATGATGGAAAGGACTCCATTTAAAAAGTGCCCTCGATGTGGGTCGAAGTTTCCCCACACCGATCTCCATGAGGTGTGCAACCTCTGCCTCTCCCCAGAACACGAGGCAAGAGACTGTCTGGCTTGCAAATCCTTCCGTTTGAAGAAATCTATTGGGGACCGAAGGGTGAGGGGAACAATGGCACACTCATCGGCTGCCCGACGACCTCTTCGGAGAAGGCGTCGATGTTCCGGAGGAGCAGCACACCGAAGAGGGCCTCGTCAGCGCCTCCGAAGCTGCTGACTCAGATGTCGAGGACATAACTCCGGCATAGAGGGGCGTGAGTACTAACATCGACCCCCACCCTCAACGACATCAAAAAAGGCTTCGAACATGCCTTCGCCCTCGGGCCTAGGCACAACCAAAGACACTGCTTCCCATACCTCGCTTTCGGGCCCGGTTAAGAAGCACATCAAGCCTTCCGGCAGCTCGGGCTCGAGCCTGCCTGCCCTCTATGCTGAGAAAAACTCCTCGGCACCAGCACCTAAAAAGAAGATGGCCTCCTCCTCCTCCGCGCCGAAGACTGGCACTAGCTCCTCAGTACCGACACCATCCCCGGAGCCGAGCAAAAAACCAAAGGCCCTCGACACCCACTCCTCCAAGCTGAAAGTCGTCTCGGAACCGAGGAAACAACCAGACCTTTCTAAGCCACACGATTCAAAATAGCGAACCGATGCTGACTCGAAGCATAAAAAAACCTACGGCTCTGACACCTTCGGCGCCGAAGGATCGGCCCCCACAGATTAACTATTTCAGCCCTATCCACTACAAAAAACACATGTCAAAGACCCTAAAACTGGACATTTGATGCTCAGCATCAAAAAGAGACCGCTGGACAAGCCTGCCCCAGCTCCACCTCCAAAGAGAAGAGACTTTGCTACCTCCCCTTTGAGACTGCCTTCACCCCCTCCTCCACCTCCCCCACCTCATCGTTCTCCTACACCCTCTCTTGATGAGGATGATTACGATGTCTACGTCGACACAGGGGACGGGCCGCATGATCAGCCCACAGGGGACCCTACTCCTACAGGCTCCCCAGACCCATGGGACGACTACAACATCCCAAACGTCCCGCAGGATGACCTTTACTCTTCAAGACCGTCCCTCTCTTCCCCCCCCCCCCCCCCAGACACAATGGGGTTTAACCAGCTGCTCCATAGGGCTGCACACTACCACGGAGTTGATCTCCATTCAGACCCCATGGAGGAGGACTTCCTCCTAGACACCTTTGACACTGCACAGAGGGCCACTTCAATTCTGCCCATGCTTAAAGGGGTTATCAAGCACGCCCCGGAGGTCTTTAAAGACCCGGTTAGGGCCAGGGTCATCAACCCTCGCATCGAGAAAGTAGAAGGCCGCCCCTACAGACCCCACCTACATCAGAGGCCCCGCCCACTAGACTCCCTAGTAGTCTCCAATGCGAGTAAGCGTGCAAACTCCCAGGTATCCGGTGAGGCTCCACCACCCGATAAGGAGTCCAAACTCCTCGACGCCTCTAGCAAGCGAACTGCATCCCAGACTGCCAACACATGGCGCATTGCAAACACCCAAGCGCTTTTAGCAAGATATGACAGGGCATATTATGATGAACTGGAAGCCATAATGCAACACCTCCCTGACAATTACAAGAATAGAGCCAACGAGCTAATCCAGGAGGGTAAAGTAATCAACAATACCTCCATTCGTTGCGCAGACACCGCCTCTAGGGCAATTAACACCAGTGTCCTCCTGTGTAGGCATGCCTGGCTACAAATTTCAGGGTTCAAACCCGAGGTGCAGACTTCCATCCTCAACCACCCCTTTGACGAGCAACATCTATTTGTCCCCAACGTCGACGTTGCCCTTGAAAAAATGAAAAAGGACACCGACACGGCAAAATCTATGGGAGCCTTGCAGTCGCAGCCTCCCAGGCGCTCCTTTCGCCGCTCTTCCTTTAAAAACAACTCCAGAGGCTACTCCTCTGACAGCGCCTCCACTTCCTATAAGCCCCTAACCAATCCACCTTCACTAGGGGTTACCAGAGAGGTAGCTACAGGGGTAACAACAATAAAGGCAGAGGCCAAACTAACACCTCCCGCTCTGCCTCCACCCCTGCCCAATGACTTCCCTCCACTCCCCCCAGACCATCACACTCCGGTCGGAGGCAGACTCCACAATTTCCTTCCTGCCTGGTCCACCATCACCTCAGACAGATGGATAACACAAATAATTCGGTCAGGCTACTGCCCATTCTGGACCTCAGACCCCTAAACCAATACATACACTCAGACCACTTTCATATGGTCACACTCCAGCAGGTATCTCCTCTGCTCTCCCAGAACGACTACCTTGCCGTGAGACCTCAAGGACGCCTATTTCCACATTCCCATTCACAACGATCACAGGCAGTTTCTCAGATTCGTAGTAGACGGTCAGCACTACCAATTCAAAGTACTCCCATTCGGAGTCACCACAGCACCTCGGGTGTTTACCAAGTGCCTAGCGGTAGTGGCAGCACAACTGCGAAGACAACACATCCACGTCTTCCCATACCTAGACGACTGGCTCATAAAAGCCAACTCATACAACCAGTATGTACAACACACTCGCGCCACTATCCAACTACTTCACGACCTGGGCTTCACAGTAAACCACACAAAGACCCATCTGCAACCGTCCCACGTAAAATACCTCGGTGCTACCATAGACACCTCAAAAGCGCTAGCCTATCCCAGTCCTGCCAGGATAGCAAGCATTCAGGCTCTACGCGCCAAATTTCCACCGGAACACTCTTCCAGCTCGAGTGTTCATGCAACTTATAGGGATGATGGCCTCTTGCATATTCATAGTACCTCACGCAAGACTCCAGATGCATCCTCCAAGAGTGCTTAGCGCGCCAATGGAAGCAGGCCCAGGGTCAATTGACAGATCTGGTGTTGGTAGACGGTCGTGCCCATCGCTCTCTGCAGTGGTAGACCACCAAAATCCTTTCCAAAGGGCGATCGTTCCTGGAACCGGTTCCTCAGATAGTACTGACAGCGGACTCATCGCTCTCCGGCTGGGGAGCTCACCTACTACATCACACCATGCAGGACAGGTGGACACCTCAACAAAAGTTACTCCACATCAACCATCTGGAGTTACTAGCCATATTCTTAGCCCTAAAGGCTTTTCAAACACATGTCTCAGGCAAGGCCGTCTTAGTCCGCACGGACAACATGACAGCCATGTACTATATACAAAAACAAGGGGGCACACACTCTCCGCAGTTCTCTCAGCTAGCACAGAGCATATGGAGATGGGCCTAACCCCAAAAAATCTTTCTCCTAGCCCAACATGTCCCAGGCGTCCAAAACACTATGGCCGACCTGCTGAGCAGACAAACACAACAGATCCACGAGTGGGAACTCCATCCACAAGTTCTTCACCCGTACTTTCAAATGTGGGGGCATCCACAGATGGACCTCTTCGCCACCCACAAACGTCAAATGCCCAAGCTTCGCCGCCAGGTATCCACACCCATTGTCGAAAGGCAATGCGATATGGAAGAACTGGTTAGGCAGATTTGCGTGCGCCTTTCCGCCTCTCCCACTCATTCCATTAGTGGTGCGCAAACTACAACGCTCCCTCACCCTCATCCTAGTAGCTCCAACTTGGGCCAGACAACCGTGGTACACCACACTGCTGGAACGATCTGTAGTACCGCACCAAAAGTTACACCTCTCTCCACGCCTCTTAACCCAGAACCATGGAGAAATCAGGCACCCGGACCCAGCGCAGCTCAACCTTGTGATCTGGCACCTGAAATCCTAGAATTCGGTTATCTAAATCTTCCCCCTGACTGTATGAACGTCATTAAAGAAGATAGACGACCTACCACTAGAGCTTGCTACGCAGCCAAGTGGAAACGTTTTGTGGTCTCTGTGAGAAAGTGCAATCTTTCTTGCATGGTATGCCCCCACTTTTTGCTGAATTGCTGAATGTACTTTGACTGAGTGTGCCCTGGACTCCTGCCAATCAGGTGCCCAGGGCCTATGTTCCTTCCCTAAAACAAACCAAACCCAAATTGGCAAACCCTGGCCACATATCAGCCCCTAGTAAATGGTACCCTAAGTACCCAGGGCTTTGTGACCAAGGAAGGCCTCTAAGAGCTGCAGCACACCTTGTGCCCCCTTAGAGGCCCTGTACCCTTACACACACACACTGCCCTTGCAGGCTGAGTGTCTGGGTATAGGACAAACCAGTCGACATGGCACACATCCCTGTGTGCCATGCCCACAACCTACACTGCCCTGGCATACATCAGCCACCCCATGCAAGAAAGATGGCACTTTCTCACTCAGAGGAGATAAAAGCATTGAGCAGGTCAAGGGTAGTTGGAAGAATGTTTCTTATGGCCGGCAGCAGGTATCGTGGGGGTGCCGGGTCAAGCGGGGAGCCAGATTTCACTTTGTGCATGGTAGTTTAATATAATGGATCAATAAGAGGGAGGAAATCCAGAGTGACTGAGGGTCCTGAGCTTACGATAGTGGCCAGGGCAGGATCAAGCTGAGTGAGGGGAAAGGAGGCATATATTTTTTGTATTTTCTGGAGAAAGAATTCTGCCAGATTGTTACAGTGGGTTAGGGCATCAATTGGGTTAGGTTTCTGGGGAAGTTTGAGGAGAGTTTTAGCAAGTTGATAAATTTCCTTGGGGGAAGAAGCAGCCACCTTAATTTGTTCTTCGTAGAAGATTGCTTTGAGAGGCTTTGATATCCTCTATATAAGTTTTTATTGCTTCCCTATACACGGTTTTGCTGGTAGGGGAGTAATCGAGTTGCCATTTTCTCTCTAGCTTTTTACAATATCGTTTTAGTTCCCGTCATTTGGGGGAATACCAGGGGGCGGTTGTGCCACTACGTTTTGTTTGAGAGCATTTCAGGGGGAGCACAGCATCTAAGGAGCTATGGATCCAGCTATTGTATTCCTCATTAGCTATGATGGGATTGGGGCTACTAGAAGGTCGGGAAGCTTCCAGGGCCGGCATCCAGAGGAAGTTTAGACCAGTTACGATCCCTGCGAGTGATCGTGTTGGTGGAAATCGGGGGTGGCCCATGAGAGGGATCAGGAAGTGATCAGTCCAAGGGAGTGGAGAGGGGATTCCCGTTGTGAGTTGTGTACAATTGTAAAAACAGGGTAGAGTACTGCAACAGAAATCCAGCTTCCTACACGGGGGGCATTATATATGCTGCAACCCTCAGAGGCCTTCTCTGGTCACAAGGCACTTAGTAACTTAGTACCAGATTTACCTTTTACAAGGGACTTGTAGGTGGCCCAGAGGTGTGCCAATTGTGGAGACAAAGGTACAGTTTTGGGAAAGAACACATGCCCTGGGAGCCTGATTGGCAGGGGTCCAGGGCACACTCAGTTGGCATCCGGTATCTGGCAAAAGGTTAGGGGGTAACCGTGCAAAAATGGGCACTTTCCTACACAGACTGATAGTAAAGTGCGTTCTAAGTACTAAGTGCATCCAAACTTGCTATGCTAAGGCCAAAAGACCTTTACCTGTTCTTCCAGAGCGCACTCTACTCGCAAAAAAGGAGCAACCATGGCTATTTTAGGACATATTCCCACAGCTGACCGATGTAAAGCAGCTTCACGGTCCACGTCATACAGTATCGCCTAACTTTATTTTGTGGCAGTTTTTGTAGCCCAACAAGCCAGTGTAGGTCCGGCAGTGCTACATACTCTTTCAAACCACTGCAACACCCACAGGTTAGCCACTTCTTAACAGTCTATGCAGAGCATGTGTATCAACAGCCACAAATATGTATGCAAAAGGAGGATAAGAGGTCTTTTCTCTCTCTTTTCTCTCTTTTCTCTCTCTCAACAGCCACAAATGCCATTGAATTAAATATTACTTACCTTGTAAGCATGTGTTCATGGCCTGCAGTGCTATAGATTCACATGCACCCACCCTCCTCCCCGGACACCTGTGGCCGTTGCAGTTCCTTACATTTATTAGTTTTCAGTATTTATTTAGTTAGCATGCTCATCTTATTACACATACCTGAGGCTCCTTTCTCACCCGCCTGCAGGATAACAATCTAACAACTGAGTCGATGCTTGTACGAATTACCACTAAAGAGGAGTCACTTGACCTTGTGCCTTGAAAGACTTTATCGGAGAGAAAAAATTTGTACAACTCGGGACCGAAGTCTAGATTGCAGTAGTATGCAGTGCGTGTGCACTTACACCACTACATGCCATAAACTTGTGCTTACAGGGTAAGTAGCATATTTCTTTCCTCACATTCTTTGTTGCCATCCTCACCTGCCGTGTAGAAATACAGTCTATGGAGTTTATTCTTGTGCGCATTGCCAACTATGGCTCTGTCACTATAGCTCGTCATTTAAGTCCTTTTTGAGGAAACAAAATTATACATGCCCAAAACTAGATGGCAGGTGTAGACTGAACATGTGAATCTACATTACTGCTTGCCTCAAAAAGATGCTTATAGGGTAAGTAACATAATCCATCCGCTGACTACACTTTCTGATTTCCTCTAACCTTTTCTTCTTTACAAATGCATTTGCCGTTATTAGTGAAATACAGGTAGTCTTTGGAGAGAGGCAAGCTAAATACTTGCAGGTCTGAAAAGGAAATGTTTCTCTTCCCTAAACTATGTTTCTCTTTTATCCATTAGAATGTTGATATTCTTAAGGATCCAGAAACAGTGAAGCAGCTTGGTAGCATTTTGAAAACCAATGTTCGAGCTTGTAAAGCAGTTGGTCACCCATTTGTAATTCAGCTTGGAAGGATATATTTAGATATGCTGAATGTGTACAAGTGCCTAAGTGAAAATATTTCTGCAGCCATTCAGGCAAACGGTAAGGATGTTTATAATGGTTTCATGTGTCTGATGCCCTGAATTGCATGAATGTTTGTAAAAAAAATAAATAGCAATACTGTATGGCAGTCAGATTAGCACCATAGACTTCCTATTCCTATGAGTGTCTCTTAATTGCTTTGGTTAGACCATTGCCTGTGTGATCACTGTTTTTTCAACTAGGACTGAGACAGACGTGTAATACATGTACTGGATCTCGTAACCCTGCATCATTTTAGCACATGCTTTTTTCTTCCATAATGTGCCATCTACTTGCTTGGTGCTGAACAAGGGGCAGTTGGGCTGTGAAGGAAATTTGAGTGTCCATTTATTCTGCATATTCTCCAGTATTGAATCTTCCACAGATTCACATGCTTGTATCTTCCCCGTCATGGTGGGAGTCTCGAGGTAGTTAGAAAAGCAGATTTATAACTACATGTATGTAAGGGAGTCTCCCTGAGCTCTGCTCAGTTTGTCAGTGAGTGAACTTTTGACCCTGCTAAAATGTATCTCAAGGTACTGTTTTTCTACCTCTTTGCTTCTAAAACGTCAGAGGGATCGAAGAAGAGGCTTTTTAGACCCTGCATATCTTGTGAGAAAGCAAGACTTTTTCTCTGAGGACCCCCGCAAACAGTCTCTTGTCTTTATCCCTAACATTCAGCCAAGTACTGTAATACTGCAGAACCTTTTCTGCCAAAACTCTAAAGGACATGGAGGCCAGATTGTTATGGCTCCAAAAGAAAAAATCTAGATCGTACGCTGGATCTGATGTTGAAGAAAGGTTTGGGCCATCCACAGCTGGAAGGAAACGTAAAAATGAGGGCTCTACCTCATTAAAGACTGATCCTAAGAAAATGAAGGCAGATAAAATCTCCTCTGCCGAAAAAGCAGCCCTAAAACAAAGACTCTGGTCTGAAAGTCTTCTGGTGCTTCTCTGCCGGTCACAACTCTAAAACAGGCTTCGTCAACGAAAAAAGCTCCGTCCACTGACCCATCGTCAGACAACTGCCAAATCTCCATTGATGTCTGTAGCGTCGACAGTAGTGGTGACTGCCTCGTTGACGAATACTGTGATGGCTATCAGCTTGTCGATGGCATCGCAGCTCAGATGACAGGAACACAATCAACGACATAGTCTATGACCTGTTGACGGGCTTTCTGACGATAAGTGTTTAACTCCCCTTCTAGACTGCTGAAAAGACTACTATCACTTTCAGACATCTCACTTCGTCGACTGTCGTCAACAGAACAAACAGGACATTAAGTCTCCAATTGATAAAGTCTCCAGGTTTGACATCTCTTTCCAAGATATCACCTCTGCCTCCCTCTCACCTTCTTGATACGGAGGAATCGGTAGATGAGTTTGTTCGGTCCAGCTTACAGCCCATCACAGCTCACTGTTAAATGCCAGGACATGTATGAGCAAGAGGAGACACACATGCAGGACACGTCATTTTATATGGAAAGGTCATTACTCCTTCATGGATCATCCTCCGGAGTAACAATATAACTCTTTGCAGGAACACTATCCATATGAAGCTTACGACGAGCAACAGGAGGTATGGAGAGATTCCATGCTGGTGCCAACTTCCCTGGTCACTGACCTTAGGCACATGCTCCATGATTAAAACTATTTCCAGACACTCACGCTCCAGTACCGCTGATGCCCAGAGCACCGGGTTTTCAGGTTCTTTTGCCACCGCCAGTGGTTACTCCACCGCCTGGTGCTGAAGAAGAGAGACCAGCACCTTTGTGCATTACAATACAAGATGACTACATCGAGAGTGAAGCAGACGATCAGCCTGAGGGTGGTGAGCTCATTTAGGATCTCAAACTTGGTTGGACGAAAATCGGATTATTACATTGCTCCATCTTCACCAACACCTTCCCCACCTCCAGTGAGTTTTTCTCCGGGAGATATTGGAGGTTTCCATGCGTTATGTTATGTTATGGGGTATTTATTAAGCGCGCAGCTACTCCAAGGAGGGTCCCGGTGCGGATTTAACCCCGACACAGATGGCAAAACTAGCATACACTACCATTCTAGTCTTGAAAGAGCCAAGTTTTCACGCCCTTACGAAAATTTAAACGGTCACATTCCTGTCGCAGCTTGAGAGGGAGGCTATTCCATACCTTTGCTTGCGCCCACCTGAAAGGAGGGACCACCCTTACAAGAAAGGAGAAATTTGGGCACATTTATTAATTGTTGAGGACGAACGTAGTGTTCTGAAGGGTTTATACAGCTGAATCTTATTTCTAAGATCTGGTGCTCCAATCTTATTGATGGCTTTAAACGTTAAAACCAAGGATTTAAAACACATCCTTTGTCTTACAGGCAGCCAGTGTAAGGTACTCAGATGGGAGGACATATGGTCTCTAGGCCCCACTGTCAAAACTGCCCTGGCCGCAGCATTTTGAACCACCTGCAAACGATTCATCAGGTAGTCTGGAAGACCCAGATACAGTACGTTTACATAGTCCAGTCTGGACATGATCAAAGCCTGGACCACTGTTTTCTTATGTGCAATTGGGACAAGAGGGAGGACATTTCTCATAGTTTTCAGCAGTCCAAAACATGTACCAGCCGTAGATTGGACCTGGGTTTTCATAGTCAGATCGGAATCAATTTTTATTCCTAAATTTTTTACCGTGCAGGCCGGCTTTGCTGGGGGGGGGGGCGCAATTTTTTGGCCACCATTGGCGCCATTCATTGTCTGGGGTGTGTCCAAAGAAGTTACTGGAAAGAGCCTCTAAAAGATTTGATTTGCCTTTGCCTGTAGTGCAAACCAAATGCTTCTGCTATGATTTTAAGGATCCGGCTAAAAAATCGGTATGATCCATACCAATTGTGGATTATATTTGGAACGAAGGTTTGAAACTTATGAAGAATTCGGCTTATGTTCTGGCTGTATTGCCGAGGATGGAAAAGAAATACAAAGCACCCGATTATGCATCTGCGTGTTTGACTGGGCATCCTCGACCGGATTCAGTGATAATGCAAGGTGCACAGAGACGCTCCAAGAATCTGCAATCTCATTGTTCTGTGCCTCCAGACATAGGGTAAATGGCTAGATCGCATCGGCAGACGCTTTGCTGCTATGGCTGCTACTTCCATCAAGGCCTCCAATACCGTAGCAATCTTGGGGCGGTGTGACTGCCAGTTGTGGTTGAATCTTGCACCGCTTTTTGAACATCTTCCAGATTATAAAAAGAAAGAAGCCAAAGACCTCCTGCAGGAAAGGTGCTAGAGCTTTTTCTGAAGTAATTGATTCAGCAATGGATCCATCTTCGATCACTTTCAGACAAATGACAGGAGCCGCTGTTCTCCATTGGAAGGGCTGGCTGAGGGAGACGTGCTTCTGCCCTGAAGTTCAATCAAATATATTAGTTAAGCCCTTAGAGGAAAACCTGTTTGGAAAACATGTTGAGGAGTTACAGGGTATCAAGAAGGCTACAGAGACAGCACGTACCTTAGGTATGCTGCAGCAAATGCATTTTCAGTCCTTTCGTGGGGGACGAGGACAGTTTCAGCAAAGATCGTCTTATCAAGTATACAGATTTCAGCCGTATTCCCAAACGAATTACAGACCACAATATGAAGGACAGCAGCAAACTTTTCGTGCTTCTAATGCGGCGTGCAATCGGCTAGACGCAAGCCTTCGGCACGGTTAATCTCAAGATTCCTCTAGACGGCAGTGACGTTTTCTGTCCACCAGCCACCTCTTCTTGACTTCAGCCTCAGCTGCTTCGTCTTTCTCCCTTTCTGTGCCAATGGGAAGCCATTACAAAGGACAGATGGGTACTGGACATAATCTATCGGGCCACACCCTAGAATTTGTTCACAACCCCCTTCGAAATCCACCCGCAATGAGAACCCATCAACATCTTTTGTTAAAGCAAGAAATCTCGACCTTGCTGTTAAAAGGGGCAATAGAAAAAGTTCCTTCCAGTCAACAAGAGAAAGGCTTCTATTTCAACTTCTTCCTTGTAAGGAAAAAATGTATACCTCCGGTAGCGACTTTTCTAAGAGACAGGCCACCAGGTTTATCCCTACCTGGACGATTGGCTGGCAAAAGGGCCACATTCCATTCTGCAATAAGATCTACACTGGCTTGTCAACAGCTGTTCAAGTCTCTATGCTTGCAACTCAATGTAGAGAAACCATGCCCAATTCCAAGCTAGAAACTTATATGTTCAAGGCAAATGAGCTGTAGATCATATATTGTGCATAGATCGCCATCTGGTGTTGGTCTTGGATGTTTGCAGTTTGTTTTGTTTGAAGAAGTCTTTGTAGTCCCGAGGTAGGTGACTCCTCCTTACCATGATAGTGCGCATGGGCATCGACTTTATCCCCAGATCGTTTTTTTCCACCATTTGGTTCGGATGTGATTTCCTGCGCTCCGGGTCAGTATAGTCTTCGAACCCCCTTCGACGCGCAATCCTTCACCGCTCGACTGTATTGTTCTGGATCGTGTTCCCCTTTTGACGCGCATCCTCCAATTTAAAAAAAATCTTCGCGGGCTGTTGGACCTAGCCACGCTGACCTCGACGGCCGTCGATGGAACGAACTCAGTTTAGAAAATGCCCCAGGTGTGGTGCTTAATTCTCCCTCAAAGACTTGCACGAAGTGTGTAAACTCTGCCTTTCCACCGAGCACGAGGGAAAACACTGCAAGGCCTGTACTTCGTTCCGGTCGAAGAAAACCATCCCTGATAGTTGGGCTCGATGACGCGAAATGTCCTGCAGCAGCAGCTCTATTCCAGACATCTTCCAGGCAGGTTCTACAGTCCATCCTGAACTTCAACCTGCAGAAGAGGATATCTCCGTCTCTGAAGCTGACGACTCCAAGGAAGACTAGCAGACTGTTACCCCGGCTCAGCGGACAGTGAGTACTACTACCCAGCACACCACCAAACTTAAGACTCCGGTAACACCTTCACCCTCGGGCTCAGGTCAATAACGTGTTCAAACTCCCAAAAGCCCGACCTCGGGCCAGCTATGAAACCTAAACCAAAGTCTTCTGACTGGCAAGAGTCGGCCCCATCCCGGCACCGAACATACACCTTCGGCACCAGAGCCTAAAACCAAGCCGGTGCCCCACCTTTCTTTGCTGGCACCGAAGATGCTTTTGATGCCTAAAACCCTGACTCCGAAGCAACCAAAAGACGAAGCTTCGGAGCCGAAACAGGACAAACTGAAAGCTTCTGAGCCGAAGAACATGTCGGATCCAAAAACTCCCTCAACACCTACATGTGAGAAAGTGCCCTCTTTCTTGCATGGGTATGCCCCCACTTTTTGCTGAATTGCTGATGTTCTTTAAGTGTGCCCTGGGCTCCTGCCTATCAGGTACACAGGGCCTATGTTCCTTGTCTAAAACTGCATTGAAGCCTAAACCCAATTGGCATCTCTGGCCACATGTCAGCCCCTGGTAAATGGTACCACAGGTACCCAGGGCACTGTGATCAGAGAAGGCCTCTAAGGGCTGCAGCACTTATTGTGCCACCCTTAGAGAGGCCATGTACCCCGACACTCACACACTCTTTGCAGGCTGCGTGTCTTGGTGCAGAAGAAAGTGAAGAGGCGACATGGCACACATCCCTGTGTGCCATGCCCAAAAACCACGGCCCTGGTATACATCAGTCACCCCTCTAGCTGAGGGCCCGATGCCTGTGGGTAGTGTACAGGTGCATGAGCCCTGTACCCCTACAGTGCCCAAGTTCATTCCTGGGCACTGTTAGTGCAGTGCTGCCATTAAGAATGTATGGTGCTGGGAGTTTGTCATTACGAACTCCACAACGCCATAATGTCTACATTGAAGACCGGGAAGTTTGGTATGATACTTCAGCACATTAAACCCACATTGATGCCAGTGTGGGATTTAATGTAAAATGTATAACAGAGGGCAACTTAGAGTTGCCCCCTGACCCTAACCCACAATCCACGTCCTGTCTGAAAGGCTGCCTAGGCTGCCACACAGCAGACATGTTGCTGTACCCCTGGGTAGAGAGCCATCCGCTCTCCTGGGCCTGCAACAATGCACATAACTGGGCGAGGTGCTATGCATCCTCCCCCAGGATGGGCAGGGGAAGCTTCAAAGGCATGCCGCCTTTGTGAGCTTCTCCAAGCCACTTGATGTACTCAGCAACTGGCCCCTATCTGATCTCAACCCCCACTCTGGCCGGAAGACTCTCTGGAAACCCCAAGTGAGGAAAGGGGGTGTGCCAGCCTCTGCCGACCCTCAGGTGGGGGAGGCGAGGTGAAGCACAACTCCGGGCTCTCGCCATCTTGAGGATTGGGAACCCTGCCCAATCGGGATTAGGCTCCTGCCCCCCTCCCACTGGAGAGTGGCAGGATAGGGGGTGGACCCACCCCAGGGAAGGGACCCATTGGTCCCTGACCTCTACCTGTAACGCCCCTAAATATAGTATTTAGGGGCACCCTGAACCTTCCTTCCTCAGATCCCGAATCCGAAACAAGCAAGAACAAGAAGAAAGACCTGCCGTGCAGCTGCTAACAAGAGGAAGACACCAACTGACTTGGCCCCAGCCCTACAGGCCTGTCGACCCTCGAACCTGCTCCTGCTAAAACCCGGCGTCTCCAGTGGTCCGCAACCTCAAAAACCCTGGAGGACCTCTCTGCCTTGTGACTCTAAAATGACTGGTACTCCCACGAGCAGTGGTTCTGCTCAAAGCAAGTAACAAACCCCTGGTGCCAACCAGGAACCGTGACTCCTGCACACTCTGCACCCGCCAAGCCTGGCCTGTGCCGGAGTGGACAAAGACCATGAGGACGTCCCCCTGGCGACTGACCCAGAATCCAGTACCCAAGGACCCACCTTGACGCTCCTGACGACGCCTGCAGCCTCAGAACCAGGGACCCCTCCAGCTGAGGGTAAGATTTCCCGAAGCGAAAAGACACCCCGGCGCCCTGCGGCCCCCTGTGCCCAGCTCCTGGGTGCCTACCTAACCTACAGCTTCCCATCTTACCTCTCGAAGTGGTGGTCGCACCTGAAGAATCTTTGTCCCTGAGCTTGCAGCCTTTGTTCGTCTTAGAGCTTCTCCATTGAAATGCATTGAGCACCCGACGGCTCAAAAGCACCCTGCACCCAGCCGCCCGAGTGCCCCTGGGAGTGCAATCTCTGTCCTATTTTTCTTCCCCACTTGACCTGAGTGAGTGACCAGGAGCCCAGCTCGCACAGCCGCGTGGCCTGCCTGCAAGCAGCCACCAACCAAAGGCCCCCTGCCCGCCATAGGCTAACATTGGGCCTACCTACCTGACCCTGGGAGACCCCGGAGTCTATGCCCAGAACCTTAACTCTGCCAGTTGAGTACTTACCCAAAAGCCGATAACTCCCTGTTCGAGGCATATGAGCTGCAGATCACACACTTAGGATAGTAGATCGCCATCTGGTGTTGGGCTTGGATGCTTGTAGGGTGTTGTCGTCTTCGGAAGAAGTCTTTGGTCACGAGATAGGTGACTCCTTCCCTTGAACGACAGTGCGCATGGGCATCAGCTCCATCGTTAGATTTTTTTTTTTTTTCTGCCATTGGGTTCGGATGCAACTTTTCCGCTCCGGTTGGATATATCGATTCCAAGCTTTTTGAAGCGCAAAATTTCACACACAACATCAAAGCACCTTCATTCTCGACATCGATTAAATCGGCTCGATTCCGGACGTCGACGCGGGCCGCTGGGCCTATCCACGCCGTGAAGCCTATGGCTCATGGAAAGGACGCCTTTCAAAAAATGCCCCCAGTGTGGAGCAAATTTTCCGCACAGTGACCACCACAAAGTCTGCAACCTGTGCCTCTCACCTGAACACGACGAGTCCAGCTGTCCAGCCTGCGCATCCTTTCGATCCAAAAAGACCATTCGAGATCGAAGGGCTCGAAGACACATCATGGCACAGAGAACCGCTCCGGAACCAGAGGACATCTTTGATGAAGGCCCCGATGTCCCAGAAGAAGATTCAGAAGATCTACAAATAATTTCCGAAGCAGACTACTCAGACTACCCCCATCACTCCTGGGCAACGTGTGAGTACTACTGCCCCTGCCCCACTAAAACCAAAGGCATTGGTCAAGACTTCGCCTGCTGGCCCCAGTCGAGACCCGAAAACATCCTTCAGAAGCCTCGGCTCCGTAGAAACATAAGCCTTCCGGTAGCTCTGGGCCGTGCAAACCGCATGTCATTGTCCAACCGGCACCCTCGGCACCGAAATCGGCTCCAATGCCTTCGGCCCCGAGAACACCAAGGCCAATAGATAAACCGGCACCGAAGGCTCCCAAGCCTACAGATACAACTTCGGCTCTGAAACAGACATCGGCACCGAAACCATCATCGGTACCGAAACCAACGGCTAAGGACTCTCATACGCCTCCTAAAGCCAAACAATCCACCGATCAACCAAAACCTCGATCGGAACCGAAAAAATAGGCACCAAAGACTGTTCCTGAACAAGAACTTTTTCATCCAGATCCCATCGACCCAAGGCAGAAAAAGATTTAAATCAACCCCAAGACTGGACATGTGACCGCGGTGCCATGTAAAAAACGGACACACCACCTGTTCCATTTCCTGTAAACAGGAAGGACTCTGCAACATCGCCTATGCCTCCTTCCTCTCCTATACTGCCTACACCACCCTTGCCTATACCCTCCCCATCACATACACCACCTCCACAGGATGATGATTATGACCTAGGGGGTGGGGGTGACCGTAATGATCCGTTCACGGATCCAGACACCTCACCACTGGATGATTGGGCGTTCCTTCTACCAGACATCCCTTACCTCAGCCATATTCCTCCAAACCATCGCCTCCAGACGATCACCTGGGGTTTGGCCAATTATTAAATAGAGCGGCACTTTACCACGGCGTCACAATGCACTCAGACGCACCAGAGGAAGACTTTATATTAGACACTTTCGAACAATCTCAAAAGTCTGTACAAATTCTGCCCATGATTAAAGGAGTCATAAAACATGCCCCCGAAGTATTTAAAGACCCCGTCCGTGCCAGGGTTCTCAACCCAAGGATAGAAAAGAAATATAGGCCTGCCCCTGAAGACCCTAATTACATCAAAGGGCAACTCCCTTTGGATTCTCTGGTCGTTTCCAATGCTAGGAAACGGTCCAACTCCCAAACCACAGGAGACACACCAACCCAGACAAAGAATCTAATCTGTTAGAAGCCTCTGGCAAAAGAGTAGTAGCACAAGCCGCTAATCATTGGCATATTGCCAACACCCAAGCCCTACAAACACACTATGACAGGGCCCACTACGACCAATTAGAGACTCTTACAACATCTGCCAGACCAATATAAAACCCAGGCAAATTACCTTGTCCAGGAGGGAAAACTTATTTCAAATGCAGCAATTAAATGTGCGCTTGATGCCGCAGACACTGCCTCTAGAGCAATTAACACAAGTGTGCTCCTTCGACATGCCTGGCTACGCATTTCAGGCTTTAAGCCAGAGGTGCAAACTACCATACTCAGTCAGCCATTCAATCAGGAACAGCTCTTTGGGCCAGCGGCAGACACAGCCCTTGGAAAAATGAAGGACACAGACGGCAAGTCCATGGGAGCATTACAGTCTCCCAAACCATGTGGCTCCTTTCGGCGCTCCTTCTATAGAGGAGCCTCCAAAAATATGGGAGCAGACACCTCCTCTACATTCAAAACCTCTACACAAACATCCCCCAGTAGAGGATATTTTAGAGGCGGATACAGAGGAAACAACAAGGGGCTAGGTCGAGGTAATAACACTCGTACCTCCCCTGCCACAAAACAGTGACTTTCCTCCACTCCCCCCAGATCATTCCACTCCAGTCAGGGGAAGACTAAAACAGTTCCTACCTGTCTGGAACTCATTACAACAGATAAGTGGGTAAGACAAATTATCCAGTATGGTTACTGCTTTGAACTCACAACTACCCCCCCCCCACACACACACACACACACATACCGCCCAAACAGCGTTCCATGTCACCAGACCATCTTACATTCCTCAAACAAGAGGTTCTCTCATTGCTTCAAAAACACGCAATAGAACCAGTTCCCTTAGAACATCCGGGTACAGGTGTATACTCACTCTACTTCCTAATCGCCAAAAAGGACGGGGCTCTAAGACCAATACTCAACCTCAGACCCCTGAATCTGTATATCAACAAAGATCATTTCCATATGATCACTCTTCAACAATTGCTCCCACTACTGCAACAAGGCGATTTCCTTGCCACACTAGATCTCAAGGACGCCTCCTTCTACATTCCCATACATCCTGCCCACAGGAAGTATCTAAGGTTTGTGGTGGAAGGACAACACTACCAGTTTACAGTCCTTCCATTCGGGGTAACAACCGCACCCAGAGTATTCACCAAATGCCTGGCAGTAGTAGCAGCACATCTCGGAAGGCAACAGATTCTTGTCTTCCCGTATCTAGACGACTGGCTAATAAAAGCCAAGTCATTCAACAAATGTGTTCTTTACACTCGCCAAACCATCCAAATCTTACACAACTTTGGATTCACAATAAACTATCCCAAATCTCATCTCCAACCCTCTCACATACATCAGTATCTAGGAGCCACCATAAACACCTCCACAGCCCTAGCATATCCCAGCCCAGCCAGGATAGCCAATATACAAGCTCTTATCACAAAATTCCAAATCCAACACTCTCTTCCAGCAAGTGTTCATGCAACTCATAGCCATGATGGCGTTGTGCATCTTCATTGTGCCTTATGCAAGACTTCAAATGCGTCCCTTGCAAGAATGTCCAGCAGGTCAGTGGAACCAGGCTCACGGACAACTTACAGATCTGGTGTTGGTGGACAGCCGCACACATCGCTCTCTGAAATGGTGGAACATAAAAACCTGTCCAAAGGGCGGCCGTTCCTAGAGCCTCTTCCACAGATAGTGCTGACAACGGACACATCGCTCACAGGATGGGAAGCCCATCTCATCGGCCACACCACTCAAATGGACCACTCAGCAGAAAGTGTTCCATATCAATTACCTGGAACTGCTAGCAGTGTTCCTAGCACTAAAATCATTCCAACTACATCTCCAGAACAAAACTGTCCTCATCCGGACAGACAACATGACAGCCATGAATTGCATACAAAAACAAGGAGGCACACATTCTCTCCAGCTGTCCCAGCTCGCACAGAACATTTGGAGATGGGCCATTCCCCAGAAAATATACCTACTTGCAGAACACGTTCCAGGGGTTCACAATCAAATTGCCGATCTGTTGAGTCGACAAACTCAACAGATCCACGAATGGGAACTACATCCCCAAGTCCTACTGCCCTTTTTCCAACAATGGGGCCAACCAGACATAGATCTGTTAGCCACACACGAAAACGCAAAATGCCCAACCTTCGCCGCCAGGTTTACCCACCCGGAGTCAAAGGGCAATACGATATGGATGAACTGGTCAGGCAGATTTGCGTACGCTTTTCCGCCTCTCCCACTCATTCCATGAGTGGTACGCAAGCTCATGCTACAGTCTCTCAAACTGATCCTAGTAGCTCCCACATGGGCACGCCAGCCGTGGTTCCCAACACTACTGGAACTCTCGCTAGTTCCACACCAAAAACTGCATCTCTCCCCATCCTTATTAACCCAGAACCATGGAAAAATCAGACACCCAGATCCAGGTCAACTGAATCTGGCGATCTGGCTCCTGAAGTCCTAGAGTTCGGTTACCTCAACTTGCCACCACACTGCATGAATATTATAAGAGAGGCCAGAAGACCTGCCACTAGAGCCTGCTATGCTGCAAAATGGAAAAGATTTGCCATTTATTGCACTAACAATCATATAAACCCACTGGATGCATCCATCCAGGACATCATATGCTACTTACTGCACTTGCAAAGATGTAATTTGGCATACTCATCCATACGTCTCCACTTAGCAGCCAACTTACAAAATACACTTGTCACTCTTTAGAGTACCTGCGATCAAAGCCTTCATGGAAGGACTGAAAAGGATTATTCCTCCCAGATTACCACCCTCTCCAGGGTGGAATCTAAACATTGTTCTTACAAGACTCATGGGACCCCCATTTGAATCTCTGCATAAATGCGAGCTACAGTTCCTCACATGAAAAGTGGCTTTCCTTATCGCTATCGCATCCCTCAGAAGGGTAAGTGAGATCCAGGCTTTAACCATACAAGAACCATTCTTACACTTACACCGTAACAAAGTGGTTCTTACAACAAATCCGAAATTCCTTCCAAAAGTCACATCTCCGTTCCATCTTAACCAATCAGTAGAGTTACCAGTGTTCTTCCCAAATCCATACTCGGTAGCTGAAAGAGCGCTTCATACCTTAGACGTTAAAAGAGCCCTTCTTTACTACATTGACAGAACCAAATCATTCCGCAAATCAATTGTTTGTTGCTTTCTCTCCACCACATAAAGGCAACCCCATTTCCAAGTCTGGGATAGCTAGGTGGATAGTTAAATGTATCCAAATATGCTACCACAAGGCTAAACACACACTAACGGTTCCCCCTAGAGCGCATTCCACACGCAAAATAGAGGCTTCCATGGCATTCTTAGGAAACATTCCCGTAGAAGATATTTGTAAGGCAGCCACATGGTCTACAACACACACCTTCACTAAACACTATTGTGTTGACGTGCAAGCAAAGCAACAAGCTTCTGTGGGTCAGGCTGTCCTTAAAACTTTATTTCAAACTGCTGCAACCGATACAGGTGACAACCGCTAGGGGAGATACTGCTATATAGTCTATCCTAAGTGTGAGATCTGCAGCTCATATGCCTCGAACGGAATATGCTACTTACCAGTATGCATCTAGTCTTGGCATGTAGAGCTGCAGAGCCACACACGCCCACCCACCTCCCCGGGACCTGTATCTGTTGCAGCATTGTCTTACTTAGACATCACACATGGACATCTCTTTTCTACAAACTCATTTCCCATCATGGCGAAAAACATTCTGGGGATGGAGTTGATGCCTATGCGCACTGTCGTCCAAGGGAGGAGTCACCTATCTTGTGACCAAAGACTTGTTCTGAAGACAACAACAACCTGCAAGCATCCAAGCCCAACACCAGATGTCGATCTACTATCCTAAGTGTGTGGCTCTGCAGATCTACATGCCAAGAACAGATGCATACTGGTAAGTAGTATATTCCTTTCCTCCATAGGGTAACATTGACTGGTTTCACTTGGAAATTCTTCCAAGTGTCGATTTTTGAAACTTAAAAATATTCACTAAAAATCGCCTGTGTAACAAAAACGATTCCTTTCAACTGTCTACAGGAAATGCACCAGTGTTGAATCCAGGATCCAACCCAGAGTAAGAAAATCATACGTAAAGTAACTGAAATTGCATTTACTTAAAAAGTCCCATTGAGCTCAATGTTATAATTGTGTTGTCAATTGTCCTTTGCAAAGTATTTAACTAAAGCATCTCATTCTGAGAAAGTATATTTTGATAACTATTGTTGGTTCTAAAATAAAACGATATATTTATATATACAAACAGTTGGCCTAGAGTTCAGTTCTTGTGTGTGAGACCATTTGCTGACTGAATGTGTACAACAAATGCTTTACACGGTCCTCTTGTGCTGCCTTACTGCTTGACCAAGCTACCACTTTAGAGAGTAAGGATATATCTAACTTTAGCGATACCAAAGGAGATGATGGACGGAGCGCTTGAGCAAATCGCACTCATCCCCAGTCAACTGATCTGGGTTTAATCCATCATTCTTTAGCTCACTCCACCACCCCAGTTCAGACAAGGCCATATGCAAATCAGTCTGACCCTGTGCCTCATGGCAACAGTCCAGCCCAAACTGCCATGCTCAGATGTAAGTCCCGTGCTCTCCATGCCACTGGTATCAAGCTATCCTGGCTGAAGAGGGGTGAAACCCCGAAACCGGTCCTAGGATGCTTGGTTCCAGTCCAGGGAAGACCTGGCGTGGCAGTTCGGGCTGGACTGTTCCCATGAAGCACAGGGTCAAGACTGATTTGCATATGGCTGGGTTCAAACTGGAATGGCATGGTGAGCAAAAAAAACATGGATTTAGGCCCAGATCTCTGTACTGGGGTGAATGTATGACATTGTTCTGCATTCTGTCCATCAATTGTTGTTTTTGCATATATCTAACTTTAGCATCTGCCAAACCTCTGGGGACTGTGGGCTCTGTACACACTGTACCTATTTGGGGACAGTATATACAGAGCCACTTTCTTACAGTTGGTATTCTGGGTTTAGACTCTGGGCTTACCCAAGGTCAAGGATGCACTCATGTTATACCCTCTGCGGCACTAGGGTGGCAGAGTGCTGAGGCCCAATGTTATTCAACGGGGGAAGGGGGCCTCCAGTTGGTTGCTGCTGACGAGCAGGCCACTGGGTTGTGGGAGCAAAGCTCCTTGACTTGAGCTCAGGGCAAATCGGGATTTAGGCCAGCACAAAAGATGCATCCTCACCGGCTCTGGGGCGGCCGGGTGGAGAGTTCTGTTTTGATATCAGGTGTCTTGTAGCTTTTAATGGGGAGTCTCCAGTTTGCAAACACACAGCAGGCTCGGGGGCAAAGGTCTTCTGGGTGGGATCACCACTTGGAGAGGTAAGTTGGCATCTTGGGGGTTGATTAGGCAGCATCTGTTGAACAACCCAAGGTCATGGGGCGTCGGGTGCACTGGTGCCTTTTAGGGTAGGATCCTCTTACCAGCTCCTGGTCGCGTTCGGGGGGACCTTCCAGTTTGAGGCTGCAGGCATCTGCTGGAGGCTTGATGCAGGTCAGGGGTCGCCGGATCTCGGGTCAGGATCGCCGGAGAGACCTACTCTTCGTGTTTGGCCACTCAAACTCTGGCTTTGGGCATTGGATTTCAGAGTGGTGCAGGCCCGTGGATCCTTGCTGAGCTGGAGTCAGAACAAATCTGGTGTTCACGGGAGACAGTCTTTGAAAGTGAAGGCAGGCAGGTCCTCCGGGGTTTTTGAGGTTGCTGGCTGCAGGACACACCAGGATTTTGCCGGAGCAGGTTCAAGGGGAGACAAGCCGGTAGGGCTGGGGCCAAGTCTGTGGGCGTCTTCCTCCTTGTTAGCTCTGCGCGGCTCTTCAGTCCTTATCTTTGTTTTCGTTTCTGGATCTGAGGAAGCAAGGTTCAGGGTGACTCCTAAATACTACATTTAGGGGTGTTACAGGTAGGTAGAGGGCAGGGACCTGTGGGTACACCCCCTCTTGTGCCATTTTCCAGTGGGAGGGGGGGGGGGGCAGGAGCCTGTCCCTGGTTGGTTTGGTCCCCCCGTCCTCAAGATGGCGGGGACTCGGAGTTGTGCTTCACCTCGCCTCCCCCACCTGAGGGATGGAGTTGGCAGAGGTGGGTCTGGACACTAGCAGTTGGTAGAATTTCAGGGGGCATCTCTAAGATGCCCTCTGTCATGCATTTTACATTAAATCCCACACTGGCATCAGTGTGGGTTTAATGTGCTGAGAAGTTAACCAAACTTCCCAGTTTTCAGTGTAGCCATTATTGTGCTGTGCAGTTCGTAATGATAAACTCCCAGCACCATATACCCTTAATGGCAGCACTGCACTTACAATGCCTAAGAATGGACTTGGGCATTGAAGAGTTACACGGCTCATGCACCTGTACCCTCACCACTGGCATAGTGCACCCAGCTGGAGGGGTGGCTGACCTAGGCCAGGGCAGTGGGTTGTAGGCATGGCACACAGGGATGTGTGGAATGTCAACTTCACTTTTGTTCTGCACCAAGACACACAGCCTGCACAGGCAATGTGAGTGAAAAAGGTGCAGGGCCTCCAAGGGTGACGCAATAAGTGCTGCAGCCCTTAGGGGACTTCCCTGGTCAGTGTCCTGGGTACCTGTGGTATCATTTACCAGGGGGCTACCTGTGGCCAGGGATGCCAATTGGGTTTAGGCTTCAATGCAATTTTAGGGAAGGAATATAGGCCCTGGGTACCTGATTAGCAGGAGCCCAGGGCACACTCAGTCGAAGAACATCAGCAATTCAGCAAAAAAGTGGGGGCTTATCATGCAGAAAGAGGGCTTTTTCTCATATTCTCCTCTTCATTCGTTCTTTAGCCCAGCAGGGCTCTGCTCTGGGCACTCTAAAGGCTATCTTTCACCCATTTTGGCCTTTCTTCGCCTTCCTGATCAACCTTCTTTTTTCAAGTCCACTATTGTAAATAGATTTCTTAAGGGCATTATTCACCTTTTTCCTACTCTTCCTTTCGTAATGCTCCAGTGGGACTTGCATCTTGTTTTGACTTATCTTATGTGCCCTCCTTTCGAGCCACTACATAATTGTCCTCTTAGACTCTTGACTCTAAAGACTGCTTTTCTGGTTGCCATCCCCTCTACTTGCAGGGTGATTGAGCTTCAGGCTGTCTTCTAAGTCTCCTTTCCTTGCTGTTCATCCGGACAAGGTTGTCCTCCGAACTTGACCTTCTTTTCTTTCCAAAGTGGTTACCCACAGGGGGTTCGACTTTTGAGGATGCTCAGTCACATAGGCACTCCGTTGGTCCACATCTCCGCGGGCTGTCTGGTTCAGATACAGGGTGTCTTTTGGCATCTGGACCCGTGCTGGTGTCACAAGCAGTTGGAGGGGGCCTGCAGAAAACTGCTGCCAGTGAGGACTGGAAGTCCAGTCTTGTCAAACCCAAGGTTGGGTTCCGCCTTAGACAGTCTCCACTGTCCCCTGCCTATGACTCCGGCTGTGGGGTGGGCTGAGGTGTCTGGTGGCAGCAGTCAGAGGCTCACTCTTTGTTTCTGCTGAAGAGGGGCAAACAGGACTGTTGGGCCACTCATGATGTGGGTCTCAATGTCCCTGACAGGCAGGTTGGTTTTCCTTGGTGTCAGTACTGGACACAAGCCGTGGCTGCTGCAAGGTGTCGGGTACTTCTTCCTGGGCAGCTGCAGCATCAGCAGTCCGGGTGAGCAGCAGGACATTGAACCGTGCCTGGTTTCTCTGGTGCTTGCGGCTGCAGGGGCGCATAGCTCATCTACTCCAACGGAGTTGTCTGATTTGGGACGCACTGGCAGCCCTACGGTCTTCTTGGAGTGTGCATGGCAGTAGGACGGGTAGGTTTCTCCACTAGGGTTGGGTGCTGCTGGCATGGTTGGCGCCAAATCTGTTGTGCTCCTCTGTTCTCAGGGCTGCAAACTTCAGTCCACTTATTCTTTTGGTTCGTCAAATCTGAAGTCCTGGCATCAGGGGTGCCATCTAAATACTGTATTTAGGAGCATTACAAGAAGTGTTTGGTAGTAGCTAATGGGCTACCTACCTTTAAGGTGACTACACCCTCTATATGACCACTTCCTGTTGGAAGTGGGCATAGCCCTAACCCAGATGACTTAATTCCACCAAAATCCAAGATGGTGGAATTTTCCTAGGCATGTTTACTTCAGGTAGCCACCTTAGGGGCGGTACTAGCCTAAGGGTTAACACTCCTCATGACTAGCTAACTGTCCCTGTCCTAGTGCAAAATGGGCCCTGAGTTGTGGGCGCCATTTTCCGATCCGGGGGAATCCAGGTTTGCATATCACAGGTGGTGTAGGCCATTGAAGCCCTCTCCCTTGATATACCGATTACTATTCATCATGAGTTACGAAGGTAACGCCTTCTGCCAGAGCAGGACTTGTTTCCGACCTTAAAATGTGGGTGCCTCACGTTCAGTGGGATCACAAGCACATCTGTTGTGGCAGGCTGGACAGGACCATTCAGCCAACACATGTTTTCTGTAGGTTTTCAGGGGGTTCTTCTTGGTGCCTGTATTAATAAATCCAACACCGGAATCAGTGTGGGTTTATTAATGCGAGGTGTTTCATACCAAACACCATAGGTTTCAGTGAAGCTATTATGTAGCCGGAAACTCGTTCTGATCAGTGCCCAGTACATACTGTAATATTGCGTCCTTGTTTACTTGTACTGTCAGTAATTGAACTGGCCAGCACAGGGTACAAGCATGTCCTCATGTTATATGCTGCACCCTGCCTTAGGGCTGTACAGCTTGCTGCATGCAGTGTTTGGGGGACAGGGCACACAGGGTGTTTGCCATGTTTTAGCCACTTATTAGTGCACTATCATGCTGCAGCCTGCAGTGGCAGTCCGAATGAGGTTGGTGCTTGATCCCTTAGAGTGGCACAAGATATGTTGTAGCTCTGAGGGGCCCTCTTTAATACCTATGCTGTAGGTACCAGAGCTACCACTGGCAAGGAGCTTAGAGATGCTAAAGGACTGATCAGTTGACCCTTGAACTGGTTTTAGGGACAGAATATGGGCACTTGGAACCTGGTTAGCAGGAAACCCAGTGCACGTGAAAGTTGCATCAAATACCAGGAAAAATGTGGGGGGACTACTGTAACAAAACCCAGTTTCATACATATTAGACCTAAAGTTGATTCTAATGGGGGTAGTTTGTTTACTACTGCCCTATTAAAAATGTTCCTATGTTGGATATCTGAAAGAGACATGTTAGTGATAGATTATTTACCTTAGAATATCCCCAGGTGTTAGACTGGATCCGGAAAGTTTTTGTCAGCAGTACCCGTTGGTAGGCGTCGTCGTACGGCTCCATGTACGTCGCTGGCGTAGCCACAGAGATGTCTTCATCAGAGCTACTTAGACGTGCCCATGCGCGCTGATGTCATGTTTTTCTTTTTCCGTGCAGCAGAGCACATCCAAGAGAGCGGTACCTCCTAGTTAATTTTTAACTTGAATTCTGATAACTTGTTTTCTCATATACTTGAATCCTGGTGCAGTAGGGATGCCCGGGTTTAAGTTCTGTAGGGTCTGCCGTCGAAACATGTCGGTATCGGACCCTCACAACCTGTCTCTTATGCTTGGGGCACGCCCATGACCCAGAGGCATGCCCCGATTGTCGGGCCTTGGCACCGAAAGCTTTGTGCGAGCGTTCCCGAAAGTTGTTGGAGGTCCGGCAATCGGTTCGACGCCGATCGAGGTCCTGCTCCCGTGGGAGGTCAAGGAACCGGTCACAGAGCCATCAGCATCGCTTATCTGGATCGGGGACAGGTATGTCTAGGTGCCATAAAAAGTCAAAGAAGCGACGTCACTCTTCCCCCTACCCCTCACCGGTCGCGGGACGCGGTGGAGGGGGCGGGCGGTGACTCCCCCGTTCCTCCGTTAGTGCCTCTGTTAGTGCCTCTGTTGTTGCCTGCGGCCTACCCACCCTTTCCGGGCCTGCACGCGACTTCGGACGAGGTGCAGGCCTTCATGTCGGCCTTGCGCCATGTGTTTGCCCTATCGGGTCCCTCCGGAGCACCTTCAGGCCCCATGGATTCGTCGGAAAAGTTTGCCTCCGTTCCGCCGCCTCTGGCCTTGCCTACGCCGGCACCATACCCTCCGGCGCCTCCGGCCGTGGCTCATGCCTCGGCGCAGGCCCTGGATCCCTCCCATTCCATTTCTTGGAGGGGAGTTTATCCCACTTCCCAGGGCACCTCGTCCTTACCGGCCTCTTCAGCAACCGGTGGACGAAGGAGTACTGGGAAGGGTATGAGCACCCTCTTGCAGCTCAATGTGAGGATGAGCCTGAATGGGAAGGCGATGTGGAGGTTCCAGAGGATCGGATTTCTCTCCACAACCTGGTACTCTGTCCCCTTCTTCCGTGGCCACGGAGGAGGTTGTGACTTTTTCGGTGGCATTGAGTAGGGCAGCTGAGGCTCTTCACCTCTGGCTCCCCTCTGTTCCTATCAGGACCAATCTCCTGACTGAGGTCCTCAGCCGCAGTCGTCCTCTGCGGAGCAGTTACTGCTCTTCAATGAAGCGCTTACTGATATCCTGTTGGGCACCTGGGTTAAACCTAACACAGGTGTCCCGGTTGACAAGGGTGTGGCGCGCCATCGCCCGGCGCCGGGCGATCCCAGCTTTGTCACACAACACACGACACCTGAGAGCCTGGTTGTCCAGTCTTCTACCTCGCCGAGTGCGTTCCCTTCTGCTCTTCCAGACAAGGAATCTAGAGCAATTTGGGAAAAAGATTTTCACATCTGCCAGCTCTGGGTTGCGGGAGGTGAATAGAGCGTGCCTGCTAGGCCGCTATTCCCATTCTGTGTGGGACACCGTGGCACAGGTGCTGCCTCAGTACCCTGTGGAAGCACGGGTGGATCTCTCCCAAACCATTACCGAAGGGGGAGATGCTGCGAAATTTACTATTCGTTGTGAGCTTGACACGGCCGATTCACTCGGTAGGGCACTTTCCACAACTGTGGCGCTTCGTCGTTATGCTTGGCTCCGCACTACTGGCTTCTCTGGGGATGTCCAGAACACTCTGTTGGACACGCCTTTTGATGGTACGCTCCTCTTTGGTGACAAGGCGAATAGCACCCTAGAACGCTTTAAGGTCTCTCGGGCTACGGCCCAGTCCTTGGGTCTCGCCACCACGCGTACTCCCTCAGGCTCCGCTTTTCGGTCCTTTAAAGCTCCAGGTCGGGGCACCCACGCGAGTTCCTTTCCGACCCGCAAGGCTGCGCAGCCACGGATGTGGGACTCGCCGTGGTGGATCCTGAGGACAGCGGACTGGTCAGTCCACCACCTCCCCTGCTGCCGCCTCTAAACCTTCTTAGTCCGGTGTTTAAGGCCCACCTGATGCCAGTGGGTGGCAGGATTCGCCATTACCTTCTCCACTGGCGTTCCATAACCTAGGACAGGTGGGTTCTGCAAATAGTCCGCAGGGGCTACTCCCTCCCCGTCGAATCTACCTCTCCAGCCATGCCACCTAAGTTCCACCACATGTCGGGGGACCACTTGGCACTTCTGCCATCGGACCGCACTCGATGGCCCCCTTGGCCAAGAGGGCTGTAACTTCCTGCTGGAGAAGTAGGTCGTGGTTGTTACTCCCACTACTTCTTGGTCCTGAAGAAGGACAAAGGTCTGCGCCCTATCTTAGACCTCCGGAACGTCAATCGCTTCCTCCGGAAAGAGAAGTTCAAGATGCTCACGCTTGCTCACGTCTTGTCTGCCCTAGACCCGCAGGAATGGCTGGTAGCGTTGGACTTGCAGGATGCTTATTTTCATATCCCCATCCTGCCAGCCCACCGGCGTTACCTACGGGTCAAGGTGGGCCACGAGCACTTTCGGTTCACCGTGCACCCTTTCGGCCTTATCAGCGCACCTCGGGTGTTCACGAAAGTGATGGCGGTGGACGCAACTCATCTGCGCAGGTCAGGGGTTTCAGTCTTCCCCAATCTCGACGACAGGCAGTTGTCTCCTGTAAGAAAGTGGCTCTGTATATACTGTTCCCAAATAGGTACAGTGTGCACAGAGTCCACAGTCCCCAGAGGATTAGCAGAAGCTAAAGTTAGATACTGCCTTACTGCTCGACCAAGCTACCACTTTAGAGAGTAAGGTTATATCAGAGGACAGTGTAAAGCATTTGTTGTACACACTGTCAGCAAATGGTTTCACACACTCAAGAACTGAACTCTAGGCCAATGGTTTTGTATACAAATGTATAGTTTTTATTTTAGAGCCAACAATAGGTATCAAAATACACTTTCTCAAAATGAGATGCTTTAGATAGATACTTTCAATAGGCAATAGACTTTTGTATGCAATAGTTAGTTGTTGTAATAGGTAACACAATTTCAAACACAATTATACATTAAGCTCAATGGGAATTTCCAGTTAAATGCAATAATTACTTTTTGGATTACTTTTCTTACCACAGGACTGGATCCTAGATTCAGTCCTGGGACATCTCCTGTAAACAGTTGAGTAAAAACGGTTTAGTTACAGTTACGATTTTTAAGGAATATTATTGTATTTTAAATGTTGACACTTGGAAACTTTTTCACATATAATCACCAATGTTATCCTATGGGAGGAAATTCACTTAGAAAAAGTAATCTTCACCCCACTTACCTGCTAACTCAGTGTTTGATCCTGGATCCAGCACTGGGGCATCTCCTGTCAACAGTTGAAAGAATGTGTGTTTGTTATACAGGGGATTTTTAACGAATATTTGTAAGTTTGCAAAATCGACATAAGAACTTCTGGTGAAAACCAGGCAATGTTATCCTATGGAAGGAAAATCAAGTTATAGGTAAGTATGGTTGTAATTACTTTTCAGGGTCAGTGCTGGGCAGCAAGATCCAGCACTGGGATCGCTCTCGATAATAGGTGAGTAAATTCGTTTTCGTAAGTCTGCTGATTTTAGATGAATATTTTAAAGTTTCAAAACTCGACACTTAGAAGAATTTCCAAGTGAAACCAGTCAATGTTACCCAAAAGCCGATAACATCCTTTTCTTCTATAGGGTAAGTACTCGACTGGCAGAGTTAAGGTTCTGGGCATAGACTCGGGGGGGGGGGGGGGGGGGTCTCCCAAGGTCAGGTAGCTACAGTTGTTACCCCCTCAGCAGCACAGGGGCAGCCGGGTGCAGAGTGAGTTAGGCCCAATGTTATCCTATGAGAGGTAGCCGGGCCTTGGTTGGTGGCTGCTGACTAGCAGGCCACGTGGCTGTGGGAGCTGGGCTCCTGGTCACTTGCTCAGGGCAAATGGGGAAGTAGATTAGAGTAGAAGTTGCTCTGCCAGGGGCACTCGGGCGGCTGGGTGCAGGGTGCTTTTGAGCCATCGGGCGCTCAATGGATTTCAAAGGAGAAGCTTAAGAACTAACAAAGGCTGCAAGCTCGGGGACGAAGATTCTGTAGTAGGGGATCTCTGTGTATAGTCATAATCTAGTGAATAGTCCTGCCCATGTGCGTGGACCCCGTAGCAATAAAAATAATCTCTTAAGTTGTCGAACCATGCAGACCTGCATCTACACTTAAGAGAGAATTCAAAGACAGATAATGCAGCCTATATCCACAGGCTACACTGCCCAGTACTTAAACTAGAAAATTCCACCCACATCCACAAACAGCACTGCCTGCCCAGCTTTTTCCACAGAGAAAGAAACCTGCCTCTTCCAGCAAAAGCCTCTGGAATGATAGAGAGGGAGGAATGGAAAGACAAGCCCCATAGGCTGCCATTATGTGGCTCAGAACAGGATACTGTGCCTTTAAAAGAACTTTCCAGAACGTTTCCAGTATCCCAGAATGCACAGCAGGTCCCTTTTACTTTCAGTAGTTTTTTCCGGCTCCTGCTAGCAGGACCCTGGAGCATTGAGCTCTCCATTTTCAAGGGTTTATTTGGATATTGTTCACTTTTCAAGTGCTTATTAAGAACCTTGTTGCCTTCCTTGTGTGCTCTGTGTGGTCAACATGCCTGGCTTGTTTGACAATTGTCCAGAGTGCGAGAGAAAGAAGGCCAAGTCAGACCCACACAGGGTGTGCATCGTCTGCCTTCCCCAGTCCCATGTTCCAGAGGAGTGACATTTGCCAATCTTTCTAAGCCAGGACCCTGAAGGAAAGTATGAAGATCAGGCTCCTGGGCCTGGAGGACAGAAGGCTGAGGGCACAAGGTGGGTCAGGACGGGCTGATTCTGCCCATGCTGAGGCCCCTGGGGGCTCCCCAGGGGCAGGAAGCCCAGCAAACGTCCCCATTCGACGTCGACTACGGCGTCGAGGAGGATGGCTGCAGTCTGCTCACAGTCTCCCCAGGGCTCTGGGGAGAAACTGCGTCGCCATTCGCCGTCGAGGGAGCTGAGCAGTCCGCCGTCGACGACGACAGCATCTTCGTCGACGCCTTCTCCGTCGAGTCATCGGCGTCGAGACCAGTCCCGGCGTAGGCACTCGCCGTCGAGGTGAGGTCGTCGTTCGCCGTCGGCAAAGAGGAGACGGTCCCCGTTGAGGGGATTCCCGACGTCGAGGACCTGTCCCAGGCGTTCGCCGTCGAGGAGGCGTTCGCCGACACCGAGGCAGCGCAGGAGGAGTCCTGACGCCAGGAGTTCCTCGGGGTCACAAAGGAAGAGAACGGAGTCACCGGGCTCGGTGTACACAGTGGTGTATACACCTCCTAAGCCTAGGTCGCCACCCTTTCCTCCTTTGCCAAGGGAGCCCTCACCACGGATCCCTACGCCGCCGCCTCCTCCTCCGCCTCATAACATTCCGGACACACCGTTGGGCCCACCTGTGGCCCCGCCGCGCTCGTTGTCATTGCCTAGGTATCCGACTACCCCGAAGAGAACTCCGAGGCTGCGGCACCAGGTTAAGCCCAGATCGCGCTCCCGCTCCGGACGGAGAGGAAGATCACGGAGCCGTGGACGGTCGTCATCGACATCTGAGCAACGCCCCAGGAGGCGCAGAGCCAGATCCCGCACCCAATCGTCTGCCAGGGACTGCTCGCCGCCGCTGTCGGACTCGCCAGGGACGGGAGTATCGCCTGTCGACGATATAGTCTCCTTCCAGGAGGTGCTACTGAGGGGTGCGGCCAAGCTAGGGATCACGGTGACGGTGCCAACACCTACGACGTCCGTGATCTTCGAGACGCTGCACAAGAAGCACCTGCCTCGCCCCCTGCTGCCACTAGTGCCGGGATTGGTGGAGCCCGCTACGAAGTTGTTCCTCACTCCGGCGGTGACGAAACCAGCCCCCTCACGGCTCCTAAAGAAGTATCGGGCGCCGGAATCGGACCCGACCTTTCTGAGGATGGACCCGAAACCGGACTCGGTCATTGTGACGGCGGCAAGGAAGCAGCATGCTACCACTCCCTCGACAGTGCCGCCTGATAAGGATAGCCGTTGGCTAGACTCGGCGGGCAGAAAGGTCTGTGGGACGGCTTCTGTTGGGGCGCTACGACCGTGCCCTATGGGTGTCTCTCCAGCAGTACGCGGAGTTGCTGCCTCGCGACAAGGAGGACTTTCTAGAGACTTTGCGTGAGGGGATGCTGGTGTGAAATCAGATTATCAGCGCGGCCGCGTCTCTGTTAGCGGCACATGGATATTGTCATGGCATCAACCAACGGCGTCACGCTTGGCTTCGCCTTACCTCACTCAAACCGGAGGCACAACAAAGAGTGGCCAACTGCCTTTCTCGGGGGAAACCCTGTTCGGCAAGCATGCGGATGACGAAATGGCCCGCATGAAGACGGAGGCAGAGACCCTGACGGCTGTCGGGTTAGAGAAGCCTGAAGAAAAAGCGCCTGTTCCAGAGACGGTTCGGGGCTGCAGGCAGAGGGCGTGGGCAGGCCTCGGGACAGCAGCAGTTCCGGAAACCCTTCCAGAAGCGCCAGAAGGGTAGAGGCGGCCAGCAGTCCGCTACAGCGACCAAGGGCCCGGCTGGGTCTCGGCCCTGAGCGATTACTTCCCCTGCAACCGTTACCCACTCCAGTGGGGGGAAGCGTTCAATCTTTTTGGGCAGAGTGGAGAAAAATTACTCAGGACAAGTGGGTGCTGAATATTGTTTGCAATGGATACAGTCTTCGGTTCATCAGCCCGCCTCCAGCGATTCCGCCGGTAAGCTCACGGTATCAACTGCGAGAGCTCCAGGCAGAGGCAGACATCCTGTTAAGGAAAAAGGCGGTGGAAGACGTACCTCTGTCTTAAAGGGGAAGAGGTCTGTACTCTCGGGTCTTCCTGGTTCGCAAGAAGGACAAGAACGAGTTCAGGCCCATTCTGGATTTGCGGCAAGCAAACAAATGGATTCGCAGAGAGAAATTCCGCATGCTATCGTTGCATCAGATTTACCCTCAGCTGCAACGGGGAGACTGGCTCTGTGCCATAGACCTACAGGATGCGTACTTCCATGTGCCCATTGCACAGAAACACAGGAAGTTCCTGCGATTCCAAGTCGGCGCCAATCCTTATCAATACACAGTACTGCCAATCGGGCTAAAGTCTGCGCCCAGGACCTTCTCGAAGTGCATGGCAGTGGTAGCTGCACACCTGCGGAGGAACAAGGTGTTTGTCTACCCGTACCTGGACGATTGGTTGATCAAGGCCTCCTTCTCGGAAGCACAAGCGCACTTCCAGAAGACGTGCGTTCTCTTGAACAAGCTGGGGTTGCACGTCAACATGTCCAAGTCTGTCCCGACTCCGGTCCAGTGCATACAGTACTTGGGGGGGGCCTCCATCAATACGCTGTCAGCAAGCGTGTCTCCTTCGGAGGAGATACGGTTATCACTCCTTCGGAAGGCTCAGGCTCTTATGACCGCTCCATCGACGACAGTGTCTTCGCTGCTGGGATCGATGGCCTCATGTATCTTCCTCACGCACGTCTGCACATGAGACCACTGCAGGAGTGCTTGGAGGATCAGTGGGATCAGAGGACAGGTTCTTGTGACGACAAGATACGGCTGTCTCTGCATGCTCTTTAGTCGCTGAAGTGGTGGTGTTCGGCGGAAAATCTCCTCAGGGGGGTTCCCTTCCACAAGGACATTCCCACGAAGAGTATCGTGACGGATGCGTCTCTCCAAGGCTGGGGAGCGCATTCCGGAGACTTACAGATACAAGGAAATTGGTCCCCGTTGGAGTCGACGTACCACATCAATTTCCTAGAACTCAGAGCCGTTTACTTGGCATTGAAGGCCTTCCATCCGTCCTTCCAGACCAACTCGCTGCTGATACAGACGGACAATACAACCACGATGTATTACCTCAACAAGCGGGGGGGGTCGAGATCGCGCACTCTGTCGCAGGAGGCGCAGGCGATCTGGCACTGGCTTCTGGCCCGAGGACTGACTATTACGGCCACGCATCTGCCAGGGGTACAGAATGCTCAGGCGGACGCCTTGAGCAGGCTGATTCAGGAAAACCACAAATGGGTCATAAACGACGAAGTACTAGGAGAAGTCTTCGCAAGGTGGGGGACTCCAGACGTAGATCTGTTCGCCACAGCCGAAAACAGCAAATGCCGAGACTTCGCATCCAGGTACTACCAGCGGGGGACGCTGGGCAATGCACTATGGATCGACTGGTCAAACAGCTTTCTGTACGCTTTTCCACCCATTCCCCTGATTCCGGCGGTGCTCATCAAGCTGTCCCAGTCCGGGGCGCGGATGATCCTGATTGCCCCGGAATGGCCCAGACAGTGGTGGTTCACGGACCTGCTTCACCGGTCTCTCCTTCCTCACATACGGCTGCCGTGCAGGCCGGACCTTCTCACGAAGTTCGGGGGGCAGTTGGTGCACCCCAACCTCTCGTCTTTGAGTTTGGCGGCATGGCTCCTGAGATAGTGCAATATGGCCATTTGAATCTATCAGCAGATTGTATGGATATACTGAAGGAGGCTAAGCGACCTTCCACTAGGACATCCTATGCTTACAAGTGGAAGAGATTCTGCATCTGGTGCAAGTCCAAGCACTTTGACCCGACGACATGTAAGGAAGATGTCATCCTTCCGTACCTTTAGCATTTGGCACAGTCTGGCCTTAATTTCCATTCCATTAAGGTCCATCTCGCTGCTTTGACTGCTTACAGGAAATGCCCTTCACAGACTTCCTTCTTTCAGATCACTGTGATCAAGGATTTTTTGGAAGGCTTGAAGAAAGTGTTCCCTCCTGTCAGCCTTCCCTCGCCTTCATGGGAATTGAATGTGGTGCTGTCCAGATTGATGAAGGAGCCTTTTGAACCTATTCACAAGGCTTCGTTGCAGCACCTGTCTTGGAAGGCGGCGTTCCTAGTGGCCATTACGTCGGCCCACAGGGTGAGTGAACTTCAGGCGTTGTGTTGCCAAGAACCTTATACGGTATTTCATGCTGCTAAGGTTGTTATGCGTACTCACCCTAAATTTCTTCCTAAGGTTATATCTGATTTTCATGTCAACCAGACCATAACTTTACCTACGTTTTTTCAGAATCCCTCTTCTCCAGCGGAAAGGTCTCTACATTCCCTGGACGTTAGGAGGGTGTTGAAGTTTTATCTTGATAAGACCAAAGATATTCGTAGGTCAGACCAATTGTTTATCGATTATGGATCAGTCAGGACCGGTCTTGCTACTTCCAAACAGTCCATCTCTCGGTGGATTGTGTCCTGTATACAATTGTGTTACCAAAAGGCTAATAAGACCTTAGGGGGCATCTAAGGCTCATTCCACCAGGGGCAAAGCTGCCACGACTGCTTTGCTGCGTAATGTTCCGATTGCAGAAATCTGCAAGGCGGCCACTTGGAAGTCGGTCCATACCTTTGCTGCGCATTACTGTCTGGACACGGATGCCAGGGCAGATGCTCAGGTTGGGCAGGCTTCGCTGCGAAATTTGTTCGCACAGTAGTGTTATTATTTTGTAGTCTTCTCCACCGCCGTTTTGGTGTGGGGATGGGCTTGCCATTCTAATCACTAGATTAGACTATACACAGATCCCCCTACTACAGAAGGAGTAGTTTCTTTTCTGTAACTCCAGTTCTGTAGTAGGGGTATCTCTGTTATAGTCATAAGCACCGGCCCTCCTACCCGGTGGAGAGATAAATGTTAATGTAAGGAATGCTACAGGTCTGGCGTGTTACGTCTGCAAAAAGAACTGAAAGTAAAAGGGACCTGCTGTGCATTCTGGGATACTGGGAAAGTTCTGGAAAGTTTTCTTAAAGGCACAGTATCCTGTTCTGAGCCACATAATGGCAGCCTATGGGGCTTGTCTGTCCATTCCTCCCTCTCTATCATTCAAGAGGCTTTTGCTGGTAGAGGAAGGTTTTTCTCTGTGGAAAAAGCTGGGCAGGCAATGCTGTTTGTGGATGTTGGTGGAATTTTCTAGTTGAAGTACTGGGCAGTGTAGCCTGTGGATATAGGCCGCATTATCTGTCTTTAAATTCTCTCTTAAGTGTAGATGCAGGTCTGCATGGCTTGACGACTTAAGAGATTATTGCTCCGGGGTCCACGCACATGGGCGGGACTAGTCACTAGATTATGACTATAACGGAGATACCCCTACTACAGAACTGGAGTTACAGAAAAGAAACTACTTCGAGAGGTAAGTTGGGTAGTTGGAGGATAGGTAGGCACCCAGGAGTTGGGCACAGGGGGCCGCGGGGCGCCAGGTGCAGGGGTGCCTTTTGGTGTCGGGAAATGTTACCCTCTGCTGGTCGCGGTTAGAGGGGTCCCTGGTTCTGAGGCTGCAGGCGTCTGGAGCATCGAGGTGGGTCTTTGGGTGCTGGATTCAGGGTCACAGTCGCTGGGGGACGTCCTCGTGGTCTTTGTACACTCCAGCACAGGCCAGGCTTGGCGGGTGCAGAGTGAGCAGGGTTCGCGGTTCCTGGCTGATGCCAGGGGTTAGAAGCTGGTTCTGAGCAGAACCACTGCTCATGGGAGTCCCAGGTAGTTGGTCACAAGGCAGTCGGGTCCTCTGGGGTTTTTGAGGTTGCTGACCACTGGAGATGCCGGGGTTTAGCTGGAGCAGGTTCGAGGGTTGACAGGCCGGTAGGGCTGGGGCCAACTCAGTTGGTGTCTTCTTGTTAGCAGCTGCACAGCAGATTGTCTTGTTCCTTGTTCTTCTTTCTTGTTTCGGAATCTGGATCTGAATAAGAAAGGTTCAGGGTGCCCCTAAATACTAAATTTAGGGGTGTTACAGGTAAGTAAAGGGCAGGGACCAATGGGTCCCCTCCCTGGGGTGGGTACACCCCCTATCCTGCCACACTCCTATTGGAAGGGGGCAGTAGCCCAGTCCTGATTGGGCAGGGCTTCCATCTTCAAGATGGCGAGAGCCCAGAAATGTGCTTGTCCTCGCCTCCCCAACCTGATGGGTGGGGTTGGCAGTCTGGCACACCCCCTTTCCTTCCTTGGGGTTTCTGGCCAGTCTTCCCGCCAGAGTGGGGGTCAGAACCGGTAGGGGCCAGTTGCGGAGTACAGCAAGTGACCTGGAGAATCTCACAAAGGCAGCATGCCTTTGAAGCTTCCGCTGCTCATCCTGGGGGACGAGACCTATCACCTCACCCAAGATGTGCATTGTTGCAGGCCTAGGACAGCAGATGGCTCTCTACCCAGGGGTCCAGCAACATGTCTGCTGTGTGGCAGCCCCTCAGACAAGACGTGGACTGTAGGGTAGGTTCAGGGGGCATCTCTAAGATGCCCTCTGTCGTGCATTTGTACATTAAATCCCACACTGGCATCAGTGCGGGTTTAATGTGGTGAGAAGTTTGATACCAAACTTCTCAGTCTTCAGTGTTGCCATTATGGTTCTGTGGAGTTCGTGTTTGACGAGCTCTCAGCACCATGTACTCTCTTAAATGGCAGCACTGCACTTACAGTGCCCAGGAATGGACCTGGGTACTGTAGGGGCACAGGGCTCCTGCACCAGTGCCCACACCACTGACATAGGGCACCCAGCTAGAGGGGTGGTTGATGTATGCCAGGGCAGTGTAGGTGATGGGCATGACACACAGGGATGTGGCGGACTCGGAAAGGTAACACACATGAAATGAGGCATTGGAAGTTATGGTGCTCACTCAACATGGCGCAATCGGAGCTTGGTGTGCTGAGCGTGGTTTCATGACATATCTTAGTTTAATTTAATTTATTTTGTTACTCGGACGTGAGGGTCCGAATTATTGTCCTGACTTACGGATTTTATTACTATGTGTTTGAGGAGTATGACTCCATATGTCCGTGATGGGTGTGACTCATCTATAGACTTGCCAGTGCTCAGGTACTATGTGTCTATTTGTTCGGGGAATGCACATGTCATTTAGTGTTTGTCTTTGTCATTTTTCTATTTCTTTATCAATAAAAAGGATTTGAAATAAAAAAAAAAAGTAGGCCATAAAGCGATTTTGGTATTTCTGGGTCAATTAGAAGAGCCATTTTCCACCTTTAGGTTGCAGTCCAAGGTGTCCTTTTACCCTGTGTTCTTCCCCATTAAAATGCCATGAAAAGTTGCTTAGTTTTTCATTAGTTAAGTTTTAAAGTTTATTTACCTTTTTTCTTAATGGAAAAAATAAATTAAAATAGGCCAACATAGCCTACATGTGGGTACATACAATGTTTATAATCCATGCCTCTTTATCAAAATACAATTTGTATTGATTATAAACCTGTTCTCACATATTGGCCAGATTAGTCGATATTAATAACTTAAATGAGCATTTCTGTGAAAGTGAAATATTATACCTGCTTGCACGTGCAGGCAACTTGAGTGCTGTATAAATAAGGCAAGACCCCGATGTCTAAGGGTTTGCAATCTAGAAGTATTGCACAGTTGATAAATAATATTATAAAGATGGCTAGAGTACGATTTGTATAAAGATGTCGATGGATTGCCAGGGGTGCGGCCTGGATGCCTATGCTGTCTCATTCTTAAACGTGTAATTATAACTGTACTGTGACCATAGATATATTTTGAACATCCCATAATTGGCATTTCAGCAGCTTGGAATTAATAGTAATGCAGGCTTGAGATGTAAATTGTTTTGAGGTTATTGATGAGATTGTAAATATAGATTTATCGAAAGATTTGTTGATAGATGTATATAGAGAGATATATATGTGAAATATACTGACTAAACCTGGCTATGGCTTTTATGCAGGTGAAATGGTTACAAAACAGCCTTTGATCAGAAGTATGCGAACTGTGAAAAGGGAAACTTTGAAACTTATTTCTGGGTGGGTGAGCCGATCCAATGATCCTCAAATGGTAAGTTCTATGTTTTTTGTATGTTTTTACTTTTTATCTGCAGCACTTGTGACCTGAGACGGCATGCCCTACTCCTCCTCTTCCTCCCCGCCCCCTCCCCCCCTATAAGAATTACACTTTTCTGATGTCCTGTTTGCGTTCCATGTACAGCAGGGACTGACAGTGATGGTTAACATGGAATTGGCTGCCCTATCTTGCCGATTCCTACAATGAACCGCTACTGATTCTTTCATAGGAGTTTGACTCCTGGGGGTCAAGCTCGTTTGTAATGGCAGGCTGGCTAAGGACAGTCCATCAGCAACACTAGTGGTTGGTAGGTTTTCAGGAGGCACCTCTAAGGTGCCCTTTAGGTGCATATCAATAAATCATTCATTGGAATCAGTTTTGGGTTAATAAGAGGTGTTTGGTACAAAACACCATATGTGTTGGTGAAGCCATTATGTAAAAAGGAAAACTTTTTTACCAGTGCAAACCTTAAGATGGCTTCCCTGCTTACTTGCAATATCTAGTAAAATATCTAGATATCACCGGGGCATATCTGATAGTACAGATATGTCCTCACATTAAATATAATGCACCCTACCTTAGTGCTCAAGGGCAGGATCACTGAGGTCTGGTTAGCAGGCCTCTGGGCACTCAATCAAAAATAAGCATCTAGTAGGTAAAAAGGGGGCAGAAATTGGTGGATGTAGGGGTAAATTCATCAAAAGCCCAGTTTCCTACACTGTGCGCTAAATAAAAGGGTTGGGAGGAGAGGGGGCTTTACATTTTAAGGATCAACTCCTTGCAGAAAAATTATACTGTGTTCACAAATTTGTGTTTAAATGTTCTGTGGCTATGACTTGAACGCATTAGATATGCAGGCTTCAATATTATCTGTATAATGACAATGGGATGGCTAACTTACTCTGCTGAATAGTCTATTGCATGTTTGTACATTAACCTCCAGAATTCAGGTGTTAAACGCCCTCTCCAAATTGTGGTTAGCTCTCTATAATTGGTGATTTAGAAAGCTATGGATGTGCTAGAATTTTCTGCATCTGCCACTGGGTGAGGCTTACTTGCTGAATGGAATTCTTTCAGCCTGTAGCCTGCTTCCCTTCAATGAATTGTTTCTTGTTCTTTTTGTGTTGGATTTTTTATTTACTCCAGTATTGGAGCTTTCTTAGATTCACATGCCTGAATCATTCCCCGTCGTCGAGACAGGAGTCTCCGGTACATAAATAAGCAATGCTTAGTAGTATAGCAAACTGAAAAGAGGCCTAGGCCCATTTCCCCTTTGCAACCCATAACCTTCGTTATGTAAAAAAGGACCAAACTTGTCTCTGAACCAATCAGAGCCTCTTACCCTCTAGAACACTCCTGAGAGAACCTCTTGCCCTCAGATTTTCTACCACACGTTGTGTTAAGGAGTCTCCTTTGAGCTCTGCTCAAGTTCTACAGTTTATTTCTACTTCACTCTGGATTTGAGTTCTTCAACTAATTTGATAATTTTTGATAACTGCCTTTTTCTTCACCAACTCCTGACAATGGCTGACAGAGAAGAAAGGTTTATTTAGAGCCTGTGCTACCTGTTCAAAGAAAAGGCGAAATACAGACGACCCTCATAAAGATTGCATATACTGTCTTTATCCAGACCATCAGGCAAAGGACTGTAAGGTATGTCGTACCTTTTCTAATAAAACACTGAGGGATCGTGAATGAAGGCTTTTACTATGGCTTCAAAAACTTAAAACCAGTAAAGACTTCATGTCTAGTGACAGTGATGAGGCGTCTACAACTTCTAGGAGATCTCAGAAAAGAAGCAGATCTCCTCAGGCTCATACCTCAGGGGATAAACCTGAGAAGGCCCTTAAAAAGACCACTATTGGGTCTTCTGGGCACAGTCCCTCAAAATCTCCTCCACGTAAGGAAAAGGAGAGCAAGGGTTATGCTTCAGGGGTAAAACATGCAAAGAGGAAAAGCTCAGAGCCCTCAAGCACCCCCTAAAGTCAAACATTCATTCAAGAAGCCGGCCTCCACACCTACCAAGGAAAAATTGGAGAAATCTACGTCAACGGGAGCGTCAATAAAGAAAACTGAGGTAAAACGTACTTCTAATGCTATACCTCCATCGACGGTGGCAGTGTCGACGCCGAGACCTTCGACCACGATCACGTCGTCGACTGGATCGTCGACGGCGGCAACAGGATCGTCGATGACAGTAACGGCATCGACGATGATAGTTTTGACGGATATCTCGTCGACTAGAGAAAACCCCCCAGAAAAACGGGAATTTGCCAGGAAGAGAATTACCCCAGAACTTACCTCTCCAAGTAAGGTGACTCCTCTGGTACCATCCCCCTGTTAGAGGAGGAAGAGTCACGATTATCTCATTCCGTCACCTTAGTCTCCTTCACCGAAACCTGTTGCTTCTCCTCCGGAGGACGTGGGGGAGGGTCTCAAGGTTATGGAGATTCCAGCAACGGTTACTCCAGTACTCGCCAGGCTGGACAAGAAATATTAAGCGCCCTCTGATGCTCCAGCTTGTCTACGAGGCCACCCCAAGCCGGACTCTGTTATAACCCAGGCGGCTCAGCAGAAATCGAGGAATCCATCTGCTCCGATTACGACACCTCCCGACAGAGAGGGTAGGCGCTTGGACAATGTGAAGAAGAGATTTTCTTCCGTATCTGCCCTTCTAGTTAAGGCGGCGAATGCCCTGGCCATTCTGGGCAGGTATGATAGGCAAATGTGGTGTGACCTCTCGCCTTACATAGACAGCATTCCAGAAGCTGATAGACAGGAGGCCAAAAATATCCTCCAAGAAGGAGAAAGGACTTTGGCTGAAGTGATAGATTGCGCATTGGACATTGCGACCATGGCCTTCAGATCTTTGGGAGGAGCAGCATTCTTACACCGGCAAGGATGGCTGAGAGCAACTGTGTTTAGACCTAAAGTCCAAAATAAAATCTGGGACCTTCCCTTCAATGGAGAGGATTTGTTTGGAAAACACATCGAGGCTCTGCAGAGTATCAAAGATGCCGACACCGCAAAATCACTGGGAACGCTGCAATATAGCAAGGTTCCTTTTCGAGGCTCTTGAGGTAGGGGCCAATCCTCGTATAGAGGAGGTTACCAACAAGGCAGATGCACTTCTTACTCCACCTCATCTCAGCCCTACCGTCAGCGGTATACACAACGACAAACAGGAGGCTACACAAAATCTACTCCTAGAGGTCAAGGAGGTCGTCAGGGGAAGGGCAACACCCGACGACAATGACAACTTTCTGACTCAGGCTCCACCTATTCCTCTTATGTCACATGTTCCCATGGGTGGAAAAATTGCTTATTTTCAAAATTGGCAGCAAATAACTACAGACCAATGGATCCTCAACATAATACAATTCGGACACACTCTAGAACTTCTGCAAACGCCCCCTTGTACACCGCCAAAACATCAAGAGGTAAAACACTTAAATCAGGTGCGTCCGGAGATTCGGACAATGCTCCGAAAGAGAGTAATAGAACTGGTACCTTACTCAAGAGAGGAAGGGGATTTTATTCCCGTTTTTTTCTAGTCAAGAAAAATATTCTCCAATGGTGTCCTATTTTGGACCTCAGGTCCCTAAACACCTATCTCAAGAAACAATCTTTCAGAATGGTTTCCCTACAAGATATTCTGCTGCTCTTAGACCCAGGAGACCACATTGGACCTACCGGATGCGTACTTTCACATCCATCCTTCCCACAGGCAGTTTCTTAGGTTCATGGTGGCCGGAGAGCATTACCACCAATTCAAGGTACTGCCTTTCGGCCTGAAGTCAGCCCCGAGAATTTTTACGTAATGCCTGGCCCCAGTGGCAGCTGTTCTAAGGAAACAGACACCAAGTATTCCTTACCTCGACGACTGGTTGGTCAAAGCGCCATCAGCAGCATCGGCCCGGTCGTCAACAACGGCTTGCATGGAGTCTTCAGCCGACACGAAACATCACCTTCTTGGGAGCAATACTAGACATAGAGGTAAACAAAGCGTTCCTCTCTAAGGAAAGACAGCTGGGAATAATATCTCTATGCCAGTTTTATAAGAAGAAAGTATCTTTCAGTACGCAAGTACAAATCATTGCTTGAAACTATATAATCTTGCATTCCCCTCGTACCTTTCTGCAGGCTAAGTTTGCGTCCGTTGCAAGAGCAACTGGCTCTACAATGGCATCAGGCAGAGTTATCCTTCGACGATCTAGTCAGGGTAACGCCGACCATGATCCACTCGGCAACATGGTGGACCCAAAAGCGGAACGTCTCGCAGGGTCTTTAATTCCTTACACCACCAGCCCCACTGGTGATTACGACAGATGCGTCCTTAGAAGGCTGGGGAGCGTTCCTTCAGGACCTCCAAGTCGGCGGTCACAGAAGTTGCACGAACAACAAATGCACATCAACCTCTTGGAACTCAGAGCCGTCCGCTTAGCATTGCTAGCGTTCCTACCAAGGATATAGGGATCAGCTGTGTTGATAAGAACTGACAACACGACAGCAATGCACTACTTAAACAAACAGGGAGGTACAAGATCACGTTCCCTGTCTCAAGAAGCTCAGAAGGTATGGGAATGGGTGCTGCAACACAAGATATCCATAACAGCGGAACCTTTCCCAGGGGACCAGAACATCAAGGCAGATACTCAGCAGGCTCAAATCCACCTGCCACGAGTGGGATATCGACCAAGGGAGTCTAGACAGCATCTTCCAAAGATGAGGAAAACCGACAGTAGACCTCTTCGCGACAGTGGAGGACAAAAAATGCCAGTTCTTCGCAAGCTGGCTTCTCCAACGGGGATCTTGGGGGAATGCGTTTTTGATGGCATGGTCAGGCGTCTTTGCCTACGCCTTTCCTCCAATTTCCCTCCTGCCACGTGTTCTTATGAAGATCAAAAAGGAACCGTGCAAGATAATCCTGATATCACCATGGTGTCCCAGGCAACACTGGTTCACGGAGCTTCTGCTACTGTCGGAGGAACACCCGATTCGCCTCCAGCTAATACCGTCACTCCTGACGATGTCCCGGGGAGAAGTGCTTCATCCGGACCCGAAATCACTACACTTAGCGGCCTGGCTCCTGAACACTACGAACTTCAGCATCTAAATATTTCAGCGGAGTGCCCGAGATCCTATCGAGAGCCAGAGTGGATAGTACGAACAGAACGTACAGGATGAAGTGGAAGAGATTCTGCTTATGGTGCAAAAGATGTGACATTCATCCTCTGAACTCAGCTGCGCACGAGATTATTCCATACATTTTGCTTTTGGCAAAGTCTGGTTTGGCTCATGCATCTATAAAGGTACATCTAGCTGCAATATCACGCTACAGAAGGACTTTTTCGGGACCATCTCTGTGGTCCGCAAGAGTCATCAAACAATTCATGAAGGGATTGTTCCAGGATTTTTCCTCCAGTAAAGCCTCCACCATCTCTCTGGCAATTGAACATTGTTCTTTCCCAATTAATGAAACAGCCCTTCGAGCCAATACACAGGGCAGATCTTAAATTCCTGTTGTGGAAAGTTGTGCTTCTCATCGCGCTCACTTCAGCCAGGAGAGTGGGGGAAATACAGGCTCTCACGATCCAAGACCCTTTCTTACAATTCAAAGAGGACACAATGATACTCCGGACTAATCCAAAATTCATTCCAAAAGTACCAACTGATTTTCATTTAAATGAGTCACTAATTCTCAAACGGTTCTTTCCTCAACCAACAGCGGCGGAAAGAGCTCTCCACTCGCTGGATGTCCAACGCTGTCTAAAGTTCTATTTGCAAAAGACTAGACCTTTCCGCAAGTCTTCAACTTTTTTTCGCCTTCAGCGCACCCAGGAAGGTTTTCCCTTTGTCAAAAAGGGGAATTGCCGGATGGATTTCCAGTGCGATAGAGTATTGTCATCAGGCAGCTGGACGACCTCTGAATGCACGAGTCTGTGCCCATTCGACAAGAGCAGTGTCCACCTCCACTGCTTTGTTTGCGGTAGTGCCGATCCAGGATATCTGTAGGGCAGCTACCTGGACAAGTACGCACACCTTCAGGCATTACTGCTTGGATGCAGCCACAGGAAGAGATGTGGCGGTGGGAGAAGAGGTGCTGAGGAACCTTATCCAGTAACAGTGAGCCCTCTTTACCACCCCTCCTTCCTTTATTGGTCACATTTGCACATTTTATTGTTGATTATTGTATTATATGCAATTTGCAGAGTTTTTTCTGTGTGTATTGGTATAGGAAGACAAATTATATCGCACTACATATGTTCCCGGTCTTGGGTAACAAAAAATGTGCCATGATTTACTGCTCGCTATTCTTATTCAGGCATGTGAATCTATGAAAGCTCCAATACTGGAGAACTACAGTTACAGGTAAGTAACTTGTTTTCTTTTATTTCATGGTCTTAAACACACAGATGGATAAGTGACACCATCAGGCTCAAAATTTCTTTATGCCCGCTTTTCTCTGGAGAGGCTGGTGATTCAGGTCTCTTCAGTCAAGATCAATTCTTAGTTCCTCCCAACTGAAAGATGAGCTTGTCAAGCACACAGCTGGCTAGTGGCTCAACAGTAAATTCTGTGGTAGATGATTCTTCTCTTCATCTCCCATACACACGACTTGATGAGGTTACTATAATTTATACAAAAAGGTGTCATGTTAAGAGGTTCTAAACGGGAATGTGGAATTCCTATAGCCCTACACCCAGGACATATTGTTTGGGGTCAAGGACAACACGTTTTCATGTGTATTTTGTCCTAGGGATAAGTAGGCCCAACCCCCTGAAGCACAAACCCTTTGGCTGTCAGTTTGCAGTACCACATTATGGATCAGGGAAGGGCACTGTCCGCAGTTAAGGTAATATATCTGAAAGAGACACGTTAGTGATAGATTCCTTACCTTAGAATATCCCCAGGCGTCAGACTGGATCCGGAAAGCTTTCGTCAGCAGTACCCCTGCGCGTCGATAGGCGTCGTCGTACGGCTCCGCGTGCGTCGCTGGTATCTTATTTGCAGAGATCACGTCACTGGAGCTACTTAGACGCGCGCACTGACGTCAGTTCTTTCCTTTTCCACGCCAGCAAGCGCAGATCCGGAGAGAGTGGTACCCAGTCACTTGTTGACTAAGTATTTGTTTGTTATGATTTGTAAGTAAATTTACCCCTGGTGCATCGTGATGCCCGGTTTCAAACTTTGCAGGGCCTGTCCGCGCACTATGTCGCTGACGGACACGCACCATGAGTGTCTTCTGCCTGGGGCGTGACCAGATCACCGCGTCGTGTCCCCACTGCTGGGCCATGGCCCCGAAAACTTTGCGGGAGTGGTCCCTAAAGTGTCTGGAAGCCCAAAGTCGAAGAAGCGTCGCCACTCTTCGTCCTCCCCTAGCTGGTTGCGGGACGCGGCAGAGGGGGGCATGTGGCACTGCCCCAACGCAGCCTGAGCAGTTACCGTTGGCTTACACACTTTTCCCGGGTCCATCGGCGACTCTGGCCGATTTGCAAGAGTTCGTGTCTGCAATGGCACGTATCTTAGGCCCGTCGGCACGCCCGCGGGCCCCACTGTTCTGCGTTCCTGGACAGCTTCGGCCCGACGTCGCAGTCACCCAGAGGCCTCCATAGCTCTGGCCGGGGCTCTCAGTCCTTGCCGGTGGACCCTGTACGGCCCCCGCCGACGTTGCCGATGCTGGCAGCACCAGTGACCGACACCGGCATCGATTTATTTTCCGAGGTCGACACGGTGCCGGAGGGATATCTCCCGATGGGGAACGTTTACCCTTTTATTTGCCCACATCCTCGTCCACTTGTGAAGGAAGGGGAGGACTGGGAGTTGTTTGAAGACCCTCTTACAGCACAGTGCGAGTCTGTGCCCGACTGGGATGAGGAGGCGGAGGCCGGTGGCCCGGATTACACTCCGGCGCCTGGTTCACCATCCCCTTCAGCTACTATGGAGGAGAGTGGTACTGTGAGAAAGTGGCTCTGTATATACTGTTCCTTAATAGGTACAGGGTGTACAGAGTCCACAGACCCCAAGGGTTTAACAGAGGTTAAAGTTAGATATAACCTTACTCTCCAAAGTGGTAGCCTGGTCGAGCAGTAAGGCACTATCAGAGGACAGTGTAAAGCATTTGTTGTACACACTCAGTCAGCAAATGGTTCCACACACTCAATAACTGATCTCTAGGCCAATGGTTTGTATTTAAAAAATATATGCTTGTTTTATTTTAGAACCAACACTTGGAATTAAAATATACTTTCTCGACAGATGTTTCATAAAAATACTTTTGTATATGCAATAGACTTTTTAGTAAACAGTTACAAATAGTTGCAGTAGGCAACTCTATTTCTAAACACAATACATTGAGCTCAATGATAAATTCAAATTATATACAACAGATTACTTTTTATATTACTTTTGTAATTCCAGGCTTGGATCCTAGATCCAGTCCTGGGTCAGTTCTCAGAATCAGCTGTTTAAAGTCGACTTTGGTACTGTAATAATTTTTAACTAATATTTAGCTATTTCAAAAGTGAGCACTTAGAAAATATTTCAGAGCAAACAATCAATGATTCCCTATGGAAGTAAATGTAGGTTACAGGTACAGTAGGTTATCGTTACTTTTGTAATCCAGTACTGGGTGTCTAGACTCAGTACTGGGACCTTTATCCAAAACAGCTAAGTAATTACGTTTTCAGATGTTATACGATTTTTGATGAATATTTAGAAATTGCAGAAATCAACACTTAGAAGAAATTTCACAGAAAAACAGTCAATGGTTTCCTATGGAAGAAAAATGAGTTCAAGGTAAGTATAGTTGTGGGTACTTTTCAGAGTCAGTGCTGGGTACCAAGATCCAGCACTGGGAGCTCACCTAAGAGCAGGTGAGTAAATTCGTTTTTGGTACTCGGCTGATTTTTGGTGAATATTTTGAGTTTTGAAAAGTCCACACTTAGAAGAAATTTCAGGAAAAAGCCAGTCAATGTTACCCTATGAGGAAAATGAAGTTAGCGGTTTAAGGGTAAGTACTCGACTGGATGAGTTGAAGTTCTGGGCATAGACTCAGGGGTCCCCCAGTGTCAGGTAGGTACAGTTAGTTCACCCTCAGCGGTTTCAGGACGGCTGGGTGCAGAGAGTGTTAGGCCCAATGTTATCCTATGAGGGATAGGGGGGGGCCTTGGTTGGTGGCTGCTGTCTGGCAAGCCACGCGGCTGTGGGAGCTGGGCTCCTGGTCACTTACTCAGGGCAAGTGGGGAAGTAGGTTAGAGTAGAGTTTTCACTGCCAGGGCCACTCGGGCGGCTGGGTGCAGGGTGCTTTTGAGCCGTCGGGCGCTCAATTGATTTCTATGGGAAATCTCCGGTTTGGAAAAAGACTGCAGGCCCGGGGACGAGGACTCTTCAGGTGCCACCACCACTTCGAGAGGTAAGTTGGGTAGTTGGAGGATAGGTAGGTACCCCGGGATTGGGCACAGAGGGCCGTGGGGCGCCGAGTGCAGGGGTGCCTTTTGGTGTCGGGAAATCTTACCCTCTGTTGATCGCGGTTGTGGTGGCACTCTGTTCTGAGGCTGCAGGCTTCTCCAGGATTGTCGAGGGGGGTCCTTGGGTGCCAGACTCGGGGTCACAGTCGCCGTGGGTTCGTCCTCGTGGGTTTAGTTCACTCCGGCACCGGCCAGGCTTGGCAGGTGCAGAGTGAGCTGGGATCGCGGTTCCGGGCTGCTGCCAGGGGTGAAAGGTAGGTTCTGAGTAGAGCCTGTACTCATGTGAGTCCCAGGGAATCAGTGTTCAAAGGTAGCCAGGTCCTCCGGGGTTTCTGAGGTTGCTGGCCACAAGAGATGCCGCGCTGGAGCAGGATCGAGGGTCGACAGGCCGGTCGGGCTGGGGCCAAAGCAGTTGGTGTCTTCCTCTATCTGAAAGAAACACGTTAGTTAGATTCCTCACCTTAGAATAGAATATCCCCAGGCGTCAGACTGGATCCGGAAGATTTTTCCTCAGCAATACCCCTTGCGCGTCGCTAGGCGTCGTCTGCGGCTCCGCGTCTGTCGTTGGCGTCATGCGCCGTAATGACGTCGTCTGAGTACTTGGACGACGCCCTCGCGCGCTGGCGTCAGTTCTTCTTTTTTCCGCGCCAGTAAGCGCTGATCCAAGAGAGCTACCCCTTTTAGTCTTTTTTGACTAAATATTTTGATCCCTTTTGATCTTTGTCAATTGACATCTGGTGCCGGTAGGATGCCTGGGTTCAAGGCTTGCGACGATTGCCACCGACTGATGTCGGTGACCGATCACCACCGCCGGTGCCTCTACTGTTTGGGCCTCGACCACGACGCAAGGCCCTGACCTCGAAAGCTAGGCGGGAGTGGTCCCGTAAGCTTCTCGAGCTCCGACACTCTGCTCCGCGCTTTTCTCGATCCCGGTCCAGGAGGAGGTCCAAGGATCGGTCGCGGAGCCGCGACAGACGTCATCGCTCGTCGGGCTCGAAGTCTTCGGGTAAGTCCAAGCGATCTAAGAAGTCCAAGAGGCGTCACCGCTCTTCGGACTCCCCTCGCCGGTCGCGCGACTCGGCCGAGGGTCAAGGTGGTTCCACCCCCACGGCTCCGCAGGAGCCGCACACGTCCCCATACCCGCCAGTTCCTGGGACTGACGCGACGCCGGCGGAGATCGGTGCCTTCCTCTCGGCCATGAGGAAACTACCTCCGCCGTCGACGCCCACCGGCGCGCCTTCGGGCCCCGCGGACTCGACTGGGCGACCTTGCGCCGTTGGAGGCTCCGGCCCCGACGCCGCTGGGCCCCCATCGACGCCGGTCGACCTAGTCACGCCTCCTCCGCCGACTCCGGTTCCACCGCCGACTCCGGTCGACGTCGTACCCCGGTTCAGCCCCTGTCTGGACCCGACGCTGATGCGGCGCCCACCGACACCGCATCCGACGCCGCTCGAGACTCACTATGTCTATCGTCCGGCTCCGATCATTCCACCGGTTTACCAGGAATCGGATGACTGGGGCGACTGGGAGGGGTCCGATGACCCTATGGCCGTTCAGGCTCAACTGTCACAGGACTGGGCAGATGAACTGGGGGAGGCCAGTGGTCTGGATACCTCACCGGACACTGGATTCATCTCTCCTCCGACTGTGGCTTCGGAGGAGGGTGCTGCTTTTTCCGTGGTGCTGCGCAAGGCGGGCGCGGCCCTCGGGCTTGAGCTGCCTGCCGTGGCTGTGAGGACTAACATCCTCACTGAGGTGCTTCAGTCTGCAGCAAGCTCCACTGAGCCTCTGCTGCCATTCAATGAGGCCCTCACTGACGTTCTCCAGGGCACCTGGTCCAAGCCCTCCACAGTTCCGCCTGTGGATAGAAACGTCGCCAGGCGCCACCGCCCTGCTCCGGGCGACCCCAGTTTTCTGTCGCAACACCCCACCCCCGAGAGCCTGGTTATCCAGGCCTCTACCTCCCAAACCTCCTTCCCATCCGCTCCTCCGGACCGGGATTCCAAGAAGCTGTTCTCCTCCCTCAGTTTAGGCCTGCGGTCTTTAAACACCACCTGTCTCTTGGACCGTTTCTCCCACTCTCTGTGGGATACGGTGGAGGATGTGCTGCCCCTGTGCCCGGAGGAGGCCCGGACACGACTTTCCCAGGCTCTGGCCGATGGGAGGGATGCAGCGCGCCATGCAATCCGGTGTGGACTTGACACCACAGACTCGCTGGGTAGGGCGATTTCCACCACGGTGGCGCTTCGGCGTCACGCCTGGCTGCGGTCCACGTCTTTTTCGGGGGATGTCCAGAGCACTCTCATGGACATGCCCTTTGATGGCGCTCGCCTTTTTGGTGAGAAAGCGGACAGTGCACTGGCTCGCTTTAAGGGCTCCCGGGCTACGGCCACGTCCTTGGGCCTTTCGGCCCCACGGCCGCAAGCTTCCGCTTTTCGCCCCTTTCGTGGCCAAGGAAGGGGCGCCTCCTCACGTCCGCAGAGCCACCGGCCGCAGACCCAACCTGCACGCGGTCGCGGATGTAGTTTCCGCCGAGGCGGTTCTGGAGGACGACTCGGTCAGTCCACATCCACCCCGGCAGCATCCGCCTCAAAGCCTTCCTAGTCCGAGCTTTCAGGCCCATTCATCGCCAGTGGGAGGCAGAGTTCGCCATCACCTGCTCCACTGGCGTACCATCACTTCGGACAGGTGGGTGCTGCAAATCGTCCGAAGGGATTACTCCCTCCCCTTCGAGACGACCCCTCCAGCCATGCCACCGCAGCATCACCGTATCTCGGAGGATCATTTGAATCTTCTGCGAGGGGAAGTTTCGGCCCTCTTGGCCAAACAGGCCGTCGAGCGCGTTCCGAGCCCAGAAGTAGGTCGTGGTTGTTGTTCCCACTACTTTCTGGTTCCCAAGAAGGGCTAAGGGGGCCTACGCCCTATCTTGGACCTCGGGAACGTCAATACCTTCCTCCGGAAGGAAAGGTTCAAGATGTTAACTTTGGCTCAGGTTCTAGCTGCCCTCGACCCTGGAGACTGGATGGTAGCGTTGGACTTGCAGGACGCATATTTCCACATCCCCGTCCTGCCGGCCCACCAGCGTTACCTGCGGTTCACGGTGGGCCAGGAGCACTTTCAGTTCACCGTGCTCCCCTTCGGCCTCACCAGTGCCCCTTGGGTGTTCACGAAAGTGATGGCGGTGGTCGCAGCTCATCTGCGCAGATCAGGGGTTCTAGTCTTCACTTATCTCGACGACTGGTTGTTGAAGGCGGGCTCGCCCCAGGCAATCGTCTCCCACCTCCAGACTACAGCAGATCTCCTGCATTTGCTGGGGTTTTCCATCAACGTGCCGAAGTCACACCTGAGTCCCTCTCAGAAGCTCCTCTTCATCGGAGCGGTTCTCGATTCGGCGCAGTTCCGGGTCTATCCGCCGGAACAGCGGGTCCGGGATATTCAGGCCCAGATTCCCATCTTTCGGCCTCTATCCTGGGTTTCGGTCAGGCTAGTGTTGCGGCTTCTGGGGCTTGTGGCCTCCTGCATCCTACTAGTGCATCACGCCAGGCGGCGCATGCGGGCTCTGCTGTGGGACCTGAAGTTTCAGTGGGCCCAGCATCACGGCAACCTGTCCGACCATGTCTTGATCTCGGAGGGCACTGCACAGCAGTTGCAGTGGTGGCTCACGGACCGCGATTGGGTCACGGGCAAGAGCCTCTCCCTTCCCCAACCGGAGCATGTCGTAGTGACTGATGCGTCCCTCCTGTGATGGGGTGGCCATATGGGAGAGGCGGAGATCAGAGGCCTCTGGTCTCCGGCGGAGTCTCGCCCCCACATCAACTTGTTGGAGCTAAGAGCGATCCGACTTGCACTGAAGGCCTTCCTTCCCTCTGTCAGGGGAAGTGTCGTGCAGGTGTTCATGGACAACACCACCGCCATGTGGTATTGCAACAAGCAGGGCGGGGTGGGGTCGTGGACCCTTTGTCAGGAGGCTCTGCGCCTCTGGACGTGGCTGGAACACCAGGGCGTCACCCTTGTGGTTCAACATCTGGCGGGTTCTCTGAACGCCAGTGCAGACGAACTTAGCCGCCGGTGCATGATGGATCACGAATGGCGTCTGAACTCCGAAGTGGCGTAAGGTCTCTTTCAGCAGTGGGGAGAGCCTTGGTTAGATCTATTCGCCACCGAAGAGAACGCGCAATGTCAGCAGTTCTGCGCGTTGGAATTTCTAAGGCGGCACTCGCTCGGCGACGCTTTTCGTCACGAGTGGAGTTGCGGTCTGTTGTACGCCTTTCCGCCTATACCACTTCTGCCCAGAGTGCTGAAGAACATCAGGCACGACCGGGCCCAAGTCATCTTGATGGCTCCGGATTGGGCACGAAGGTACTGGTATCCCGAGCTCCTCAGTATGTTGACCGATCCTCCGATACGCCTGCCCCTTCGGGAGGATCTTCTGTCGCAGCAGCAGGGGACGGTCCTCCACCCGAACCTGTCCAGCCTCCACCTCCATGCGTGGAGATTGAGCGGCGGCAGTTGATGCCATTTGACTTGCCTCCTGAAGCCTGTGATATCATTCTGGCAGCCAGGCGTCCCTCCACAAAGACTGTATACGCCTGCCGGTGGAACAAATTTGTGGCATGGTGCACTGCAAAGGCTGTGGATCCCCTTTCCGGCCCTCTTTCTGAGGTTCTCCTCTTCGTTCTTTCTTTGGCCCGGCAGGGCTCTGCCCTGGGCACCTTGAAAGGTTATCTTGCTGCCCTCTCTGCCTTCTTACGGCTTCCTGATCAGCCTTCTCTTTTCAAGTCCCCTGTGGTTCAACGCTTTCTTAAAGGCATTACTCATACGTTCCCTCCTGTCCCTTTTGTAATGCCTCAGTGGGACTTGAATCTTGTTCTCACATTTCTGATGTGCGCTCCCTTTGAGCCTCTTCACAATTGTCCTCTTCGTCTTCTGACGCTTAAGACTGCTTTCCTGGTAGCCATCACCTCGGCTAGACGGGTGAGTGAGCTTCTTTTCCATCTGTTCATCCGGACAAGGTTGTCCTTTGGCCTCGTCCTTCCTTTCTACCGAAAGTGGTGACCCCCTTTCATCTTGGGCGATCTGTCACCTTGCCCACCTTCTTTCCGCCTACACATCCTTCCAAAGAGGAAGAGAGGCTCCACCGTCTGGACCCAAAACGTGCGCTCTCCTTTTATCTGGACCGCACAAAACCGTTCCGAGTGGACGACCAACTTTTCGTTGGATACGTGGGTGCTAAGAAGGGAAAAGCTGTGCACAAACGGACCATCTCCCGGTGGGTCGTTTTGTGCATCAAAATCTGTTGCTCCTTGGCGAAAAAGGACCCTCCTGTTGGGCTGCGCGCCCGTTCTACTCGGGCTACAGCAGCTACTACTGCTTTGGGACGGGGAGTCCCTTTGCAGGACATCTGTCAGGCGGCTACGTGGGCTTCGCTACACACGTTTGCCAGGCATTATTGCCTAGACTGCCTAGTCCGAAGGGATGGCTTCTTTGGCCGTTCTGTCCTCCAGGACTTTCTGGTGTGATCTTGGTTCGCAGACCCACCACCGGGGTTGGTATTGCTTGGGTATCCATTCTAAGGTGAGGAATCTAACTAACGTGTTTCTTTCAGATGAACAAGTTACTTACCTTCGGTAACGATGTATCTGTAAGAAACATTAGTTAGTTAGATTCCTCACCGACCCACCCATCCTCCCCGTTCTGCGAACTGACATCTAGGGTTAAGGTTGTCCTTTTCAGGCCCCTAGACTTTTTTGGCACCAGTGTCGGTCTCTTGCATGGCTCTGCGTTCCTGGCGCGGAAATCTATGTACAAGAACTGACGTCAGCGCGCGAGGGCGGCGTCTAAGTACTCCGACGTCATTCCGGCGCACGACGCCGACGACAGACGCGGAGCCGCAGACGACACCTAGCGACGCGCAAGGGGTATTGCTGACGAAAAATCTTCCGGATCCAGTCTGACGCCTGGGGATATTCTAAGGTGAGGAATCGAACTAATGTTTCTTACAGATACATCGTTACCGAAGGTAAGTAACTTGTTCTTTTGTCCTGCACCCAGACACTCAGCCTGCAAAGGCAGTGTGTGTGTGTGTAAGGGTACAGGGCCACTAAGGGTGGCACAATGAGTGCTGCAGCCCTTAGGGGCCTTCCCTGGTCACAAGGCCCTGGGTACCTAGGGTACCATTTACCAGGGGCTGACATGTGGCCAGGGTTTGCCAATTTGGAGTTTGTGTGTTTTAAGGAAGGTACATAGGCCCTGGGCACCTGATTGGCAGGAGTCCAGGGTACACTCATTCAAAGTACATTCAGCAATTTAGCAAAAAGTGGGGGCATACCATGCAAGAAAGAGGGCACTTTCTCACAGGTACCTTTTCCACGGTGCTACGTAGGGCAGCCGAGGCTCTTGGCCTTGAGCTCCCTACTGTGGCTGTCAGGACCAACCTACTGACTGAAGTGCTTTGGCCAGCCTCTCCTTCTACAGAGCCGCTGTTGCCGTTTAATGATGCACTTACTGATGTGCTTCTGGGCACCTGGTCCCGGCCCAACATGGGGGCCCCTGTGGACAAGGGTGTAGGCCGATGCCATCGCCAGGCCCCTGGCGACCCTTCCTTCCTCACACTACACTTGAGTTTGGCAGTTCAGCCCTCGACGTCCCTGAGTGCATTTCCTTCTGCTCCACCAGACAAGGAGTCCAAGAAGTTGGAGCAGTTTGGCAAAAAGATTTAGTCTTCCGCAAGTTCTGGACTGCGCTCTGTGAACACTGCCTGTCTCTTGGGCCGCTATTCCCATTCTGTATGGGATGCAGTTGAACAAGTGCTACCTCATTGTCCGGAGTGGGCCCGGGCAGTTCACTCCCAAGCTCGTATGGAGGGGAGAGACGCGGCCAAATTCACTATACATTGTTGTCTTGATACCGCATGTTCGAGGCATGTGGGCTGCTGAATTCATATCTGTGCATAGATCGCCGCCTAGTGTTGGGTCCGGATGATTGCACGTTGTTGTCCTGGAAGAGTCTTCGAAGTATCCTGGGATAGGTGACTCCTCCCCTGGACTACAGTGCGCATGGGCATCCTCTCCATCCTCAGATTGTTTTTTTCCGCCATTGGGTTCGGATGTGCTTATCTTGACTCAAGTTAGGAAAAACTTTTTCTAGGCCAAAAGGCCTTTAGTTCGCGTCGGGACTGTTCCCGATCGGTATCGATAGTATCTTGTTAGTTTACTAACTTCCAGAACCAACTTTTTCGCTTCCTACCCGACCATCGACCAGTCATCGACGATGGAATCGAGGACACCATTCAAGCGGTGTCCGGTATGTAATGCGAAATATCCCCACATCGACGTCCATCCGGTGTGCAACAAATGCCTTTCACCGGATCACGACGAATCTACATGTATGGCCTGTGCCCGATTCCGATCCAAGAAGACTCTCCGGAATCGACGAGCAGGGAGACTCGAAGCGCAGCAAGCGGCACCGGCCCCGGCCGACATCTTCAGCGCTGAGACCGAAGATGTCGAAGACGTGGAGAACCTACCCTCCAGCCCCGTTTCCGAACACGACTCCGGCTCGGAAGACGTCGAAGAAAGCCTCTTTCGCAGAGACGAAGACGACACTGAGGTAGGAGACTACAATGAGGCCTTAGGGGCCGAAGAGAGTAGCTCCGATTACGAGCAAGGCCTACCCGTACAGACTGAGGACATCCCAGTGCGCCAGTCTATGGCTCCGGTCGAGGGATCGCCTTCGGGCCTTACCCAAGACCTATCCCGCAGTTCTTCGGCCCCGCCCTCTGGCCCGGCCTCGGACATTCAGCGGCAGCCATTAATACCCAAACCGGCTGGTTTCCCTTCTTCGAAACCGAAAGCTGTATTGGTTCAACTGAAACCGAAAGGAAAGCTGGTCGGATCGAGGCCCACCACACCTTCGACGCCAGCAAAACCCATCGGCACCGAGCGCACCAAACGAGACTTCGGTGCCGAGCTTGCAACGGCCGACGTCGGCGTCGACATACGGAAGAAGACCTTCGGTGCCACCAAACCTTCTCGGCACCGACGCAATCGACTCCGACCCCAAAGGTCAAACTGCCTGCTGCGTCTCACACCGCTTCGACAGCACCACCAAGGGCACACTCATCGAAGACGTCGACTGCCATTACCGCCCCTCGACTCGATGACTCACCGGCGCCGAAAAAGTCCGCGCCCGCTTCTACGGAACCGGTCGGTGCAAAGGAATCTATGGCGCTCCAGGTGCGGCCCGTTGCTGCGCTACGCACCAAACACAAAACAGTCCTCCAGGACACATCGGGCTCCGAGCCAATAAAAGCTCCAACAGCCTCTTCGGCACCGGCCAACATTACTTTTGGCCTGCCGCCATCCACGGCCCCGAAACTGTTCCACATCAGGACACGAGTCACCCACACCACTATCACGCCTGCCGAACGTTCTCCTGCGGAGACGTCTCCGTCACATATCATAGACGCCGACACCGGCAGGATGCTGCTCCACAAAAGGAGAATAACTTCAGAGCCAGCTTTGGACTCCTTCCGGATCCCACTTAAAAGAAAGCTGCCAGTGGTTTCGGAACCGGTTCTTTACGAACCTCTCCAGTCCCCCTACCAGGATCCACTGTCCTTCTCTCCCACACACTCCGACACAGATGTTTTGGAGGACTACATGGGTGACCACGTCCCCTACCCCGGAGAGATGGACCCTCAAGGCCAACAGGACCCTGATCAAGCTTGGGATGACCCTGTCGACTCCGGTGCACCTATAGATGCACAGGACCCGCAACTCTATGGAGCAAAAACATCTCCCACAGAGGACACTGCCGCGTTCAACGTCTTAATTGAACGTGCTGCGGCCAATCATGGGGTGCAACTTCACTCTGACACCGTAGAGGACGACTTTCTCATGGACACTTTCGCATCCTCCGAAAGGAACATTAAAACTCTACCTATGTTAAAGGGTGTCCTCAAACCAGCAAAGGACATCTTCAAGGAACCCACCAGGGCAAGAGTAATAAACCCCAGGATCGACAAAAAATACAGATCGGCGCCTGGGGACCCCACCTACATTAGAGGCCAGTTACCTCTGGATTCAATTGTAGTTGCGAATGCTCGCAAGAGGGCACACTCGCAAACAGGTGATGCTCCTCCCCCGGACAAACAGTCCAAGGTGCTACAGACCTCCGGCAAACGGGTTGCCGCACAGGCGGCTAACATATGGCGTATTGCCAATACTCAGGCGCTCTTCGCTCGCTACGATCGAGCACACAACGACACATTAGAACAACTACTCCAACATCTCCCTGACCAATACAAAGAAGGTGCAGAGATCCTCATCAGGGAGGGACAGCTCCTCACAAATGCATCCATTAAGTGTGCACTGGATGCCGCGGATACAGCTGCCAGAGCCATAAACACTAGCGTCATGTTGAGACGACATGCCTGGTTGCGAATCTCCGGATTCAAACCTGAGGTACAAAATAACATCCTCAACCAACCTGTCAACCCCGACTACTTATTCGGGCCGGAGGTTGACACCACCCTAGGAAAAAATAAAAAAAGACACGGACACTGCAAAGTCCATGGGGGCTCTACAAACGCAGTCCTTTCGTCGCCCCGGAAATAGAGGAGCAGGTAGAGGACAGGGGTCACAGCAAACATACAACAAAGGCAACACACAGAGCACCTACGACAAACACCCGGGGTGGATATCGTGGCTCCAGCACAAAGGGCAGAGGACGCGGCTACGGCAACACCAGGTCCTCCCCCAAGAACAAGCAGTGACGCCCTCTCCCTTCCTCCCGACCACATAACACCTGTCGGGGGAAGGCTACAAAGGTTCCTGTCCACGTGGAACTCCATCACCACGGACAGGTGGGTCTAAGATATTGTCAAATACGGTTACTGCCTAGAATTAACCTCAACTCCACCCACAATACCTCCAAAAAACCGTCCTATGTCCTCAGAGCACTTAACGCTCTTATAGCAGGAGGTGCAAAGTATGCTACTAAAAGGTGCAATAGAGGTCGTACCCGTCCACGAGCAAGGTACGGGGTGTACTCCCTGTACTTTTTAATACCAAAAAAGGACGGGTCGCTCAGACCTATATTAGACCTGAGACCCCTAAACCAGTACATTCTCTCCGAGCATTTTCACATGCTCACTTTACAGCAAGTCCTCCCGCTGCTCAAGCAGGGAGACTTCCTGGCCACACTGGACCTCAAAGATGCGTATTTCCACATACCCATTCACCCCTCACACAAAAAATACCTCGGGTTCACTGTTCAGGGGCAGCACTACCAGTTCAAAGTCCTTCCCTTCGGCGTGACAACAGCACCCAGGGTTTTCACAAAGTGCCTAGCTACTGTAGCGGCACATCTGCGGAGGCAGCACATACACGTCTACCCTTACCTGGACGACTGGCTCATTCAAGCAAAGTCAGCCCAACAATGTGCCAGCCACATATCCCGCACCATTCACCTCCTTCACAGTTTGGGGTTCTCACTAAATTACCCAAAGTCCCATCTCCAGCCCGCACACGTACAACAGTACCTAGGTGCGACCATAGACACTCTGGCGGCCACAGCTCAGCCAAATTTAGTGAGAATCAGCAGCATGCAAATGCTAATTTCCAAGTTCAAACCACAACACTCCCTGCCCGCGCGAGTGTTCATGCAGTTGATGGGCATGATGTCCTCCTGCATTTTCATACTCCCACACGCGAGACTACATATGCGCCCGCTCCAGGAGTGCTTAGCACGTCAGTGGAATCAGGCTCAAGGACAGTTGAAAGACCTAGTGTTGGTGAGCGGTCGGGCATACAACTCTCTGCATTGGTGGAATCCACAAAACCTTTGCAAGGGCCGACCGTTCCAAGAGCCTGTTCCACAAATAATACTGACAGCGGACGCGTCTCTCCAGGGATGGGGAGCTCATGTACTCAATTACACAGTGCAGGGACTATGGACAATACAACAAAAGAAGATGCACATCAACCTTCTAGAACTGATGGCAATCTTCCTAGCAATGAAAGCATTCAAAGTACACTTGTGCAACAAAGTTGTGTTGATCCGGACGGACAACATGACCGCCATGTACTACATACAAAAGCAGGGAGGAACACACTCTCCGCAGTTGTCTCATCTGGCTCAGAGCATGTGGAAGTGGGCCATTCAGAGGAACATGTTCCTCATGGCGGAACACCTCCCCGGCAAGGACAACCAGATGGCGGATCTGCTCAGCAGACACAGCCACCAGATGCACGAGTGGGAGTTACACCCATCAGTTCTCCAACCGTACTTCCAGCAGTGGGGTCATCCAGACATAGACCTATTCGCCACAAGCGAAAACGCAAAATGCCAAAGCTTTGCCGCCAGGTTCCCACATCCGCAGTCGCAGGGCAATGCGATATGGATGAACTGGTCCGGCAGATTTGCGTACGCTTTTCCCCCAGCACCACTAATACCGCTGGTGGCACGCAAACTCAGACAACACTCACTGACACTCATCCTGGTTGCTCCAACGTGGGCACGCCAGCCGTGGTACACCACCTTTCTCGAACTCTCCGTGGTGCCGCATCGACGGCTGCGGGTCAAACCCGAGCATTTGACACAGAACCATGGAGAGGTTCAGCACCCAGATCCGCAACAGCTGAACCTGGCAATCTGGCTCCTGAAGTCCTAGAGTTTGGCTACCTCAACCTGCCACCTGACTGTATGGACATCATTAAGGAGGCCAGGAGACCCACTACCAGAGCTTGCTATGCAGCCAAATGGAAGAGGTTCGTCATTTATTGCAATAATAATGACATCAACCCGCTAGACGCATCCATCCAAAACATTTGTTACCTATTACACCTCTACCGATGCAATCTGGCGTACACCTCTATACGTGTCCATTTGACCGCAATATCAGCCTCTCTACCAACCAGGCAGCACCTCTCTCTATTCAGAGTGCCTGCCATCAAAGCATTCTTGGAAGGACTCAAACGAGTCATTCCTCCTAGCCACCCACCAGCCCCAATGTGGAACCTCAACTTGGTCCTCACACGCCTGATGGGTCCACCCTTTGAACCTCTACACTCATGCGAGATTCAATTCGTTACCTGGAAAGTAGCTTTCCTAGTAGCGATAACTTCTTTACGAAGAGTTAGTGAACTCCAGGCACTAACCGTCCAAGAGCCATTTATTCAAGTTCACGCCAACAGGGTCGTACTACGTACCAACCCCAAGTTCATGCCCAAGGTGGTATCGCAGTTTCACATGAATCAGACTATTGAACTGCCGGTTTTCTTTCAAAACCCACAGACTGTCGCTGAAAGGGCACTCCATACCCTAGATGTAAAGAGGGCCCTCATGTATTATATCGACAGGACCAAACCCTTTAGGAAAACACAACAACTTTTCGTTGCCTTTGCCCCACACCACAAAGGTAACGCTATCTCCAAAGCAGGTATAGCCAGATGGATCGTTAAATGTATTCAAATTTGCTATCAAAGGGCTAAACGCACTTTAACGATTTCCCCACGAGCCCACTCAACACGTAAGTTAGGGGCCTCCATGGCTTTCCTAGGAAACATTCCTTTGCATGATATATGTAGAGCAGCCACCTGGTCCACTACACATACATTTACCAAACACTATTATGTAGATGTACAATCAAAACAGCAAGCAGCTGTAGGACAGGCTGTTCTCAAAACTCTTTTTCAGACCGCTGCAGCTGGCAGTGGTAGCCGCCGCTAATGGGAGGTACTGCTATGTATTCTATGCACAGATATGAATTCAGCAGCCCACATGCCTCGAACTGAATATGCTACTTACCAGTATGCATCTGTTCTTGGCATGTAGGGCTGCTGACATTCATATCGCCCTCCCTCCTCCCCGGCGCCTGTAGCAGCTGCAGCTCTCAATTACTGTATAGCATGGCCATCACTTTCTGTATCTACTCCATCACTGCCACAATGGCGAAAAACAATCTGAGGATGGAGAGGATGCCCATGCGCACTGTAGTCCAGGGGAGGAGTCACCTATCCCAGGATACTTCGAAGACTCTTCCAGGACAACAACGTGCAATCATCCGGACCCAACACTAGGCGGCGATCTATGCACAGATATGAATGTCAGCAGCCCTACATGCCAAGAACAGATGCATACTGGTAAGTAGCATATTCAATTTGCTGGGTAGGGCGATTTCCACAACGGTGGCGCTCCGTCGTCATGCCTGGTTGAGCACGACACGAATACATTGATGGGTATGCCCTTCGATGGCACTCGCCTCTTTGGTGATAAGGCGGATTCCACATTGGAGCGTTTAAAGGACTCTCGGGCCACGGCCAAGTCCTTGGGCCTTTCGGCTTCACGAACTCCTTCCGCTTCTAACTTTCGTTCCTTTCGAAGCTCCAGAAGGGGCGTACAAACATGTTTATTTCAGAACAAGCCTGCGCAGCAACAGCCCCAGCGCAACCGCAGACGTGGGGCTCGCAGAGGCGGGTCACGAGGCCAGCGTGGGGGTCAGTCCACCAACACCCCCGCTGCCAGTGCCTCCACCCCTTCCTAGTCCAGTGTTTCAGGCCCACCAGACTCCAGTGGGGGGCTGGATTCGTCATCACCTCCCCCACTGGCGCACCATTACATAAGACTGGTGGGTTTTGGACATTGTTCAGGCCTACCCCCTCCCCTTCGAGTCTCCCCCCCCCCCCCCCCACCCCACCCCTCCGTAACCCCCCTCCCCCCCGCATGTCGGGGGATCATTTGGCACTTCTCCAGCAGGAAGTTACGGCCCTCTTGGCCAAGGGGGCCATCAAGCACGTTCCGACGCCAGAAGTAGGTCGTGGTTATTACTCCCACTACTTCTTGGTTCATAAAGAAGGACAAGGGGCTACATCCCATCTTAGACCTTCGGAGCGTAAATCGCTTCCTCCGGAAGGAGAAGTTCAAAATGCTCTCTGGCTCAGGCCTCGTCTGCTCTCAACCCACAAGACTGGATGATGGCACTGGACCTGCAGGACGCTTATTTTCATATTCCCGTCCTGCTGGCCCATCGGCGTTACCTGCGATTTACGGTGGGCCAGGAGCATTTTCAGTTCACTGTGCTCCCCTTTGGCCTTACAAGCGCCCCTCATGTGTTCACAAAAGTGATGGCGGTGGTCGCAGCTCATCTGCGCAGATCAGGGGTTTGTCTTCCCCTATCTCGACGGCTGGTTGTTCAAGGCTGGCTCGCCCCAGGCAGTAGTCGCCCACCTCCAGACTTCGGCCGACCTCCTGCATTTGCTGGGCTTTTCCATCAACGTGTCGAAGTCGAACCCGATTCCGTCTCAGAAGCTTCTCTTCATTGGAGCAGTTCTGGACACGGCACAGTTTCGGGTTTATCCTCCTGAACAGCGAGTGCAGGACATTCGGGCTATGATTCCGATCTTTCAGCCCTAGTCCTGGGTTGCGGTTAAGACTACCTTGAGGCTGCTGGGACTCATGGCCTCCTGCATCCTTCTGACCAACCATGCCAGGTGGCACATGCCGGCTCTGCAGTGGGTCCTGAAGTTCCAGTGGGCGCAGCATCGGGGGAACCCGTCCGACTAAGTCCAGATCTTGGAGGACACTGCACAACAATTAAAGTGGTGGCTCACAAATCCGCATTGGGTCAGCGGCAGATCCCTCTCCCTTCCCCAACCGGAGCACACAGTGGTGACGAATGCGTCCCTCCTGGGATGGGGCAGCCACATGGGGGAGGCGGAGATCAGAGGCCTCTGGTCTCCGGTGGAGTCCCGGCTCCATATCAACTTTCTGGAGCTTCGGGCGATCATTCTTGCACTGAAGGCATTCCTTCCTTCTGTCAAGGGGAGAGTAGTGCAGGTGTTAACGGACAACACCACCGCCATGTGGTATTGCAACAAACAGGGCGGGGTGGGGTCGTGGACCCTATGTCAGGAGGCTCTATGCCTCTGGACATGGCTGGAACGTCACAGCATTTCCTTGACTGTTCAACACCTGGCGGGTTCTTTGAACGCCAGGGCGGACAAACCCAGCCACTGGAGTCTGATGGATCACAAATGGCGTCTTCACTCGGAGGTGTCGCAAGGTCTCTTTCAGCAGTGGGGAGAGCCTTGGTTAGATCTATTCGCCACAGAAGAGAACGCGCAATGTCCGTAGTTCTGCGTGTTGGAATTTCCAAGGCGGCACTCGCAAGCGGAGATGCGGTCTGTTGTACGCCTTTCCGCCTATACCTCTTCTACCCAGAGTGCTGAAGAAAATCAGGCACGACCGGACCCAAGTCATCCTTGTGGATCCAAACTGGGCTCGAAGAGTTTGGTATCCCGAGCTACCCCGTATGAGCCTGGATCCCCTGATCCAACTGCCTCTGTGGGAGGATCTTCTGTCGCAGCAGCAGGGGACGGTTCTCCTCCTGAACCTGTCCAGCCTCCACCTACATGCGTGGAGATTAAGCGGCGACAGCTGATTCCATTTGACTTGCCTCCGGAAGTCGGTGATGTTATTCTGGAAGCCAGGCGTCCCTCCACTAAATCGGTATACGCCTGCAGGTGGGACAAATTTGAGGCATGGTGCACAGTCAAGACTGTGGACCCCCTTTCTGTCCCTCTTTTTGAGGTCCTTTTGTTCCTTCTTTCTCTGGTGCGGCATTGCTCTGCTCTGAGCACTATCAAGGGCTACCTTTCAGCCTTTCTGAGCCTTCCAGATCAGCCTTCTCTTTTCAAGTCCCCTGTTCTACAGTGATTCTTAAAGGGCATTACGCATATGTTCCCTCCTGTTCCTTTCATAATGCCTCAGTGGGACTTGAATCTTGTTTTGACTTCACATGTGCACTCCTTTTGAGCTGCTTCACAATTGTCCTTTACGTCTTTTGACTTTGAAAACTGCCTTCCTGATGGCTATCGCCTCTGCCAGGAGAGTGAGTGAGCTTCACGCTCTTTCTTGTAAGCCTCCTTTTCTGGCGGTTCATCCGGACATGGTTGTGCTTCGTCCTCGTCCTTCCTGCTTGCCGAAGGTGGTCACTGCCTTCCACATCGGGCAGACAATCGCCTTGCCCACTTTCTTTCCGCCTCTGCACCCTTCCAGAGAGGAAGAGAGGCTCCACTGTCTGGACCCAAAACGTGCACTCTCCTTTTACCTGAATCGCACACAAGCATTCCGGGTGGATGACCAGCTCTTTGTTGGCTACGCAGACGCCAAGAAGGGCCGGGCTGTTCACAAGAGGACTTTCTCCCAAGAGCACTATCGCCCACTGGGTTGTCTTGTGTATCAAAGCCTGTTATTCTATGGCTAAAAAGGAACCTCCGGTGGGGCTGCGTGCCCGTTCTACCAGGGCGACAGCAGCTACTACTGCATTGGGACGCGCTGTCCCCCTGCAGGACATATGTCAGGCTGCCACGTGGCCTTCGCTGCACACTTTTACAAAGCGTTATTGCCTTGACAGTCAGGTCTGGAGGGGCGGCTTCTTTGGCTGTTCTGTTCTCCGTGACTTTCTGGTGTAATCTTGTTCGCAGACCCACCGCCGGGGTTGGTATTGCTTGGGTATCTATTCTAAGGTAAGGAATCGATCACTAACGTGTCTCTTTCAGATGCACAAGTTACTTGTGTAACGATATATCTGTAAGAGACATTAGTTAGGGATAGATTCCTTACCACCCCGCCCATCCTCCTCGTTCTGCGAACTGATTTCTAGGGTTAAGGTCATCCTTTCGGGCCCTAGTTTCTATGCGCCAGTGGTCAGTATCTTACATGGCTCTGCGTTTCTGTCGCGGAAAGTTGTCTACAGAACTGCTATCAGCGCGTGTGGGCGTGTCTAAGTATCTCCCGTGACGTCATCTCGGCGAATACGACCTCAGCGACGCACGCGGAGCCGTACGACGACGCTTATCGACGCGCAGGGGTACTGCTGACGAAAGATTTCCGGATCCAGTCTGACGCCTGGGGATATTCTACGGTAAGGAATCTATCTCTAATGTCTATTACAGATCTATCATTACACAAGTAGTAACTTGTGCTTTTGTCCATATGTTAATGCTGTTCAAACTTGTGTTTATGGTTTATTAATTGAAAGCCTTTTGTGTTTTTTTTAGGCTGAGCGCTGTAAGTAAATGTTGTAAGCTCCAAATGCACTACAGTTGTTCCAGTATAAAAATGTGTACAGACGTTTTCAAAGTTTAGCAATATGTGGCTATGTATAATGCTCCCAGCATGCTGTCTGATTTGATGCAAATATTTGCAGAAGCTTGAAAGCAAGATTGATGATTCTTTGCTTCCAAAATAAAATTTTCATGAAGTGAAAGCAGGAAAAAAAACATTTCGATAAACCACTGTAAAATTTTAGGTACCATTTCTTTGCAGCATCATTTAGTAACCTGGTGATGCATGCCATTGTTGCCCAAAAATATTAATCAATAAGATTATGGAAAACAAAAATAAACCAGCATTGGCAAAGCCAGTTGGTCTGAAATTGGTGGTCAGCTTTTTAGTTTTGACAATGTGTGACTTGTTTTGGCATGGTTTTTGTAAAACCTTATTGGTATGGTAGTTGCCAGACCCTCACCGTTGTAACAAACATTAGCAAAAGTTGTTTTTGGTCTCAAAAAGCACACAGTGCCACAGTTACTGACACTGAACAAAACTACTTTGTGTGCCAATATGCTCCTTGTGAAAGAGCAGAATGCCTTCACTCACAGTGAGGTCTGACGATGGAGCGAGAGAGACAGTTTTAATAAACTCAAAAGGTCATTGTCGATGCCAGATCAAATTAGGGGCCAGATTATTAAAGAAAGTCTCAAAAGTCCACCCATGGTATATGATCTTGCATTAAGTGCAGCTATGCGGCTTTTGTGAATTCCCAAGTATTTACAGAAGTAGGTTAAGAAATAGTACTCCTAGAAAATATTTGTGAACTGCATTTTAGCATGAGCAAACTTGCATGTGTAGATTTGCTCATGCGAAAGTCTGAGTGTTTACAAGTTCACTTTCCCTCCAAACATTTTTTCCCAACTCTGGAAAAAGGTTTAAGTCTACCATTGTCAGGAGTAAATTGCCAACATTTCTCAGTATGGGAAAAGATTAGAGAAGAGTTGTTGAAATCCCTTAAAACATGCGAGTTAGTAGGTTTGCAATGACTCAAAAGGGCATTTTAACCCTGGAACTATTGCTTACCAATATCTTCAGCCCCAGTATGTAGATCTGAGTAAAAGTAGCAACATAAGGGGGTTGCAAGTATTCTAACACTACTATGATATGAGCCCTGGCACAATCAGAGAGGCTATATCAGAGCTCTTATATAATGAGATTGCTGTCCTAATTTGTTGCTGCACTTCATGGCACCAAAGGGACATGGGGATTTTGTTACAGGACAAGTGGATTTATGAAGCAACCTGCCCCATGGACAAGTAGATATTTTATTAAATTCCACACCCCTGAGTCCTGTACCAGAGATGTCAAGGATGTTACTCCTTACCTACTTGGTCTCAGAAAATGTGGATTACAACCAATAAGGTACCTGAACATCCAAACAAATGCTTAAAGTTGAAGATGCTCAGGTACCAAATATTATTGATCTGACAGATTGGTTGGTGCCTGTGGACTTGGAGGATATTTATTTTCACATTCTGGTTCGCTGAACCAGAGGCACTACCTGCACTTTATCATGGGGGCAGAGTACTGTCAGTAGCGAGGCTTCAGTTTGGCCTGAAACAATCACTAATTTCTTTCAGTTTTTAGTGTCTGTTGTGGCACATGCGTAGGCTGATGAATAGATCTTCTGTGTTCGATTGGCTAATTCAAGGCATTCTTGTTAGAGTTGGTATGCCATCCTCTCTGTGTCACCAAATTGTTTTTCTGCCTGATGTTCTTCAACCTTCCAAATTCACATTTGTCTGACACAGCTCCAATGAAAGAGTAATTTTGAAGGGCATATCCTCAGGCGTCCTTTCCTCTTGATAAGAGAATCATTGACATTTATAATATGATCCTAATTTTTCATCTGATGGACTCCTAATTCTCCAAGTCCTGAAGCTGTGAGTCTCAGATTTATAGCTCCTCCAGAAGTTCAGGTGTTGTGGTGTGTTTTGCACACATTATTTCACGAATTGGGTGATCTTTTAGATCTTGCCCTATGATATCTGCAAGTCTTCAGAAGTGAATACACGCAAATGGTTGCCCTTTGTATCACATGGACAAGTGTGACCATGATGAAGGCTTTTTGCAGCATGAAATATTTTCTAGATCTCCTGAAGGTGTGCAGGTCATCTACAGGATCGGGCAATCTGTTGTCTGGTTTCCCCATGGAAAGTAGTTCTATATCCCGTGCTTTGAGTTCAGAGCCATATACTCTTCCAATAGCTTTTCTCCCTTGGATGAAAGACAGAGGTGTTAAAGTCCTCACGGGCATCGCTACTGCCATGAATTAACAAATCGAGCAGTGTATGCAAGAGTCTCTTTTGAACTGATGCCTTCCAAATTTGACATGCTGCTCTTCTCTCAAGCCGCGTTTCCATTTGGCCAACTACCTTGCAAGGGCTCAGAATGAGTATGTGGAGAAACGGCCAGAACTGCTGACATTGGAACTGGAGAACCAGTTTTGTGTCTCTGCTCAGCATCAACTGATTCTTGCCAAATCACTTAATCATCCCCGGCCCAAAAAAAAAAGAATGTGTGCTTTTATAATGTAACTGCTACTCATGTAAAGTGATCCAATACCTTCAAGTCAAGTTTGCGCTATATAAAACGTAAAGAAAAAAAATGTATGAGCAGATGGAAGATTGTGGATCTCAATTGGGAGTTGCACCCAGAGGCTTATTGATAGTTGCCTCAATATTTGCCTTATGTAGGATGCTGGCTCTGTATTGTACTATCCATAATACACAAGGCCTGGTTTTAAAAGAACACTATCTTTTAAAGGACACCAGTCTGACACAATCTCTGCCCATGAGCTGGCTTTGTAAAAATGCCAGTCACACCCGGTTTCCAGTGCTCAATTTTAAATTCTGTCAATACACCAAATAGCATTTCACCTCGTGAGAATAACCAAAAAGAAAAAAAATGTGTGAGGTGAAAGTCCCTCACATAAGCATCACCAAGGGAGCTGCTAGTTGTTAGTCAGCAGTTTGCTCATGCTATCATCATTGGTAACTTACATTACCGTGAAGAAAGTGTCATAATTTTAGAGGTGAAGAAAAGAATAAAGAATGCAATATATATGCTGGTGTCATTCTTTGCCAACCGGACCCCGTAGTGAGAAAGAAGAAAATTGCTTTTCCAAGTTAAATGAGTTGCGTGAACACACTCAGATTATAAGAACAGCATGTTAGACCATTTCAGTTAGGAAAGGCAGACCTGTTTCATTGCCAATTATTTGCGGCAATTACACCAGGGCTCGGGGACCAGTCTTCAGATTGGGGGGGGGGGGGGGGGAGCAGCCAACCAGGGTGAGGCTTATGCCTCCCTCCCGGTGGAGGGTGGTGTAATAGGGGGTGGTCCCAGCCTTTTACCTACCTGTAACGCCCTGAAATCTAGTATTTAGGGTCACCCCTGAACCTTGCTTCGGCAGACAAGAAACCAGAAGAAAAAGGACCGAACTGCCATGCCGAAGCTAATAAGAGGAGGACGCCCACTGACTTGGCCTCAGTCCTACTGGCCTGTCCCCACCTCGAACCTGCAGAAGTGAAACTCAGTACGTCCAGCGGCCTCAAGAATCCTGAGGTCCTGACCTGCCTTCAAAAGAAAAGACTGTCTCCCGTGAACACCGGATTTGTTCACCAACAGACTCTAGGTCCGCCAAAGTCTGCGAGTCTGCACCAGACGCCCATGGCCCGAGTGGCTCAACACCAAGAGGCCCCCCCGCCGATCCTGACCCGAGATCCGGTGGCTCCTGACCTGCCGACGCCTGCAGCCTCAAACCGGAAGGTCCCTGCTCAACTGCGACCAGGAAAGATCTGACCCTAAAAGGCACCCCTGCACCCGAAGCCCCACAGCCTTGGGTGGCCCAACCGACGGTGCCTAACCAACCCCCAGCATCCCAACTTACCTCTCCAAGTGGTGGTCGCGCCCAGAAGACCTTCGTCTCAGAGCCTGCAGTGTTTGTAAACGGGAGACTCCCCATTGAAAGCCCTGAGGTTAAGTCCAGGAGCTTTGCTCCCACAACCCAGTGACCTGCCCGTCGGCACCCACCAACCAGAGGCCCCCTATCCCACATTGGATAACGCTGGGCATCAGCACTCTTCACCCGACTGCCCTTGTGCCGCTGAGGGTGTAACAAGAGTGCATCCTTGACTCTGGGGGACCCCTGAGTGTACCCTCAGAATACAAACTCCCACAACCGATTACTTACCTTTGAACCGATAACCCTGTTTTCCTCATTGGATAACATTGACTGTTTTTCTGTGAAAACCTTCCAAGTGTGGTGTTGTAAAATCTATGAAACCCTTTAAAACTGTAACTAAATAACAAAAACGCTTTTACTTACCTGTTTACAGGAAATGTCCCAGTGCAGTATCCTGGTATACTGCACTCTGTAAGAAAAGTAATCTACTTGACATTCTACTAAAAAGCCAATACAAAGTATATGTACAGTATTTCAAAAGCATTCCATTACTAGTAACTCTAATCAAATCTAAGTGCATATACAATTGCAATTCAAACTGTTTACAAACTGCATTACTACTGTAAAGTATTTATTGCTTACCTGTGCCAGGCTTGCTTGGTTCTAGCAAATAAAAAACTAAAAGCATGTTAGAGCCATGTGATCTGTAGATCACATGCTGTGCATAGCTCGCCATCTAGTGTTGGGTCCGGATGTTTGCACTTGTTTTTCTTCAAAGAAGTCTTTCCAGTCACAAGGTAGGTTACTCCTCCTTTCGGTGATAGTGCGCATGGGCATCGACTCAGTCTTTAGATTGTTTTTTTTCTGCCATCTGGTTTGGATGTGTATTGCTGTGCTCTGGTTCGGCACCGTTTCTCGGACCCCTTCCACGTGCAATCCACTACCCTTGACGGTATTATCCTGTATAGTCTCAACTCAAGACAACTTCAATCAGAAAACTCGTGGTAGGCTGCCTGGCCTACCCGCGCTTACAGCGCTAGCTGTTGATAGAATGGACTCCTTTCAAACTCTGCCTCGGGTGTCATGCTATATTGCCACACACTGACTTGCACGAAGTGTGCAACCTCTGCCTGTCTCCAGAACACAACGGGAAAGACTGCAACGCGTGCCAATTGTTTCAATCGAAGAAGACACTTCGTGACTGTTGGGCTCGACGTCACGAGATGCAACATCAAAGTGGCTCCACACCGGACATCCTCGGTTAAGATTCCAGCACAGAACATCACGCTCAAGGAGCCAAGGAAGAACAACATATGTGTCCGAAGCAGACTCCAACATGGAAGAAGAGGAGCAGGTTACTCCGGTTTAACGTACCGTGAATAAAGCTATCCCCTTGGCCCCTCAACAAACAAAGAAAAAGGCTCCGGTCCCTCCTCTGCCTTAGGGCCAAGGTCGGCACTGACAAAGTTTTGGACGCCCCTAGGCCCGGCACTGAAACGCAAAGAAAAGCCTTCCGGCTCGAGTCGGGCCCCATGTCGGTACCCAACCAACACCTTGGGCACCGAAAGCCAAACCGAAACCTCTCTGGGTGCCACTCCCATTGTTGTCAAATTACACCTTCGGTTTGTTTGTTTTTGTTTAAGGGAGGGGAGGTGTAACGCTAGAGACCTACATATCCAGCAGACTTTGAGGGTTGCCACGAAGAATATGCTGGGGGAGTGGGAGGGCTCCATTGCTATCAGATTGACACACTACCAATGGGAGACCCGGCCAACGTGAAGGTTTGGTCCTGGAATGTAAACGGGCTGGGCAATAAGACTGAGCGCACGCTAGTCATGCAGTACCTTAAGAGGCATTCCCCGTATTTCGTTATTATTCAGGAATCGCATTTGAGGCAGCAGATGTAAAGCCCTAGATTGGTTTGGCTATAAAATGGTTGCCCATTCTGGGTTTACGTCCGGGGGGGGGGGGGGGGGGGGGGGCATCTTTGTACGCAAAGCATTACCCCCTGGTGATCACGGACATTTGGACAGATACTGCCGGGAGTTTTGCAGCGGGCAAATGGGAGGGGCGCTTATTAATCTTCGGCTCATGTTATGTTCCGCCGGGGCTTCACTCGGTGATCCTCCCACAGCTCAGTTCACTCTTAACTGACCTCCCCTTGAGCACCCTTCTTGGAGGCGACACGAAGGCAGTGATGAACCCGGAAATGGACCGGTCCGGCTCGGTCTGGCACACTGGGAGAACGTGGCCTGGCAGACTTCACCAGGGCGTTGGGTCTGGTGGACCTGTGGCGGGCTCATAACCCCTCACTGACGCAATATACCTTTTACTCAGCCAGACACTGGTCCTTCTCTAGACTGGACCATTTGTTTACCCACACGGACAGGGTGGCGGAGTTCTCCAACGCCCATCACATGGCAAGGGGGATTTCGGATCACGCACCGGTGAGTCACTCTTAAAAGGCCTGATTATTGATAGAACAGCCTTCCCACGAATAGACTCATGGCGGCTGCGAGATCCTCTTCTCAGTGGAAAGCTTCGAGCTGTATTTTAAAGAAAATAAGGGGACGGTGAAATTGCCTATTACACTATGGGAATCCTGCAAGACTGTATTGCTGGGAAAGGCTCAGGTGTTAATAGGAGCACAGAAAAAGGAAGAGACTTTACAGTGTAGGCAAATTGAGCAAGAGATCAGTCAGATGGAGAGTGAGGCTGGGATAGCCTTGTGCGAGGAGGTGTGACACCAGTTAGTGCTGAAACAACGGGATCTTCAGGCCCTAGCCGAAGGGGAGGCGCGGGCATATGCGCTAGCCACCCAGCACCGCCTATATGATGGGGATAAGGCCCTTAAACGCCTAGCGTGGCTGGAGAGGCTTGACAGACAAGTCCTGGGTGGTGGGGGTCCGAGACGCAGAAGGCGTGCTTCGGACCAGCAGTACTGACATTGCAGAGGCTTTTGCGACACACTTTGAGTGCGTCTATTCCCTAGTAAGCACGAGGTCGGAAACTGACTGTCCAGAATTTCTCACGGATTTTGACTTGCCTTTGGTGCCCCCGGAGGCTTTTGATGATCTGGAGGCAGACCTTGCGGTAGAAGAGCTGGGTAAAGCGCTGGGCACGCTTTGGTCGGGAAAGGCGTCCAGACCCCATGGGCTCCCGATAGAATATACAAGAAGCAGGCAACGATCGTACTCCCTCCCTCCCTCCCCCCCCCCCCCCCCCCCCCCCCCCCGCTCTTAGACATGTTCCTGGAGGCGTGGGAAGTGGGTCATCTGCCGGCGGACCAAATGGCAGCCACAATTGTGGTGATCTATATGGATGGTAAGCCAGCTGACCAGTGCAGTTCCTATAGGCCTATTTCCCTGATCAACGTAGAGGCCAAGATCCTGGCTAAGGTGTTGGCTGACAGGGTGATATCGGGGATCAAGGACCTGATGCATGTAGACCAGTCAGGGTTTTTGCCTGGTAGAAGCACTAGGCATAACTTGCGGAGGCTTTATGGGGTGCTGCATATGACTAATGGTAACGTATCTCAGCAAACTGCATTGATGTCGCTAGACGCCTCAATGGCCTTCGATAGTATCGTATGGCCATATCTATTCCGGGTCCTTCAGCGGCTGGGCTTTGGCCCCTCCTTTTGCAGCTGGGTCAGACTCCTATATGTGAGGCCTACGGCGAGGGTGCGGGTAAATTCTGCTTTGTCTAGGTCCTTCCGGCTTCGGTGGGGCACTCGGCAGGGGTGCACCCTTTCCCTGCTCCTGTTTGCCCTGGCTTTGGAGCTCATTGGGTCAGGAGAGACCCTGAGATTTGGGGATTGCGGGCACCAGAAGATTGGGAAGAACGTATTTCTTTGTACGCCGACTATATTGTACTATACCTGGCACGGCCGTGTACTCATGCTACTGTCTTTGTATGATATGGTATGGTTTCTCGAGCTTTAGTTAATAAAAAAGATTTACAAAAAAGAATACACCTTTGGCACCAAAACCTTCTATGCCAAAACTGGTGAGTAAGGACAAAGACACTTTGTCTAAAGAGGCTCAGCCCGATGCCATGCAGTCTGATCCGAAGCAGAAAAAGCTGGTGATAAACCCAGAAGCAGGCCATAACCATGCCACCCTTCTGAAAGAAAATAGACCAGATAGAGGATTACCACTTTCCTCTCAAAAGAAAGTGTGGGTACTAACCCTTCTCCACTGTACATTCCACCTCTTTCCCCTACTGATCCCAACTTACATTACACCCACAAATTCATCATCACCACCACCACCATCACATGACCCACAGGATGTCGGGGATGGAAATGAGGATCAAGATAGGCCACAGGACAATGACCCCTGGGAGGATTATCACACTGACCCAAACACGGATAATGACCCTGCTCTATATCCGTCCGGACCTTCGCCACCGGATGATAACATTGGATATATTGGGCTACTTGACAGTGCTGCTCAATATCACAGGGTAGGGCTGCATAAGGAGCCATTAGAAGAGGACTTTCTATTTGAGACCTTAAGTTCCACTCATACACTGCCAATGCTTAAAGGGATGTTAAAGCACGTCGATGAAATATTCAAAGATCCTGTGAGAGCAAGAATAATTACACCTAGGGTGGAGAAAAAATATAAACCTGCACACATTGACCCCACGTACATCAAAGGTCAGTTGCCCCTAGACTCTTGTGGCTTCCAGTGCTCGCAAGAGAGCTAACTCGTAGACTACTGGTGAGGCCCCTCCTCCTGACAAGGAGTCCAAGCTAATTGATGCATCGAGCACAAGAGTAGCTTCCCAAGCGGCCAATCATTGGCGCATTGCAAATACACAAGCTTTGTTGGCCGGTTACGATAGGGCTCATTACGATGAGCTAGAAAAGCTCATTTAATTTCTCAATCAACCATTTGATAGAATATATCTCTTTGGCCCAGCAGTTGATATCTCGCTGGAGAAAATGAAAAAAGTCACGGAGGTCAAAGTCCGTAGGGGCTTTGCAGTCATCTACAAATAGGGGTTCCTTTCGTCCCTCCTTTTACAGGGGTGATCCCAAAACTGTATCCACAAACTCCCTCCAACTCTTACAAGGGTAATACCAATCGCCCTCATCAAGAGGCTAGTTTAGAGGTGGTTTTAGAGGAAACAATTGAAAGGGAAGAGGCAGAGGCAACTCCACACGCACTTCCCCTGCAAACAAACAGTGACTTCCTTCAGGTACCCCCAGGTCATTCCACTCCTGTCGGGGGACGTCTCTCAATTCCTACCTGTCTGGAACTCCATCACCTCAGACAAGTGGGTACTACAAATTATCCAATATGGTTACTGCCTGGAGCTTACAGACATTCCCCCAAATATTCCCCCAAACATTCCTCCAAGAGCACATACAATGTCAGAAGAACAGATCACCCTCCTCAGGCAGGAGGTTCTCTCTCTGTTGGAAAAACATGCTATTGAGCCAATCCCAAGGGACCGGGGTATACTCCCTGTACTTCTTAATTACCAAAAAAGATGGTTCTCTCAGGCCGATACCAGAACTCGTAGCTAAATCTATACATTCAGTCGGACCACTTTCACATGGTCAGACTTCAGCAAGTGCTCCCACTACTTCAAAAAGGCGACTTTCTATCCACTCTGGACTCAAGACACCTATTTCCATATTCCCTTACACCCTGCTCACCGCAAATACCTCAGGTTTGTGGTAGAGGGTCAGCATTATCAATTCAAGGTCCTCCCATTCAGAGTAACTACCGCACCCAGGGTTTTCACAAAGTGATTGGCAATAGTCGCAGCTCATCTACGAAGACAAAAAATTCATGTTTTCCCATACCTAGACGACTGGCTCATAAAAGCCAGCTCACAACAAAGCTGCCTACGCCACACAAAAAACAGTGCAACTACTCCACAAACATGGGTTCACCGTAAACCTGACCAAGTCTCATCTACAACCATCCAACATACAGGAGTATCTAGGCGCCACAATAAACACTCAAAGCTGCAGCACGTCCCAACCGAGCCAGAATCTTCAATATGCAGACTCTAATCTCAATTTCGGCCCCAACACTCATTACCAGCTCGAGTGTTCATACAATTACTAGGAATGATGGGGTCTTGCATCCTAATTGTACTTTACGCAAGACTTCAAATGCATCCTCTCCAAGAATGTTTAGCACGTCATTGGAACCAGGCTCAGGGTCGGTTATCAGATCTGGTGTTGGTGGATGGCAGCGCCTATCGCTCTCTGCTGTGGTAGAATACACAAAACCTTTCAAAAGGGAGGCCCTTCACCGACCCGGTTCCACATATAGTACTAACAGATGCATCTCTCACTGGCTGGGGAGCTCCTTTCCAAAAACATACCATTCAGGGCATGTGGACTCTGCAACAAAAGCAGCTCCACATAAACCATCTAGAGCTGCTAGCAATTTTTCTAGCGCACAAAGCATTTGAACTTCATCTAGTAGGCAAAGCTGTCCTAATACGTACAGACAACATGACAGCAATGTACTACATACAAAAACAGGGAGGGGGACACACCCTCCAACTGTCACAACTAGCTCAAACCATCTTGCGATGGGCGATAAGCCACAAAATGTATCTCCTTGCAGAACAACTTCCAAAAGTAAAGAACCAGATTGCAGATCTGCTCAGTCGTCAACGACACCAGATCCACAAATGGGAACTCCACCCTCAGGTGCTTCTCCGATTCTTTCAAATGTGGGGCTTCCCAGAGAAAGATCTGTTCACCACACACCTAAACGCAAAATACCCAAACTTTGCATCCAGGTATCAACACCCCTTGTCCAAAGGCAAGGCACTGTGGATGTATTGGTCAAAGATATTTGCCTATGCTTTTCCGCCTCTCCCACTCATTCCATTAGTGGTTCAGAAGCTCTTAACGGCACTCCCTGACACTAATTCTAGTTGCTCCCACATGGGCCTGTCAACCCTAGTTCACAACCCTGTTGAAGTGATCAGTAGTTCCTCACCAAAAACTACACTTACTCCCAATCTCCTCACTCGGAGCTATGGAGACATAAGACACCCAGATCCCAGTCATCTCAACCTTGCAATCTGGCACCTAAAATCTTAGTTTGGCTACCTCAATCTTCCACCAGACTGCCTGAATATCATCAAAGAGGTTAGGCGCCCTACCACAAGAGCATGCTATGCAGCAAAATGGAAGAGGTTTGTGATATACTGTAATAACAATCCTATCAACCCACTTGATGCTTTAATACAAAACATAATATGCTATCTATTACATTTACAGCATAGCAATGTAGCATATACATCTATACACTTAAATCTCGCTGCAATAGCGGCATATCTACAGAACAGACAGCATCTGTCCCTTTTTAGAGTGCCTGCTATTAAATCATTTATGGAAGGGCTTAAAAAAAAAAAATCATTCCCCCCCCACCTGCTCCAGTCTGGAATCTGAATATTGTCCTTAACAGACTGATGGGTCCACCTTTTGAGCCATTGCATAGATGTGAACTGCAATTTCTCACTTGGAAGGTAGCCTTCCTCATAACTATCACATCACTGAGAAGAGTGGGTGAGCTTCAGACACTAACCGTAGAAGAACCTTTTTTTACAAATACACTAAAATAAAGTGGTCCTTCGAACCAACCCAAAGTTCCTATCTTCCCTCAACCTGATTCTGTTGCAGAACGTGTTTTACGCAACTTGAATGTGAAAAAGGCATTACTCTACTACATTGAAAGGACAAAACCTTTCCGTAAAACCAAGCAACTATTTGTTGCTTTTGCTCCACCACATAAAGGCAATCCTATATCAAAATCAGGTATTGCACAGTGGATAGTCAAGTACATTCAAACATGCTATATTAAAGCAAAACCTATCTTAACAATTATCTTACTTAGATATAATACACATGGACATCTCTATTTACTACTCTTACTAACTCCATCACACTCTGTGGCAAAACAATCTAAAGATGAAGTCGATTCCCATGCGCACTATCAGCAAAAGGAGTCACCACCTACCTCGTGACTGGAAAGACTTCTTCGAAGGAAAACTAAAGTGCAAACATCCGGACCCAACACCAGATGGCGAGCTATGCTCAGCATGTCACTCTACAGCTCTACATGCTAAGAACAGATGCGTACTGTTGTAAGTAGCATTTTCCTTTATATACAAAACCGTCTTTTAGTGTGTGATATCATTTGCTGACTAAGTGTGTACAACAAATGCTTAACACTACCCTCTGATACCTCACTGCTCGACCACACTACCACAAATAGAGAGTAAGGTGCTATCTACTTTTGCCTCTGCCTACCTTTGGGGTTCCACTGTACTCTGTGCACACTACACCTCACTTTGGTATAGTATATACAGTCAGCTTCCTACACCCCCGACTGTGACCGAAGCTGGTAAGAAAACCCGACGATTAAAGACGCCCCCTGCGCCCGACGTCCCACAGCCTTGGATGGCCCACCGATGGTGTCACAGCATCCCCAGGAATCCCAACTTACCTCTCCAACCAGTGATCACCTCCAGAACATCTTCGTCCCCAAGCCCGCAGTGTTTGTTGCAACCGGAGAATCCCCGTTGAAATGAACAGGGCACCTGATGCCAAAACGGCCTCCTGCTTGCTCCCATAACCTTGTGGCATGGTAGTCAGCAGCCACCGACCGGCGGTCCCCTATCCCCCATTGGATAATATTGGGCCTCCGCACTCTGCACACGGCCGTCCTAGTTCTGAGAGTGCATCCTCGACCCTGGGGGAACCCTGGTTCTAACCCATGAATACCAACTCCCACAAATAACTACTTACCTGCAAACCTTTCATTTCCTTCCTTAGGATTGCATTGACTGCTTTTCCTTAAAAATTCTTCTAAGTGTGGTTTGTATGAAACATTGACAAACTGCAAATGTACTAAAAGTGAAATTACTTACCTTTTGTCTAGGGAATGTCTCGGGGTGATATCTAGGCATATCACCCTGATTAGCAAAAGTAACTTAAAGTAATGTGCACAGTAATCTGAAAAGTATTTGAACCTGCATTCAACTGTAAATCACTGTATAATATTTTGCCAAGTATTACTTCACTGAGCTGCACCAGGATTGGCTTGGTTCTAGAAATAAAGTAACTAAATATTTTTGATACAGACAAATCGGTCTGAGTTCAGTCTTTGAGTGTGTGACATTATTCCTTGCCTTGGTATGTTCAACAAATGCTTAACACTGCCCTCTGATAAAGCCTTACTGATTTGCCCACACTACCACAAATGGAGAGTAAGGTGCTATCTACTTTTACCTCTGCCTACCTCTGGGGTTCCACTGGACTCTGCATACTATACCTCATTTTGGTATAGTATATACAGAGCCAGCTTACTACATTTATTATAAGAATCACTTAGTGCAGGTAAGATACACAATTTTTGTATGTGGTAATACTTTTCAAGGATGTGGTATTTTGTAAATGCAGTAAATACTTTACAGTTTTAAGAAAGCTTTCTGTACATGTTAAACACTGTTTTAGGTCTTGCAGTGATAAAGCAATGTAATGGTAGTTAGTAACTTACAGATAAGTACTTGGTTTCATATTTCAGTCAGACTAGTAGCACTTAGACAGGGCATTGGTCAGGTAGGTTAAGAGTGCACCCTCAGTGGCACAGGGGTGGCTGGGTGCAGAGGTCAAAAGAGAGGTTGGGCCCAATGCTGTGGAGACCGGGTACTCTGAATAGCACTGTCACGGGTAGATACATGGAGTTTCTGGGTCAGGGCCTAGGTATTAAAGGTAGGCACAAAGGGGGGCACGAGTAGACACCAAAAGTGTATCTCCGGAGTCCCTTGGGCGGCATGGTGCAGGGTGCAAAGTAGGCATTGGGCTCCCAATGAGAACCAATGGGGACCATTGGTTGGAGTAACGCTGCAGGCTCGACACAGAAGGCTTGGAGGAGGGACCCAGTGTGAGAAAGTGCCATCTTTCTTGCATGGTATGCCCCCACTTTTTGCTGAATTGCTGAATGTACTTTGACTGAGTGTGCCCTGGACTCCTGCCAATCAGGTGCCCAGGGCCTATGTTCCTTCCCTAAAAACCTCCAACCCAAATTGGCAAACCCTGGCCACATGTCCGCCCCTGGTAAATGGTACCCAGGGCCTTGTGACCAAGGAAGGCCTGTAAGGGCTGCAGCACTCATTGTGCCACCCTTAGAGGCCCTGTACCCTAACACACACACACACTGCCCTGGCAGGCTGAGTGTCCGGGTACAGGACAAAACAGACATGGCACACATCCCTGTGTGCCATGCCCACAACCTACACTGCCCTGGCGTACATCAGCCACCCCTCTAGCTGGGTGCCCTATGCCAGTGGTGGGGGCACAGAGACAGGAGCCCTGTGCCCCTACAGTACCCAGGTCCATTCCTGGGCCCTGTAAGTGCAGTGCTGCCATTTAAGAGTACATGGTGCTGGGAGCTTGTCAAACACGAACTCCACAGCACCATAATGGCAACACTGAATACTGAGAAGTTTGGTATCAAACTTCTCAGCACATTAAACCCACACTGATGCCAGTGTGGGGTTTAATGTACAAAGCACCACAGAGGGCATCTTAGAGATGCCCCCTGAAACCTAACCTACAATCCACATCTGGTCTGGGAGGTTGCCTAGGCAGCCACAGCGCAGACATGTTGCTGGACCCCTGGGTGGAGAGCCCCTGCTCTCCTGGGCCTGCAACAATGCACATCCTGGGCGAGGTTCTAGGTCTCCTCCCTAGGATGGACAGGGGCAAGCTTCAAAGGCATGCCGCCTCTGTGAGCTTCTCCGGGCCACTTGCTGTACCCAGCAAACTGGCCTCCACTGGTTCTAACCCCCACTCTGGTGGGAAGTCTGGACGGAAACCCCAAATAAGGACAGGGGATGTGCCAGCCTGCCAACCCCACCCCTCAGGTGGGGGAGGTGAAGCACATCTCCGGGTGCTCGCAATCTTGAAGATGGGAGTCCCTGCCCAATCAGGACTAGGCTACTACCCCCCTCCCACAGGAGAGTGGCAGGATAGGGGATGTACCCACCCCAGGGCAGGGACCCATTGGTCCCTGCCCTTTACCTACCTGTAACACCCCTAAATCTCGTATTTAGAGGCACCCTGAAACTTCCTTCTCCAGATTCCGAAAAAGCAAAGAAGAGCAAGAAGAAAGAAGACCTGCCGTGCAGCTGCTAAGAAGAGGAAGACACCAACTGCTTTGGCCCCAGCCCTACCGGCCTGTCGACCCTCAAACCTGCTCCTGCTACATCCTGCCACCTCTTGTGGCCAGCAACCTCACAAACCCCGGGGGACCTGGCTACCTTGTGACTCTGAGCATCTGGGACTCCCATGAGAAGTGGCTCTGCTTGAAGCAAGTTCTAACCCCTGGCATCAGCCCGGAACCGCGAACCCTGCACACACTGCACCCGCCAAGCATGGCCTGTGCTGGAGTGAACAAAGACCCCTGAGGACGTCCTGAAACCCCCCCCCCCCGGCGAATGGGACCCCGAATCCTGCACCCAAGGACTCACCTCGACGCTCCTGACGCCTGCAGCCTCAGAACCCGGTAATCCCCACAAACCCCCACCCACCCACCCAACCGCGATCAACAGAGGGTAAGATTTCCCGACATCAAAAGGCACCCCGGCGCCCTGTGGCCCCCTGTGCCCAACTCCTGGGTACCTACCTATCCTCCAACTACCCAACTTAGCTCTCGAAGTGGAGGTGGCACCTGCAGAATCTTCGTCCCAGAGCTTGCAGCCTTTGTTTTTCCTGGAGCTTTCCCATTGAAATCCATTAAGCGCCCGAAACCTCAAAAGCACCCTCCACCCAGCCGCCCGAGTGGCCCTGCCAGTGTAACCTCTACTCCTACCTACTTCCCCATTTGCCCTGAGCAAGTGACCAGGAGCCCAGCTCCCACAGCCGCGTGGCCTGCTAATCAGCAGCCACCAACCAAGGCCCCCCTGCCTCCCATAGGATAAAATTGTGCCTAACTCTCTCTGCACCCGGCTGCCCCTGTGCCGCTGAGAGTGTAACAACTGTACCTACCTGACCCTGGGAGACCCATGAGTCTGTGCCCAGAACCTTAACTCTGCCAGTCGAGTACTTACCCAAAAGCCGATAACCCAATTTTCCTCCATAGGGTAACATTGACTGGTTTCTTCTGAAATTTCTTCTAAGTGTGGAGTTTCTAAAACTTAAAATATTCACCTAAAATCAACCAAGTAACGAAAATACTCACCTGCTATTAGGAGAGATCCCAGTGCTGGATCTTGGTGCCCAGCACTGACCCTGAAAAGTACTCGCAACCGTACTTACCATTAACCCAATTTTCTTCCATAGGAAATCATTGACTGTTTTTCTGTGAAATTTCTTTTTGTCAATTTTTGCAAACTACAAATATTCTTTAAAAACCGTACCAACTGTGAAAACGTAATTGCTTACCTGTATTAGGTAGAGGTCCCAGTACTGAGCCTAGGAGCCCAGTACTGGATTACAAAAGTAACGAGAACATACTATACCTGTAACTTGCATTTTCTCCCATAGGGAATCATTGACTGTTTTTCTATGAAATTTCTTTTGTCAACTTTTAAAATAGCAAAATATTGCCTAAAAATCACAACAGTAACTAAGTTGACTTTACTCGTTAACAAGAACTGTCCCAGGACTGAATCTAGGATCCAGTCCTGGAGTTAGAAAAGTAATCTATTGCAAATAACTTAAAACTCCCATTGAACTCCATGTACTATTGTGTTTGAAATTGTGTTGCCTATTGCAACAACCTGTAACTATTACCTACAAAAGTCAATTGCATATTGCAAAAGTATATAACTAAAGCCTCTCATTCTGAGAAAGTATATTTTAATACTTATTGTTGGTTCTAAAATAAAACAACCATATATTTTTTTATATAAACCATTGGCCTAGAGTTCAGTGCTTGAGTGTGAGAGACCATTTGCTGACTGAGCGTGTACAACAAATGCTTTACACTGTCCTCTGATACTGCCTTACTGCTCGACCAAGCTACCACTTTAGAGAGTAAGGTTATATCTAACTTTAACCTCTGGGGACTGGGGACTCTGTACGCACTGTACCTATTTGGGAGCAGTATTTACAGAGCCACTTTCCCACAGCACCTATATAGGTGCTGTGGACGTCAGTTCTGGAGCTGACAACAATGCACGTGGAGCCGAATGAAGCCACCTACTGGTGGGCAGGAATACAGATCCCAAATATCTTTCCAGATCTAGTCTGACACCTTAAATTCAGAGATGAAGAATCTGCCGCTCGATATACCTTCTATCAGATACAACGTTACTTAAGGTAAGTAACTTGTACATTAAGGTCTGCTATGTCCAAGCAAATGAGAAGCTGCTAGAAGTTAGGTCTCATGACATCATTTAAAACCTTCTTGCACAGTTTGACATTTGTAGTGCCACAAACTGGGTTTCCATACCTCGTCACAAAGTGCTGACTTTCGGTTTTGCAAGCTCATCTTGTCAAAGTTGTCTGAGTGTATTTTTTTTTATGTAGTACATTTTATTTCCTTACACCAGCGTTCTAACGTTGCATTGCAAGGAATTCATACAAAGATGAGGTGGATCCTCTTCCTGTAGACACCTCAGCTCCCTACTTGTTAATAAGATTGTTCGATCTGAACAATGTACAAATATGCACTAGTTTAGAAAATGTTGTACACTTGCATTATTTTGTTACTGTTCTCTGTTTGTTTCTCTGTGGAGCCCAGAAAGACATTGCACTGATGTCAGGACATGCAGTGATACTTTAAGTAGATGAAATTGTGGCTCCCGAGCTAAAGTTGCAGCATTGCTACTGAGAGCAGTTGCTTGACAGCTTTCTGGATTCTGTCTGATGGCTAGAGTACAAGAGTCCATCAAAGACTAAGCATATTTGGAAAGAGATCATTCTTCAGGAAGCGCTATAGAATGTTAAAGTTGGGACGCAATCATTTATGCCTAACCTTATTTACTTTTATTTTCCAGGTTGCTGAAAACTTTGTCCCTCCTTTGCTTGATGCTGTTCTCATTGATTATCAGAGAAATGTTCCAGCAGCAAGAGAACCTGAAGTATTAAGTACAATGGCCATAATTGTAAACAAACTTGGGGGACACATAACCGCTGAAATTCCTCAAATTTTTGATGCAGTTTTTGAATGCACATTAAATATGATCAACAAGGTACATATATAATTTTAGGTCGAAAGAAGTATTTCCTCGTTTTACTGTTAACCTGTAGGTTTAACTATTGTATTTTTTTTCATTAGGACTTTGAAGAGTATCCTGAACACAGAACAAATTTTTTCTTGCTGCTACAGGCTGTAAATTCCCACTGTTTCCCTGCATTTCTTGCTATTCCCCCTGCTCAGTTCAAGTTAGTGTTGGATTCCATTATCTGGGCCTTCAAGCACACAATGAGGAATGTTGCAGATACAGGTGATTATATTTGGTTCTTTGTGCTGTATTGCTGTCTTGGAAGTAAGTCAGAAATAATGCTGTGCAAAATGACCCTCCTTAATCTCTCCGATACCGCTCTCTGCAGACTTATTTGAATTATAAAGCAGAATCGTTTTGGGATAGTGATTACACAGCCGAAAACCACCTTTTTCTCTTTACCTTGATACCACAATAAGCATAACCATCTCTGAATCATCCCAAAAAACTTTCATTCTACCACATTTCACTGTGCACTTTTATTGCTACGCTTACATTGACTGCAACCATCTTCGGCATCTAATGAGTTGGAATCATTGGCTTCCTTGTAATTCTCCAGTATTGAATCTTTCATAGATTGACATGCTTGAATCTTCCCTGTCGTCATGGTGGGAGTCCAATGGTGTTTAAAAAAAGCAGTACTACGTATATCTGAAAGACTATTAGTAATGGGTTCCTTACCTTGGAATTAGCCCTGCGTCCGACTGGATCCGGAGAATTGTTTCTTCAGCAGTACCCCTGTGCGTCGATAGGTGGCGTTGGTCGACTCTGCGTTCTTTGTTAGCGTTGTGATCGCCAGAATGACGTTAAGGTATCTACTCAGTCCTCTTCCAGGGGATCCTCATCAATAGTCAAAAGCACTGAATATTCCCGCCCATGTGCGGGGACCCCGGAAATAATAAAAAATTATATATGAAAAACATATATAACTTATTTTTTTCTCATATCAATGCAGGTTTCATATAGGAGGCTAAAACAATGCAATAAAAACACCATAAACTGCTTTTTCAAATATACATAATATATGTATAGAAAACACATGAGGGCAAGATGCACTTGTACTCTGTTTTTGTAAAACTCATGAATAAACTGCAAAAGAAATGCAGCCATTGTTTGTGAGAAACTGCCATCTTTCTTGCATGGTATGCCCCCACTTTTTGCTGAATGTACTTGGACTGAGTGTGCCCTGGACTCCTGCCAATCAGGTGCCCAGGGCCTATGTTCCTTCCCTAAAACAAAGAAAACCCAAATTGGCAAACCCTGGCCACATGTCAGCCCCTGGTAAATGGTACCCTAGGTACCCAGGGCCTTGTGACCAGGGAAGGCCTCTAAGGGCTGCAGCACTCATTGTGCCACCCTTCGAGGCCCCATACCCTTACACACGCACACTTCCTTTGCAGGCTGAGTGTTTGGGTGCAAGACAAAAACAAAGTCGACATGACGCACATCCCTGTGTGCCATGCCCATGCATACATCAGCCACCCCTCTAGCTGGGTGCCTTATGCCAATGGTGTGGGCGCAGGAGCCCTGTGCCCCTACAGTGCCCAGGTCCATTCCCGAGCACTGTAAATGCAGTGCTGCCATTTAAGAGTACATGGTGCTGAGAGCTCGTCAAACGCAAGCTCCACAGCACCATAATGGCAACACTGAAGACTGAAGTTTGGTATCAAACTTCTCAGCACATTAAACCCACACTGATGCCAGTGTGCCACACTGATGCCAGTGTGGGATTTAATGTACCAAGCACCCCAGAGGGCATCTTAGAGATGCCCCCTTAAGCCTAACCTACAATCCACATCTGCTCTGAGGCTGCCTAGGCTGCCACACAGCAGACCTGTTGCTGGACCCCTGGGTAGGAGAGCCCATGCTCTCCTGGACCTGCAACAATGCACATCCTGGGCGAGGTGCTAAATCTCCTCCCCCCCCCCCCCCCCCCCCCCCCCCCAGGATGGGCAGGGGGAAGCTTCAAAGGCATTCCGCCTCTGTGAGCTTCCCCAGGCCCCTGCAACCCCCCACTCTGGCGGAAAGCTTTGGCCGGAAACCCCAAATAAGGACAGGGGATGTGCCAGCCTGCCAACCCCACCCCTCAGGTGGGGGAGGCGAGGTGAAGCACATCTCTGGGCTCTCGCCATCTTGAAGATGGGAAGCCCTACCCTATCAGGACTAGGCTACTGTCCCCCTCCCACAGGAGAGGCAGGATAGGGGGTGTACCCACCCCAGGACAGGGACCCATTGGTCCCTGCCCTTCACCTACCTGTAACGCCCCTAAGTCTAGTATTTAGTGGCACCCTGAACCTTCTTTCCCCAGATTCAAAACTACAAATAAGAGCAAGAAGAAATAAGACCTGCCCTGCAGCTGCTAAGAAGAGGAAGACACCAACTGCTTTGGCCCCAGCCCTACCGGCCTGTCGACCCTCGAACCTGCTCCAACCCGGCATCTCTTGTGGCCAGCAACCTCACAAACCCCGGAGGACCTGGCTACCTTTTGGCTCTAAGCCCCTGGGACTCCCATGAGTAGAGGCTCTACTCAAAACCTACCTCTAATCCCTGGCAGCAGCCCGGAACCGCAAACCTAGCGCACACTGCACCAGCCAAGACTGGTCAGTGCCGGAGTGAACAAACACCACGAGGACGACCCCACGGCGACTGTGACCCCGAGTCCGGCACCCAAGGACCTACCTCGACACTCCTGAAGAAGCCTGCAGCCTCAGAACAATGTGCCCCCCGCCCCCCCCCCCCCCCCCCCCCGCGATCAACTACCCAACTTACCTCTCGAAGTGGTGGTGGCACCTGAAGAATCCTCGTCCCAGAGCTTGCAGTCTTTTTCTAAACCGGAGATTTCCCATTGAAATAAATTGAGCGCCCGAAGGCTCAAAAGCACCCTGCACCCAGCCGCCCGAGTGGCCCTGGCAGTGAAACCTCTACACCGACCTACTTCCTCTCTTGCCCTGAGTAAGTGACCAGAAGGCCAGCTCCCACAGCCGCATGGCTTGCCAATCAGCAGACACCAACCAAGGCCCCCCTATCCCTCATAGGAGAACATTGGGCCTAACTCTCTCTGCACCCGGCTGCCCTAGCTAGAGTCGCTGAGGGTGAACCAACTGTACCTACCTGACCCTGGGGGACCCCTGAGTCGATGCCCAGAACCTCAACTCTGCCAGTCGAGTACTTACCCTTAAACCGATAACTCTATTTTCCTCATAGGGTAACATTGACTGGCTTTTTCCTGAAATTTCTTCAAAGTGTGGACTTTTCAAATATTCACCAAAAATCAGCCGAGTAACGAAAACGAAATTACTCACCTGCTCTTAGGTGAACTCCCAGTGCTGGATCTTGGTGCCCAGCACTGACTCTGAAAAATACTTACAACTGTACTTACCCGTAACCCAATTTTCTTCCATAGGAAATCATTGACTGTTTTTCTGTGAAATTTCTTCTAAGTGTCGATTTCTGCAATCTTTAAATATTCTTCAAAAATCATATAATATCTGAAAACTTAATTACTTACCTGTTTTGGATAAAGGTCCCAGTACTGAGTCTAGGCACCCAGTACTGGATTACAAAAGTAACGAACATACTGTACCTGCAACTTGAATTTCCTTCCATAGGGAATCATTGACTGTTTTCTTTGAAATATTTTCGAAGTGTCAACTTTTAAAATAGCTAAATATTGTTTAAAAATCATTACAGTAATTAAGTCGACTTTCATCACTTGATTCTGAGTACTGACCCAGGACTGAATCTAGGATCCAGTCCTGGAATTCCAAAAGTAATCTAAAAAGTAATCTGTTGCAAATAACTTGAATTTTCCATTGAGCTCAATGCATTGTTGTGTTTAAAATAGAGTTGCCTATTGCAACAACTTGTAACTGTTTACAAAAGTCAATTTCATATTGCAAAAGTATTTATATGAAACATCTCACTCTGAGAAAGTATGTTTTAAATCCAAGTGTTGGTTCTAAAATAAAACAAGCATGTATTTTTTTATATATAAACCATTGGCCTAGAGTTCAGTTATTGAGTGTGTGAGACCATTTGCTGACTGTGTACAACAAATTCTTTACGCTGTCCTCTGATACTGCCTTACTGCTCGACCAAGCTACCACTTTAGAGAGTAAGGTTATATCTAACTTTAGCCTTTGTCAAACCCTTGGGGACTGTGGACTCTGTACACCCTGTACCTATTAAGGAACAGTATATACAGAGCCACTTTCTCACATGTTAGCCTACAGGCGGCATTGTAAAGCAACATAGAAAATGAAAGCAATCTTTCATAACAGACACCGTGCCTTTAAGGCAGCCATGACCCCAGCTTCCCATCATGTCCCAGGGGTGAGATGTCAGTTGTTCTTTCTGGCTCCTGTCAGGACCCTGGATTCACAGCTCTACTTTTTTGGCTTTTCTGTCAAAAATACCTTTATTTCCTGTGGTTTTCTTGGCTTCACTCGAAGTCTTTTGCTAAGAGTGAGGTTTAAACCATTTTTTGTGGCAGAAAGGACTTTTTTCTGTCAAATATGCCTTCTTTGTTTGATCCTTGCCCTTGCTGTGGCATAAAGGCCAAGTCAGACGCTCATGAAGTGTGCATTCTGCCTCCCTGAGTCTCACTCCTGCCTCCTGTCAACACTGCAGGAAGTTATCCAAGAGAACCTTTAAAGAAAGGGAGAGAATACGTCTTTATGGCCTCTCAGAAAGAGGTAGGTCTCCTGTTAAAACAAAGGAGAGGATGCGTTCGACATCAAGGAGCAAGGTCCCAATGTGTTTCCCTTCGGCATCTGACTCTATGTCGAAGGTTACGATGACGGAGCCGACGTCGAGGACCTTGGCGCAGGAGCGTCGTTCGTCACCTTCAAAGAGAAAGTTTCCTTCGGCGTTGAAGAAGCATCTTGCGTAGACCAGATCCTCCGCCGTTCGACGTCAAGACACAGTTCATCGACGCCAAGACGCAAGTCTACATCTTCAATGTCGAGACTGAAGTCCCCGTCGTCAACTCAGCAGAGATCAGCGTCGAAGGACATCATTCGTCAGCGTCAAGGCAGAAGCTGATGTCAACCAGGCACTCGACGTCGAGACGGCCGTCTCAGTCATTGTCACAACCAACGTCGAGACAAGATCCTCCGTCGTAGGGAAAAGCGTTGTGTGTCGAGGCAGGAGCCTCCGTCGAGGCGAAGACTATAGACGTTGAGGCAGAAGTCTCAGTTGAGGCGAGGACAATCGACGTGGAGGCAGTAGTCGGACGATTGACGTGGAGGCAGCAGTCTCCGTCGGTGAGAAGGTCGTCGACGCAGAGTCCTCCGTCGAAGAGAAGGTCGACGTTGAGACGTAGGTCTGTCGAGGCAGTCGGCGTCAAGGCGCATGCCTTCGCCGAGATCAAGAAGATCGACTTCAAGACAAAGATCTCCGTCAAGGACCACGTCGAGACAGAGGTCTCCGTCCGTGTCGATCCCTGTAAGTCTCTCTCCGTCTCCTTCATCGACATCGAGAGCAGGCTCCCGCCGTCCCATTGCCAGGTCCCGTTTTCCAGAGTTGATTATCTCGTCCACAAGTGGCCAGGACTCTCCCTCTGGACATCAACATTCGGTAGAAGAAACTCTTTGAGAAGGACGGAAATCCCCACGTCGTTCTCCGGTTAGGGAGTAGAGGTTTCCTTCCATTCATCTCTCACCCAGATGGATGCAACCATTACACATCTGGGCTGACGAGACCCAGACAACTGGTGTTCGACAAGCTCTGAGTCCGGCTCTCAAGTCTCCACTAGCTCACCTAGCTCAGGATGCAGATCTTTCTCCACGAAGAGGAAGGACTCGTACACGCTCTACTGCTCCACCCTCCAGGAGGAGATCAAGATCATGCACCAGTAGGAGGAGACGCAGGTTTCCAACGCCTTCCTCCTCTTCTACATATTCTTCAAAAAGAGACTACTTGCCCACCCTTACTGACAGTCCACCATCGAGGATCTCTCCTGTGGACGATGTAAGCACATTTCCAGGACGTGCTTTCTAGGGGGGGCGGTCAAACTGAACATTCCTATGCCGGTTCAGCAGAGTACGAGACTTTGAACCAGAGAACATCTTATCACCCGTTACTTCCATTAGTACCGGGTCTTCTTAAACCTATGATGGACATTTTCCTCACGCCGGCCACTCTCGAGACTGCCCCGGCAAGAATTCTAAAAAGGTATCGTCCACCGGAGGGGGATCCCTCTTTTTTTAAAGTCAGACCCACCACCGGACTCTGTGATTGTGGCTACTACCAGTAATACCCATTGAGTAGCCTCCTCGTCTACAGTACCACGAGACAAGGAGAGCAAGACACACAAGGCTCATGGGGGAGAAAAGTATGTGGCACTTCGGCTTCCATGATTAAGGTCTCCAGTGCTTCAGCTCTCTTGGGACGATACGATAGAGCTTTATTGGATTCTCTGCAGAGGTTTACAGAGAAACTGCCCAAGGAAGACCGTAAGGACTTTGAGGAAGTTTTACAGGGCGGCAGCTTGGTGGTGAAATAAGTAATTGGAGCTACTCTTTTAGCACACTCCTGCGCACACGCAATATTTGGCTTTGCCTTACAGCACTGAAGCCAGAGGCGCAGTCCTGGATTCTCAACCTGCCATTTTCCGGTTTATCGTTGTTCGGCACACACAGATGAAGAAAGGGCACGGATGAAGACTGAGCTAGATACCCTCATGGCGGTGGGGCTAGAAAAGAAAAAAGTGTTGTCGCCGTTACCGCAATACAGATCGCCGTTCCTTCCAACAGAGGGTTCAAACCAGTCATTGGCAAAAGAACCAAAACCAACAGGGTCAGCAAAAATCGCAATATCAAAACCGACGATCCAACAGGGGAAGAGGAGGGAACCGTCAGTCCTCTACCTCAACAAAAACCCCAGCCAAGCAATGAGTGCCCGCTTCCTCCTTTACCGTTCACCACTCCAGTAGGAGGAAGTGTTCAAAATCATCTGCAAGAGTGTCGAACCATCACAAAAGACCAATGGGTGTTGGCTACGCTGCAGAATGGGTACTCTCTACATTTCCGCCGTCGTCCTCCCTAGATCCGTCCGGTACCATCATCAGGCTTCCAGGTCAACATGCTACAGAGGGAAGTGGGCATACTTCTCCAAACGTCAGCCATAGAGAAGGTCCCACGATATCAGAGGTCTAGAAGTTTATTCCAGATACTTCCTGGTAAAGAAAAAAGGGCAAAAGTCGGAATACAGACCCATTCTGAATCTACAAGCACTCCATTCCATCAAACGAGAAACATTTTGCATGCTGGCTCTCCACCAAATATATCCTCCCCTCCACAAAGGGGATTGCATGTGTTCGCTGGATCTGCAAGATACTTATTTTCATGTGCCCATAAACCAGCATCACCGACAATACCTACGCTTCATAGTCGAAACGTCCAATTATCAATTCAAAGTTCTGCCCTTCGGGCTGAAGTCAGCTCCTCGGGTGTTCACAAAGTGCATGGCAGTAGTGGCAGCTGCTCTGCGACGCAGAGGCATCTTCGTCTACCCCTACCTGGAAGATTGGTTGCTGAAAGGCCCTTCTCCCCAAAGTGTAATGAGCCATTTCCAGCAGTGCTTAACGCTTTGTCAGAAACTGGGCCTTCAGGTGAACTTTGAGAAGTCGACGCAGCAGCCCACTCAAACGATCCACTACCTGGGGGCGCTGATAGACTCCGAAAGAGGAATAGTGTTTCCTTCGGAGGATAGACAATTATCCATCTTTCACAAAGGCAGACCGATTTTAAAGAGCAAACTGTCGTCGGTGCGTCAGATCGCCTCTCTGCTGGTGTCAATGACATCCTGCTTTTTTCTGGTGCCCCAGTGCCGGATTGAAAATGCGTCCTCTGCAGCAAGATCTGGACGACAAATGGGATCAGCGGTCTTCTTGCTGGGAAGACCAGATCTGTCTATCGCATGCAGCCAGAGCATCCATTCCGTGGTGAATGAAAAAGGGCAACCTGAGAGTAGGAATACAGTTTCATCAATCTCCTCCGTCTCAGACTCTGATCAGACTCCTCTCTGCAAGGATGGAGAGCTCACATGGGTTTTCTCCAGACGCAAGGCTTATGGTCCTCAAAAGAGCAGTTGTACCACATAAACATGCTGGAGCTGAGGGCTGTTCATCTGGCTCTCAAAGCTTTCCTCCCTTCGATTCAGATGAGTTCCATCTTAAGACAGACGGAAAATACCACCACCATGTACTACCTGAACAAGCAGGGAGGAACTTGCTCGAGGACTCTGTCTCTGGAGGCCCAGACCCTGTGGCACTGGCTTCTTGCGAGGGATCTATCCATCACAGCAGTTCATCTGCCGGGATAGCTGAATGTTAAAGCGGATTCCCTCAGCCGCCATTTCGAGGAACAGCAGGACTGGGTCCTCAACGACGAGGTGGTCAAAGATATCTTACAGACTTGGGGCCGTCCAAGCATAGATCTGTTTGCAGATGACGAAAACACAAGATGCCGAGACTTCGCCTCAAGATACTACCGACCAGGGTCGATGGGGAATGCCCTTTTGATCGACTGGTATGGGGCATTTGTGTACGCCTTTCCATCTCTGCCTCTCATCCCGAAGGTGGTGACCAAGCTATCTGAAATAAACACGTTAGATTCCTCACCTTAGAATATCCCCAGGCGTCAGGATGGATCCGGAAAGATTTTTCGTCAGCAATACCCTTGCGCGTCGCTAGGTGTCTTCTGCGGCTCCGCAAGTCGTCGGCGTCGTGATCGCCGGGATGATGTTGTCGGAGTACTTAGACGCAGCCCTTGCGCGCTGACGTCAGTTCTTCTTTTTTCCGCGCCAGTAAGAGCCGATCCGGGAAAAGCATACCCTTTTAGTCATTTTTTGACTAAAAATGTTTGAACTCTTTTGCTTCTCTTGTCGACATAGACTCTGGTGTCGGTAGGGATGCCTGGCTTCAAGGCTTGTGACTCCTGTCACCGACTGATGTCGGTCACGGACCACCACCGCCTGTGCCTCTGTTGCCTTGGAACCGACAACGAGTGCCTCGACTGCGGGCCTTGACTTCGAAACCTAGGCGGGAGCGGTCCCGCAAGCTACTCGAGTGCCGGCAGTCTGCTCCGTGCCGCTCAATGTCCCGGTCGAGGAGGAGGTCGAGGGACCGGTCGCGGAGCCGCAGCCCCCACCGCTCGTCGGGGTCCAAGTCTTCGAAATCCGGTAAGTCGAAGCACAGCAAGAGCCGAAGAAGCGGCATCGCTCTTCTGACTCCCCTTGCCGGTTGCGGGACTCGGCTGAGGGTTCGGGTGGCACCACCTGCGCGGCTCCGTCGGAGCCGCAGGAGTCACATCTGGCCCCATACCCTCTGGTCCCTGGGACTGACGAGACTCCGGCAGAGGTCAATGCCTTCCTCATGGCCATGAACAACCTGGCTTCGCCGTTGATGCCTGCCAGCGCGCCTTCAGGCCCTGCAGGTTTGACTGGGAGGACTAGCAAGCCGGCAGCGTCGGCGTCGACTCCGGTCCCAACGCCGCAGGTCCCCGGGGGATCCAGGCCTGGATCCCAGTCGGTGCCGGTCGACCTCACGACCCCTCCGCTGGCGCCGACTCCTCCGGTGCCACCCCCTGTCCCCAGACAACACCATTCCCCAGTTTAGTCCCGGTCCGGGCCCGGCGTCGGAGAGGAGCCGTCCGGTGCTGCACCCGACGCCGATGGGTGGCAATTTAATCTTCCGCCCGGCTCCGATCATTCCACCTGTATACCAGGAATCGGATGACGGTGACGACTGGGAGGGGTCTGAGGACCCTCTGGCCCTGCATGGCCAGTTATCTCAGGACTGGGCAGACCAGCTGGGGGATGCCAGTTGTCTTGACACCTCCCCTCACACTGGCTTCATCTCTCCTCCGACCATGGCTTCGGAGGAAGGTGCTGCATTTTCTGTGGTGCCGAAGCCCTTGGGCTAGAACTGCCTGCTGTGGCCGTGAGGACAAACCTCCTCACCGAAGTGCTTCAACCGTCAGCCAGCTCCTTGGAGCCTCTGCTGCAGTTCAATGAAGCACTCATTGACGTTCTGAAGGGCACCTGGTCTAAGCCCTCCACAGTTCCTCCTGTGGACCGGAATGTGGCCCGGTGCCACTGCCCTGCACCGGGTGACCCATTCTTCTGTCCCAACACCCCAGGTTATCCAGGCCTCTACCTCCCAGACCTCCTTCCCGTCCGCTCCCCTGGATCGGGAATCCAAGAGACTAGAACAGTTTGGTAAGAAGCTGTTCTCCTCCCTTAGTTTGGTATTGCGGTCTATTAACACTGCTTGTCTCTTGGACCGTTACTCCCACTCCCTGTGGGATACGGTGGAGGACTTGCTGCCCCAGTGTCCGGAGGAGGCCCGGACACGGCTCGCCCAGGCTCTTGCCGAGGGGCGGGATGCAGCGCGGCATGCAATCCGATGTGGACTGGACACTACGGACTCGCTGGGTAGGGCAATGTCTACCACGGTGGCGCTTCGTCGCCACGTCTGGCTGCGGTCCAGGAGTTTTTCTGGGGATGTCCAGAGCACCCTCATGGACATGCCCTTCGATGGCAGTCGTCTTTTTGGCGACAAAGCGGATAGTGCGCTGGAGCGCTTTAAGGACTCCAGGGTTACGGCCAAGTCCTTGGGCCTCTCGGCCCGCGCCTGCAAACTTCCGCTTTTCGCCCCTTTCGTGGCCAGGGAAGGGGCGCCCCCTCACGTCCGCCTAGAGTCACTAGGTAGGTGACTCCTCCTTTGGATCATAGTGGGCATCGGCTCCATCCTCAGATTTTTTTCTGCCATCGAGCTTGGATGGGTTTCTTGCACTCCAGTTCGGAACAGTTAGAGGTTTTCTCTTTCGACGCGCAATCCTTCCCTTTTCGACGGTATTGTCTCAATCGCGTTTTCCCAATCCATGCGACTGAACAACTTCCGGTCGTCAACGAAGGCCTTCGGGCCTTATCTGCTGGTTCATGGAAAGGACGCCATTCAAAAGGTGTCCTCGATGTGGGTTGAAGTTTCCCCACACCGACCTGCATGAGGTGTGCAACCTCTGCCTCTCACTGGAGCACGAGGCCAGAGACTGCCCAACTTGCGCCTCTTTCTGCTCCAAGAAGACGATTCGGAACCGACTAGCTAGAAGAACCATGGCTTGCTCGTTATCTTCGATCCCAGACGACATCTTCCTAGAGGGCGTCGATGTGCCAGAGCAGGGGGCGGGTTGAAGAAGGCCTAGTCAGCGCCTCCAAAGCCGATGACTCGACGTCAAAAACATCACTCCAGCACAGAGGGCCGTGAGTACAGACTTCTACCCCGACCCGAATCCCCCCTCAACACCATCTAAAAAGGCTTCTGTACCACCTTCACCTTTGGGCCCAGGTGCACACCACGAGACTGCATCCCATGCCCTGCCTCCGGGCTCGGTAAAGAAGCCTACTAAACCTTCAGGTGACTCGGGCTCGAGTCAGCCTACCCTCTGTGCTGAAAAACATCCACAGGCACCGAAAAAGTAGTCCTCTTCCTCATACACGCCGACCACTGCTTTGACATCCAAGCACTCTGCATCGAAGACTGGCACCAGCTCCTCGACACCGACAACACACTCGGAGCAGACCAAAAAACTGCCACCAAAAGGCCCAGACTCCAATGCTTCGAAGCCGAAAAAGACCTCGGAACCGAGGAAACGGGTTCCATCGACCCAAGACACTGCAAAACCGCACGGTTCCAAACCCAGAAAACGAGTCTGCTCCGAAAAAGCCTACGGTACCAACACCATCAGAACCGAAGGATCTGCCTCCCACAGAAGACCTGGTTCGCCCACATCCTACCCAAACAAGCATTGGCATAGCCAATAGGTCTCGCCTTTGGGACCTTATAAGTGTTTAGCCATGCAACAGTTGCATAACTAAATACTTATAAGGTCCCAAAAGCGAGACCTATTGGCTATGCCATGCGGCCGCGAAAGTGAGTCATCGCGATCAAATATCAAAGCGGCCGCAAAAGTGAAAGTAATGGCGGTAAAGCGCGGCACCCGCGCACATGCACTGTCTCTAGGCTGGCCTGGTAGCACTTTTTGGAGCCCTCTCAATAAGTCACGCCAGACCAGCGAATGCGCTGGGTCAGGCGAGACCTAAAAACTCTTGTAAAGGATCCTAAGACTGGTCACTTAATGCTTAGCTTCAAGAAGCGACCACTAGATATGCCTGCACCGGCTCCACCACCTAAAAAGAGACTTTGCTACCTCTCCTTTAAGGATCCCTCCTCTTCCTCCTCTTCACCACTCTCCTACACCATCCCCAACTCCAGTAGATTATGATAACACCTCAGATGATGCAGGGGGAGGTGCGGACGATCAACCACTAGGGTAAACCTACTCCTACTGGCTCCCCAGACCCCTGGGATGATTATAGTATCCCAGACGTCCCCTACATTCCACAAGAGGACATCTTTTCCTCCAGGCCTTCCCCTCCAGAGGACAATATCGGCTTTAACCAGCTCCTCCACAGAGCTGCCCAGTACCACGGGGTTGACCTACACACAGACCCCGTGGAGGAAGATTTTCTCATGGACACTTGACACCACAGAAAGGTCCACCTCAATTTTACCCATGCTTAAGAGGGTCATTAAGCATGCACCAGAGGTCTTTAAAGACCCAGTCAGGGCTCGAGTCATCAACACTAGAATCGAGAAAGTATAAGGCCGCACCCACTGATCCGGCCTACATTAAAGGCCCCGCACCACTAGACTCCCTTGTAGTCTCCAATGCGCGGAAAAGAGCCAATTCCCAATCAGGCGACGCACCACCACCAGATAAGGAGTCTAATGTCCTGGACGCCTCTGTCAAACGAACGGTGTTACAGGCGGCAAACATATGGCACATTGCCAATACTCAAGTGTTAGCTAGGTATGACAGGGCACATTATGATGAGCTTGAGTCCATAATGCAGCACCTCCCAGACAAGTACAAAAATAGGACCAATGAACTCCTACAAGAAGGTAAAACCATTACTAACACATCCATCCGTTGTGCCTTAGATGTAGCAGATACCGCCTCTAGGGCAATAAACACCAGTGTCCTTCTGCGTAGGCATGCCTGGCTACGCATTTCAGGTTTCAAACCTTAAGTCCAGAGTTCCATTTTCAATCAACCATTTGACGAGCATCACCTATTTTGCCCTAATGTTAACGTATCCCTTGAAAAAATGAAGGATACAGACACAGCTAATCTATGGGAGCCTTGAAGTCGCAAGCTCCCAGACGTTCTTTTCGTCGCTCATCCTTCAGGAGCACCCCTAGAGGCTACTCCTCTGATAGCCCCTCCACTTTTAACAAGGCTCCCACCCAATTCACCTTTACTAGTGGTTACCAAAGAGGTGGTTACAGGGGGAACAACAACAAAGGCAGAGGCAAAACCAACAACTCCCACTCTGCCTCCACCCCCACCCAATGACTTCCCTCCACTTCCCCCAGACCATTCCACTCCAGTCGGGGGAAGCCTCCAACAATTCCTTCCTGTCTGGACCACATCACCTCAGACAGGTGGGTGTAACAGATAATTCACTCAGGTTACTGCCTCGAACTAACATCTACCTCCCCCCCCCCCCCCCCCCCAAACATACCACCCAATCAGCATCCAATGTCACAAGAAGATTTGTTACTGCTAAAGCAGGAGGTAATCTCCCACCTACAAAAAAGTGCAATAGAACCACTTCCCCTGCGCCAAAAAAACAAAGGGGTTTACTCCCTGTATTTTCTCATACCAAAGAAGGACGGCTCTCTAAGGCCTATTCTAGACTTCAGACCCCTAAACATGTACATACACTCAGACCATTTCCACATGGTCACACTCAACAGGTCCTTCCTCTGTTTTCACAGGGCAACTTCCTTGCTACCCTAGACCTCAAGGACGCCTATTTCCACATTCCCATTCACGCAGCTCACAGGGAGTATCTCAGGTTCATAGTGGACGGGCAGCACTATCAATTCAAAGTACTCCCATTTGGAGTCGCAACAGCACCACGAGTGTTTACCAAATGCCTAGCGGTGGTCGCAGCACACCTAAGACAACACATTCACGTCTTCCCATATTTGGACGACTGGCTCATAAAAGCCAGCTCATACAGCCAGTGTGGACAACACACTCACGCCACTATCTAACTACTCCACGACCTGGGGTTCACAGTAAACCACGCCAAGTCTCATCTGCAACCGTTCCACACACAATACCTTGGTGCCACAATAGACACCTCAAAAGCTTTAGCCTATCCCAGTCCCGCCAGGATTACAAGCATACAGGCTCTTCTCACCAAATTCCAACCGCAACACTCTTCCAGCCCGAGTGTTCATGCAACTCATAGGGATGATGGCCTCTTGCATATTCGTAGTGCCACATGCAAGACTCCAGATGCGTCCTCCCCAAGAGTGCTTTGCACGCCAATGGAACCAGGCTCAAGGTCCGTTAACAGATGTTGGTAGACGGTCGTACTCCTCGCTCTCTGCAGTGGTGGAACACCAAAAACCTTTCCAAAGGAAGACCGTTCATAGAGCTGGTTCCTCAAATAGTTATGACAACGGACGGATCGCTTTCCGGCTGGGGAGCTCCCCCACTACATCACACCATGCAAGGCAAGTGGACACCTCAAAAGTTACTCCACATCAATCACCTGGAGTTACTAGCCATATTCCTAGCCTTAAAAGCATTTCAACAACAAATATCAGGCAAGACTGTCTTAGTCCGCACAGACAACATGACAGCCATGTACTACATACAAAAACAAGGCGGGACACACACTCTGCAGCTCTCTCAGCTAGCACAGAACATATGGAGGTGGGCTATACCTCAACATTTTTCTCCTAGCACAACATGTCCCAGGAGTCCAAAACACCATAGCCTATCTGTTGAGCCGTCAAACATAACAAATCCACGAGTGGGAACTTCTGCCGCAAGTTCTTCAACCGTTTTTTCAAATGTAGGCCAACCACAGATATACCTCTTCGCCACCCACGAAATCGCCAAATGTCCAACCTTCGCCGCTAGATATCCACACCCATTTTCCAAAGGCAATGCGATATGTATGAACTGGTCAGACAGATTTGCGTACGCTTTTCCGCCTTTTCCACTTGTGGTGCGCAAACTACAGCAACATTCCTTGACTCTCATCCTAATTGCTCCAACTTGTTCCAGACAACCGTGGTACACCACATTGCTGCAACTCTCCGTAGTTCCGCACCAGAAGTTAAACCTCTCTCCACGCCTCTTAACCCAGAACCATGGAGAGATCAGACACCCAGCTCAGCTCAACCTTGTGATCTGGCTCCTGAGCTCCTAGAATTCGGTTACCTTAACCTTCCCCCTGACTGTATGAACGTCATTAAAGAAGCTAGAATGCCCACCACTAGAGCATGCTATGCAGCCAAGTGGTAACGTTTTGTAATATATTGTCATAACACCACCAATCCCTTAGATGTGTCTATCCAACACATAATCGGCTATTTACTACACATCCAAAGATGCAACTTAGCTTACACGTCAATTAGATTGCATCTTGCTGCCATAGCAGCATATCTACATAATAGACAACATCTATCACTTTTCAGAGTACCCGCCATAAAAGCCTTAATGGAGGGCCTCAAAAGAATAATTCCCCCCAGAGCATCACCTTCACCTGTGTGGAATTTAAACATCGTTCTCACAAGACTAATGGGACCTCCATTTAAACCTCTACATAAATGTGAGCTACAATTCTTAACATGGAAAGCTGCTTTCTTAGTAGCCATTACTTCTCTACGAAGAGTTAGTGAACTGCAAGCACTAACCATTCAGGAACCCTTTCTGCACATGCATCATAATAAGGTTGTTCTCCGAACTAATCCTAAATTCCTTCCTAAAGTCATTTCTCCCTTCCACCTCAATCTGTGGAGCTGCCCGTATTCTTCTCGCAGCCACAAACAGTCGCATAAAGAGCTCTTCATACCTTAGATGTCAAAAGAGCATTCCTTTACTACATCGAGAGAACACAACAAACAACTTTTCGTGTCTTTCTCACCACCACACAAGGGCAACCCCATATCAAAATCTGGGATAGCTAGGTGGATTGTCCTAATGCATACAAATTTGCTACCACAAAGCAAAACATACATTATCTGTCCCTCCTAAAGCCCACTCTACACGAAAGATAGAGGCTTCAATGGCCTTTTTAGGGAACATTCCCTTCGATATCTGCAGAGCAGCTACATGGTCTACACCGCATCACATTCACAAAACACTATTGTGTAGATGTGCAAACTAAACAGGCAGCTAGTGTGGGCCAGGCTGTACTCAAAACACGATTTCAAACTACTGCAACAGATACTGGTAGTCGCCGCTAAGAGGGGATACTGCTATACAATCTATGCATAGTGTGTAATCTGCAGCTCATATGCCTGGAACGGAATATACTTACCAGTATGCATCTGTTCTTGGCATGTAGAGCTGCAGATCTACACACGCCCACCCGCCTCCCCGGCTACCTTTATCTGTTCCAGTGTTATCTTACTTAGATACAGCATACCTGCAGCCTGCAAAGGCTGTGTGTGTGTGTGTACAGGGCCTCTAAGTGTGGCACCAAAAGTGCTGCATCCCTTAGAGATCTTCCCTGGTCACAGTGCCCTGGATACTTGTGGTACCATTTACCAGGGGCTTACCTGTGGCCTGTGTGGTATTTAATTTAAAATGTACGACCAAAGGCATCTTAGAGATGCCCCCTGAAACTCGACCAACTTCTAGTGTCCCAACTGAGTGGTTGCTTGGACTGCCATCCACAGACATGTTTCTGGACCCCTGGGTCGAAAGCCTGCTGCTCTTGGGGGCCTGAAACAAAGCACATCCTGGGATGATGTGCCAAGCCTCCTCCCCAGATGGGCAGGGTTCACGAAGGGGAAGCTTCAAAGGCAAATGCCGCCTTTGTGAGCTTCCCCAGACCACTTGCTGCTTTCTACAACTGGTCCCCACTGGTTCTGTTGCCCACTTTGGGCGGGAGAAACAAGTGAGGGAGAGAGCTGTGCCCACCTCTGCCAACTCCACCCCTCAGGTGGGGGAGGCGAGGTGAAGCACAACCTCAAGTCCCTGCCATCTTGAGGGTGGCACAATAGGAGGTGTACCCACCCCAGGCAAGGGACCCATTGGTCCCTGTCTTCTACCTACCTGTAACGCCCCAAAATCTAGTATTTAGAGGGCACCCCAAACCTTGTTTCCTCAGATCCAGAAACAACAAAGAAGATAAGGACCGAAGAACCGTGCAGAGCTAGCAAGCGGACAACGCCCACTGACTTGGCCGCAGCCCTACCAGCCTGTCTCCCCTCAGACTTGCTCCTGCTAAATACCGGTGTGTCCTGCAGCCAGCAACCTCAAAAACCCCGGAGGACCTGCCAGCCTTCACTTCCAAAGACTGCTTCTCCCGTGAACACTTGATTTGTTCAACTGCAACCTCTGGCTCCGGCTGGACACTGCGAATCCAGACCACTCTGCACGCGCTGAATCAGGCCCGAGCGGAAAAACACGATGAGGTCTCCCCGGCAATTGTAACCCAAGATACAGAGATACCAGACCAACCTCAAGTCCCCAGCCGACGCTTGCGGCCTCAATCCAGAATATCTCCTCTAGTGCAACCAAGAGTGGGTAAGACTTCCCGACGCAAAAAGGCACCCCTGCACCAGACGCCCCACGGCCTTGTGTGCCACAACTAACAGTGTCTAGCCAACCCAAGACATCCCAACTTACCCCTTGAAGTGGTGGTCGCACCCAGAAGTTTTTCGTCCCTGAGCCTGCAGTGTTTCTTTCAACCGGAGTCTCTCCATAGCAAACAGGGCGCCCGGCACCAAAACAGCACTCTGCACCCGGCCGCCCCAGTGCCGCTGAGGCTGCACCTTTTGTGCTGACCCGCAACCCCAACTGCCCTGAGCTAAACCCTAGGAGCTTTGCTCCCACAGCAGTGTGGCTTGCTTGCTAGGAGCTACCAACCGGAGACCCCCTATCCTCCATAGGATAACATTGGTCCTCAACACTCTGCACCCGGCCGCCCTAGTGCCGCTGAGGGTGTAAAGAGTGCATCACTGACCCTGGGGGACCCCTGAGTCTAACCCCAGAACCTCAACTCCCACAGTCAATAACTTAACTTTGAACCGATAACCTGTTTTTCCTCCAATGGATAACATTGACAATTTTCTTCCAAAAAGTTTTTAGTGTGGAGTTTTGAAATCTAAAAATATTCTTGAAAAATCGCACGAATAACCAAAACATATTTGCTTACCTATTTGCAGAAAATGTCCCAGTGCTGAATCTAGGTATCCAGCACTGAGATAGAAAAGAAATGTAAAAAGTAACGTACCTGTAATTTACTGAAAAAGCCTATTCATTTCAGTGTATTGTATTTGCTAAGTATTGCAGCCTACTGCATCCCTTGTAAATCAAAGTACAATTTCTATTGCATTTTCTAACTGTTCTACATTCAGCAACTTATTACTGTAAAGTATTTAATGCCTACCTGTTCAATGCTTGCTGGATTCTAAAAATAAAACAGTATATTTTTTATACAAAAACAATTGGCCTGGATTTCAGCTCTTGTTTGTGAATTCATTTGCTGACTGAGGGTGTACATCAAATGCTTAACACTGTCCTCTGATACTGCCTTACTGCTCGACCACTCTACCACAAATGGAGAGTAAGGTTCTATGCAACTTTAACATCTGCCTACCTCTGGGGTCACCTGGACTCTATACACACTATAACTCATTTTGGTGTAGTATATTTAGAGCCAGTTTCCTACAAATTCCCAACTCTGGATCTCTTAGTAACTCTCACCAAAAAGAAATTAAAGTCGTTTCCAAGCAATTTCCCAGATAGAGAGTTGTGGGGTAATGTTTTTCAGATACAATGGATAGGAATGTTTGCATAATAATCCCCTGCCCTTTTCCTCTCCTCCCCAGGGTGATTTGCGAAACGATTCGCATAGCTCACGTATGGCCACGGGTATACTGGTACAAAGAGCTTCTCTTTCAGGAGCGATTTCCATGTATAGTCGTAAGCAATGAATAGTCTCGCCCAAGTGCGGGGATCCGGAGCACTTTATTTAAAATCTGTTTTTAAGTGATGACGTTCGCCTTTCCTCTGGAAGCCCTTAAAGTCATAATGCAGCCGAAGGGTATGCTACAGTGGTCAGATTTCTTCTTCTTGGAATTGGCAAAAGACGAGACTGCAATTAGATTTGCTCTCAGAATATATCTTTTTTGTAATGGCACAGAAAAGGAACCATCACAAACCCTTTGGCTATGAATAGACTGATATAAAGAAGTGCATGGCTCTGTAACCCAAAGGCTGCCATAATAGGTGTAGAAAAAGAAAGCTGTGCCTTAAAGAGCATAGACCGCCAACATCCCATTATGCTCAAGGCAAAGTCGCCGGAGATGGTGCTTCATCATCTGAGAGTCATAGCACAGCTGTTGGTCTTGGGTTTTTCGAAAAATTTACCCAAATTTCGACTGGTGCCGACTCGGCAACCTGTTCAAAGGGGCAGTACTGGACACTAATGTGAGTCGTGCTTTCCTGCCACCTTAGAAGATTCTAGACTTCGAAGCTATGATTCCAACTTATCAAGATGGAACGGATGTTCCAGTCCTGAAGGTTCTGCGCCTGCTTGGTCTGTTCGCTGTGAGAAAGTGTCCTCTTTCTTGCATGGTATGCCCCCACTTTTTGCTGAATTGCTGATGTACTTTGACTGAGTGTGCCCTGGGCTCCTGCCAATCAGGTACCCAGGGCCTGTGTTCCTTCTCTAAAACTGCATTGAAGCCTAAACTCAATTGGCATCTCTGGCCACATGTCAGCCCCTGGTAAATGGTACTATAGGCACCCTGGGCACTGTGACCAGAGAAGGCCCCTAAGGACTGCAGCACTCATTGTGCCACCCTTAGAGGCCCTCTACCCTGACACACACTGCCTTTGCAGGCTGAGTGTCTGGGTGCAGAACCAAATAGAGACGACATGGCACACATCCCTGTGTAAGAACATTCTCAAAACTCGGGCAACATCTCGCCCCAACCAAACGCACAGCTAAATTGCGCCTTTGTGACGGTTATATAATTATTCCACATTTTTCCATGTAAACCTATTAATCCAAATATATAAATCACTTGTTTCAACTTTTTCAATGTTATATACATCCACACGTGCAATGGAATGCCAATTTTCTGTTTTCTTATGTTCAAGGTGGGCCATCCGAACCTCTTCAAAAACACGAATGACACCAATTCATCCAAGACAGTATTTTATTTGTATAAAACCCCCAATGCATTTCGGGCCTAAATTGCCCTTCCTCAGGGGTCACTGTAATAACAAGCAAAACAATAACCATTATCACTTTAAGCCATAATTATACGTGGTGTAACATTACTAATCAACCGTCAAAATTTGTTTTATCTCAAACTCCATTACAAAGTACTATACGTGTTTGCCCCCATAAAGGTCCCTCAAAAAATAATAATCTACAGCTCTAAACCAACGAACCCTGCGTGCAACGTAAAGTGTTCCCCCAATGTATTTATATATTGTAACTCCCTTTTGTACCCATGGGACAATACTCCATCTAGTATAGGAAACTGTGATTTAAACAGATCATTCCACATGAGTCTTATGCTCCTTCGCCCCGATTAACTCAACTTATGCGCTCCAACCGCCTTACTTTCTATCAACCTCACATTACCTTCCTTTCCCCTCGTATGCAACCCGATCTTTCGTTATTTCTAACCTCACACACTCGCTTTCACTCGCGCACATCACCACACTATAGCGCGCTACTCTCTCCCCGCTTGACTCACTCCATACATTCCCCATACCTTCCGGCCACTCCTTCACTTCAACATCCCATCTAAACGTTGCTATTATCTTTAATTTCTTGTCACCTCTATTGCGCAACTTGTGCTCCAACATCACTTAAGCCTTCAGCAACGTTCCGTACCTGCAATAGATATTAAAAGCGGCCCGCATCATCTCCCATCTGCCAGGGCGTTCGCTCCCCACACAGCTGACCTCAACAAGCAATCATTCCCTCCCTTCTTCGACCTCTATTTGATCACATGCTTCCTTTTTACATTGCTCCCGATTGGTTCACAGTTCTCTCGTTTCCTGCCATCATAGTTACATTGTAGCACAATTTCAAATACAATAGACTTCATTTCCCATAATGCAGCTCAATAATAAACAAAAACATTGGCCGTATACCACTTCATCATAGCTTATGAATGACTAATATCATTTCAACGTCTGTTTACTAAATTAAATTAAGTGCAAAAGAAGGTTTTTTTAAGTTCATTTCAATGTAAATAAAACGCTGGCTTATGTGATGAACCACGGTGTCTCGCCCTGTGTGGATTCAAACAATGTTAGTGACTTTCCTTTTTCTTCTTTCTTCAGTCTTTTTCTACAGGTGCAATCCCAACATCGGGCATACTTTCTGCAAGAATTCAACTCTTGGGGGTAAGGGTGTGCATCCCTTACCCCTAAAATTTGAATTCTTACACATCCCTGTGTGCCATGCCCACAAACCACTGCCCTGGCATACATCAGTTACCCCTCTAGATGGGTGCCCTATGCCAGTGGTGAGGGTACAGGTGCCCTGTACCCCTACAGTGCCCAGGTCCTTTCCTGGGCCCTGTAAGTGCAGAGCTGCCATTAAGTGTATATGGTGCTGGGAGATTGTCATTACGAGCTTCACAGCACCATAGTGGCTGCACTGAAGACTGGGAAGCTTGGTATCAAACTTCTCAGCACATTAAACCCACACTGATGCCAGTGGGGATTTAATGTAAAATGCACGACAGAGGGCATCTTAGAGATGCCCCCTGAAACTCTACCAACTCCCAGTGACCTGACTCGGTGGCTGCCCAGGCTGCCACCAACAGACATGTTTCTGGACCCCTGGGTCGAGAGCTTACTGCTCTCGGGGGCCTGAAACAATGCACATCCTGGGACGAGGTGCCAAGCCTCCTCCCCCCAGGATTGGCAGGCTTCACGAAGGAGAAGCTTAAAAGGCAATGCCGCCTTTGTGAGCTTCTCTAGACCACTTGCTGTACTCAGCAACTGGTCCCCACTGGTTCTACCCCCCACTTTGGGCGGGAGACCCGGCGGGAAAAATAGTGAGGAAGAGAGGTGTGCCCACATCTGCCAACTCCACCCCTAAGCTGGGGGAGGCGAGGTGAAGTACAACTTCGAGTCTCCGCCATCTTGAGGATGGGGGTGACCCAACCAACCAGGAACAGGCTTCTGCCCCCCTCCCACTGGAGAGTGGCAGAATAGGGGGTGTACCCACCCCAGTGAAGGGACCCATTGGTCCCTGCCCTTTACCTACCTGTAACGCCCCTAAATTTAGTATTTAGGGGCACCCTGAACCTTCCTTCCTCAGATCCAGCAACCACAAGAAAAAGAGGACGAGAAGCAGTGCAGAGCTAACGAGGACGACGCCCACTGACTTGGCCCCAGCCCTACAGGCCTGTCTCCCCTCGAACCTGCTCCTGCATAACCCCGGCGTGTCCAGCGGCCAGCAACCTCAAAAACCCAGGAGGCCCTGCCTTTATTCACTTTCCAAGCTGTTTCTCCTGTGAACACCGGATGTGTTTGAACTGCAGCTTCTGATGCCAGCCAGGACCCGCGAATCCAGCACACTCTGCACCCGCCGAGCCCGGCCCGTGTTTGAGTAAACAAACTTCACGAGGAGGTCCCCCCGGCGATCCTGACCCAATATCCGGCGACCCCTGACCTACCTCAAGCCTCCAGGTGACGCCTGCAGCCTCAATCCAGGAGACCCCCCAACCCCCTTACGACCAGAGCGGGTAAGAAAATCTGACGTCCAAAGGCACCCCTGCACCCGTCGCTCCACGGCCTGTGTGACCAACCCAGTGGTGCCTAACCCTCCATCTACATCCCAACTTACCCTCGAAGTGGTGGTCACGCCTGGAAGATCTTCGTCCCCGAGCCTGCAGTGTTTTTGTCCCGGAGAATCTCCATTGAATTTAGCATGGCACCCGACCTCAAAACGTCACCCTGCACCCAGCTGCCTTAGTGCTGCTGAGGTTGCCCCTTTGGTGCTAACTTGGTCCCCAACGTGCCCTGAGCTTAACCCTAGGAGCTTTGCACCCACAACCCTGTGGGCCTGCTTCCCAGCAGCCACCAACCAGAGTCCCCCTATCCCCCATAGGATAACATAAGGGCCTCAACACTCAGCACCCGGCCGCCCGAGTGCCGCTGAAGGTGCAACAGTGCATCACTGACCCTGGGAGAGCCCCGAGTCTAACCCCAGAACCCTAACTCAAAAGACCGATTACTTACCTTGAAACGGATAACTAATTTTTCCTCATAGGATAACATTGACACTTTTTCTCTCAAACTTTCTAAGTGTCGACTTTTGAAAACTGCAAATATTCCTTAAAAATCAGCCAATTAACCAAAACGCATTTTCTCAACTGTTTTCAGGAAATGTCCCAGTGCTGAATCCAGGATCCAGCACTGAGTAAGAAAAAGTAACGATAACCTAACTTACCTGCTAAGTGAATTTCCTCCCATAGGATAACATTGGTGATTCTATGTGAAAAAGTTTGTGTCAACTTTTGAAATACAATAATAATCCTTAAAAATCATACCTTTAACCAAAACACATTTACTCACCTGCTTTCAGGAAATGTCCCAGGGCCGAATCTAGGACCCAGTCCTGTGGTTAGAAAAGTAATCTGAAAAGTAATTAACTGCATTTTACTTTAAAAGACCATTCAATTGAATGTACTATACCTGCAATGTGTTGCATCTGCTTTCTTAAACCTATAATCAAAACCAGTTATACTGCAATTCTGAACTGTTCAAACAAGACAATTACTACTGCAAAGTATTTATATGCTTACCTGTACCATGCATGCATGGTTCTAGAAATAAAACAGTATATATTTTCTACAAAACAATTGGCCTAGAGTTCAGTTCTTGAGTGTGTGAGACCATTTGCTGACTGAGTGTGTACAACAAAATGCTTTACGCTGTCCTCTGATACTGCCTTACTGCATGACCAAGCTACCACTTGAGAGTAAGGTTATATCTAACTTTAACCTCTGTCAAACCCTGGGGGACTGTGGACTCTGTACACCCTGTACCTCACTTTGGTGCAGTGTATATAGAGCCAGTTTCTTGCAATCACTTGTCTAGCAGGAAGTTGCGGCCCTCTTGGCCAAGGGGGCCATTGAGCACGTTGCGATGCCAGAAGTAGGTTGTGGTTGTTGTTCCCACTATTTCTTGGTTCCAAAGAAGGACAAGGGCCTGCGTCCTATCTTAGACCTCCGGAACGTCAATCGCTTTCTCTGGAAGGAGAAGTTCAAGATGCTCACGCTTGCTCACTCTGCCCTAGACCCCAAGACTGGCTGGTAGCGTTGGACTTGCTGGATGCTTATTTTCATATCCCCATCCTGCCGGCCCACCGGTGTTACCTACGGTTCACGGTAGGCCACGAGCACTTTCAATTCACCGTGAGCACTTTCAATTCACCGTGCTCCCTTTCGACCTTACCAGCGCCCTTCGGGTGTTCGAAAGTGATTGTGGTGGTCGCAGCTCATCTGCGAAGATCAGGGGTTTCAGTCTTCCTCTATCGCGACTGGCTGTTAAAGGCGGGCTCGCCCCAGGCTGTCGTCTCCCACCTCCAGACTACGGCTGACCTCCTGCATTTGTTGGGTTTTTTCCATCAACGTGCCGAAGTCTCACCTGATTCCCTCTCAGAAGCTCCTCTTCATCGGAGCGGTTCTGGATACGGCACAGTTTCTGGTTTATCCTCCCAAACAGCGAGTCCGGGACATTCGGGCTATGATTCCAAGCGGCGACCTCGCTCTTCGGACTCCCCTCGCCAGTTACGCGACCCGGCCGAGGGTCTGGGTGGATCCACCCCCGCGGCTCCATCGGAGCCGCAGGAGCCGTGCTCGTCCCCATACCCTCCGGTCCCTGGGACTGACGCGACTCCGGCGGAGGTCAGTGCCTTCCTCTCGGCCATGAGGAATCTGGCTCTGCCGTCGACCAATGCCGGCGCGCCTTCGGGCCCCGCAGGGTTGACTGGGCGACCTCGCGTGCCGGCGGCCCCGGCGCCGTCGAGGGCTCCGGCCCCGACTGTCCCCGAGGGATCCAGGCCTGGATCTCTGCCGGCGCCGGTCGACCTCACGACGCCTCCTCCGCCGGCGCCAACACCGGTTCCGCCCCCGACGCCAGCCCCGCACGACATCAAGCCTCAGTTTAGCCCTATACCGGACCCGGCGCCGTCCGACGCAGTTACCGGCGCCGATGGGTGCCCACTTGATCCACCGTCCGGCTCCGATCAATCCTCCTGTCTACCAGGAATCGGATGATGAGGGCGACTGGGAGGGGTCTCAGGACCCTCTGGCCGAACAGGCCCAATTGTCTCAGGACTGGGCAGAGTTATTGGGGGACGCCAGCGGTTTGGATACCTCTCCAGACACTGGATTCATCTCTCCTCCGACTGTGGCCTCGGAGGAAGGTGCAGCCTTTTCTGTGGTGCTGCGCAAGGCGGCCGAGTTGCCTGCTGTGGCTGTGAGGACTAACGTCCTCACCGAGGTCCTTCAACCGACAGCAAGCTCCACTGAGCCTCTGCTGCAGTTTAATGAGGCCCTCATTGACGTTCTCCAGGGCACTTGTTCCAAGCCCTCCACAGTCCCTCGTGTGGACAGGAAAGTTGCCCGGCGCCACCGCCCTGCTCCGGGCGACCCCCACTTTCCTCTCCCACCACCCACCCCGAGAGCCTGGTTATCCAGGCCTCAACCTCCCAATCCTCCTTCCCGTCCACTCCTCCGGATAGGGAATCCAAGAGGTTGGAGCAGTTTGGCAAGAAACTGTTCTCGTCCCTGAGTTTGGGACTGCGGTCTTTAAATACCGCTTGCCTGTTGGACCGTTACTCCCACTCGCTGTGGGATGCGGTGGAGGACGTGCTGCCCTTGTGCCCGGAGGAGGCCCGGGAGCGACTCACCCAAGCACTTGCTAACGGGCGAGATGCAGCGCGGCACGCCATTAGATGTGGACTTGACACCACGGACTCGCTGGGTCGTGCTATTTCCACCATGGTGGCGCTTCGGCGTCACGCCTGGCTGAGGTCCACGTCGTTTTCAGGGGATGTCCAAAGCTCCCTCATGGACATGCCCTTCGATGGCACTCGCCTTTTTGGCGAGAAGGCGGACAGTGCGCTGGCCCGGTTCAAGGACTCCCGGGCCATGTCCTTGGGTCTTTCGGCCCCGCGGCCGCAAACTTCCGCTTTCCCCCCCCCTTTCGTGGCCAAGTAAGGGGCGCCTCCTCACGTCCGCCCAGCCACCGGCCGCAGAACCAACCTGGTCGCGGTTTCCGCCGAGGCGGTTCTGGAGGACAACGTGCCGGTCAGTCCACATCCACCCCGGCAGCATCCGCCTCAAAGCCCTCCTAGTCTGAGCTTTCAGGCCCATTCAATGCCAGTGGGGGGCAGAGTTCGCCATCACCTGCTCCACTGGCACTCCATCACTTCGGACAGGTGGGTGCTGCAAATCGTCCGAAGGGGCTACTCCCTCCCCTTAGAGACGACCCCTCCAGCCATGCCACCGCAGAACCACCGTATGTCTGGATCATTTGCATCTTCTCCGGGAGGAGGTTTCGGCCCTCTTGGCCAAAGAGGCCGTCGAGCGCGTTCCTGGTCCAGAAGTAGGTCGTGGTTGCTATTCCCACTACTTTCTGGTTCCCAAGAAGGGCAAAGGGGGCCTACGCCCGATCTTGGATCTCAGAAGCGTGAACACCTTCCTCCGGAAGGAACGGTTCAAGATGCTCACTTTGGCTCAGGTTCTTGCTGCCCTAGACCCTGGAGACTGGATGGTAGCGTTGGACTTGCAGGACGCTTACTTCCACATCCCCGTCCTGCTGGCCCACCGGCGTTACCTGCGGTTCACGGTGGGTCAGGAGCACTTTCAGTTCACCGTGGTCCCCTTCGGCCTCACCAGTGCCCCTCGGGTGTTCACGAAAGTGATGGCGGTGGTCGCAGCTCATCTGCGCAGATCAGGGGTCCCAGTCTTCCCCTATCTCGACGACTGGCTGTTGAAGGCGGGCTCGCCCCAGCAGGTCGTCTCCCACCTCCAGACTACGGCAGACCTCCTGCATTCGCTGGGGTTCTCCATCAATGTGCCGAAGTCGCACCTGAGTCCCTTTCAAAAGCTCCTTTTCATAGGGGCGGTTCTCGATTCGGCGCAGTTCCGTGTCTATCCGCCGGAACAGCAGGTCCTGGACATTCACGCCCTGATTCCCATCTTCCGGTCTCTGTCCTAGATTTCGGTCCGGTTGGTGCTGCGGCTTCTGGGGCTGATGGCCTCCTGCATCCTGTTAGTACCTCACGCCAGATGGCGGATGCGGGCTCTGCAGTGGGACCTGAAGTTTCAGTGGGCCCAGCATCGAGGCAACCTGTCCGACCACGTCTTGATCTCGGAGGGCACTGCGAAACAGCTGCAGTGGTGGCTCACGAATCGCGATTGGGTCAGCGGCAGATCCCTCTCCCTTCCCCAACCGGAGCACTTGGTAGTGACGGATGCGTCCCTCCTGGGATTGGGGGGGCCATATGGGAGAGGCGGAGATCAGGGGACTCTGGTCTCCGGCGGAGACTCTGCTCCATATCAATCTTTTGGAGCGGAGGGCGACTCGACTTGCGCTGAAAGCCTTCCTTCCCTCTGTCCGGGGAAGTGTCGTGCAGGTGTTCACAGACATCACCACCGCCATGTGGTATTGCAACAAACGGGGCGGGGTGGGGTCGTGGACCCTTTGTCAGGAGGCCCTGCGCCTCTGGACATGGCTGGAACACCAGGGCATCACCCTAGTGGTTCAACATCTGGCGGGCTCTCTGAACGCCAGAGCGGACGACCTCAGCCGCCGGTGCATGATGGATCACGAATGGCGTCTGAACTCTGACGTGGTGCAAGGTCTCTCTCTGCAGTGGGGAGAGCCTTGGTTAGATCTATTCGCCACCGAAGAGAACGCGCGATGTCAGCAGTTCTGCGCATTGGAGTTTCCAAGGCGGCACTCGCTCAGACGCTTTTCGTCGCGAGTGGAGTTGCGGTCTGTTGTACGCCTTTCCGCCTTTACCACTTCTGCCCAGAGTGCTGAAGAAGATCAGGCGCGACCGGGCCCAAGTCATCTTGGTGGCTCCGGATTGGGCACGAAGGTACTGGTATCCCGAGCTACTCAGTATGTCCATCGATCGCCCGATACGACTGCCTCTTCAGTAGGACCTTCTGTCGCAGCAGCAGGGGACGGTCCTCCACCCAAACCTGTCCAGCCTCCACCTACATGCGTGGAGATTGAGCGGCGGAAGTTGTTGCCATTTGACTTGCCTCCTGAAGTCTGTGATGTCATTCTGGCAGCCAGGCATCCCTCCACAAAGATGGTATACGCCTGTCGGTGGAACAAATTTGTGGCATGGTGCACAGCAAAGGCTGTGGATCCCCTTTCTGCCCCTCTTTCTGAGGTTCTCCTCTTTCTTCTTTCTTCGGCCCAGCAGGGCTCTGCTCTGGGCACCTTGAAAGGTTATCTTGCTGCTATCTCTGCCTTCCTTCGGCTTCCTGATCAGCCTTCTCTTTTCAAGTCCCCTGTTTCACGCTCTCAAGGGCATTACTCATATGTACCCTCCTGTTCCTTTCGTAATGCCTCAGTGGGACTTGAACCTTGTTCTCACTCTTCTGGTGTCCTTCTTTCCTGCCTAAAGTCGTGACTCCCTTTCACATCGGGCAATCTGTCACGCTGCCCACCTTCTTTCCGCCTCCGCATCCTTCAAAAGATGAAGAGAGGCTCCACCGTCTGGACCCAAAACGTGCGCTCTCCTTTTATTTGGACCGCACAAGACTGTTCCGGGTGGACGACCAACTTTTTGTTGGATACGTAGGGGCTAAGAAGGGTAAAGCTGTACACAAGCGGACCATCTCTCGGTGTGTTGTGTATTAAGACCTGCTATTCTTTGGCGAAAAAGGTTCCTCCTGTTGGGCTACGGGCCCATTCTACTCGGGCCACAGCGGCCACGACTGCACTGGGACGGGGAGTCCCCTTGCAGGACATCTGTCAGGCGGCGATGTGGGCTTCGCTGCACACGTTTGCGAGACATTACTGCCTTGACAGCCAAGTCCGGAGGGATGGCCACTTTGGCCGTTCTGTTCTCCAGGACTTTCAGGTGTGATCTTGGTTCGCAGACCCACCACCGGGGTTGTTATTGCTGGGGTATCTATTCTAAGGTGAGGAATCTAACTAACGTGTTTCTTTCAGATGAACAAGTTACTTACCTTCGGTAACTATGTATCTGTAAGAAATATTGGTGAGATTCCTCACCGACCCACCCACCCCGTTCTGCGAACAGACATCTAGGGTTAAGGTTCTCCCTTTCAGGGGCCCTAGATTTTTTGGCACCAGTGTCTGTCTCTTGCATGGCTCAACGTCCCTGGCACGGAAAGCTATGTACAAGAACTGACGTCAGCGCGCGAGGGCGGCGTGTAAGTACTCCGACGTCATTCCGGCGCACGACGCCAACGACTGACCCGGAGCCGCAGACGACGCCTAGCGACGCGCAAGGGGTATTGCTACAAAAATCTTTCCGGATCCAGCCTGACGCCTGGGGTTATTCTAAGGTGAGGAATCTAACTAACTAATGTTTCTTACAGATACATCGTTACCGAAGGTAAGTAACTTGTTCTTATTGAGTATTGTGTACTGGGTCAAACTGATTTCTGGTCTCCGAGCAATTCCACATTCTGAAATCTGCATTGACGAATGACCCTGTCTAACCTGAGACTAGGAACCTAAAAGCACCTGGTCTGTCAATTTAAGAGTGCACTGGTATTGTTGCTCTGGCACACTCAGGGTAAGGCCCAGTAGCTGCCCTATGATCCCAATAAAAAACCTGATATTGGTAGGATAAGTTATCCATGCCAAGTGATTGACTGGCTGGATTAGGCACAGCATGTAAGTGGATAAGATGTGTCAAACGTGTTACCTCGTGTTTCTTGTACATTGGTATGAGCAACTAATACTGTCACCTTTTGAACTTTTATTTAGCCTCTTGTTTTCTCCCCTGTTCTTGCAGGCCTTCAAATACTTTACACATTATTACAAAACGTGGGACAAGAAGAAGCAGCTGCCCAGAGTTTCTATCAAACATACTTCTGTGATATTCTTCAGCATATTTTCTCTGTTGTAACTGACACTTCCCATACTGCAGGTACGTTTATGAAAATCCATGCTGTATTACTGACTTGCTTGAATACCTTATTGCAGTCCCCTTTATCAATTTCAGCTAGTAGGTCAATGTGAGAAGTTGGCCTGGTATATGATGTTCACTAGTTAAAGTGACCACCTTGTACCATGCCAAGCAACCCTTATGGTGTGGTTGTAAGTCAACCTTTTCGGACTAGCTGCCCTAGTGGTAGCGTAGGCTAAGCAGTCTTTGAGGCTAAACTCGTTAAAGCGTGTTAAGCAGGCTGTTTTACCAATTGTAACCCCCCTTTATACCAATGAAAGGACACCACACAGATATATATTGAAAATATATATGTATTTATTTCTCAAAGTATCCCCTAGACTCTTTATGAGCACAGGTGCACAAATCGTTAAACAAGACAATGTGATAATATACAGAAGTTGCACTTTATATGGATGGGCCCTGGTGGCCACTCAAACCATATACTAAAATAGTGGTATAAGTACCACGAACAGGAAAGGGAAAAGGCCTAGGGCCCCTAGAATCGCTGGGCCTACAAGGAGCTAACTTCAGTTAGTGACCAGGAGGTCCACGGGTCGCGTGTGCAGTGAGGAAAGTTACACGCGGGCTCCCATAGGTTTTTAATGGGTGCGTAAAAGTTTAAAAGTTACTGCGGAAAGGGTCTTCTGGGTGGACTACGATCTCAAGATTCAAAACACAGACACTAGAGATGATTCTCTACACTTGGGCACCGGAGTGCCAGCTTTACCTCACCCACAGGAAGCGGGTGCATAGGTCTCGGAAGTGCGTCTGGTTTCTTCTATCGATTCAATGGAGCCTGATGACAAAGATGCTGCAGGCGGTCGGTCCAGAAGAGCTGCGTTGGATCGGAGTTGTAGAAGACCTGAAAGCAGAGGGGACAGTGTTCACAGTCACTAGCCAGTGACCGGCGTGGCACCAGGTAGGTACCAGGCGATGTCGGGTGCAAACAGGTGGTGAAGGGTAGCTTGTCTCCACAGCCACGTGGTCCCTGAAGGTCGACGACGTCCAGGAGTCGAGTCACGAGCTGTCCCACGCAGGCTCTCGCTGTCGGCGGTGTTGGCGACTCGAAAGAAGCAAACAAGCCTTGGCAAAGGCAGGAGTCGTGGAAAGAGAGGAAAGCTGATTGTTCTGACCAGCAAGTTCAGAGGGGCTGCTCTTTTGGAGAGCAGCTAGGGCCAGTCTGGAGCAACCAGACCAGCGTCGTTAGTTTCAAGTTTCGTCGCCAAAATGGCCACTAGCCAACGGGCCAGGGACCGGGCAGGCGCGTCGAGATGCAAAGTGCAGAGGGGCCCCACGCAGATCGTGGAGATGCCGGAGGGCTCACCTTTGGTGCAGATGCTGCTCGGGTGTTGGGCTTCTCAGGACCCAAAGCACAACTTGGAGGGAGCCTCTGTCGTTGCGCTTGCAGCTTGTCGTCGGTCTTCCAAGATGGCTGGCTCCACGTGTCTCGGTGCCTCCACGGGTTCCTTCTTTTCAGGGACTGTGGATCGGGCGGTGAGAGGTCTGGAGGTCCAGGTCTTGTCGGGCTCTGGGCTCGGGCTCCGGCAGGAGGCGGCGGCAAAGCAGACGTTCAATAGCTGGTTGGTGCTTGCGTTAGCAAGATGGTCACTCCCTGACCATAGGGGAGATTTCCTTCAGTCCTCTGTGCAGCAGAGCGTCGAAGTTCCCATCTTCTTCTTGTGGTTAAGTTGATTCCAGGATGTCTGAAGTCTTAGGACACAGCTCCTACCTTTAAGCGGATTCTAGAGGCCGGACTACCTGCTAGGTCCCTCCCTAAGGGTGGGACCAGGAAGGGGGGTGGTTACACCCCCAATCCTTTGTCCAGCTCGCCCCAGGTCCGGGGCTGGTGTGCCCCAGGACCGGATTGAACTGGCGTATGCACCGAGGCTCCTTGTGAGCCTCAGGCATGTCTGGTTTCTTTCAAGCCCTACCTGACCAATACACAAAATCCTGTCTGGGGTGGTGCTCGCACCTCCCCTGGCAGGAAACCCTTTGTCCACGTCTCCCAAGCTGGAAGGACTCCCAGCAGCAGGAGGGCAGACTTGTGTCTGTGGTGGCAGCATCCATTTTGTGGAGCTGAGACTATGTCTGATTTTACCCGGGTTTCAGGTACTGTACATGTCGTGTCCCTCTAGAAGGGTGGAATGCTAACCCCGTCGCCAGAATTGGCGAGGGGTTAGTATTCCAATTCATATGACACCTTACTCGATATGTTTTGATAAAGCCAAACCAAAGATAGCATTTAACCGCGAGGTTCATAATGCACTTAAGAGTATATGGTATGACGATATCTGGAAACAGTAGAAGGAAGTGGTTCCGACCACTGCAGACAGGTTCAGCTCATGCCAGAGCACCATCTCACATGGAACCAAGCACTCTGCCTTCAGGATTGTCAAGGCCTGCCATAGGAGTGACTTATAGGTTAACATGTGTCCCATTTAAGGTTAGGTATAGGTATACTACACCTAAGTAAGAGGTGGTTACACCAACTTACCCCAGCTGAGTGATCAGCCAGTTGTGTCAAATTGTTAGGCCAGGCCAGGGGTGGCACAATACATGCTTCAGCCCCTGGTAGGCCTTGGATACACCAATGCCCTGGGTACCTAGTGTACACTGGTACAGGGGCTCACAGGGTGATCCACTTCCAATTGGTTATGCACCTAGGGTGCATAGTGTAAATTTAGTAGAGAGAACAGCAGGCTGGGGGTCTGATTGGCAGGCCCACAGCCTCAATATGTCAAAAACCAGTGAAGCAAAAAGCAAAAATTTGGGATGACCATAGGATAGCAGACCCTACTCTCCTACAGTCAATTAAACCATGCACACCTAAAATATGCAGCAGTTGATCTTTCATAGTTTAATATGCTTGCATTTTCCTCACCATTGGGTTGGAAAGAGTCCGTATGCTTACTAATAGCAGAGTAAGAATTGTATTCATGCTGAGCAATATGTTCTCCATTATGTACATAGTCAGTGAACCTAATAATGGTGGTACAAGCTCCACCCATTAAGGGAGGTGTGTTCGGAACTTAAATTTCAGTATCTCATCACACTTCAGATTTTCAACCTTGCCTCTTGCTGGGATTTCCCTTGAGAGCTCTAACCATGTATACTATAAGGAAACTGGCTTTTTGCAGATTTACCCTGATGTTTTACCCTTATTTTTCAGAACAAATTGCATGTCCTCTGACCCTTAAAATGTTGCATATTTTAATTGGCTTGTCCTTAGTTGGCATACCCTAACTTTCTTTTAACTCCCTAGTATATGGCGCCAGGGGTGCCCAGGGCCTGTAAGTTGGTGTCCATCATGGACTGCAGCACTTCTTGTGCCACCCTGAGTAGGAAAACGTAAAACATGGCTCCCAGTCTGCCACTTCAGAATTTAGGGACAGTTAAAACCGTCAACCCTACTTTGACATTTAAAATAATGGCAAACCCAAACCTCTTTTTAATTTATGTAAGTCACCCACCCCTGTGGCAGTACTAACGAGCCCTAAGGCAGAGTGCAGTATAATAATTGAAACATGTACTTTTTACACGTTCTAGCAGTAAGAACTTGGAATAGTTGTTTTTACTGTCGAAAAGCAAGTAGCCCCATTAGCAAGTAGAGTTACAGCCTGACACCCCAGCCTTACTAACTAATGAATGGGGCTACTAAGGTTGACTGTTTGGTATAAAAAAAAATCAGTTAATTAAATCTGATGTAATTGTTAAATCAAATTTAATGTCACTGGTGGACAAAGTGCAACTTTAGAAGTTGCTACGCTAGTTGCCCAAACTTTCCAGTGAGTTGCCCAAAACTTCCAGTGCCCGTTTACTGATGCACACGGGAAAGTCCTGCAGATTGCTTTCTGCCCTCCTGGGAAGACTTGCTGTACTTACCCGTTTTTTTATAGCAGTAGCCACCCACGTTTTGACTGGTATCAGATGCAACTTTGACTGAAAGTGTGCTGGGTTCCTGCTAACCAGGTCCCCTCAGCACCAGTGTTCTTTCCCTAAACTCTTCCTTTGTTCCACAAATGGTACCACTTTAAGATCCGTATAAGCCCCTAGTAAATGGTACCCCTGATACCTAGAGACTGTTACAAGTACATCAACTTGATAGTGCCGTGCACTGTTCACTGGGTACTAATACCCAAGTCTCATGTGAGACAAATAATCAAAACATTAAACCATTATTTTAACTCTGCTTCCAATTTATATATCCATCATTAAATCATGATAAAATAACATAATCCAACATACGGTATGTAAATTGTCCAACAAATGTGTGTGAATATAAACACAATTGTAATCTCAATCGTATGACTGTACATAAATCAGTACATTGACAAAGTAAAGATTTGTTCATATGAGCCCGATGCATTTCGGGACGAAGAAGTCCCTTCGTCAGGGGCCAACCTATAACGAAAAACATACTGTTACACTCATGTCGACATTGCTGTGTTATACCTATTTACATTTTATACATGGAAAGCGACATTACCCAACTTGCCTCAATCCTGAAGTTCATATTGGTCTCCTGCAGATTGTAATTGCCCTATATAAGCTCGAGTGCAGCTGCACAAATGTGCTGGCTGTTAAATTTACCAATCCAGGTGTACCAGGATGAACGAAAAACGCCAAAAGTAAAACGTGCGTGTACCCCATAGTTAGTGCATACAAAACGGTGAGCGGGATAAAGAAGATTCATAGCCATAACACCCATGCTATGACACCAAAAGAGTGCTGTGCTCCAAAGACCATGCTCCCGAGAGAAACTATATGGCAATGTTGTAAGAAACTTGTTTCAGAAAAGGGAATGCACACCTATTCACAAAGTAATCCTTAAATTAATCCTCATGATGCATTGATGCGTGCTCTTCGGAAAAAAGTGCCTTGCCCATTGGCACTTGGAATAACATGAATAACAATTTGGGGCGACATACACCCCAATCCAAAGGCACAGCACTCTAATCCTTGAATCCTCAGTTAATGTTGAAACCAATTGATCATATTTTAAGACATGTAATCACTCGCTTGCACAATTTTGTTTTCTTAACTCCCGTTTGATCCACAGGTGCAGTATCATGCCAATTTTCCAGATTTCTTATGTCATTGATGTGCCCGTCCGGACCTCTTTACAACAACACGTACTGACGCATCTTATTCATCCAAAGGCAGCTTTTATTAAAATACCCAATGCATTTCGGGCTACTGGGGCCCTTCGTCAGGGGTCACTACAAGTGATAATAAACACACATTAATTACACAATCATTTTCTAATACACAAAATTATACTTCTATTATTAAACTGAAAGCAAATTGCATTGCCCAAGTTGAAAGCTCCCTGCTTGCTGTGCTAACTCTGTCCATGCACTGAAACTTCCGTTCCCCAACTTGTAGTACGAAGCCTCTGGCAACATTCAGACTAATCCTTTTAGTTCTAAATTTAAAGACAACCACATTATTCTACCATTGGCTCCCCTTGGAATGCTACTTTGTTGAACACACAGCCCTCTGCCTGATTCTTTCGTACGTATTTACTTCCCCTGCTTTTTAAAATTTACTGCTAATACTGCTCTGATGTTCTCTCTCTTTCTGCTAACTCATGCTCCTTACACATAAGTATACACCTTCTTTAAACAGCTAGTTTAAATACGAAGGGTGAACATGATCGTCAACACTTCTTTTGAAAAAAATATGAAGAGGGTTGATTTACGGCAGGTACGTGTTGCAGAGTGGTTTAAATGTGGGAGGCTTTTTTAACATTTAGTTCACGTATTATAATTGAGGTTTTGAAAATTGGCAATCCGTTCATGTTTAGAACAAAGTGGGAGGTCAAAAGTGCGTACCTCAGGGCGAACTTCAAATGTTTAAAGAAGGTGTATACTTATGTGTAAGGAGCATGAGTTAGCAGAAAGAGAGAGAACATCAGAGCAGTATTAGCAGTAAATTTTAAAAAGCAGGGGAAGTAAATACGTACGAAAGAATCAGGCAGAGGGCTGTGTGTTCAACAAAGTAGCATTCCAAGGGGAGCCAATGGTAGAATAATGTGGTTGTCTTTAAATTTAGAACTAAAAGGATTAGTCTGAATGTTGCCAGAGGCTTCGTACTACAAGTTGGGGAACGGAAGTTTCAGTGCATGGACAGAGTTAGCACAGCAAGCAGGGAGCTTTCAACTTGGGCAATGCAATTTGCTTTCAGTTTAATAATAGAAGTATAATTTTGCGTATTAGAAAATGATTGTGTAATTAATATGTGTGTTTATTATCACTTGTAGTGACCCCTGACGAAGGGCCCCAGTAGCCCGAAATGCATTGGGTATTTTAATAAAAGCTGCCTTTGGATGAATAAGATGCGTCAGTACGTGTTGTTGTAAAGAGGTCCGGACGGGCACATCAATGACATTAGAAATCTGGAAAATTGGCATGATACTGCACCTGTGGATCAAACGGGAGTTAAGAAAACAAAATTGTGCAAGCGAGTGATTACATGTCTTAAAATATGATCAATTGGTTTCAACATTAACTGAGGATTCAAGGATTAGAGTGCTGTGCCTTTGGATTGGGGCGTATGTCGCCCCAAATTGTTATTCATGTTATTCCAAGTGCCAATGGGCAAGGCACTTTTTTCCGAAGAGCACGCATCAATGCATCATGAGGATTAATTTAAGGATTACTTTGTGAATAGGTGTGCATTCCCTTTTCTGAAACAAGTATAAACTACAATTATTGCCCTACCTGGGTTTGCACCCGCCCGAATTGCGATAAAAGGAATGAAGAAGGAACATTGCGGAGGTCGTTTTTTCCACAAGTTCGGCGGAAGATCACATCCAGACAGTATGTTACAAGAAACGGGACAAACAAGTGATATTAGATTAACGTGCACTCCATTGCGCAATTTGAATAGTGAACTCTAAAGAGCATTTGACATTTTTTTGCGAGCCCTTGCATTATCAGAAGTAAATGTTTTGTGTTGATTTAACATCAGTATAGCATTGTTTTTTTCGTTCCAATTGCTGAATTGTGGGAGCAGTAGTTTTAAGATCAGGAGGGCGGGGTGTTCTGAAAAGAGCAATCTGCTTCAGGTGGCATCATTTAATTGGCGGTGAACATGGGAGGGATTACAACATCACAGCTAGTTTAAATACGAAGGGTGAACATGATTGTCAACACTTCTTTTGAAAAAAAGATGAAGAGGGTTGATTTACGGCAGGTACGTGTTGCAGAGTGGTTTAAATGTGGGAGGCTTTTTTAACATTTAGTTCACGTATTATAATTGAGGTTTTGAAAATTGGCAATCCGTTCATGTTTAGAACAAAGTGGGAGGTCAAAAGTGCGTACCTCAGGGCGAACTTCAAATGTTTAAAGAAGGTGTATACTTATGTGTAAGGAGCATGAGTTAGCAGAAAGAGAGAGAACATCAGAGCAGTATTAGCAGTAAATTTTAAAAAGCAGGGGAAGTAAATACGTACGAAAGAATCAGGCAGAGGGCTGTGTGTTCAACAAAGTAGCATTCCAAGGGGAGCCAATGGTAGAATAATGTGGTTGTCTTTAAATTTAGAACTAAAAGGATTAGTCTGAATGTTGCCAGAGGCTTCGTACTACAAGTTGGGGAACGGAAGTTTCAGTGCATGGACAGAGTTAGCACAGCAAGCAGGGAGCTTTCAACTTGGGCAATGCAATTTGCTTTCAGTTTAATAATAGAAGTATAATTTTGCGTATTAGAAAATGATTGTGTAATTAATATGTGTGTTTATTATCACTTGTAGTGACCCCTGACGAAGGGCCCCAGTAGCCCGAAATGCATTGGGTATTTTAATAAAAGCTGCCTTTGGATGAATAAGATGCGTCAGTACGTGTTGTTGTAAAGAGGTCCGGACGGGCACATCAATGACATTAGAAATCTGGAAAATTGGCATGATACTGCACCTGTGGATCAAACGGGAGTTAAGAAAACAAAATTGTGCAAGCGATTGATTACAGGTCTTAAAATATGATCAATTGGTTTCAACATTAACTGAGGATTCAAGGATTAGAGTGCTTTGCCTTTGGATTGGGGCGTATGTCGCCCCAAATTGTTATTAATGTTGTAAGAAAACCAGAATGGTAATGTTTTTTTGTTGCCACTGTATGATTGAAAGTGTTCCTTTCTGATGGATACAGCTGCCAGTGGATTCCTCACCTTGTGAATATACCCTGCGCCAGCATTCTACTGAACTTTTTTTCCCAGCTCTCTACGCCAACGTGGACGTCATAATACCTCCGCTCGCGACTCCGTATGACGTCACCGGAGCGATAAGAGACCCATGTCGGCGTGATGACGTCAGTTCCCTTTTTTCCGCGCCGTCGACGCGGAACGGTTTTCCAGCACTCTCCTGCTACTTTATTGACTTGCAGTGGGTTACTGTTTCTGGATAAGCCATGTCTTCGACGAGAGTCAGGTTTTAAACCTTGTAGGGAATGTGGGGGCCACATGTCCATTACTGACCCCCACGAAGATTGTTTATGGTGCCTTTCATCTGACCATGATGTGGATGACTGCTCCTGTTGTAGAAAGATGAACCCCAAAGCCCTGAAAGAGAGGGAGGCAAAACTGTTCACGGCCAAGGCGAAGAAGGAAAGAAGAGGTAGGAAAAAGAAGTCGAGGCCTGGAGTCGTCGACTTCGCACTCTTCGAAGTCAAAGAAACACCGTAAGAAGAGGAAGCCTAGCTCTCGGCGCCGATCGTCTAGTAGTAAGGCTTCGAGGTCGCCTCGGTGCCGAAGCAAGGAAGTGTTTTCTCCTTCCCCTTCTCGTATGTCTCCAGAGAAGTCACCTTCGCCGAAGTTGACTCCGGCGCAGTCACCGGCGCCAGTGGAGTCTCCAGCTTCCGATCCGGATCAGGAGGAAGAACTTTCTCCGGTGCCAGCTGAACCTGCGGCGCCAGTGGAGGGCTCCGGTTCCTGATACTCCTCGATCGGTTCCAGGATCAAACCCGTACCCGCAATTCCCCACTCCAGGTGCGGATTCAACGCATTTCCTCAATGCGATGTATGGGGTTTTTCAAAGGGCTGCCTTTACATCCGGCGCGCCATCTGGTCCCGTGTGTCCAATGGCATACACCTTGGGAGTGCCGCAGCGTTATGCTCAAGCTCCTTTTATGCCCTTCTTGCCGATGGCTCCTTCATGGCAGTTACCGGTGCCGTCTGGAGATCCATTCCGGCTTCGTCTGGATCGTTTGCCTTCGGAGCCTCCCTCGACGCTGTTGCAGACTCCATCTGCTCCACGTACGGCGCCGCTGACGCCGGGTCCTCGTATCCGTTCTCGAACAGAAGCCCAGAGGATTTTGGAGGAGGAGCGTTATGGAGAGGAAGTGGAGGAAGGTGAGGTTGGAGATTCAACTGATGAGTTTGAAGGCATTCAGGATGCTAGTGGGCCTGATACTACTCCAGAATGGGAGCATTCTTCTACTAGGCCTTCTCCTCCACAAGAGTTGGCTCCTTATCATTCGGTCATCAGAAAGGCTGCAGAGTTGCTGGACTTACAGTTGCCCTCTGCGGAATATAAACCAAACCTTTTGACTGAATTTCTACATTCACCATTGTCTATTGTAGAGCCCTTGTTGCCCTTTAATGAGGCTATTTTAGAGCCAGTGATGGACGTTTGGCGCATGCCTCTTTCTTCGCCTGCAGTATCCAGACAAGTGGCAAGGAGATACAGGGTGGCTCCGGGGGATCCGAGCTTCCTTTCTTCTCACCCTTCACCAGAGAGCCTTGTGGTGCAAGCTTCCTGCTCGAAGCAATCGTCCGGCGCCTTCCCTCAAGCACCAGCGGATAGGGATCCTAAAAAGACCGAACAAACAGCCAAAAAGGCCTTTTCATCTGGCTCTTAAATAGACTAATGCCACTTGCTTATTGGGGCGTTATGTTCATGCCCTGATGGACTCGATGAAGCTATTAGCCCCTAAGCTGCCTGAAGAAGAGAAGGCCTCTTTTATGGAGGTAGTTATGGACACTCAAGCTGCCGCAAGGCAGGTTATTCAGTCTGGTCTAGACACTGCTGATTCTGTGGCTAGAATTATGGGGTCTTCGATAGCCACTAGGAGGCAAGCTTGGCTTCGTTCTTCAGGCTTTTCTACGGATGTTCAGGCTACGTTAGTTGACTTGCCTTTTGATGGAGAAAAACTGTTTGGGGAGAAAGCAGATTCCGCCTTACAGAGGTTTAAAGATAGCAGGGTTACTGCAAAGCCTTTGGGTTTACAGACTCTGGCTAACAGATTTGGCTTCAGAAAGTATAGAGGATTTGGGAGGTCTTCCTTTTGTACCTTCCGTCAACCTCCACAGCAGCAGCAGAATCCTCTCTATGGGTCATATAGAGGAAGACAAAGGGGTCGGAGAGGTTCTGGCCGCATCCTATCTTCATCTTCTGCCTCCTCTGCTCCCAATGAAGCTTCAGTGAAGCAGCCCTAGATCCCCCATCCTAGATCATGTGAGACCTGTGGGGGGTCGGGTGTCCTACTTTCTGCGAGGTTGGAAATCGGTCACGACGGACCTTTGGGGTTTTAAACCTCGTAGAGAAGGGGTACGCCCTTCCCTTTCTGGAATTTCCTCCCCCCTTACCCTCCTTGCCAAGGTTTTTGTTCAGAGGACCATCTGCTTCTTCAAAAGGAGGTTCTCGCATTGCTACAAAAAGGTGCGATAGAGGTGGTTCCAGAGCAGGAAAGGGGTAAGGGATGCTACTCCCGGTATTTCCTGATTTCCAAAAAGGACGGCAGATTGCGTCCAATCCTGGACCTCAGTCTTGAATTTTTACCTGAAGCAGGAGAAATTCAAGATGCTGACCCTTGCACAGGTTCTTCAAGCGTTGCAGAAAGGAGATTCGATGGTGTCAATCGACTTGCAGGATGCGTATTTTCACATCCCAATCCTGAAGTCGCACAAGAAGTATCTCCGTTTTACGGTTGGGTCGCAACACTACCAGTTTGCAGTCCTCCTGTTTGGTGTTACTACCGCACCTCGAGTCTTCACGAAGGTGATGGCATTGGTGGCTGCACATCTCAGGAGGTTGGGGATTCCGGTTTTCCCCTACCTGGACGACTGGCTTCTGAAAGCAGTGTCCCAAGAGATGGTGCAACATAATCTGCATGTAACAGCTCAACTGTTATTCGACTTGGGTTTTTCGATCAATGTGCCCAAATCTCACCTTGTGCCTTCTCAGCGCAACCTGTTCATAGGGGCAGTACTGGACACTACTGTGTGTCGAGCATTTCCTCCTCCTCAAAGAATTCTCGATATTCAGGAAATGGTTCCTTTATTCCACAATGGAGCGGTTGTTCCAGTTCTGAAGGTCCTTCACCTGCTCGATCTGTTCGCCTCCTGCATTCTGTTGGTCAACCATGCACGCTGGCACATGAGGGCACTCCAGTGGTATCAGCACAACGGAGATCTCAGGGAGTCGATCAGCGGATCTGTCTTGGTGGAGCGTGGGGGGCAATCTGTCGCAAGGAAAGCCCTTTCATCTTCCTCCATCGGTGGCCACAGTGATAACGGATGCCTCCACCCTAGGGTGGGGTGCTCATCTGGGGGATCTGGAGATCAAGGGTCTTTGGTCTCCGGAGGAAAGATTGTCTCATATCAATCTTCTGGAATTGCGGGCGATACGTTTGGCGCTCAAGGCCGTTCTCCCTTCCCTTTGCGGTCAGTCGGTTCAAGTCCTGACGAACAACACTACCGCGATGTGGTATGTCAACAAACAGGTAGGAGTGGGGTCGTATCGTCTCTGCAGAGAAGCGTTACGGCTCTGGTCCTGGGCTCAGGATCGGATTTGCTTGATGGCGAATCCTCTGGCCGGGGTGCTGAACGTACGTGCAGACAGTCTGTCGGCAGTTCTCCGCTGACCATGAGTGGAGGCTTCATCCGGAGGTGGTTCGTCATGTCTTTTGGACGTGGGGGACTCCTCGGATAGACCTACTTACCACCCGCGAGAATGCGCACTGCCAGTCATTCTGCAGTTTCCGTTGCAGGGGACGTTGGGGGACGCGTTTCAGTTGAGTTGGAGCTCACATCTCCTTTATGCGTTTCCTCCCATACCCTTGATTCTTCGGGTTCTGAGAAATTCGCCAAGACCGGGCCCAAGTTATTTTGGTCGCTCCGGATTGGTCAAGAAGGGTGTGGTACACAGATCTACTTCACCTTTCATCGCACCCTCCGCTCCGTCTCCCCCCTCAGGGCAGACCTCCTCTCTCAATCGGAGGGGCAGGTTCTTCACCCCCACCTCCAGAGCCTGCACCTTCATGCCTGGAGATTGAACGGGACAACCCGAGTTCCTTCTCTCTCCCGCCTGATGTGGTGGATGTTATTTTATCGGCCAGGCGACACTCCACCAACTCAATTTACTCATATAGGTGGTCTACGTTTGTTAAATGGTGTGGAGAGAGATCCATTGACCCTTTAAAAGCCCATCTTTCTAATGTGCTTCAGTTTGCTCTTTCCATGGCTCAGCAGGGCTGTGCTGTGGCCACGGTTAAGGGCTATTTATCAGCCTTATCGGCTTTTCTGTGTCTACCAGATCAGCCATCTTTATTTAAATCTCCTATTGTTCTAAGATTTATCAAAGGCCTTACTAACAAGTTTCCACCTACTCCTTTTCTAATGCCGCAGTGGGACCTTAATCTTGTTCTGACTTTTTTTGATGGTCTCTCTTTTTGAGCCCCTTCATAGCTGTCCTTTGAGGCTATTGTCTGTTTAAACAGTCTTCTTGTAGCCATAACCTCTGCAAGGAGGGTGAGTGAGCTTCAAACTCTTAGTTCAAAACCCCCGTTTTTATCCTTACATGCTGAAAGGATGGTTCTTAGGACCAGGGCTGCTTTCCTACCTAAGGTAGTTAATCCCTTTCATCTGGGGCAGTCCATTACTCTCCCTGTGTTTTATCCACCTCCTCATCCTTCCTAAGAGGAGGAAAGACTTCACCGATTGGACCCAAAAAGAGCTGTGAGCTTTTATTTGGACAGAACGAAGGACTTTCGTTTGGACGATCAGCTCTTGGTGGGCTATGTTGGACAGTCTAGAGGCAAAGCTGTGCACAAGAGCACTCTGTCCAGATGGATCATCCTGGCCATCAAGATCTGCTACGCCCTTGCTGGTAAGGTTCCTCCGGAGGGTATTAGGGCTCATTCAACTAGGGCCAAATCGTCTACTTCTGCCTAGGCCAGGGGTGTTCCTGTGGCAGACATTTGTAAAGCCGCGACTTGGGCCTCCCTCCATACTGTCGCAAAGCATTATTGCTTAGACTCTGAGATGAGGAGGGAGGGCCACTTGGCGCGCTCTGTCTTGCAGGACTTTTTGGTATAAGTAGGTGGACACCCTCCTCCAGGAGTGGGACTGCTGTGGGATTCTATTCACAAGGTGAGGAATCCACTGGGAGATGTATCCATCAGAAGAACAAGTTACTTACCTTTGGTAATGCTTTTTCTGGTGGATACAGTATCTGCCTGTGGATTCCTCACTGGCCCACCTGCCTCCCCGTTGTCCACCTTTGTATACCTTAAAGGATGCCTTGCTTGACATGTAGTTTTATCTGGTACTTATAGGAAATGCTTTTGTTCCTTAGCTTTCCTTTTTGTATATGTACTATGTATATTTGTTCAAATATTGTATACTGTGTATACTTGGAATCTGTCGTTGGTCCACCTGTTCGCCTCCGAGGCACGGAAAAAATGGGTGGAACTGACGTCACCACGCCGACATGGCTTTCTTATGGCTCCGGTGACGTCATACGGAGTCGCGAGCGGAGCCTAGGTATTATGACGTCCACGTCGGCGTAGAGAGCTGGGGAAAACATTCCGTGGAATGCTGGTGCAGGGGATATTCACAAGGTGAGGAATCCACAGGCAGATACTGTATCTGCCAGAAAGAGCGTTACCGAAGGTAAGTAACCTAAAAAGAGTCCGTGTGAGCCAACTCGGTAAGCGCTGCTGTAATATGAGAGAATACCAAGAGGATAAATATCATGAATGCCCTGACCCTAAGTGGTGGTTACTACGAAACATTTAAATGGCTTACCACGATCTTAACACGAGATGATTGATAATGATGCGTAGCCGGACGTTGCCGGTCCTGTTAAAATAAGATTATATGAAGATGTGCCATGCTGAAACCCGGCTATGTGTCCGCTAAAAAACTAATAGTGATATGCAACAACTCACTTGCTGTTGAGAGGCTCAACAGATAACGCGTGTCAACTTCATAAGGTGGTTCAATCTAAAAAGAAAGAATTGCCATGAAACGAACCATTTTCACGAGGACATCACCTCAAACTGCACTTTTAGTCTGTCTGTCCGCAGTCTGATGCTCATATGAGGGTAGTGAGCTCGCTTACCGTCCAGACTTCTGTTCTTTTCGATGTGTGTTCTGTAACGATGTATGTAATGTCCGAGACGGCGGGGATTTAAAAAAAAAAAGTCTTGATGGGAAACATAGAAAGAAGACTGTTGTGCTGCCGGAATGGATGCCATCTTGACGCTATGTTAACTGTTATATAAAGGCGAAAATGTCCCTTATGAGTGACAAAGTTCATAAACGAAACCTAAGTGGCGCTAGAAGACCCCAAGGGTCAAACCCCGTAAAGAACCAATAGTGACTGAATCATTTTCATGTCAAACGTAATACCTATCCTTTAATGCGGGTAGTTTAATGTAAGCAGCAACTGCAAAGTGTGAGCTGCTAAATAAGTAAAGGAATACAAAGAAACTAGTAAAAAATAACCTTCTATTCGACGGCCTGTGGCGTGTTGAGAAAACATGTAAAGAGCTCAGATATAATTATCTGCTGTTTTTTAAATAAGAGAAAAGAAACTGGTGAAACATTAGCAAATGGGACCGTGCTAGTTAACGACCCCTATAGGACAAAAGCTAAATGACCACGAAATCGTGTGAGGAAAAAGAATGTGCATTGAGTGAAGCCCTTCTCCATTTGTAAACAACTTAATCCCCCTTCCCTTTGTGTTGTGTGCATGTCAATAAACTGATTAGTGCTTGCCTGGCCTATAAGTTCTACCGAAATGGGTGTGTGTCGATAGTTAATGAGTTATAAGAAGCAATTCATAGCCAGACAGTCATTGAGACCTGATGGTATCATTGTTCCTAGACGCTTAATCCAGAATACTTCTCTGCAAAGTAACTTTTTGGTAATATCCATTCCTGGACGTGGTATTACCCTTTTAACAATTTGGAATCTGAGCTGGGATATATTGTGCTTGGTCTCATCCCAATGTAGAGCTAAACTAGATGTTGTGTTTTTTGTTCGTATTTTGCTCTTGTGTTCAGTTATGCAAACTTTTAGTTTACGTTCAGTCTTACCAATGTAAGCTTTGCCACATGTGTATTTGATACAGTAGATCACGTTGTTGACATTGCAGTCACTGGTATGATATAACTGTATTTTCTTGCCTGTTAATGGATTGGTTATTCTATTGCCAGTAATTACATTACTACAATGGATGCAGTTGTTACACCTGATAGTGCCCCGACAAGTAGACTGGTTTGTTTGAGATTTGGGGAATGCCATTATGGTTCTTAAATTTTTACCCCTGGTGTAAGCAAACATGGGTTTATTTTTGAAGGTGTCATTGAAGTCTTTTTCCTGTTCCAATAATTCCCATAGCTGATTAATGATCTTTTTGACCGATGTTGATATCGTTGAATATTTCGAAATTAATGCTATTCTATTTTGCTGAGGTTTGGCTGATGTCATTAGTAACTCCTCACGTTTATGAGCTTGGGCTCGATTGAGACAATTTTGTAAAACATCTTGTGGATACCCTCTGTTGGCATATCTCTCCTTATACTCCCAACAATTTTTGATTGCTCAAGTCAGTATTTGAACATACGTGTCTGATCCTGATAAATTGTGAGTATGGCAAATTTCTAATGAGGGTTTTAGGATGAAAACTCGTGTGGGTTTATTATACACTTGGGTGTCAAAATGTGTATTTGGTCTGGTGTAACTTACTAGTACATCCAAAAAATGGATTTGATCAGTGGCGATACTAGATGTAAACTGAATATGTGTGGTAATTGTGTTCAAAATGGTGCTCATCGATTCGAGTTCTGCTCTGGTGGCTGTCCAAACAATGAAAATGTCGGTATAACGGCAATACATTTTAATCTTACTCCACCACTGTGGGTTAGACATGATGTGATCCTGCTCAAATTGGGCCATGAATATATTTGCATATGCTGGGGCTCCAGAAAAACCCATTGAAGTACCAGTTAATTAGGCAAGAAACTGATCTTGCCACTCAAAGTGGCTATGATGTAAGCAAAACCGGAGTAATTGTAGAATGAGTATTTTTTCAATGTGAATAGCATCCATTTGTAACCAGGCCCATTCAACAGCTTCAATTCCGGCTGCATGCGGTATGGATGTGTAAAGTGCAGCTACGTCAATAGTGCAGAAAAGGAGTTCTTCGTTGCCGTCCAAAGTGATGGTATTTAATCAGCTTAAAATATGGGTGGTGTCTTTCAAGTCAAGTCAAGTCAAATGGTCTTTATTCGGATAAAAATATCCATAAAAGTACAAGTCATCACCGCCAATAGGGTGGTGTCTTTAATATAGGACTTCCATCCTTGAACAAACTGTTATAGATAATGATCCAAAAACTTGCCTATGGGGTCGAAGATGGAACCTTGTGCTGAAACAATTGGACGAAATGGAGGATCAATAATATTCTTATGGACTTTCGGGATCATATACAATTTAGGGCGTCGAGGGTAAGATGACGTGAGAAACTTTTGAATCTGGTCATTAATCCAATTGTCAACAGCCTGTTAGAATCTGACCTAAAATGTTTTGTAACTGAAGGGTAGGATCACACGAAAGTCGAAGATATGTGTTGTCATCGTTGACATGTTCATTAACCTTCCTGATGTAAAATGAAGTGTCCATAACTATGGCACCTCCTTTAACTGCCGGTTGTAGAGTCAATTCAGGATTGTTGGCTATGCTTCTTATCGCCTGTAGATCTTGTGTCGATAAGTTTTTTCATGGTGTCTTTTGAAATTCAATTGTTGTAAGTCCTTCTGTACCCTGATACCTAGGGCATTGGGACTAAAGAGGGTCCCTAAGGGCTACAGCATGACTTTTGCCACTCTAAGGAACCCCTCACCAATCTGCAGGAGGCACACTGCCATTTCAACCTGAGTTTCTTGCTGCAGAGAGTCTACGTGGCACACATCCCTGTGTGCCATAGCTGCAAAACACTACATTTGGTATAGGAAAGGCAGGATGCACATGTGGACATATGTGCGTTGGGTGGATGTGCCCCAGTGATATCGAAGCCACCCTTAGACACCACAAGTGCACAGGGAAGCTATACCAAGTACATGGGCTGGACATTTGTCATCACAAGTTACCAAACTACATGATGGCTTAACTGTAGCCCCCCCCCCCCCACGATGTTTGGTACCAAACATCTCGTCTTACTAAATCCCCACTGATGCCAGTGTTGGATTTATTAATAAACGCACCCAGAGGGCACTTGGAGGTGCCCCCTGAAAATCTACCAATCCCTAGCATGTTCACTGACTGGTCTCGACCAGCCAGCCACCCTAGACCGGTTTCTGACCCCCTGAGGTGGGAACTTTCACTCTGAGCTCAGGAACTAAGCCTGCTATGGGCAAGGTGTTTACACCTCCTCCAAACAGGGACTGACTGCATTCAGGAGAGTTAAGCTTCAAAGGTCTTGCCACCTTTGATTTTCGACCCAGGCCTCTCCAGATGGTGGAGATGCTCACCCCCATGTCCAAAACCTACTTTATGGCAGCAAGACAGGCAGGAAAATTAGTCTAATTAGGAGGTGTGCTCACATCAAGCCAGCACCACCCCTAACGTGGATTAGCTTATGTGGTCTCACTTTTCAGATTCCTCCATCTTGTTTTGGACCAATTAGCATTCTAGGGTCAGGGTTATGCCCACTTCCAACCGGAAGTGGTCATATAGAGGGCATGGACCCCCTAAAGGGAGGCAGCCCATTGGCTATTATCGGTCACTCCCCTTAATGCCCCTAAATTGAATATTTAGGTGGCACTCCTGAACCTAAGAATTCCGATTCAACGGATCAAGAGAAGGATGAAGAAGAGTCACTGCCTGGTAAGTGCAGCAGAAGAGCTGTGGACTCTTGGGTGCAAAACACTGCCAGGCTGTAACTCTCGACAAGAGCAACAGTGTGACTTATCCTGCAAGCTGGAGGACTAACAAAGTATTGGGTAGCCTGCCAGCACTTTGCAAATAGTCTCCAGTCTCCTTTGGTGGAGAGGAGATACTCCCATGCTCTCTACAGGTAGCGACAACCAGAGTCTGGTCCATCGCCTTGCAGCTCCCCGGCCCAACCGATGCCGCAAACAACCAGGAAGATGTACTGGGGCTCTGGAAAGTCAGATCTGTCTCCCCACAGTGTGAAGACACCAGGACCAACCAGAGCCGTGCGGAGCCAATACCCAGGTTTCCAGACACACTGCAAGCAACAGACAGGGGAAGTGCAGTCCGGAGTCTCACTGCACCACGACCAAGCAGCTGTCGAGGGATGTCAGCATCACTGATACCCACTTTGTGAGTTTTTGTCCCTAACCACGAGGAGCACCTTTGTACACCAGCCCAACAAACCTAGTCACTCTACACCTGAGCCGCTCAGCCTGGGATTCCTACGAACAGACTCTGCACCCTTGCAACTCAACAAATCTCCCCCCCCCCCCCCCCCCCCCTTTCCTTAGGGAGATCTCTGATTTGTCAATAAGTCCCTCTGTGCAGCCTGGTTTCAGGTGCACCCGCCCCCTCCTGTAAAAATTGAGAGCATAAACAGTACTAATCTTTGAACAAAGTTCTTGGTTTCACAAATCTATATGTGTTTTTTCTAATGTGTACTTAGATTTATTCTTTGTGTGCGTCTTATTTATTGCCGCTCAGTACAACAAATGCTTTGCACTACTCTGAGACTAATGCTCGCCCGCACCACAGCAAAAGAGCGTTAGTATTATCTAATTTAGCCCCTGTAAGCCAATTAGGGACCCACTGGACTCTGCACAGTGTCCTTTTCGGAAGAGACTTAGATTCCTTACCTTAGAAATACCCCCAGGCATCAGACTGGATCCGTATAATTTTTGTCTTGGCAGTACCCCTGCGCGTCTGTTGTCTGCGTCTTGGTTGCTGGGATGACGTTGTCTCTACTTAGACACCACCCATGCACGCTGTCAGTTTATTTTTTCCGCGCCACTGCGCACTTCCAGAGAGAGCTTGCCCCTTAGTCATTTTATGACTAACTTTTTATCGACTTTTGTCGACCTAGTTTTGAGTCTTCGACTCGTGCACAAGGGAAGTCACATCGCCGGACCGGATTCAAGCAGTGTGAGGCCTGTAACAGCCTGATGTCAGTTACGGACCCCAACCTTGTGTGCCTCTGGTGCCTGGAGCGGGACCACGACCCGAAGTCGTGCTCCAACTGTCGGGCCATGAATCCAAAGTCTTTGCGGAAGTGGTCCCTAAAGCTCTTGGAGGCCTGGCAGTCGGCTCTGTGCTGTTCGAGGTCCCGGTCGAGAGGCAGGTCGCGGAGACTGGTCGCAAAGACACCACCACCATTCGTCATCAAAGTCTTCCGGTAAGTCTAAGCACAAGGAGCAGCGTCACTCTTCACCTTCTCCCAGTTTGTCAGGCAAAGCGGAACCCGGAGAGTGGTCTCTCTCCAGCTCCGCTTTCATAGCCTGCTCCTGGGACGACTCCAAGCTACCCTCCATTTGCCGGTGCCAGAACGTCCCCTGCCCAGCTTCGAGCTTTATACAAAGCACTTCACAGCATCTTTGGGCAGCCCGACTCTGTTGTTGTGCCTTCGGGCCCCGCGGATTCGGCTGGGGGCCCTGGGCCTTCGATGCCGATGGCTCACACGGGCCCCCAAGGATCCAGGCCTGGATACGGATTGATGCCGGTCGACCTCCCAGTACCTTCTCCAGCACTGATCCCGGTCACAACGCCACCGGACGTGCCGCTGACCCCAGCGTCACCCCGACTTGGACTCGGCGCTGGACCAACGTCTGTACCGGCGCCCGAAGGTACGTTTGTGCCTCTGTTTATTCCTTGTGTTCCTTTTAGGCCTGAATGGCAACCAGAGGAGGGCAAGGAGGACTGGGAGGGGTCTTTGGACCCTTTGGCTGACCAACTTCTGGAGTGGGACTGGCAAAAGGCCCTGGGTGATGCCAGTGGTCTGGATATCTCCCAGACCTTGGCATGCTCTCCCCCCTACTGTGGCTACGGAGGAGGGAGCCTCGTACGCAGTGGTGGTGTGTAGGGCGGCCGAGGTTTATCTCTGACACCCAGCCCAAATCGAAACTCGACCACTCAGCGGTCGCTCTTCACGTTTTCATTGCTCCCGCCTCTGCGCTAGAGATTTATTCAACGCGCATCAGCACTCCTCGAATAAGCGACCCAGGTCCTGAAGATGATCCTAATTAAATAGGATCGAAACGCCATCGACCCCTGCCCACCAGCTCAAACGCCTTAGGCGCACCCTGACTTTTGGTTCTTTAACACAACGATAATGACCAATTGTATATCTGAATTAATCTGTGTGAACCTTTTTAATCGTGTATATATATTGTATGTTCTCTTGCGCCGTATGCTGTGGTGCTTTCTCACGTTGTCACTTGCGCCGTCACTTCACTGTCACAAGCACTTTGTACACTTTTCTTTTGGGTTGCCTTGGTATTTATACCCAACCGTGCTGTAACAACTGTTTTGTGTATTTTCTGATCTTCTTAAAATATATGACGCCTACGGGCGCATTGATTGAATTATTTGAAGCCTCCTTTCTTGTGTCCGTTTATCGTAATGTCTTGCACATGCAAATTGAAACAGTTTCAATAAATCCGGCTGAGATATTGTTGCATTTATACTAGATGTCACACTGGGACATTTCCTAGAGAAAAGGTAAGTAATATCAGTTTTGCACAATTTGTTTTCAGGTTGCCATACAAATTAACTCCACACTTCAAACATTTTTTAAAGAAAAACAGTCATTAGGTTCCTAAGGAGAGAAATTAAGTTAACGGTTACCAGATAAGTACTTGGTTGAGTTTCGTAGCTTAGAACAAGGGTTCCCCCAGGCTCAAGAATGCAGTCTCGTTACACCCTCAGCGCACAAGGGCGGCCGGGTGCAGAGTGCTGAGGCCCAATGTTTTCCAATAGGGGATACGGGCCCTCCGTTTAGTGGCTGCTTACGAGCAAGTGTGAGAAAGTGCCCTCTTTCTTGCATGGTATGCCCCCACTTTTTGCTAAAGTGCTGAATGTACTTTGACTGAGTGTACCCTGGACTCCTGCCAATCAGGTGCCCAGCGCCTATGTTCCTTCCTTAAAACGCACAAACTCCAAATTGGCAAACCCTGGCCACATGTCAGCCCCTAGTAAATGGTACCCTAGGTACCCAGGGCCTTGTGACCAGGGAAGACCCCTAAGGGCTGCAGCACTCATTGTGCCACCCTTAGGGGCCCTGTACCCTTACACACACACACTGCCTTTGCAGGCTGAGTGTCTGGGTGCAGGAGAAAATGAAGAGTCGACATAGCACACATCTCTGTGTGCCATGCCCAACACCCACACTGCCAAGGCATATGTCAGTCACCCCTCTGGCTGGGTGCCTTATGCCCATGGTGTGGGCACAGGAGCCCTGTGCCCCTACAGTACCCAGGTCCATTCCCGGGCACTGTAAGTGCAGTGCTGCCATTTAAGAGTACATGGTGCTGAGAGCTCGTCAAACACGAGCTCCACAGCACCATAATGGCAACACTAAAGACTGGGAAGTTTGGTATCAAACTTCTCAACACATTAAACCCACACTGATGCCAGTGTGAGATTTAATGTACCAAGCACCCCAGAGGGCATCTTAGAGCTGCCCTCCTACAACTAACCTACAATCCACGTCTGCTCTGAGGCTGCCCAGGCTGCCACACAGCATACACGTTGCTGGACCCCTGGGTGGGAGAGCCCCTGCTCTCCCGGGCCTGCAACAATGCACATCCTGGGTGAGGTGATAGATCTCCTCCCCCAGGATGAGCAAAGGGAAGCTTCAAAGGCCTGCCGCCTCTAGGAGTTTCCCCAGGCCACTGCAACCCCCCCACTCTGGCGGGAAGCTTGGCCGAAAACCCCATACAAGGACAGGGGATGTGCCAGCCTGCCCACCCCACCCCTCAGGTGGGGGAGGCGAGGTGAAGCACATCTCCGGGCTCTCGCCATCTTGAAGATGGGAGGCCCTACCCTATCAGGATTAGGCTACTGCCCCCCTCCCACAGGAGAGGGGCAGGATAGGGGGTGTACCCACCCCAGGACAAGGACCCATTGGTCCCTGGCCTTCACCTACCATTAACGCCCCTAAATCTAGTATTTAGGGGCACCCTGAACCTTCCTTCCCCAGATTCCGAAACTACAAGAAGAGCGAGAAGAAAAGAAGACCTGCCCTGCAGCTGCAAAGGAGAGGGAGACACCAACTGCTTTGGCCCCAGCCCTACCGGCCTGTCGACCTCGGACTTGCTCCTGCTCCAAACCCGGCATCTCTTGTGGCCAGCAACCTCAGAAACCCCGGAGGACCTGGCTACCTTTGAACTCTGATCCCCTGGGACTCCCATGAGTAGAGGCTCTACTCAGAACCTACCTTTCACCCCTGGCAGCAGCCCGGAACCGCGATCCCAGCCCACTCTGCACCCGCCAAGCCTGGCCGGTGCCGGAGTGAATTAAACCCACGAGGACGACCCCACGGCGACTGTGACCCCGAGTCCGGCACCCAAGGACCCCCCTCGACTATCCTGAAGAAGCTTGCAGCCTCAGAACAGAGTGCCACCCCAACCGCAATCAAAAAGAGGGTAAGATTTCCGACATCAAAAGGCACCCCGGTGCCCCACGGCCCTCTGTGCCCAATCCCGGGGTACCTACCTATCCTCCAACTACCCAACTTACCCCTCGAAGTGGTGGTGGCACCTGAAGAGTCCTCGTCCCCGAGCCTGCAGTCTTTTTCCAAACCGGAGATTTCCCATAGAAATCAATTGAGCGCCCGACGGCTCAAAAGCACCCTGCACCCAGCCGCCCGAGTGGCCCTGGCAGTGAAAACTCTACTCTAACCTACTTCCCCACTTGCCCTGAGTAAGTGACCAGGAGCCCAGCTCCCACAGCCGGGTGGCTTGCCCTACAGCAGCCACCAACCCAGGCCCCCCTATCCCTCATAGGATAACATTGGGCCTAACTCTCTCTCTGCACCCGGCCGTCCTGAAACCGCTGAGGGTGAACTGACTGTACCTACCTGACACTGGGGGACCCCCGAGTCTATGCCCAGAACTTCAACTCTGCCAGTCGAGTACTTACCCTTAAACCGCTAACTTCATTTTCCTCATAGGGTGACATTGACTGGCTTTTTCTTGGAAATTCTTCTAAGTGTGAACTTTTCAAAACTCAAAATATTCACCAAAAATCAGCCGAGTACCAAAAACGAATTTACTCACCTGCTCTTAGGTGAGCTCCCAGTGCTGGATCTTGGTGCCCAGCACTGACTCTGAAAAGTACCCACAACTATACTTACCTTTAACTCATTTTTCTTCCATAGGAAACCATTGACTGCTTTTCTGTGAAATTTCTTTTAAGTGTTGATTTCTGCAATTTCTAAATATTCCTCAAAAATCGTATAACATCTGAAAACGTAATTACTTACCTGTTTTGGATAACTGTCCCAGTACTGAGTCTAGACACCCAGTACTGGATTACAAAAGTAACGATAACCTACTGTACCTGTAACCTACATTTCCTTCCATAGGGAATCATTGATTGTTTGCTCTGAAATATTTTCTAAGTGCTCACTTTGAAATAGCTAAATATTAGTTAAAAATCATTACAGTACCAAAGTCGACTCAACAGCTGATTCTGAGAACTGACCCAGGACTGGATCTAGGATCCAAGCCTGGAATTACAAAAGTAATCTAAAAAGTAATCTGTTGCATATAATTTGAATTTATCATTGAGCCTACTGCAACTATCTGTAACCGTTTACTAAAAAGTCTATTGCATATACAAAAGTATTTTTATCAAACATCTCCTGTCGAGAAAGTATATTTTAATTCCAAGTGTTGGTTCTAAAATAAAACAAGCATATATTTTTTATATACAAACCATTGGCCTAGAGTTCGGTTATTGAGTGTGTGGAACCATTTGCTGACTGAGTGTGTACAACAAATGCTTTACACGTCCTCTGATACTGCCTTACTGCTCGACCAGGCTACCGCTTTGGAGAGTAAGGTTATATCTAACTTTAACCTCTGTTAAACCCTTGGGGTCTGTGGACTCTGTACACCCTGTACCTATTAAGGAACAGTATATACAGAGCCACTTTCTCTCAGCAAGCCACTGGGTTGTGGGAGCAAAGCTCCTAATACTTTGCTCAGGGCAAAGGGGGCTCCTGTGTAGCACAAAAAGTACACCTGCAGCGGCGGCTGAGTGCAAGGGGATGTTTTGGCATCGGGTGCCCTGTTGTTTGCAATGGGGATTCTCTGGTTTGAACAGAGACCGCAGGCTCGGGGACGAAGATCTTCGGTAGGTGACCACCGGTTGGAGTGGTAAGTCCGAATACCTGGGAATGTTGGGACATCGTCGGTTGGGCCACCCAAGACCGTGGAGCTTAGGCTGCAGGGTGTCTTTAAGCATCAGTTTTCTCTTACCAGCTCCTGTTGCAGTCTGTCTAGAAGGATCCTCCAGAAAGAGGCTGCAGGCTTTGCTGGAAGATTTGAGGCAGGTCAGCGATCACCAGATCTCTGGTCCGAATCGCCGGGAAGACCTCCTCGTGGTGTTTGGCCACTCTAACTTGGGCCATGGGTGCAGACTAGCAGATTTTTCCCGAGCTGGAGTCTGTTGGTAAACAAATCCGGTGTTTACGGTAGACAGTCTTTTCTTTGGAATGCAGGGCAGGTCCTCGGAGTTCTTGAGGTTGCTGGCTACAGGACACACCAGGCTTTTGCTTCTGCAAGTTCAAGGTGGGGACCGGCTAGTAGGGCTGAGGCCAAGTCGGTGGACGTCCTCTTCTTAGCTTCGGCACGGCTGTTCGACCGTTCTTTTCTTCTTGGTCGTTGCTTGTCTGAGGTGGCAAGGTTCAGGGGTGCCCCTAAATACTAAATTTAGGGACGTTGGAGGGAAGTAAGAGGTTGGAACCAATGGGTCCCTTCCTTGGGGTGGGTACACGCCCTGTTATGCCACCTTCCAGTGGGAGGGGTGCATATGCCTCACTCTAAGCGGAGTCCTCCCATATGCAAGATGGCAGGGACTGAGTTGTGCTTCTCCTCGCCTTCCCACCTGTGGGGTGGGGTGGGAACACAGCCCTTCCTCACTTTGTTCCCGCCGGTTCTGCCGCCCAAAGTGGGGGTCAGAATCTGTGGGGACCAGTTGCTGGAAGCAGCAAAAGACCTGAGGAAGCTCAGAACTGCGGCAAGCCTTGGAAGCTTCCCCTTCGTAAACCCTTCCAGCAGCCACTCAGCCTGGACACTAGTGTTAGGTCATTTTTCAGGGGGCATCTCCAAGATGCCCTCTAAGTGAATTTTTCATTAAAGCTCTTGCTGAGGGGCGAGATGCAGCACGGTACTCCATTCGATATGGGCTTGACACCATGGACTCGCTAGGTAGAGCGATTGCGACGCCTGGCTGAGATCCACACATTTTTCCGGGGATGTCCAGAGCACACTCGTGGACATGCCCTTCGATGGCCGTCGCCTTTTTGGCGACATAGCGGATAGTGCGCTGGAGCACTTTAAGGACTCCAGGGCTACGGCCAAGTCATTGGGCCTCTCGGCCCCACGCCCGCAAACTTCTGCTTTTCGCCCCTTTCGTGGCCAAGGAAGGGGCGCCCCCGCACGTCCGTCTAGCCACAGGCCGCAGATCCAGCCTCAACGCAGTTGCGGATTCTGCTGCAGCGGAGCAGGGGGACAGAGAGCCAGTCAGTTCACATCTGCTCCCGTAGCATCTGCCTCAAAGCCTTCCTAGTCCGACCTTTCAGGCCCATTCCACGCCAGTGGGAGGCAGAGTTCGCCATCACCTGCTCCACTGGTGTACCATCACGTCGGACAGGTGGGTGCTGCAAATTGTCCGAATGGGCTACTCCCTCCCCTTCGAGGTGACCCCTCCAGCCATGCCACCGCAGTACCACCGCATGTCGGGGATCGCTTGCAACTTCTGCAGGAGGAAGTTACGGCCCTCTTGGCCAAGGGGGCCATCGAGCGCGTTCCTGGCCCAGTAGTAGGATGGGGTTGTTACTCCCTCTACTTTCTGGTTCCCAAGAAAGGCAAAGGGGACCTCAGGAGCGTCAACGCATTCCTCCGGAAGGAGAAGTTCAAGATGCTCATCTTAGCTCAGGTTCTGGCTGCCCTGGAGACTGGATGGTAGCATTGGACTTTCAGGATGCTTATTTTCACATCCCCATCCTGCCGGCCCACCGGCGTTACCTGTGGTTCAAGGTAGGCCACGAGCACTTTCAGTTTACTGTGCTCCCCTTCGGCCTCACCAGTGCCCCTCGGGTGTTCACGAAAGTGGCGGTGATCGAAGCTAATCTGCGCAGATTAGGGGTTCCGGTCTTCCCCTATCTCGACTGGTTGTTGAAGGCGGGCTCGCCCCATGCGGTCGTCTCCCACCTCCAGACTACGGCCGACCTCCTGCATTTGCTGGGGTTCTCCATCAACGTGCCGAAGTCGCATCTGAGTCCCTCCCAGAAGCTCCTTTTCATCGGAGCGGTTCTGGACTCGGCACAGTTTCGGGTCTATCCTCCCGAACAGCGGGTTCGGGATATTCAGGCTCTGGTTCCGATCTTTCAGCCTTTATCCCGGGTTTCAGTCATGATGGTCCTACGGCTGCTGGGTCAGATGGCCTCCTGCATCCTGTTGGTGCATCAGGCCAGGTGGCGGATGCGGGCTCTGCAGTGGGACCTGAAGTTCCAGTGGGCTCAACATCAGGGCAACCTGTCCGACCACGTCCTGATCTCGGAGGGCAGTGGTGGCTCACGGACCGCGATTGGGTCAGTGGCAGATCACTCTCCCTACCCCAACCGGAGCACGTAGTGGTGACTGCGTCCCTCCTGAGATGGGGGGGGCCACATGGGAGAGGCGGAGATCAGAGGCCTCTGGTCTCCGGTGGAGTCCCGGCTCCATATCAACCTGTTGGAGCGGAGGGCGATCCGGCTTACACCGAAGGCATTCCTTCCCTCTGTCCGGGGAAGTGTAATGCAGGTGTTCACGACAACACCACCGCCATGTGGTATTGCAACAAACAGGGCGGGGTGGGGTCGTGGACCCTTTGTCAGGAGGCTCTGCGTCTCTGGACATGGCTGGAACATCAGGGCATCACCCTGGTGGTTCAACACCTGGCGGGCTCTCTGAACACCAGGGCGGATGAAGTCAGCTGCCGGTGCATGATGGATCACGAATGGTGTCTGCACGCGGACGTGGCGCAAGGCTTCTTTCGGCAATGGAGAGAGCCTTGGTTAGATCGATTCGCCACCAAAGAGAATGCGCAATGTCATCAGTTCCGCGTGTTGGAGTTTCCAAGGCGCACTCGCTCGGAGACGCTTTTCGTCGAGAGTGGAGTTGCGGTCTGTTATACGCCTTTCTGCCTATACCAGTTCTGCCCAGAGTGCTGAAGATCAGGCGCGACCAGGCCCAAGTCATCCTTGTGGCTCCAGATTGGGCACGAAGATATTGGTGTTCGAGGCATGTGGGCTGCTGAATTCATATCTGTGCATAGATCGCCGCCTAGTGTTGGGTCCGGATGTTTGCACGTTGTTGTCCTGGAAGAGTCTTAGAAGTATCCTGGGATAGGTGACTCCTCCCCTGGACTACAGTGCGCATGGGCATCCTCTCCATCCTCAGATTGTTTTTTTACGCCATTGGGTTCGGATGTGCTTATCTTGACTCAAGTTAGGAAAAACTTTTTACAGGCCAAAAGGCCTTTAGTTTCGCGTCGGTACTGTCCCCGATCGGTATCGATAGTTATTTGTTAGTTTACTAACTCCAAAAACAACTCTTAAGCATCATACCCGACCATCGACCCGACATCGACGATGGAATCGAGGACACCATTCAAGCGGTGTCCTGTATGCAATGCGAAATATCCCCATGTTGACGTCCACCCGGTGTGCAACAAATGCCTTTCACCGGATCACGACGAGTCCACATGTATGGCCTGTGCCCGATTCCGATCCAAGAAGACTCCGGAATCGACGAGCAGCGAGACTTGAAGCGCAGCAAGCGGCACCGGCCCCGACCAACATCTTCAGCGCCGAGGACGAAGATGTCGAAGACGTGGAGAACCTACCCTCCAGCCCCACTTCCGACCACGACTCCGGATCGGAAGACATCGAAGAACGACTCTTTCACGGAGATGAAGCCGACACCGAGGTAGAATACTTCGATGAGGCCTTAGGGGCCGAAGAGAGTAGCTCCGGTGACGAGCAAGGCCTACCCGTACAGACTGAGGATATCCCAGTGCGTCAGTCTATGGCTCCGGTCGAGGGATCGCCTTCGGGCCTTACCCAAGACCTATCCCGCAGTTCTTCGGCCCCGCCCTCTGGCCCGGCCTCGGACATTCAGCGGCAGCCATTACTACCCAAAACGACTGGTTTCCCTTCATTGAAACCGAAAGCCGTATCGGTTCATCAGAAACCAAAACTGAAAGTGACACTGGTCGGATCGAAGCCCTCCACACCTTCGATGCCAGCCAAACCCGTCGGCACCGACCGCACCAAACGGGACTTCGGTGCCGAGCTTGCAGCAGCCGACGTCGGCGCCGACACACGGAAAAAGACCATCGGTACCGCCAAACCGCCTCTGCTCCCGGCACCGAAACAATCGGCTCTGGCCACAAAGGTCAAAATGGCTGCTGCGTCTCACACCGCTTCGAAAGCAGCACCAAAGGCACAATCATCGACGCCGTCGACAGCTACTACCTCTCCTCGACTCGATGACCCAGTGGTGCCGAAGAAGTCCACGCCCGCCTCTACAGAACCGGTCGGCGCCAAAGAACCGTCGGCGCTCCAGGTGCGGCAAGTTGCAGCGTCCTTGCAACGCATCAAAGACCAGGCTGCCCTCCAGGACACGTCTGGCTCCGAGCAGAAAAAAGCTCAAAAAGCTTCTCCGGCACCGGCCAACATCACTTTTGGCCTGCCACCATCCACGGCCCCAAAACTGTTCGAAATCAGAACACGTGTCACCCACACCAGGATCACACCTGCCGACCGCTCTCCTGCGGAGACGTCACCATCACACATCATCGATGCCGACACCGGCAGAATGATGCTCCACAAGAGGAGAATAACTTCCGAGCCAGCTTTGGACTCCTACCGGATCCCGCTAAAGAAAAAGCTGCCAGTGGATACGGAACCAGTTCTTTACGAACCTCTCCATACCTCTTACCAAGATCCACAGTCCTTCTCTCCGACACACTCCGAAACCGACGTTTTGGGGGACTACATGGGTGACCACGTCCCCTACCCCAGAGAGATGGACCCTGAAGGCCAACAGGACCCTGACCAGGCTTGGGATGACCCTGTAGACCCGGGTGCACCTATGGATACACAGGACACGCAGCTATATGGCGCAAAAACGTCTCCCACAGAGGACACTGCCGCATTCAACGCCCTCTTTGAACGTGCTGCGGCCAATCATGGTGTGCAACTCCACTCTGACACTATCGAGGACGATTTTCTCATGGATACTTCCGCATCCTCAGAAAGGAATATCAAAACTCTACCCATGTTGAAAGGTGTCCTCAAACCAGCAAAGGACATTTTCAAAGAACCCACCAGGGCACGAGTAATAAACCCCAGGATCGACAAGAAATATAGGTCGGCGCCTGGGGACCCTACCTACATTAGAGGCCAGTTGCCTCTGGATTCCATAGTAGTCGCGAATGCTCGCAAACGGGCGCACTCGCAGACGACAGGGGATGCTCCTCCCCCGGACAAACAGTCCAAGGTGCTAGAGACCTCCGGCAAACGGGTTGCAGCCCAAGCAGCTAACATATGGCGTATTGCCAATACTCAGGCGCTCCTAGCTCGCTACGATCGCGCCCATTATGACACATTAGAAACATTACTCCAACATCTCCCTGACCAATACAAAGAGGGAGCAGAGATCCTCATCAGGGAGGGACAACTCCTCACAAACGCATCCATTAAGTGTGCACTGGATGCCGCAGATACAGCTGCCAGAGCCATAAACACTAGCGTCATGTTACGACGATACGCATGGTTACGAATCTCCGGATTCAAACCTGAGGTACAAAATAACATCCTCAACCAGCCGGTCAACCCCGACTACTTATTCGGGCCAGAGGTTGACACCACCCTAGAAAAAATAAAAAAGGACACAGACACTGCAAAGTCCATGGGGGCTCTCCAAACACAGACCTTTCGGAGCGGCTCCTTTCGTCGCCCCGGAAATAGAGGAGCAGGTAGAGGACAGGGGTCACAGCAAACCTACAAGGGAAACACACAAAGTTCCTGCGATAAAAACACCCGGGGTGGATATCGTGGCTCAAGCACAAAGGGCAGAGGACGCGGATACGCCAACACCAGGTCCTCCCCCAAGAACAAACAGTGACGCCCTCTCCCTTCCTCCCGACCACATAACACCTGTCGGGGGAAGGCTACAAAGGTTCCTGTCCACGTGGGACTCCATCACCACGGACAGGCGGGTCAAAGATATTATCAAACACGGTTACTGCCTAGAATTAACCTCAACTCCACCCACAATACCGCCAAAACACCGTCCTATGTCCTCAGAGCACTTAACGCTATTACAGCAGGAAGTGCTAAGTATGCTACAAAAAGGCACAATAGAGGTCGTACCCGTCCACGAGCAAGGTACGGGGGTGTACTCCCTGTACTTTTTAATACCGAAAAAGGACGGGTCACTCAGACCTATACTAGACCTGAGACCCCTCAACCGCTACATTCTCTCGGAGCATTTCCACATGCTCACCCTGCAACAAGTCCTACCACTGCTCAAACAGGGAGACTTCCTAGCCACGCTAGACCTCAAAGATGCGTATTTCCACATACCCATTCACCCATCACACAGGAAATATCTCAGGTTCACTATTCAAGGGCAGCACTACCAATTCAAGGTTCTTCCCTTCGGCGTGACAACAGCGCCCAGAGTTTTCACAAAGTGCCTGGCTACTGTGGCCGCACATTTACGGAGGCAACACATTCATGTCTACCCCTACCTGGACGACTGGCTTGTTCAGGCAAAGTCAGCCCAGCAATGTGCCAGCCACATGTCCCGCACCATTCACCTTCTTCACAGTCTGGGGTTCTCACTAAATTACCCAAAATCCCATCTCCAACCCGCACACGTACAACAGTACCTAGGTGCAACCATAGACACTCTGGCGGCCACAGCTCAGCCGAATTTAGTGAGAATCAACAGCATGCAAATGCTGATTTCCAAGTTCAAACCCCAACACTCCCTTACCGCGCGAGTGTTCATGCAGTTGATGGGCATGATGGCCTCCTGCATTTTCATAGTCCCACACGCGAGACTACATATGCGCCCGCTTCAGGAGTGCTTAGCACGTCAATGGAATCAGGCTCATGGGCAATTAAAAGACCTAGTGTTGGTGAGCGGTCGGGCATACAACTCTCTGCATTGGTGGAATCCACAAAACCTTTGCAAGGGCCGACCGTTCCAAGAGCCTGTTCCACAAATAATACTGACAGCGGACGCGTCTCTCCAGGGATGGGGAGCTCATGTACTCAATTACACAGTGCAGGGACTATGGACAACACAACAAAAGACGATGCACATCAACCTTCTAGAACTGACGGCAATCTTCCTGGCTATGAAAGCATTCAAAGTACACTTGTGCAACAAAGTCGTGTTGATCCGGACGGACAACATAACCGCCATGTACTACATACAGAAGCAGGGAGGAACACACTCTCCACAGTTGTCTCATCTGGCTTAGAGCATGTGGAAGTGGGCCATTCAGAGGAACATGTTCCTCATGGCGGAACACCTCCCCGGCAAGGACAACCAGATGGCGGATCTGCTCAGCAGACACAGCCACCAAATGCACGAGTGGGAGCTACACCCGTCAGTTCTCCAACCGTACTTCCAGCAGTGGGGTCATCCAGAAATAGACCTATTCGCCACAAGCGAAACCGCAAAATGCCAAAGCTTTGCCGCCAGGTTCCCACATCCGCAGTGCAATGCGATATGGATGAACTGGTCCGGCAGATTTGCGTACGCTTTTCCCCCAGCACCACTGATACCGCTGGTGGCACGCAAACTCAGACAACACTCACTGACACTCGTCCTGGTTACTCCAACGTGGGCACGCCAGCCATGGTACACCACCTTTCTCGAACTTTCCGTGGTGCCGCATCAAAGGCTGCGGATCAAACCCGCGCATTTGACGCAGAACCATGGAGAGATTCAGCACCCAGATCCGCAACAGCTGAACCTGGCAATCTGGCTCCTGAAGTCCTAGAGTTTGGCTACCTAAACCTGCCACCTGACTGTATGGACATCATTAAGGAGGCCAGGAGACCCACTACCAGAGCTTGCTATGCAGCCAAATGGAAAAGATTCGTTATTTATTGCAATATTAATGACATTAACCCGCTAGACGCATCCATCCAAAACATAATTTGTTACCTCTTACACCTATACCGATGCAATCTGGCATACACCTCAATACGTGTCCATTTGACCGCAATATCAGCCTATCTCCAGAACAGGCAGCACCTCTCTTTATTCAGAGTGCCGGCCATCAAAGCATTCTTGGAAGGACTCAAACGAGTAATTCCTCCAAGCCACCCACCAGCTCCAATGTGGAACCTCAACTTGGTCCTCACACGCCTGATGGGTCCACCCTTCGAACCTCTACACTCATGCGAGATTCAATTCCTCACCTGGAAAGTAGCTTTCCTAGTAGCAATCACTTCTTTGAGGAGAGTTAGTGAACTCCAGGGACTAACCGTTCAAGAGCCATTTATACAGATTCACGCCAACAGGGTCGTACTACGTACCAACCCCAAATTCATGCCCAAGGTAATATCGCAGTTCCACATGAATCAAACTATTGAACTGCCTGTTTTCTTTCAAAACCCACAAACTGTCGCAGAAAGAGCACTCCATACACTAGATGTAAAGAGAGCCCTCATGTACTATATCGACAGGACTAAGGTCTTTAGGAAGACTAAACAACTTTTCGTTACCTTTGCCCCACACCACAAAGGTAACGCTATCTCCAAAGCAGGTATAGCCAGATGGATCGTTAAATGTATTAAAATTTGCTATCAAAAGGCTAAACGCACATTAACGATTCCCCCACGAGCCCACTCAACACGTAAGTTAGGGGCCTCCATGGCTTTCCTGGGAAACATTCCTTTGCATGATATATGTAGAGCAGCCACCTGGTCCACTACACACACATTTACCAAACACTATTGTGTAGATGTGCAATCAAAACAGCAGGCAGCTGTAGGACAGGCTGTTCTCAAAACTCTTTTTCAGACCGCTGCAGCTGGCACTGGTAGCCGCCGCTAATAGGAGGTACTGCTATGTATTCTATGCACAGATATGAATTCAGCAGCCCACATGCCTCGAACTGAATATGCTACTTACCAGTATGCATCTGTTCTTGGCATGTAGGGCTGCTGACATTCATACCGCCCTCCCTCCTCCCTGGCGCCTGTAGCAGCTGCAGCTCTCAGAATTACTGTAAGCATGGTCATCACTTTCTGCATCTACTCCATCACTGCCACAATGGCGAAAAACAATCTGAGGATGGAGAGGATGCCCATGCGCACTGTAGTCCAGGGGAGGAGTCACCTATCCCAGGATACTTCGAAGACTCTTCCAGGACAACGTGCAAACATCCGGACCCAACACTAGGCGGCGATCTATGCACAGATATGAATGTCAGCAGCCCTACATGCCAAGAACAGATGCATACTGGTAAGTAGCATATTCAATCCCAAGCTACTCAGTCTGTCAATCTATTCCCCCGATTCGACTGCCTCTTCAGGAGGACCTTCTGTCGCAGCAGCAAGGGTTTGTCCTCCACCCGAACCTGTCCAGCCTCCACCTCCATGCGTGGAGATTGAGCGGCGGCAGTTGATGCCATTTGACTTGCCTCCTGAAGTCTGTGATGTCATTCTGGCAGCCAGGCGTCCCTCCACTAAAACGGTATACGCCTGCCGGTGGAACAAATTTGTGGCGTGGTGCACAGCAAAGGCTGTGGATCCACTTTCCGCTCCTCTTTCTGAGGTTCTCCTTTTTCTTCTTTCCCTGGCCCAGCAGGGCTCTGCTCTGGGCACCATCAAGGGATATCTTTCAGCTGTTTTTGCCTTCTTACGGCTTCCTGATCAGCCTTCTCTTTTCAAGTCCCCTGTTGTAAATAGATTCTTAAAAGGCATTACTCACATGTTTCCTCCTGTCCCTTTCGTAATGCCTCAGTGGGACTTGAATCTGGTGTTAACCTATCTGATGTGCGCTCCTTTTGAGCCACTCCATAACTGTCCTCTTCATCTCCTGACTCTCAAGACTGCTTTCCTGGTTGCCATCACCTCTGCCAGAAGAGTGAGTGAGCTCCAGGCTCTTTCTTCTAAACCTCCTTTCCTCTCTGTCCATCCGGACACGTTTGTTCTAAGGACTTGTCCTTCCTTTCTTCCTTAGGTGGTTACTGCCTTTCACATTGGCCAGTCTGTTACATTGCCCACCTTCTTTCCGCCTCCCTCGACCCTCCACCGTCTGGACCCAAAACGTGTGCGCTCCTACTTGGACCGCACAAAACAGTTCCGGGTGGACGACCAACTCTTCGTTGGCTACGTGGGTACTAAGAAGGGGCGGGCAGTGCACAAGCGGACCATCTCTCGGTGGGTCGTTTTGTGCATTAAGGCCTGTTATTCCTTGGATAAGCAGGATTATCTCTAGTTTACCCTCCAAATATCATGGGCAACCAGTGGTTGCCAATATACGCTATCAACTGCACCACTTGAACTCAATAGCATCCGACTGCTGAGTTCTTCAGATTGTTCGTAGGGGCTGCTTCCTCTCCTTCGTCACTACCCTCCATGCTTGCCTCCCAAATAGGACCAGCTGACGAGGACCAAGGGAGCCATAGAAGTAGTGATAGCATCAGAAGTAGAATGGGTTTGATATTCCCGCTACTTTCTGGGGACCAAGAAAGAATGAAGCCTTCGTTCTATCGTAGACCTGTGCCTTGTCAATTTCTTCCTGAAAAAGGGGAAATTCAAAATGCTCACTCTCGCACAAGTCTTGTCTGCCCTGGACCCGGGTCAGGACGTTTATTTCCACATCACCGTCCTGCCTGCCGACAGTCATTACCTGTGGTACACTGGAAGTCGAGCGTTTTTAGTGCTACTGTTTGGCCTCACCAGCCCCCCTCAGGTGTACACCAATGTGATGGCAATGGTTGCAGCTCATCTGCGGAGCTCAGGGGTGCCAGTTTTTCCCTAGCTCGACGGCTGGCTGTTGAAGGCGGGCTTGTTCCAGGCAGTAGTATCCTACCTCCCGACTATGGCAGACCACCTGCACTCCCTAGGGTCACACCTGACCCCTTCTCAGATGTTCCCTTTTATTGGAGCTGTTCTGGACACTGCAGGTTTGGGCTTACCCTACTCACCAGCGAGTCCAGGACAATCAGGCTATGGTACCGATGTTTCAGCCTCTATCCTGGGTTTTGGTGAGACTAACTCAGAGGCTGCTGTGCCTCATTGCCTCCTGCTTGTGATACATGCCCCCCTGGAATATGCTGTGCAGTGGGACCTTGTACCAGTGAGCACAACATAACGGAAATTTCTCCGACATGGGCCACATCTCGGAGCGCACTGCAAAAGATCTGCAGTGGTGGAACCAGGGTCAGGTAAGTACAGTTGTTACACCGTCGGCAGCACAGGGCCAGCCGGGTGCAGAGTGAGGTAGGCCCAATGTTATCCTATTGGAGGCAGGGGGCCCGTGGTTGGTGGCTAGTAGGCCACACGGCTGTGGGAGCTGGGCTCCTGGTCAATTGCTCAGGGCAAATGGGGAAGTAGGTTAGAGTAGAAGTAGCCCTCGAAGGTGAGGAGCCTAAGTGGACAAAATCACTCTGCACCCGGCTGCCCCTGTGCCGCTGACGGTGTAACAACTGTACTTACCTGACCCTGGGAGACCCCCGAGTACACTCAGCACCTTAACTCTGCCAGTCGAGTACTTACCCAAAAGCCGACAACTCACTTTTCTTCCATAGGTTAACATTGGCTGGTTTCATTTGAAGTGTGGAGTTTCTAAATTTCAAAATATTAACCTAAAATCATCAGATAAGGCATTACCGAAAGTAACTTGTTCTGTAGGTAGCCTTTTCTTTCAGGTTGGTTAGTTTTTGTTATTTGAAGTTATATCAGGTTTGTTTTTATAGACTGCCAAGATTACTGGAAACGAAAGCAGCATGTTTAGAAATAGAAGAAACAGCATTCTTGTGTCCCTAAATGCCTACTTATTAATATATAACTTTGTTCCGTTGCAGGTTTGACAATGCACGCTTCAATACTCGCTTACATGTTCAATTTGGTGGAGGAAGGAAAAATAAATGCACCATTAAATCCTGGCAATCCACTTAATAATCAACTTTTTGTTCAAGAGTATGTTGCCAATCTGCTTAAGTCTGCATTTCCACATCTTCAAGAGTAAGTATTCAATTTGTTGTGCAAATCAAGCTAACTGAAGTGTCTGCGATAATGCCCTAATTATTGTCATTTATTTTAGTGCCCAGGTTAAGCTGTTTGTAACAGGACTCTTCAGTTTAAATCAAGATATTCCAGCTTTTAAGGAGCACCTAAGGGATTTCCTCGTACAAATTAAGGTAAGCATGGTCCAATATAAAATGTGAATGGTTGATAAGTGATCTCTCAATTTCAATATCTTCTACTTTTGCCTGATAAGACTGTGCGTAACAAATCTCTTTATGGGAAGTTATGGTTCTCCATAATAAAGATTGAGACCAGTTCTCCAAATCCAGGAACCTTTGTAATAAAAGAAAACGTATCATGAGCCAAACCTACCTAATTACGGGCAACATCTTTTGTTAGTCCTTGAATCAAACTACTTGAGTATTTAATGCCCTGTTAAATATGTTTTTAAAATCCATTTTATCTCCTATTTGTACAATGAAATAGATGGTTCAAAAATTGTTTTCACTGACATTGCAGGTAGTACAGTAGAAAAGCTCCACTGTCTGCTGGATCCATTGAACTTCGCAACCTTATATTGCAGTCCTGTAACTGTTTAAATCTGTTATTTTTCTGACTCTAGATTCTCCTCTGCAAAACAATCTAAATGCCTGTCGAATTGCCGCTCCAGACAGATCGTCTAAAAATTAGACTCTGTGGGGCAAGAAGGTTTTGCTTCTTGATGCTTCCTTTTAGCACTGCATATGCCTGGTATTTTAATCTACTGTATCTTATAGAATTCTCTCAGCAGATTTCTTGCCTTAGAATATTCCCATAGTGTCAGTTGGATCCAGAAACTCTTGAGCAGTACCCCATTGTGCATGTAGGTGGCACCAATCGGGTCAGTGGCATCCAGTGTGCTGAGATCAGTTCCTTCCTTTTCCACACCAACCGCGTGGATCCAAAAAGAGCTACCTTAATCATGCTTTTTTTCACTGCCTTTAAAAAAAAAAAAAAAATTCGCTGTGTGTGCCTCAGGACGCTCCCTAAGAAACCTGTGGATTTTAAATCCTGTGGGGCCCGTCCCAAGCAGATGTGGGTGACCAACTCCTACATGGTTTGCTTGTGGTGCCTGGAGCAGGAGGACCACAACTCCAGGACCTGCTCAGACTGTTGTACCATGAACCCCAAAGAGATCCAGGAATGTGCCTTGAAGCTCCTGGATGCCCAGCACCAAGTGACTCCAGGTCCCAGTTGCATGGAAGGTCCAGGGCCCACTCTGTCGCTCCCGTAGGTCATTGTCGTGATCCCAACCTTTATCTGGTAAGCCCCACAAGAACTTGTCCAAGAAGTCAGTGCTCTTCAACTTGGCTGTCCAAGTCATGAGACAAGGCATGGGAATGATGCCGCCAGTCTCTGAAAAACCGCTTGCACGCCTCCCCGTTGGAGCCTGCTCCTAGGTCTGCTCCATGCCTCCCTGGAGTGATCCCCAACCAACTCAGTTTTATTAGACTGTGCACCTCATATTAGGGTGTCAAGACTTCCCTGGAGGACCTTTGAGGCCCACAGTTTTGGAAGGTTTCTTGATTGGGTCTCTGCTGGCAGGTTTGCCCTGCATGCTATTTGGGCTCTCTGGATCCAGACCGGCTCAGTTTGCAAATCCACTAACTTCACCAGGGTTTAGCACCACAGAAATCGTTATAATTCCCAACTCTGATATGGAGCTAGATCCGCATTGTCGGGCATCAACTCTGGTACCTACTGGCGCTGGACCTTCAGTGTTGGAGACTGTGCCTTACTTGTGAGAAATATGACTGGGGCAGAACTGAGGATCCCTTTGGCTACACTGACCCACTTGAACTGACCGAAGAGAACTCGTGTGATGACCTAGCTAATATCTGGGTGCTTAACCAGACACTGGCCTGGTGTCTCCTAGTTTGGCTTCAGGGGAAGGGGCCTCATTTTCAATGATGTTGCGGAGGTCATATGACAGGTGCTTCAGCTCGGGGTGTTTCACAAAGAACCCCTTCTCCCCTCCATTGAAAACCTTACCAATGTCCTGCTCTGGGTCTGGCATGGGTGCACCTGTGCACAGACCGATTCCCACAGCCACGCTCATGAGAATCCAGCTTTCCTCTCCCAGCATCCTACCCCTGAAAGCCTTGTGGTGCAGGCTTAAACTTAAAAAGTTCATCTTGTAGGAGCATTCCCTACCACTCCACTGTACCGGAAAACCAATAGGCTGGATACCTTTGGGGATAGTTTTTTCTCCTCCACCAGCCCCGTACTGCAGTCCGTGAACATTATATGCATCTTGAGCTGCAATAGCCACACAGTGCGAGACTTGTTGCGCAAGACCTGCCCATGGTCTCTTAAGAGGTCCGAGCAATTCTGACCCAGACTATTGCCGATGGCAGTGATGCAGCAAAGTTCATAACACGACAGGCAAGCTGCGCACAAACATTGCTTAATAGCTGGTGCTCTGACCAGATTCTTGGAAGATGTACAGGCATCCCTTATGAACATGCCCTTCAGCATCCAGCTGTTCAGCAACAAGGCCAAATCTGAGGTTCAGCACTCTAAAGAGTAGGATTACTGCCAGTACACTATTCCTTCCACTCCCGCTGTGGCTATAATAGGGGCTACCAGCTGTGTCCTTTTCTGCCCAGCAGACTCCCCAGTCATTTTGTGGTCACATACACAGCTCCCACAAGCCTTGTGGGACCCAAAGCCAGAGATATGCCTAGTCTGAAGCCACCCCCAGCAGCTGCAGCCTCAAAACCCTCTTTTATGTGCCCTTAACATCACAGGCAACTGGTTAGTAGCAGGATCAGGCATCTCCTGCCCTGCTGGCAAATCATCACTTTGAACAAGCTGGTGCTCCAAATTGTTTGGTGGGTTGCGCTCCTCCGTTCACCTAAACTCTGCCGCCCCTAATGCATGAGAAAGTGCAGGCTGTTTTGGCCGAAGGAGCCATTGAGAGGGTGCTGAGATCAGTAGTAGGTCATTATGGCTATACCTGCTACTTCATGGTGCTGAAGGAGGATAGAGGCTTCTACCCTATACCAGATATACGGCCTCTCAACTACTCCTGAAAAAGGAGAAATTCAAGATGCTCATGTTTGCTTGGGTCTTGTCTGCCCTGAAGATGGGAGCCTGGATGGTAGCGCTAGACTTGCAGGACGCACATTTCCACTTCCCCGTCCTGCAGGCCCATAGATGTTACTTGTATTTTATGGTGGTCCGCAAGCATTTCCAGTTTGCTGTGTTTCCCTTTTGCCTTATGTAGGAAGCTAGCTCTGTGTATATACTATACCAAAGTGAGGTACAGTGTGCATGGAGTCCAGTGGAACCCCAAAGGTAGGCAGAGGTAAAGTTAAATAGCACCTCACTCTCTATTTGTGGTAGTGTGGTTGAGCAGTAAGGCAGTATCAGAGGACAGTGTTAAGCTTTAGTTGTACACAGTCAGCAAATTAATTCACACACTCAGACTGAACTTCAGACCAATAGTTTTTGTATAAAAATATTTTTAATTATTTTCTATAACCAAGCAAGCCTGGCACAGGTAAGTTGATAAATACTTTGCAGTAAATATACAGTTTGAAATTACATTTTAAATGTACTTTGAAATGGTTACAGTTTGAATTACTGGTGATGCAATACTGTGAAATGCTGTACATATACTTTGTATCAACTTAGCAATGAAATTTACCGGTAAGTTACTTTTACATTACTTTTGAGATTACTTTTTAGATTACTGTCTCTACTCTGCCTAGTTATCACACTGGGACGTTTCCTAGAGAAAAGGTAAGTAAAATCAGTTTTGCACAATTATTTTTCAGATTTTCATACAAACCAACTCCACATTTACAACATTTTTCAGAGAAAAATAGTCAGTAGGTTCCAGTGGAAAGAAATGAAGTTAATGGTTACCAGGTAAGTAATCGGTCTTTGGAGTTGAGCTTCTGGGGTAAGAACAAGGGTTCCCCCAATGTCAAGGATGCACTCTCGTTACACCCTCAGTAGAACTAGGGTGGCCGGGTGCAGAGTGCTGAGGCCCAATGTTATCCAACGGGGCATAGGGGGCCTTGGGTTGGTGGCTGCTGGAAAGCAGGCCACTTGGTTGTGGGAGCAGAGCTCCTGGACTTTAGCTCAGGGTATATGGGGAAACAAAGTAGCACCAACGGTGCACCCTCAGCGGCACTAGGGCGGCCGGGTGCAGGGTGCTGTTTTGACGTTGGGCACCCTGTTGGTTTCAATGGGGAACCTCCGGTTTGCAAAGACACTACAAGCTCAGGGACAAAGGTCTTCTGGGTGCGACCACCACTTCGAGAGGTAAAGTTGGGAAGTTAGTTTGGGCACACAAGGCCATGGGGGCTTCGGGTGTTGGGGTGCCTTTTGAGGTCGGATCTTCTTACCAGCTCCTTGTTGCGGTTAGTGAGGCCTTCTGGATTTAGGCTGCAGGCATCAGCTTGAGGTAGGTCAGGGGGACCTCCTCGTGGTGTTTGCCCACTCAAGCTCAGGCTGTGGACGGCAGGTGCAGAGTGGGGCGGATCCGCAGTGTCTGGCCGCAGCAAGAGGTTGCAGATCAACAAATACGGTGTTCACAGGACACGGTTTTTGTGCTCTCAGGCAGGTCCGCTGGGATTTTCGAGGTTGCTGGCTGCAGGACACACTGGGATTTCGCAGGAGCAGGTTCGAGGTGGAGACAGGCCGGTAGGGCTGGGGCCAAGTCAGTGGACGTGTTAGCTTCGGCACAGCTGTTCGGTACTTCTTTTCTTGTTGCAGGTTCTTGTCTGAGGAAGCAAGGTTCAGGGGTGCCCCTAAATACTAGATTTAGGGGTGTTACAGGTAGGTAAAAAGGCAGAGACCAATAGGTCCCTTCCCTAGGATGGGTACACCTCCTATTATGCCACCCCCCAGTGGGAGGGGGGCATGAGCCTGTCCCTAGTTGGCTGAGTCCCTCCTCCCCCTCAAGATGGCATGTACTGAGAGTTGTGCTTCACCTCGCCTCCCCCACCTGAGTGGTGGAGTTGTCAGAGGTGGACACACCTCTCTTCCTCACTTGTTTTTCCTGCCGGTTCTCCCGCCCAAAGTTTGGGTCAGAACCAGTGGGGACCAGTTGCTGAGAGCAGCCTGGAGAAGCTCAAAGTCGGCAAGCCTTTGAAGCTTCCTCTTCGTGAACCCTGCCCAGCCTGGGGGAGGAGGATTGGCACCTCGTCCCAGGATGTGCATTGTTTCAGGCCCCCGAGAGCAGCAGGCTCTCGGCCCAGGGGTCCAGAAACCTGTCTGGTAGTCGCAGTTGAAAGCAGCCACTCAGCTTGGACACTAGTGGTAGGTTAGTTTTTTTTCCGTTCAAACTCCTTTTTATTTTAGAAGAGGAGTGGTATCATGAGTACAGCAATACGCCTACAACCCTGGTATGGGCCAGCTGCATGATTGGGCTAGTGTTCAATATGCATAGTGAAGGCATCATTTGGCATTGCAGTTATGTTGGATTACACAGCAAATCGCTTACAACCCACACTGGGGCCGGCCACGTAACGGGACAGCTGTAGCAAGAAAAGGCTATGATAGGACTTCGGCATGTACGTAGAACAGAGATAATCAAACCAACTCTAACAGGAACAGAGGGGCAGTAAGGGAAGTAGGAGGGAAAGAGAGAGGGCCCCGGGGGGCAAGGTGTAGGAGAGGGGTAGAGGTACTGCGATCGAGAAGAGAGTGCTGAGCAAGTAGTGCAGGGAGTTGGGAAATAAGACCCAATATACAGTGCACTTTCAATATGTCTAATTTGGGTAGCCTTGAATGGACAGTTTGTTGTATGACTTTGTTTATCTCTTTTGAGCGATGTCCATTGCACATCAGCTCGTTGGGTCAAGCAGTGGCCAATGATCATGAAATGACCTCTAGGAGTGCCCATTACATAAGGGTACCAATCCAGCTTCAAGGATATGTCTGCTCCTGTTAGTGATATGGTGTGGCCGGGCATAACAACAAAGGCCGGCCTCCTGTGTGCACTATTGCGTGTTGCAGCTATGGTTGAAATAATCATCAAACAGCCAATGCCCCGAGCCAGCCCCTACCACTGCAGAGGCAAGCCCACGAGGCACCGCTGACTGGTTTGCTTACAGAAGAAACCCAACCACAGCAGATAGCAGTGTGTCGAGTACAAGAAAGCAAAGGGGAGGAGAAAGAAGAGACATAGTGCAGAATAGAGAGGAGTAGAGAAGGCGGGCGAGAGATAGGGTCGAAGGCATGGCGGAGAAGAAGGCGGGGGGTAGAGGACTGATGCTGCAAAAGCTGTGGAGATAGGGCGCGCCAGCGCCACTGTGCAAGGGGCCGCCAACAAACTCTAGGGGCGTGCGTTTCAGGATCAGCATTGGATATGGCAATGGGAAAATGGAGGCCCCATAAGTGGGGGGAGGGAAGAAAGACAGATGTTACCCGGAATACAACTCCGGTTGGACCAGCTGTGAGCTTCCTGGACCTATCTGTGTCTAGAGGGGAAATAGCATCGTCCAAGAGGCAGAGGGCCCTCGGCCTCGGGGGGGGGGGGGGGTTTGAGCCTAGCATATTCCTGCAGACCTAAGCGATCCACCAGCAGAGGGCCCCACAATTTAGTAAACTTACCGTTCGAGGCATATGAGCTGCAGATCACACTTAGAATAAGATCGCCATCTGGTGTTGGGCTCGGATGATTGCAGGTTGTTGTTGTCTTCCGACGAAGCCTTTTGGTCACGAGATAGGTGACTTCTCCTCTGAACAGTGCGCATGGGCATCCACTCCATCCTCAGGTTGTTTTTTTCCGCCATTGGGTTCGGATGAACTTTTCCACTCCGGCTGAAAACTTCTAAAAACCAAGCTTTTGAAGCGAAAAACCATTTACATACTTCAACGCGACGTCTAAATTCAATCGGACCGGTTCCGGATACGGCTCATGGAAAGGACACCTTTTAAAAAAAAATGCCCCCAATGTGGAGCTAAGTTCCCCCACAGTGACCACCACGCGGTCTGCAACCTGTGCCTCTCGCCGGACCACAACGAATCCAGCTGTCCAGCCTGCGCCGCATTCCGATCCAAGAAAACCATCCGGGACCGAAGAGCTCGCCGCCATATCATGGCCAGACCGGCTCCAGAACCAGAGGACATCTTTGATCAGGGCCCCGATGTCCCGGAAGAAGATTCCGAGGAACTCCAAATTATATCCGAAGCGGACGACTCCGATGACCCCAGCACTCCGGGGCAACGCGTGAGTACCAGTGCCCCTACCCCAACCCCCCCAAAAAAGGCATTGGTCAAGACTCCGCCAGCTGGCCCCAGTCGCGACCGTAAACTGACTTCAGAAGCCCCGCCCTCGGGCTCGGCTCCGAAGAAGTATAAGCCTACAGGTGGCTCGGGCTCGAGCAAACCACATGTTATAGTACCCACAGTACCTTCGGCACCGAAGACTCAATACCTCTCGGCACCGAAGCAGGCTCCGATACCCTCGATACCGAAACCATCGAGGCCTATTGACAAACCGGCATCTAAAGCTCCCTTCTCGGCACCGAAATCTCCACCGGCAACGAAAGTTCTTCGGCACCGTAATCATCATCGGCACAGAAACCATCATCGGTATTATAACAACTGTCTAAAGTCCAAAAAGACTCTACCGATCATCCAAAACATAGATCGGAACCGAAAAAATCGACACAAAAGCCACTTGCGGACAATGAAGAACTTTTTCACCCTGATCCAACGCAAAAAAGGATTTATATCAATCCAAAAACTGGACATGTCACCGCTGTGCCATACAAGAAAAGGAAGCTGGACACAACACCTGCTCCAGCTCCCATAAAGACGAAGGACTCCGCCACCTCACCCATTCGTCCTTCCTCTCCTATACCACCTGTCACCCCACCCCCCCTGCCTCCACCTCCTTTTCCTCTACCATCTCCTTCACATACACCACCTCCACAGGATGATGATGATGCCTTAGGGGGAGGGGGTGGTCCGGATGACCTTAATGATCCTAATGACCTTAATGATCCTAATGATCCTTTCACACTTCCGGATACGGTACGCTTAGACGACTGGGCTTACTCTCTACCTGATATTCCTGATCCTACTACATACCCCTCAAAACCCTCACCTCCAGATGACCACCTAGGGTTTGGGCAGCTGATAAACAGGGCAGCGCTTTTCCATGGCGTCACCATGCATTCAGATACACCAGAAGAAGACTTTCTTTTAGACACATTCGAACAGTCTCAAAAATCAGGTCAAATCTTGCCCATGATTAAGGGAGTCATAAAACACGCCACAGAGGTTTTTAAAGACCCCGTCAGAGCTAGGGTTCTAAACCCTCGAATTGAAAAAAAATATAGACCTGCCCCACAAGATCCCGCTTACATTAAAGCACAGCTCCCTCTAGACTCTTTAGTAGTTTCAAACGCAAGAAAGCGGGCTAACTCCCAAACAGGAGACCTCGGGCAAAAGAGTTGCAGCACAAGCTGCTAACCATTGGCGTATTGCCAACACACAAGCCCTATTAGCCCGATATGATAGGGCTCATTATGATCAGTTAGAAGATCTTTTACAACACCTACCAGATCAGTACAAATCCCAGGCTAATGACCTCATACAAGAGGGAAAACTCCTATCTAACGCATCAATTAAATGTGCACTAGACGCCGCGGACACTGCTTCTAGGGCGCTCAACATAAGCATACTTCTTAGACGCCATGCATGGTTACGTATTTCAGGCTTTAAGCCAGAAGTACAAACAACAATACTTGGCCAACCATTCAGCCAAGAGCAACTATTTGGACCCGCAGTAGATACTGCACTTGAAAAGATGAAAAAAGATAACGAGACTGCTAAATCAATGGGAGCATTACAGTCTCCACAACCACAAGGCTCCTTTCGACGCTCCTTCTATAGGGGAGCCTCCAAAACTACTGGAACAGACACCTCCTCCACTTTGTAAACCTCCGCGCAAACAACCCCCAACAGAGGATATTTTAGAGGAGGATATAGGGGAAACAACACCAAGGGCCGAGGTCGTGGCAATACCAACACCCGCACCTCTCCAGCCACTAAACAGTGATTTGCCTCCACTCCCCCCAGACCATTCCACTCCAGTCGGGGGAAGACTCCAACAGTTCCTACCTGTCTGGAATTCCATTACAACAGACAAGTGGATAAGACAAATTATCCAGTTTGGTTACTGCCTCGAACTCACAAACGCCCCCCCCCCACCCCCCACCCCACTCCACACATACCTCCCAAACACCGTCCAATGTCACCACACCATCTTACACTCCTCAAACAAGAAATTCAGTCCTTGCTTCAAAAACACGCAATGGAACCAGTTCCACTCCAACATCAGGAGTATATTCTCTATTCTTCCTAATCCCCAAAAAGGACGAGACGTTAAGGCCCATACTCAACCTCAGACTCCTAAATCAGTACATACACTCGGATCACTTCCATATGATCACTCTTCAACAAGTGCTCCCACTAATTCAACAAGACGATTTCCTTGCCACATTAGACCTCAAGGACGCATACTTTCACATCCCCATGCATCCTGCTCACAGGAAGTACCTAAGATTTGTGGTAGACGGACAGCAGTATCAGTTTACGGTCCTCCCATTCGGAGTAACAACTGCACCCAGGGTATTCACCAAATGCCTAGCAGTAGTAGCAGCGCATCTCGGGAGACAACAAATCCAGGTCTTCCCATATCTCGACGATTGGCTCATAAAAGCCAATACTTTCGGCAAATGCGTTCTCCACACTCACCACACTATTCAAACCTTACACAACTTGGGATTTACCATCAACTATCCCAAATCTCAACTGCAACCCTCCCACATACATATATATCTGGGGGCCACCATAAATACCTCCAAGGCCATAGCTTATCCCAGCACAGCCAGGATACCCAACATACAAAACCTCATCTTAAAATTTCAAACTCAATACTCTCTTCCAGCAAGAGTGTTTATGCAACTATTAGGCATGATGGCGTCCTGCATCTCCATTGTGCCTCACGTACGACTTCAAATGCGTCCCTTGCAAGAATGTCTAGCACAACAGTGGAACCAGGTTCACGGACAACTTACCGATCTGGTGTTGGTGGACAGTCGCTCACTTCGCTCACTGAAATGGTGGAACACCATCAACCTGTCCAAAGGGCGACCGTTCTTAGAGCCTCTTCCACAAGTAGTGCTGACAACCGACGCATCTCTCACAGGGTGGGGAGCCCATCTCCTACAACACACCACTCAGAGCAAATGGACCACTCAACAAAAACTGCTCCATATCAATCACCTAGAACTTCTAGCGGTGTTCCTAGCACTGAAATCTTTTCAATTACATCTAAGGAACAAAACTGTCCTCATTCGCACAGACAACATGACAACCATGTATTACATACAAAAACAGGGGGGGGACACATTCTCTCCAACTGTCCCAACTAGCACAGAACATTTGGAGATGAGCAATTCCCCAAAACATCTACCTGCTAGCGGAACACCTTCCAGGGGTTCACAACCAGATTGGCGATCTCCTAAGACGACAGACCCAACAAATCCACGAATGAGAATTACACCCCAAAGTCCTACTCCCATTCTTCCAAAAATGGGGCCAACCAGACAAACCTGTTCGCCACACACAAACGCAAAATGCCCAACCTTCGCCGCCAGGTTTCCACACCCACAGTCGAAGGGCAATGCAATATGGATGAACTGGTCAGGCAGATTTGCGTACGCTTTTCCGCCTCTCCCACTCATTCAATTTGTGGTACGCAAGCTCAAACAACAGTCTCTAAAACTGATACTAGTAGCTCCCACTTGGGCACGTCAACCCTGGTTCACGACACTTCTGGAACTCTCCCTAGTTCCACATCAAAACTGCGCCTTTCCCCGGCCTTATTAACCCAGAACCATGGAGAAATCAGACAACCAGATCCACAACAACTGAACTTGGCGATCTGGCTCCTGAAGTCTTAGAGTTCGGTTACCTCAATCTACCACCAGACTGTATGAATATTATAAAAGAAGCTAGAAGACCTACTACTAGGGCATGTTATGCTGCAAAATGGAAAAGATTTGCCATTTACTGCACTAACAATAATATACGTCCACTGGATGCTTCCATCCAAAACATCATTTGCTATTTACTACACTTGCAAAGATGCAATTTAGCGTATTCATCCATACGTCTACACCTAGCGGCGTTAGCAGCCTACTTACAAAATCGACAACACTCGTCACTATGTAAAGTGCCAGCGATCAAAGCCTTCATGGAAGGTCTTAAAAGGATTATTCCTCCCAGATTACCACCTTCTCCAGTGTGAAATCTAAATATTGTTCTAACTAGGCTCATGGGCCCCCCATTTGAACATATGCATAAATGTGAACTGCAATTCCTTATATGGAAAGTGACTTTCTTTATTGCAATCACATCCCTGCGAAGGGTAAGTGAGATACAGGCCTTAACTCTTGAAGAACCATTCCTACAACTACATCGTAACAAAGTGGTTCTTAGAACAAACCCAAAATTCCTACCAAAAGTCATTTCCCCTTTCCATCTTAACCAATCAGTCGAGCTGCCAGTCTTCATCTGAAAGAAACAAGTTAGTTAGATTCCTCACCTTAGAATACCCCCAGGCGTCAGACTGGATCCGGAAGATTTTTCGTCAGCAATACCCCTTGCGCGTCGCTAGGCGTCGTCTGCGGCTTCGGCGTCGTGCGCCGGAATGACGTCGTCGGAGTACTTAGACGCAGCCCTCGCGCGCTGACGTCAGTTCTTCTTTTTTCCGCGCCAGTAAGTGCAGATCCGGGAGAGCTACCCCTTTAGTCACTTTTTGACTAACTTTTTCGATCCTTTTTGATCTTGTCTCGACTCCGGTGCCGGTAGGATGCCTGGTTTTAAAGCCTGTGCTGACTGCAGCCGCTTGATGTCGGTTATGGACCATCACCGCCGGTGCCTTTACTGCTTGGGCCTCGACCACGACGCGGCGTCGTGTGCGGACTGCAAGGCCCTGACCTCGAAGGCTAGACGGGAGCGGTCCTGTAAGCTTCTCGAGGATCGCCACTCGGCTCCGCGCCCCTCTCGATTCCGGTCCAGGAGGAGGTCCAAGGATCGGTCGCGGAGCCGCAGCCGACGTCATCATCGATCGTCTGGCTCCAAGTCTTCGGGTAAGTCGAAGCACTCCAAGAAGTCTAAGAGGCGACACCGCTCTTCGGACTCCCCTCGCCGGTCGCGCGACTCTGCCGAGGTTCAGGGTGGTTCCACCCCCGCGGCTCCAGCGGAGCCGCAGGCGCCGCGCAAGTCCCCATACCCGCCGGTCCCTGGGACTGACACGACGCCGGCGGAAGTCAGTGCCTTCCTCTCGGCCATGAGGAACCTGGCTCCGCCGTCGACGCCCGCTGGCGCGCCTTCGGGCCCCGCGGACCCGACTGGGCAACCTTGCCTGCCGGCGGCGCCGTCGACGGCTCCGGCCTCGACGCCGCAAGCACCCGAGGGACCCGTTCCCGAGTCCCCGCCGACGCCGGTCGACCTCGTCACGCCTCCTCCGCCGGCGTCTACACCAGTTCCACCCCCGACGCCGGCTCCGCTCGGCGTCAAGCCCCGGTCTGGGCCCGGCGCTGTTACGGCGTTGATGGACGCCGCGTTCGGCGCCGCTGGAGACACATTTTGTCTATCGCCCAGCTCCGATCCTTCCTCCTGCATACCAGGAATCGGATGATGGGGGCGAATGGGAGGGATCCGAGGATCCTATAGCCGCACAGGCTCAACTGTCACAGGACTGGGCAGATGAACTGGGGGAGGCCAGTAGTCTGGATACCTCTCCAGACACTGGATTCATCTCTCCTCCGACTGTGGCTTCGGAGGAGGGTGCTGCTTTCTCTGTGGTGCTGCGCAAGGCGGCCGCAGCCCTTGGGCTCGAGCTACCTGCCATGGCTGTGAGGACTAACATCCTCACTGAGGTGCTTCAGTCTGCAGCAAGCTCCACTGAGCCTCTGCTGCCATTCAATGAGGCCCTCACTGACGTTCTGCAGGGCACCTGGTCCAAGCCCTCCACAGTCCCTCCTGTGGACAGGAACGTCGCCAGGCGCCACCGTCCTGCTCCGGGCGACCCCAGTTTTCTGTCCCAACACCCTACCCCCGAGAGCCTGGTTATCCAGGCCTCTACCTCCCAATCCTCCTTCCCGACCGCTCCGCCGGACCGGGATTCCATGAGACTGGAACAGTTCGGCAAAAAGCTGTTCTCCTCCCTTAGTTTGGGCCTGCGGTCTTTGAACACCGCCTGCCTCTTGGACCGTTATTCCCACTCTCTGTGGGATACGGTGGAGGACGTGCTGCCCCTGTGTCCGGAGGAGGTCCAGACACGACTTACCCAGGCTCTGGCCGATGGGAGGGATGCAGCACGACATGCTGTCAGATGTGGGCTTGACACTACGGACTCGCTGGGTAGGGCGATTTCTACCTCGGTGGCGCTTAGACGTCACGCCTGGCTGCGGTCCACGTCTTTTTCGGGCGATGTCCAGAGCACCCTCATGGACATACCCTTTGATGGCACTCGCCTATTCGGCGAGAAAGCGGACAGTGCGCTGAATCGCTTTAAGGACTCCCGGGCTACGGCCAAGTCCTTGGGCCTCTCGGCCCCGCGGTCGCAAACTTCCGCCTTTCGCCCCTTTCGTGGCCAAGGAAGGGGTGCCTCCTCACGTACGCCTAGCCACCAGCTGCAGAACCAACCTGCGCGCGGTCGCGGACGTGGTTTCCGCCGAGGCGGTTCTGGAGGACGACGCGGTCAGCCCACATCCACCCCAGCAGCATCCGCCTCAAAGCCTTCCTAGTCCGAGCTTTCAGGCCCATTCCACGCCAGTGGGCGGCAGAGTTCGCCATCACCTGCTCCACTGGCGGTCCATCACATCGGACAGGTGGGTGCTGCAAATCGTCCGAAGGGGCTACTCCCTCCCCTTCGAGACGACCCCTCCAGCCATGCCACCGCAGCACCACCGTATCTCGGGGGATCATTTGAATCTTCTCCACGAGGAAGTTTCGGCCCTCTTGGCCAAGGGGGCCGTTGAGCGCGTTCCGAGCCCAGAAGTAGGTTGTGGTTGTTATTCCCACTACTTTCTGGTTCCCAAGAAGGGCAAAGGGGGCCTACGCCCTATCTTGGACCTCCGGAACGTCAATGCCTTCCTCCTGAAGGAAAGGTTCAAGATGTTAACTTTGGCTCAGGTTCTAGCTGCCCTAGACCCTGGAGACTGGTTGGTAGCGTTGGACTTGCAGGACGCATATTTCCACATCCCCGTCCTGCCGGCGTTACCTGCGGTTCACGGTGGGCCAAGAGCACTTTCAGTTTACCATGCTCCCCTTCGGCCTCACCAGTGCCCCTCGGGTGTTCACGAAAGTGATGGCGGTGGTCGCAGCTCATCTGCGCAGAGCAGGGGTTCCAGTCTTCCCCTATCTCGACGACTGGTTGTTGAAGGCGGGCTCGCCCCAGGCAGTCGTCTCCCACCTTCAGACTACGGCGGATCTCCTGCATTTGCTGGGATTTTCCATCAACGTGCCGAAGTCACACCTGAGTCCCTCTCAGAAGCTCCTCTTCATCGGAGCGGTTCTCGATTCGGCGCAGTTCCGGGTCTATCCGCCGGAACAGCGGGTCCGGGATATTCAGGCCCTGATTCCCATCTTTCGGCCTCTAGCCTGGGTTTCGGTCAGGCTAGTGTTGCGGCTTCTGGGGCTGATGGCCTCCTGCATCCTACTAGTGCATCACGCCAGGCGGCGCATGCGGGCTCTGCAGTGGGACCTGAAGTTTCAGTGGGCCCAGCATCACGGCAACCTGTCCGACCATGTCTTGATCTCGGAGGGCACTGCACAGCAGTTGCAGTGGTGGCTCACGGACCGCGATTGGGTCAAGGGCAAGAGCCTCTCCCTTCCCCAACCGGAGCATGTCGTAGTGACGGATGCGTCCCTCCTGGCATGGGGTGGCCATATGGGAGAGGCGGAGATCAGAGGCCTCTGGTCTCCGGCGGAGTCTCGTCTCCACATCAACCTGTTGGAGTTGAGAGCGATCCGGCTTGCACTGAAAGCCTTCCTTCCCTCTGTCCGGGGAAGTGTCGTGCAGGTGTTCACAGACAACACCACCGCCATGTGGTATTGCAACAAACAGGGCGGGGTGGGGTCGTGGACCCTTTGTCAGGAGGCTCTGCGCCTCTGGACATGGCTGGAACACCAGGGCGTCACCCTGGTGGTTCAACATCTGGCGGGCTCTCTGAACGCCAGAGCAGACAAACTCAGCCGCCGTTGCATAATGGATCACGAATGGCGTCTGAACTCCGAAGTGGCGCAAGGTCTCTTTCAGCAGTGGGGAGAGCCTTGGTTAGATCTATTCGCCACCGAAGAGAACGCGCAATGTCAGCAGTTCTGCGCGTTGGAATTTCCAAGGCGGCACTCGCTCGGCGACGCTTTTCATCACGAGTGGAGTTGCGGTCTGTTGTACGCCTTTCCGCCTATACCACTTCTGCCCAGAGTGCTGAAGAAGATCAGGCGCGACCGGGCCCAAGTCATCTTGGTGGCTCCGGATTGGGCACGAAGGTACTGGTATCCCGAGCTACTCAGTATGTTGACCGATCCTCCGATACGTCTGCCCCTTCGGGAGGATCTTCTGTCGCAGCAGCAGGGGATGGTCCTCCACCCGAACCTGTCCCGCCTCCACCTCCATGCGTGGAGATTGAGCGGCGGCAGTGGATGCCATTTGACTTGCCTCCTGAAGTCTGTGATATCATTCTGGCAGCCAGGCGTCCCTCCACAAAGACGGTATACGCCTGCCGGTGGAACAAATTTGTGGCATGGTGCACAGCAAAGGCTGTGGATCCCCTTTCCGCCCCTCTTTCTGAGGTTCTCCTCTTTCTTCTTTCTTTGGCCCGGCAGGGCTCTGCCCTGGGCACCTTGAAAGGTTATCTTGCTGCCATCTCTGCCTTCTTGCGGCTTCCTGATCAGCCTTCTCTTTTCAAGTCCCCTGTAGTTACACGCTTTCTAAAAGGCATTACTCACACGTTCCCTCCTGTCCCTTTTGTAATGCCTCAGTGGGACTTGAATCTTGTTCTCACATTTCTAATGTGCGCTCCCTTTGAGCCTCTTCATAATTGTCCTCTTCGTCTGCTGACGCTTAAGACTGCTTTTCTGGTAGCCATCACCTTGGCTAGACGGGTGAGTGAGCTCCAGGCTTTATCTTCAAAGCCTCCTTTTATCTCTGTTCATCCGGACAAGGTTGTCCTTCGGCCTCGTCCCTCCTTTCTTCCGAAAGTGGTGACACCCTTTCATCTTGGGCAGTCTGTCACCTTGCCCACCTTCTTTCCGTCTCCGCACGCATCCTTCCAAAGAGGAAGAGAGGCTCCACCGTCTGGACCCAAAACGTGCGCTCTCCTTTTATCTGGACCGCACAAAGCAGTTCCGGGTGGACGACCAACTTTTCGTTGGATATGTGGGTGCTAAGAAGGGGAAAGCTGTGCACAAACAGACCATCTCTCGGTGGGTCGTTTTGTGCATCAAAATTTGTTATTCCTTGGCAAAAAAGGACCCTCCTGTTGGGCTGCGCGCCCATTCTACTCGGGCCACGGCGGCTACTACTGCTTTGGGACGAGGTGTCCCTTTGCAGGACATCTGTCAGGCGGCAATGTGGGCTTCGCTACACACGTTTGCCAGGCATTATTGCCTTGACAGCCAAGTCCGGAGGGATGGCTTCTTTGGCCGTTCTGTCCTCCAGGACTTTCTGGTGTGATCTTGGTTCGCAGACCCACCACCGGGGATGGTATTGCTTGGGTATCTATTCTAAGGTGAGGAATCTAACTAACGTGTTTCTTTCGGATGAACAAGTTACTTACCTTCGGTAACCATGTATCTCTAAGAAACATTAGTTAGTTAGATTCCTCACCGACCCACCCATCCTCCCCGTTCTGCGAACTGACATCTAGGGTTAAGGTTATCCTTTTCAGGCCCCTAGATTTTATTTTTGGCACCAGTGTCGGTCTTTGCATGGCTCTGCGTTCCTGGCGCGGAAAGCTATGTACAAGAACTGACATCAGCTCGCGAGGGCGGCGTCTAAGTACTCCGTCATTCCGGCGCACGACGCCGACGACGGACGTGGAGCCGCAGACGACGCCTAGCGACGCGCAAGGGGTATTGCTGACGAAAAATCTACCGGATCCAGTCTGACGCCTGGGGATATTCTAAGGTGAGGAATCTAACTAATGTTTCTTACAGATACATGGTTACCGAAGGTAAGTAACTTGTTCTACGGCTGTAGATGGAACAAATTTGTGGCATTGTGCTCTGGAAAGGCTGTGGATCCCCTTTCTGCCCCTTTTTCAGAGGTTCTCTTCATTCTTTCTTTCTTTGGACAAGCAGGGCTCTGCTCTGGGCACTCTTAAAGGGTACCTTTTGGCCTTTCTTCGCCTTCCTGATCAGCCTTCTCTTTTCAAGTCCCCTATTGACAGATTTCTGAAGGGCATTACTTATCTCTTTCCTCCTTTTCCTTACCAAGTGGGTCTTGAATCGTGTCCTCGCTTATCTTGTGTGCTCCCTTTGAGCCACTACATAATTGTCCTCTTCATCTCCTTACTTTGAAGACTGCTTTCTTGCTTGCAATCGCCTCTGCTCGCAGGGTGAGTGAGCTTCAGGCCTTATCTTCCATACCTCCTTTTCTTGCTGTTCATCTGGACAAAGTAGTTCTTAATAGACCCTCTTTTCTGCCCAAAATGGTTACCTCTTTTCACATAGGTCAGACCATCACATTGCCTACCTACTTCCCGCCTCCGCACCCTTCCAAAGAGAAGAGACTCCACCGTCTGGACTCTAAACTTGTGCTGTCTTTCTATCTTGACAGCACTAAAGATTTCCGGGTGGGCGATCAACTTTTCGTGGGTTATGTGGGCGTCAAAGGTCGGGCAGTGCACAAACATACCATCTCTCGGTGGGTTGTCCCATGCATTAAGATCTGCTTTTCTTTAGGTTAAAAGGAGCCTCCAGTAGGGCTGCGTGCCCACTCCACCAGGGCGATGGCAGCCACTACTGCTTTGGGACGTGGAGTTCCCTTACTTAATATCTGCCAGGCAGCCACGTGGGCCTCCTTGCACACGTTTACACTGCATTATTAAAACCAAAGGGGGGATACTGTTTCTATAGCATGGTGCAAATAGTCACCATTGCATCAAGGTGCAAAAAGTCAACTATTGATTAAAAAGGAAAATTGAAGGAAGAAAAGGAAAGGGAGAGAAATCCTAGGTAAGAGGGACCCACCAGTGAAGTGAAAGGACACATGTAGTCCTCTGTTGCCCTCACACACCCCAAGGGGTGTCATGCTTCATCATCGGGCGTTTGCTCCTCGTGGGGCCGGCGCTGCAATTCCCCACGGGTCCCCCGAAGGGTCTCTTTGTCGGAGATCTTTTAGGACTGCCGGATGGTGCATGCGGGTGTGTGGGGTGGGGGTCTAATGAGGGTCAAGGTAGTGCGTGCATAGTGATGAGTACACCGACTCATCACTATGCACGCACTACCTTGACCCCCACCCCACACACCCGCATGCACCATCCGGCAGTCCTAAAAGATCTCCGACAAAAAGACCCTTCGGGGGACCCGTGGGGAATTGCAGCGCCGGCCCCACGAGGAGCAAACGCCCGATGATGAAGCATGACACCCCTTGGGGTGTGTGAGGGCAACAGAGGACTACGTGTCCTTTCACTTCACTGGTGGGTCCCTCTTACCTAGGATTTCTCTCCCTTTCCTTTTCTTCCTTCAATTTTCCTTTTTAATCAATAGGTGACTTTTTGCACCTTGATGCAATGGTGACTATTTGCACCATGCTATAGGAACAGTATCCCCCCTTTGGTTTTGATATTGGCATATGGAGCATGGATACTGGACCTTTATTAGCTCCTGGGTCCCCCTCTTTGTTTATATACACTGCATTATTGCCTGGACAGCCAAGTCCGGAGAGACTGCTTCTTCTGCCATTCTGTTCTCCAGGACTTCCTGGTGTGAACTTTGTTCGCAGACCCACCTCCGGAGTTTGTATTGCTGGGGTATCTTTTCCAAGGTAAGGAATCTATAACTGTCTCTTTCAAATGAACAAATTACTTACCTTTCGGTAACGATGTATCTGTAAGACATGTATTCGTCCTAGATTCCTTACCGCCCCACCCATTCTCCCCATTCTGCGAACTGACTTCTAGGGATAGGGACTCCCTTGCAGGGCCCTCGTTTTGTGCACCAGTGGTCAGTGTCTTGCATGGCTTTGCGCTTCTGGTGGGGAAAGTTGTGTCAGAACTGACAACGCACAGGGGCAGCGTCTAAGACACTGCGCAGTCATCCCGGCTACCACAACAACTGACGCAGAGTCGACCAACGCCACCTATCGACACGCAGGGGTACTGCTAAGAAAAGTCTCCAGATCCAGTCTAACGCCTGGGGGCAATTCTAAGGTAAGGAATCTATAACTAATATGTCTCTTACAGATATAGCTTTACCAAAGTCAAGTAACTTGTTCTTAAAGGCCAAGATAGTTGACCGCACAGGAACAAGCTGATATGGCACTTTGATAAGAGACTGCAGAGTAGCATACCATGATCTCTATGAATGGCAATATTATCCATCAGAGCGGACATTGCACATATTGGTCCAAAATAACATGTCACAGATTACATTAGAGGACCCAGCCATTTCCCCCACACCTGCTCATGTTTTTGGTGGCAACCCCTCGCTCTAAATACCACCAGTTCCTGCTGAGCACAACAGTCTATGCCTCGCCACCATTGCACACAGGAGGGGGGACAGGGCTCTTTGCAGGTATGTCTCACTTTGCAATCAGTAGGGCTGTGCCCATGAATGCCGTCTCAGCACATGTCACAGACCCCCCTCCAGTACCTCCAGAAGAATTAGGAGGGGGTAATGAGGGACCTCCCACCCCAAAACATCTGAGATGTCTTTAGTTAATGCAGACCACTAGTGTTGCATCCTCGGGCAAGCCCACACCATATGATAGCCCGCTGGGTCAGCATCACAACGCGAGCAGTTCACCCAAGGAGAAGGCCCACTCAATGTAGATGGGTAGGCGGGAGGTCCGCAGAGTATAGATCGTATGTTTGCACTAGGCACAGCCTGGAGGAGATTGTCCGCACACTGGGGCCATCAGGGCGTCTTGCCAGTCTTATCACAGAGACCCACCCAGCCCTCCTGCGAGACTTGAGATGATATAAGCACTTAATCTTGAAGCAAGATAACCAACAAAGCACTTGTCAGTTTTTGGAAGGGTACTTGATAACTGGACTGATTATTTTTATTAAAGCTTTTGTGAAGAGAAACTGATAAATGTGGATATGTGATGTCACTTGGATTGGGTATTGTGAGCGTTTTTGTGAAAGATACTACTACTCAAATCAAGATTCAGAAAATTCGGTAGACTAATTTGTTGAGTCGAAAATATATTAAATTCTTCAAACTCTAAAGCTTTTTTACCTGTTGCACACAAAGTATGCTTCCTTCTACATGCGTGGTTTCCTCTTTCACACTTTACTTTAAATTTGTATAAGCTAGTTATTGATTAGTTGACAACGCTGATAAAAAGATAGTGGTCTGAAATTTTTATGAAATGATCTTGGTTGCTATTTGCTCCTTTATAGGAATTTGCAGGCGAAGACACATCAGATCTATTTTTGGAAGAGAGGGAGACAGCGCTTCGGCAAGCCCAGGAAGAGAAACACAAACTACAAATGTCTGTGCCGGGTATCCTCAATCCACATGAAATTCCTGAAGAAATGTGCGATTGAAAACCAAAAGCCAAGTTGCACCTTTTTTCTAAACAGCTGCTTTGTTCTTGAAGAGAACTATATCTGAATATTTGTTGACCAAAATGATGCCAATTTGTAAATTATGTCACCTAGTGGCCCTTTTTTCTTATTATGCGTTTTTTGTATAAAACAAATTCTGTGAAAAATCCTTCCACTGTTAAAAGCTTATGTTTTGGTCATCTTTATTTAGAATTGCATGGAGGTGAATTAAACATTCAAAAGATTACTTCATGCTCATTTTGAGGCTAAGCAGAGGAAAGGCAAATGGAATATAACATATATTTGTAAAGTCTGCTCTAAAAATATTTGTAATGAATACAAATTTTTAATTAGGTTAGTATTTCTTTCTAGCCTGTACTGCAGCCTAGAAGAAGAGATAAATTGCGCTAATTGTCTGAAAGGGGCTGCATTGTCTGAACAGTTATATTTTTGGACTGAATGGTATAGATGGTGAAGTGTGTTGAAGGTTGAATTGTAGGTTTGCGGCAAGATCATGTGCATATCAATATCATCCCGGTATTAAGCAAGTTCAGAAAGTGTGGGAACAGTACAGTTAGTTATTTTTACAGATTTTTTTTGTTTTGTGTGTGTGCTGTCGCTTTGCGACAACAGCTTTTTGTTTTCCTCAATGAGGAGTGTTGCTCATTTGTGAGCTTTCATTAACGAGAAGTGAAATGGTTAAAACTATTTATCCTGTTAGAATAGGCTGCATCTTTTTAACAACTCATAAAAACTCTGGCTATTGAGATGACCTGTACTAATTTACATTGTTTACCATGCTGTAGTGCTTTAAAACACTACCTAAAAGCAAAATAAACTCGGTTTACATTTGTTTTCTTTCCTGAGTTCTTTTTTAATGAGCTATGATTATTTGGCATCCTGTTATTTCCATTCCATGGAAAACCATCTCATCTCGGACTTGCCATTTTTGGTGCTGCAGTGTAACGTTAAAACCACAGCAAATTGAATCTACAGCCTGGACTATTTGAAACAATTGTATACGTATTTACATTGCCGAAAAACAGTTAACAATTCAGGTTGTTAGTGGAGGCAGTGCAATAGATAACTACAGCAGTATACAAATAAATGAAATACTTAAGGAATAGTTTTATAGTTTGCTAAATTAAGCATTACAGTTGTGAAATGTACTTGAGCATACAATTCAGTAAACTGCCTTATTTAACTTGAAAACAACTTTTTAAATTATTTTTTTTAAATGCTATACTTTTATTCCAGACAAACATTCGTTATTTGTCTAACCTGGGATTGCTAATGCTTACAGTTTTGGCATGCAGTTCTATAATAGGACTGCCTTGCTTCATGTATATTACAAAAGTACACAAATCTCTTGATATTTTAAAGAAAATGAGGTTGTATAGTGTGATCTTTTTGATATGAAAATTGAATATTGTAGTTATTTTTTGTATTGTGCATGTAATTTTAAAATGCTAATTAAAGTTCATAAGCCAGATTCCAAAACTCAAATGTATGTTTGTTTAAAGTTGAACCATTGAAGTGTACTGCAAATTGTTTGGATGGGAGAATGCTCATGTAAAGTGTGCTCTATTTTATTTTTCATGAGATTGAGTGGTATAGCCTTGCTTTACAGTAAGGCTGTGGAGTAAAAAATATATAGCAGAAGTTAATTTTAAAAAAAAAATGCTTTTTTGAACTGTTTTCAGACAACCATTTCATTGAAACTTCAACTTTCAACAGAAACTTTAGGAAACCAAAGAGGGGGAGAGGTATAGTCCCTGGGAGACCAGAGTGTAAGTTCCTGCAAATGCCATGACCACTGATGCAGTCACAGTGAACTGTGAGACCATCATTTTATTAATGCAGATTCTTCCTCTTAAGATCTGAAAACATTTTGAAGAACTACCCTGCAAAGCATCAATTGTGAAAATATGTATATATACACTAGAGCCTTGACACTAGTTTATTTTTTTGCGTCTCAAAATATTTTTCTTTATTTTGTAACGGTGCTTAAAGCAGTGTATCTGTTAGACGTTTAGACGCAGATTCCTTACCTTTGCATTTCCCAGGCATCATAATGTATCCGCAAGACTTTCTCTTGAGCAATACACTTGCACGCAGGTAGGTGGCGTCGTTCAGCTCTGTATGAAGTCAACGGCAACCGTGCTGGAAGTAATGTCCCCGTCCCCTATATAGGCACCACCTTGGGGCGCTGAGGTTGCTGCTTCTAACACACTAGTTGGCGCACATCTGTGAAGAGAGCTACCTTTTGTCACATTGACAGTCTTTTTTCAACGTTTTGTCTACGATTTTTTGGAGTGTACGTCTTTCAACATGTCAAAGGAGACTTCTGGATTCAAACCGTGCTGGCATGCCATGCCACTGATGGATCCACACTTGATTTGTCTGACTGGAGCGCGGCCAAGACTCAGTCGTGCTTAGACTGCAGGGCCATGGCTCACAAGCTTTTTAGGGAGCATACTTCTACTCATCCATCAGCTGACGTGACTGAGGAATTTCTGTACTCTAGGCCTCGTTCTGCAGAACTTGTGACTGGGTCGGCTTCTTGCTCCCCTGCCTTTCCAGGAGCAACCACTTCCCAGCTTAAAGAATTTTGTGACACTATGTGCCTCATATTTGGGTGACCTGACTCTCTCGGCACACATTTGAGCTAAGGAGGCTCAGAGGGGGCTCCTTCGGGTTCTGCGCTGGCAGCACCCCCCAGTGTATCCAGTGGTGTATCCTGTCCGGCGCTGGTATTGCCACTGCAACCTACCTCTATGCGAGACTCCCGACACTGCTGGTGTCCCCAGCCCTCTTCTTATCCCCGACAACCTTGAGTCAGATTTGCACCTACTGACACAAATGTCTGCGCTGACAGCACCTTTAGGCCCTAGGTAGTTTCCTCAGCCTTATTTTGAAGGGCTTCAAATGGAGGAAAATTGGGAAGGGTCGCAGGATCTTTTATAAGCCCAGCCTGAGCATGAAATGGTCTGGTATGAGGAATTGGGTGAGGCCAGTGGACTGGTTACCTCTGCGCATTCTGGCATTCTTTCTCCCCCTACTGTGGCTATGGAGAAGGGAGCTTCATATGCTGTGGTGGAAAGGCAGCTGAGGCCCAAGGCTAACATCTTGACAGAGTTCCTGCAACTGGGTGTCTCCTTGGAACCCCTCCTGCCATTCACTTAGGTCTTGACTGATGTCCTGGGAACCTGGTCCAAGCCCAGCACAAGGGCCCCTGTGACTAGAACAATTGTCCCTTATGAACATGCCCTTTGATGGCACCCGTCTCTTCAGAGACTAGGCAGACATGGCTTTGGAGCATTTTAAGGACTCGCAAGTCCTTGACCCTATCAGTAGCCAACCGTCACTCTCTCCCTTTCATGGCCACAGGAGGGTCTTTCAGCCGCACCAGCCATACCCCAGCCACAAGACTATGCAAGTATAGCACCTTTGCGCAGCCGTGGGCGTGGCTCCTTTCAACCCCCATGGATTGGGTGACCAGAGGTCTGGTCAGTTCACTCCATCCCCAGCAGCCTCCAAACCTTCCTTGTCCAGCCCTTCAAGATTATGGGTAGTCAGTTGGTGGAAGGATCAGCCGTCACCTCCACCACTGGCAAAACATCACGTCGGACAGGTGAGTTCTTCAGATAATTCAAATGGGCTACTCCCACCCCTTTGATACTAGCCGTCCTTCTATGCCTGTAACTTACAACCAGCTGATGGAGGACCACCTGAACTCTGTTCAGGAGGAAGTCTGGACTCTCTTGGCAAAGGGAGTTATAGAGCGGTTTCTGGCGCCAGAAGTAGACTGTATTCGCTATTCCTGCTACTTTCTGGCCCCGGAAAAGGACAAGGCTATTCGTCCTATCCTAGATCTGTGAGTCCTCAACTACCTCAAGAATGGAAAGTTAAAGATGCTTACTCTGGCTCAGGTCTTGTCTTCCCTAGACCCCGTAGACTGGATGGTAACATTGGACTTGCAGGATGCTTATTTTCACATTCCTGTCCTACCTGCTCATCGGCGTTACCTGTGGTTCACGGTAGGCCACAAGCACTTCCAGTTCACGTGCTCCCATTTGGCCTTACCACCGCCCCTTGCATGTTCACCAAGGTGATGGCGGTGGTCGCAGCTCATCTGTGCAGATCAAGGCTCCCAGTCTTCCCTCTATCTTGACGACTGGCTGTTGAAGGTGAGCTCGCCCCAGTCTGTTATCTCCCATCTCCAGACGAAAGCAGTTCACTCGTCAAACCAGACTCCCTCTCAGATGTTCCCTTTAATCTGAGGTGTTCTGGACACCGTGCAATTTTGGGCCTATCCTGAGTAGCGAGTCCAGGATATTCAGGCTATGATACCAATGTTTCAGCTATTATCTGTGATTTTGGTGAGACTGACTCAGGCTGCTGGGCCTCATGACCGTCTGCATCCTACTAGTGACATGCCAGATGCAATATATGGGCTCTGCATGAAGTTCCAGTAGGCACAGCATTAGGGGAATCTCCCCGACATGGTCCAGAACTCGGAGGTAGCTTCACTGTATCTGCAGTGGTGGCTGACCAACTGCGATTGGGTCAGAGGCAGACCATTCTCGCTTCCCTAACCACATCACACAGTAGCAATAGATGCATTACTCCTGGGATGGGGCTCATGTACAAGAGGGGGCAATCAGAGGAGACTAGTCTCCTGTGGAATCCAGACTCCATCTCAACTTGCTGAAGCTCCAAGCAATTTGCTTGGCATTAAAAGCTTTTCTTCCATCAAGAGAAAGCAGGTTCAGGTATTCGGGGACAACACCACTGCTATGTCGTACTGCAATAAACTGGGTGGGGCTGTGGGCCCTTTGTCAAGAGGTCCTGCTTCTCTGGACATTGCTGGAACAGCATGGCATATCCCTCGTAGTTCGACACCTGACAGGTTCCCCGAACATCAGGGTGGATTAGCTTAGTTGTCGACGCCTTGCAAGTCACGAATGGCGTATCCACTGGTTGCGCAAGGTCTCTTTCAGCAGTGGGGAGACACTTGGTTAGATCTCTTCGCCAAGAATGCGCACTGTCATCAGTTATGCATGTTGGAACTTCCAAGATGACTGAGGCGCTTTTCGTCTTGAGTGAAGTTCAGGCCTCATATACGCCTTTCTGCCCATACCTCTCCTGTCCAGAGTGCTCAAGAAGATCAGGAGAGACCGGGCCCAAATCATCATAGTGGCTCCGGACTGGACACGGATCGTCTGGTATACCTAGCTTCTCCAGTTTGGCATTGATCTTCCGATCAGGCTGCGCTTTCAGGAAGATCTTCTGTCGCAGCAGCATTGGAGGGTCCTCCACCCGAACCTGTCTCTGTTCCTTCTTGCATGGAGATCGAGCGGTAGCAGTTGATAGCATTCGACCTTTCTCAGAAGACTGTTTTTTTGCTCAAGGCGTCCCTCTACACCTGCCGGTGGAACAGATTTGTAAAATATTGTACAGAGATCTATTGATCCTCTTTCTGCTCTCCTCTGTCAAGTCGTGTTGTTTATTTTGATCCTTGCTGTGAGAAGCTGGCTTGGTATATGGCATCTACTTATATAAGTTCTTTGTGGAAATGGAAGGTGCACCAGAGATGAAGGCTGGTCTCATCGGCTGTTGGCCACTTTTACTTTTTTCATCAATAAAACTAACTAATGGACTAAAGTATACGACTTTGACTTCATCTCTGGTGCACCTTCCACTTCCGCAAAGACCTTGTTTTCTCTGGATTCCAGTGGCACTTAACAGCAGCAAGTGCTGGAAGCAGATGCACAGAACTCTAAATCTGTACTGATAGGGATTGATGTGTTGAACCTTGGGTCAGCCGTGTTTTGATTGCTTACACTTATGTATGTGGGCACCTTGCACCAATCAAGACAGCCCTTATGGTGATTTTAGTGGTCTTAGACAACCTTAGAATGCTCTCTAAGTGGTAGTTGTGGAGACCAGCCTTCAGGCTTAGTCCAGTAGGAGTGTAAAGCAGCTTGTTTTTCCAGAACATAATTTTATAGGTATGGATTAAGTGTAAAAGAACCTGAGTGTATTTATAAAAATATGTATTATAGGACACTAAGACATACAGATAGCTCCTAGTCTAGATGTACACAATGCACACAATACATATCAATGGAAACAGGTAAGTAGCACTTAATACACAGTGGTCACCAGGGGGAGACCAAACCATATACTACAATAGTGGTATGTGAACCACGACCCAAGTCAAGACTATACCCAGAGGGCATTGAAGTGCCGGGGGGCCCAAGGAACCACCCGAGGTAAGTAACCAGGAGCCACACGGAGGTCGTGTGCAAAGTGGGAACCTTCCCAGTGGACCCTGTGGAAGACAGAAGGTTGAAGAGCCACCCAACCTTTAGATAAATGCAGCAGGGAAGCCAGGTGCACAGGTATGAAGTGGTGCTGGAAACTGCCCAGGACTTAAGGAAGATGCCGCTGCTGGAGAAGGTGAAAGTGTACGGTGGAACCCAAATGTGGATTCAAGTCGAGATACCTGCAAGCAGAGGGGACAGAGTCTATGCCACTTGGAAGTAACCAGGCAACCTGGAAGACGAATGCCCACCGAGGTCGGGTGTTGCAGGAGAGATGTGCAATCAGGAGAGCCTGGGGAATTCAAAGATGACCCTAAAGGGGACCTACAGGTTTGGAGGCACTGGAGTCGTGAGAGAACCTCGAGCAGCTCACCAAAGATGTGAGCCTATGATGCAAGTGATCCGGTGAGGACGAAGATCTTGGTCACAGGAGATGCTTGAGGTTGGGGCTACTTGGAGCGTGAAGATCTTGGTGGAAGGAAGCCAACAAGCCTTTGCAACTGCAAGTGGATGCGGTGCACATGCTTTCGTTCCAGTGGCTCTGAATAGGGATACTGGCCTCAGACTTGGGCAGGGCAGGCCAGGCCCAAGGTATTTGAAGAACCACCACCTGTGTTGCTGAGCATTTTGGAGTCCGTGGGAGCCCAGAATCAGCAGACCAATCAGCTTATTTGTGGTGCCTGCAGATCCAGGGAAGTGACTCCTTCACTTAAAGGGAGATTACTTCAGGTGCCTTGGAAGATTCCTGTATGATGCACAGAAGTTGCAGTAGACAACCTGGGCGAAGAGATTAGGAGTCTTCCAATTTACAGCCTTGATGCCCAGAGCAAAGATCTGAGTGCCCAGACATTTGAAGAAGTGGTATCTTGAAATCTTGTCCCACAATGAATCTAGGGACCCACCCTCCGAATAGTCCTTAAGTATCTTAAGCAATGGGTTGTGATGATTCAGGGTGCCTTCCCAGGGAAGGGGGCGTTCAGTGGGGAGGATACGCCCCTGCCCTTTGTCCAGTTTTGTGCCAGAGCGAGAGCCAAGGGCTTTCTAAGCTGGTTTGAACTGGACTATGCAAGGAGGGCACCAAGTGTGCCCTTCAAGCAAAATGAGTAGCGCTAGCAAGCGCTCCCACCCGACCCAAATACACTATACTCTGTCAGGGAGGTGGTAATACCTCCCTGGGACAAGATAATCTATTGTTCTGTGTTTCCTTGCTCGAGCTTGCCCCAGCAGAATCGGGTCTCTGGTCGGCAGCAGCCATGTTGTGCTGTCTGGGACTAGAAGACTGGTACCGTGAGCACTGAGAGCCTCCCGGAGGAGCTTTGCAGTGCATGGAATCATACCTCCCGCACTGTTTACAGTGTGGGGGTATGATTATTTTTTTTATTTGAAAGGTTTTATATAGTGCTGGCTCGACCCAGGGGTATCGGAGCGCTTTACATGTGTACAGAAAGGTAATAAGACAAGGAACAGTTATACAGTAGCAGAGCATTCTTATAAAACAAATTACAATAAAATGCAAAGAGCAATATACATGAAAAGGAGCTCATGGAGGGCTAATTTAAACAGTAACAGATGGCGCCGGCTAGAGCAGAGCATACAAAAAGGTGATATTAAAAGGAGTCAAACATGGGCAGGGCACAATATACATGAGGAGGCTCTCACGGAGGGCAGTTATGTATAGAAACTAGAAGCAAGGTAAGGGTACGTAAAATGAAAAGGTGGGAGATGAAGATAGTGAATTGGGCTACGGGTGTGGTATAAATAAGAAAGAATAGGTGAGTAAGAATCAAGATTAGTGAAGAGGAGGAAAAGTAGATAAAGATTTTTGGAGGAGGGGGAGAGGGTAGTAGATGGAGGAGAGTGGAGAGAAAGGAGGGAGAGTGTGCAGCGTGAAATATGAGAAAAGGGGGCGAGGTGAAAGAAAGGATAAGGTAAAGGAGAGTGGAACGGGGAGGCTGAATGGTGGGAAAAAGAACAAGGAGAATTGAGGGGGATGGGGTAAGGAAGCGGAGAATCAGGACAGTGTGGGCTGAATGTCGGGTCGGAGGTGATGTTATGGCCCCCAATATTTGCTTAGAAGGTGAAGTTTAAGGTCTTTTTTTAAAGCTGAGGTTGGAGGGGTTAAATCTCAAGTCCTTGGAGAGAGCATTCCAGATGTTTGGTGCATTTCTGGAGAAGGAGTGTGCTTGTGTGGATCTCTTTTTGGCCAAGGGGGGGGACGAGGAGGAGAGCGTTAGTGCTTCTCATCGGTCTGGAGTGGTCCGCTTTTTTTGAGTTTGATTGGTATAACAGGGTATCCTGGTGGAGAGCTTTGTGTTATGCAAGCTGTTTTGTAGAAAGATCGGCCCCAATTAAGGGACTTAAGGGCTGGGGAGATGTTGTTGAAACACTTGTAGTCAGTGATTAGCCTGGCTGCTAAGTGGAGTATAGATCTAAGCGTGGCTAAATGTAATTTAGGGGTTCCTGTGAGGATAGCGTTACCATAGTACATTTTTGAGAGTGCTAGAGATTGGACAATCCCTTTGAAGTCTTCTTGAGGAATGAAGGGTTTGATTTTCTTCAAATTACGGAGAGTAAAGAGTGCTCCTTTAGCTGAGTTTTTTAATGTGGTCGTTGAGTTAGTTTATCGTCAATGGTGATTCCAACATGTTTGATACCAAACATATCTGAAAGAAAAATGTTAGTTATAGATTCCTTACCTTAGGATTACCCCCCAAGGTTCAGACTGGATCCGGAACGTTTTTTTCCTCCGCAGTACCTCTGCACGTCGGAAGGTGGCGTCGGTCGGCTCTGCGTCAGTCGTCTGCGTCATGGTGGCCAGGATGACGTCACTGCAGCTTCGTAGATGCCGCCTTCGCACGCTGACATCCGTTCTTTCTTTTTACGTGCCAGCCAGTGCAGATTCGGGAAGAGCGGTATCTGTAATTTTTTACTATGTTTTTCTCGACTTTTGTCGACTTCTCATTTCCGACTCCGAACAGGTGCATGAGGGATGCCCGGCTTCAAGGTCTCCGGTTCCTGTAACCGATTGATGTCAGTGACGCCTCTTACCTGGAGCGCGACCACGACCCCAAGTTGTGCTTTGACTGTCGGTTGATGGCGCCGAAGGCTTTGCGCCGTTCGAGGTCCTGGTCAAGAAGGTCGAGGGACCAGTCGCAGAGCCATCACCATCCCAGTTCGAAATAATCTAAGTCTTCGCACTCTGGGTCTGGTAAGTCGAAGCATAAGAAGTCGAAGCAGCATCATCGCTCTTCAACTTACCCTCGTCGGTCCGCTGATCCGAGGCACATGAGTGGTGCCGCTCCGTGTGGAGCCTGACGGGTCGACTCCAAGCTTCCCTCCCTTTCTGGGACCCGGAGCTACCTCTGCCCTGCTTCGTATGTTCTACGAGGCGATGCATACCATCTTTGGGCGCCAACCCCGCCGGCGCGCCTTTGAGCCCCGCAGACTCGGTTGGTAGGCCTAAGTCTTCGCAGCCCGACGCTGCAAACCCCCCTTGGATCCAGGCCTGGATCCAGATTGGCACCGGTTGACCTAGTTACACCTCCACCCGCGCCGCCCCTTACGGCACCACTACTGCGTTCGGCACTGGTCGGCTCCCCGGCCGGTGTCAACCCTGTCTTCCCGACGTGGACACTGAGCTAACTGGTGTCGTTTGACGCCATATCCAGCGCTGGGTGGATTTTTGTGCCCCTGTTCACCTCTGGGGTCCCTTTTCAACCACAGTGGCACTCAGAGGATGAGGAGGAGGACTGGGAGGGGTCAGGTGACCCTTTAACTGACCAGTTAGATACTGAGCAGGACTGTAGAGAGGAACTGGGGGATGCCAGTGGTCTTGACACCACTCCTGACCATCGCATGTCGTCTCCTCCTACCGTGGCTACGGAGGAGGGAGCATCATACGCAGTGGTGTTGCGTAGGGCGCCTGAGGCTCTCAATCTTGAGCTTCCTACTGTGGCGGTCAGGGCTAACCACCTGACAGAGGTGCTTCAACCGGCTGCAAGCTTTTCGGGGCCCCTGCTGCTGTTTAATGAGGCCCTTACAGACGTCCTTTTGGGAATGTGGTCCAGACCCAACACTGGGGCTCCTGTTGACCGTATGATTGCCCTGCGCCACCGCCTGGCTCCGGGTGACCCCACTTCTTTCTCTACCCCTGAGAGCTTGGTTGTCCAAGCTTCCACCTCCAAAAGTGCCTTCCCTACCGCTCCACCGGAAAAGGAATCTAAGATACTGGACCACCTTGGCAAGAAAATGTTCTCTTCCAGCTTAGGCCTGTGGTCCGTAAACACCGCATGTCTCTTGGGCTGTTATTCGCACTCGGTATGGGATACGGTGGTGCACGTGCTGCCTCAGTGTCCGGAGGAGGCCCAGGCAGTGCTCTCTCATGCTGTTGCCTCCGGGAGAGATGCAGCTAAGTTTACAGTCTGTTGTGGGCTGGACACCGCCGACTCTGGGCAGGACCATTTTAACGTCTGTATCGCTTCGTTGCTACGCCTGGATTGATGTCCACAGGCTTTTCAGGTGATGTCCAGAACACCTTAATGGACATGCCTTTTGATGGCTGTCTCTTTTTTGGCGACAAAGCAGACAACGCCCTAGAGCGCTTTAAGAACTCAGGGGCTATGGCCAAGTCCTTGGGCCTATCCGCCCGTCCTGCGCAGTCTGCATCTGAGAGACACGTTAGTGTTAGATTCTTTACCTTATAATATCCCCAGGCGTCAGACTGGATCCGGAAAGTTTTTTTGTCAGCAGTACCCCTGCGCGTAGGTAGCGTTGTGCGGCTCCACATCGGTCGCTGGCGTCTTATGCACCAAGATGATGTCACGTAGACTACTTAGGCTTTTTGAGGTCCGGCACTCGTCCCCGCTCTGACTGTCCAGGCGCCGCTCCAGAGAATGCTAGCGGGGCCACCATCATCGCTCCTCGGGCAGGATCCTGCGCCGCTGGCTTCGGCCACAGCGATACAAGGTCCCATGCTGCTGGCTCCTGCCACTGTGCCGCAGTGGGTACCATTAGTTCCGCCCCTGCCCCAGTTCTCGGACAATTATGTCCCTACCTGGGATCCGCATTGGGACACGGCGCCGGTCCGGTTGCTGTTCCCGGCGCCGTTTGTTCCTCCCCTGGTTCCTGCCACTGCAGCCTGTCCCACATACGGCAGAGGTGGAGGATGACTGGGAGGTGTTCGTGGACCCTCTTGCTAGTCAGTGTGACTCCGAGCAGGACTGGGCGGACGAGTTAGAGGAGGCCAGCGGTCTCGATCTCTCCTCTGACCCGGGATTTGCCTCTCCTCCGCCTACCGTGCTTCGTCGGACTGCTGAGTCCACCTTGATCTCTCTACGGTGGCCCGAAAGACTAATCTCCTCACTGAGGTGCTCCAGACGGCGTCCACTACGTCTGAGCCCCTGCTGCCATTTAACTACGCCCTCACTGACATCTTACTGGGCACTTGGTCGCAGCCTGCCACGGGGGCCCCGGTGGATAAGAATGTCGCCAGGCGTCATCGCCCGGCACTGGGTGACCACTCATCCTACGCCCAAGAACTTGGTCATGCAAGCTTTGACGTCCCAGAGTGACTTTCCCAAGGCTGGTGCAGTTCGGAAAGCGTTTGTTCTCTTCGGCCAGCTTAGGGCTGTGGTCGGTAAACACCGCTTGCCTCTTGGGCTGCTATTCCTATGCGGTGTGGGATGCTGCTGCACAGGTGTTGCCTCAGTGTCCTGAAGAGGTCCAAGCTGTGCTGTCCCAAGCTGTTGCCGAGGGTAAGGATGTGGCTAAGTTCACCATTCGGTGTGGTTTGGACACCGCGGACTCACTAGGTAGAGCCATTTCTACGGCTGTGGCGCTTCGACGCCACGTCTGGTTGAGATCTACCGGGTTCTCACCAGATGTACAAAGCTCACTCATGGACATGCCCATGCCCTTTGATGGCACTCGTCTGTTTGGCGATAAGGCCAACAGTGTGCTGGAGCGTTTTAAGGACTCGCGGGCTACGGCCAAGTCCTTAGGTCTTTCCACGAAAAGCCCAGCCACTCCTGGTTTAAGTTCCTTTCGTGGCCAAGGCAGGGACGCACAGGCACGTATTAAAGCAAGCCTGTGCAAAACCAGCCTGGGAATAAGCGTGGTGGTCAGTCCACATCCGCCCCCGCTGCTTCTACCTCCAGACCTTCCTAGTGTGAGTTTTGTGGAGCACCCCACGCCGGTGGGTGGCAGGATCCACCATCACCTCCCCCACTGGCACGCTATCACATCGGACAAGTGGGTGTTGCAGATCATCCGCAAGGGTTACTCCCTTCCAGTCCACCCCTCCAGCCATGCCACCTCAGTACCACTGCATGTCAGGGGAACACTTCGGATCTCTCCAGCAGGAAGTTACGACCCTCTTGGCCAAGGGGACCATAGAGTGCATTCCTGGTCCGGAAGTAGGGAGTGGTTGTTATTCCCACTACTTTCTGGTCCCCAAGAAGGACAAAGGGGGTCTGCGTCCCATCTTGGACCTTGAACTTCAACCGCTTCCTCTGGAAGGAGAAGTTCAAAAAATTCTGGCTCAGGTCTTGGCTGCCCTCGACCCTGGAGACTGGATGGTAGCGTTGGACGTGCAGGACGCATATTTTCACATCCCCGTCCTGCCGGCCCACCGGCTTTACCTGTGGTTTATGGTAGGCCCAGGGCATTTTGAGTTTGCCGTGCACCCCTGCGGCCTTACCAGCACCCCTTGGGTGTTCACGAAAGTGATGGCGGTGGTCGCAGCTCATCTGCACCGGTCAGGGGTGTCAGTCTTCCCCTACCTCGATGACTGGTTGTTGAAGGCGGGCTCGCCCCAGGTAGTCGTCTCCCACCTTCAGACTAAGGCAGACTTCCTGCATTTGCTGGGGTTCTCCATCAACGTGCCGAAGTCGCACCTGAGTCCCTCTCAGCAGCTCACCTTCATTGAAGCGGTTCTGGATTCGATGCGGTTTCGGGTTTATCCTCCCTAGCAGCGAGTCGGGGATATTCAGGCTATGATTCCGATCTTTCAGCCTCTATCCCGGGTTTCAGTCAGGATGACCCTCTGGCTCCTGGGCCTGATGGCCTCCTGCATCCTGCTGGTGACACATGTCAGATGGCATATGCGGGCTCTGCAGTGGGACCTGAAGTTCCAGTGGGCGCAGCATCAGGGTAACTTGTCCGATCATGTCCAGATCTTGGAGGGCACTGCACGACAATTGCAGTTGTGGCTCACGAATCGCGATTGGGTCAGTGGCAGATCCCCCTGCCTTCCCCAACCGTAGCACACAGTGGTGATGGATGCGTCCCTCCTGGGATGGGGAGGCCACTTGGGAGAGGCGGAGATCAGAGGACCCTGGTCTTCGGCAGACTCCCGGCTCCATATCAACCTTTTGGAGCTTCGGGCGATCCGACTTGCACTGAAGGCATTCCTTCCCTTTGTCCGGGGAAGTGTGGTGCAGGTGTTCACGGACAACATCACTGCCATATGCTATTACAAAAAACAGGGTGGGGTGGGGTCGTGGACCCTATGTCTAGAGGCTCTCTGCCTGTAGAAATGGCTGGAACATCAGGGCGTTTCCTTGGTGGTTCAACACCTGGCTGTGTCGCTGAACACCAGGACCGATGAACTCCGCAACAGGTGCATGATGGAACATGAATGGTGTCTTCACTCTGAGGTGGTGCAAGGTCTCTTTCAACAGTGGGGAGAGCCTTGGTTAGATCTATTCGCCACAAAAGAGAACGCGCAATGTCAGCAGTTCTGCACGTTGGAATTTCCAAGGCGGCACTCGCTCGGCGACGCTTTTTGTTGCGAGTGGAGCTGCGGTCTGTTGTACGACTTTCCGCCTATAACACTACTGCCGAGAGTGCTGAAGATCAGGCGCGACCGGGCCCAAGTCATTCTTGTGGCTCTGGATTGGGAACGAAGAGATTGGTATCCCGAGTTGCTCAACCTGGCCATCGATCCTCCAATCAGACTGCCTCTTCAGGAGGTTCTTCTGTCGCAGCAGCAGGGGACGGTTCTCCACTCGAACCTCTCCTGTCTCCACCTCCTTGCGTGGAGATTGAGGTGCGGCAGTTGAAGTCTTCCGACCTGCCTCCTGAAGTCTGTGATATAATCTTGGCAGCCAGGCGTCCCTCCACTAAGACGGTATACGCCTGCCGGTGGAACAAGTTTGTGACATTGTGCACAGTAAAGGCTGTGGACCCCCATTCTGCCCCTCTTTCTGAAGTACTCTTGTTTCTTCTCTCTTTAGCCCAGCCGTGCCGTAGGCACTATCCAGGGCTATCTTTCAGCCATCTCTGCCTTCCTTTGGTTGCCAGATCAGCCTTCTCTTTTCAAGTCCTTGGTAGTTAACCGTTTCCTAACCGGCTTAACGCATCTTTTTCCTCCAATCCTCTTCGTTATGCCTCAGTGGGACTTGAATCTTGTGCTAACCTATCTCATGTGTGCTCCCTTTGAGCCTTTGCGTAACTGCCCTTTACGCCTTCTGACTCTTAAAACTGCTTTCCTGGTAGCCATCACCTCTGCTAGATTGGTGAGTGAGCTCCAGGCTGTTTCTTCAAAGCCTCCTTTCCATTCATCCGGACAAGGTGGTTCTCCGGACCCGCCCATCCTTTCTTCCTAAGGTGGTCACTGCCTTTCACATAGGGCAGACCATTACCTTGCCCACCTTCTTTCCGCATCCTTCAAAGTAAGAAGAGAGGCTCCACCGTCTGGACCCAAAATGTGCACTCTCCTATCTGGATCGCGCAAAACAGTTCTGGGTGGGTCATGAACTTTTTGTAGGTTACGTGGGTGCAAAGAAGAGTCGGGCTGTACATAAACGCACCATTTCTCAATGGGTCGTGTTGGTTATTAAGGCTTGTTACTCTGGCTGAAAAGGAGCCTCCAGTCGGGCTACGTGCTCACTCCACCAGGGTGACGGCAGTCACTACTGCCTTGGGAAGAGGATTGCCTCTGAATGACATCTGTCAGGCAGCCACATGGGCATCGCTACACACTTTTACTAAGCACTATTCCCTGGACAGCCAAATCCGGAGAGACTGCTTCTTTGGCCGTTCTGTTCTCGGGGACTTCCTGGTGTGATCTTGGTTCGCAGACTCACCACCGGGGTTGGTATTGCTGGGGTATCTATTCTAAGGTAAGGAATCTATCACTAACGTGTTTATTTCAGATGCACAGGTTACTTACCTTTGGTAACGATGTATTGGAAAGAAACATTAGTTGGTCCTAGATTCCTTACCGCCCCACCCATCCTCCCCGTTCTGCGAACTGGTTTCTAGGGTTAAGGACATCCTTTCAGGGCCCTAGTTATGTGCACCAGTGGTCAGTGTCTTGCATGGCTCTGCGTTTCTGGCATGGAAATTTGTGTACAGAACTGACATCCGTGCATGAGGGCTGCGTCTAAGTAGCTGCCGCGACGTCATACCGGTGATGATGACGCGGAGCCGACCGATGCCACCTTCCGAGGTACTGCCGACGAAAAAACTTTCTGGATCCAGTCTGATGCCTGGGGTTAATTCTAAGGTAAGGAATCTATAACTAATGTTTCTTACAGATGTATCGTTACTGAAGGTAAGTAATTTGTGCGCAAGGGTAAGTTACAGCCAATTTCAAGATGATCGCGTAATGACGCGGTGCCCCTCTGTTATATGGCTGTCTCACTTGCAGCCTGGGAGAATGGACTCCGTCGGCTGTTGGGGTGTCCTGCTCATGCAGGGGCACCCTCACACTTAGAACTTAGCACCCTGCCTTCAGGATTGGAAGGCCTGATATGTTTTAAGTGGTGCTAGCGCCAGCCTACATAGGCTGCAATGGCAGGCCGGTAGTTATAAATTGAGTGGTCTTCCATTGGTGACAGCCCATGGGAGAACCCTGGTGTACCTTTGCCCTGGGTACCTTAGTACCATGTACTAGGGACTGATAAGGGTACACCAGTGTCCCATCTGAGATGTACCCAAGTATTTACCATACCAATTTAGGGGAGAAAGCAGACTGTGGTCCTGATTAGCAGGATCCCAGTCAGAAACTGCATTCCATCAAGCAAAAAGTGGGGGTAACCAAAAAACAGATCCTACATTCCTACACTTGCCCAGCAGGGCTGTGCTCTGGGCACTCTTGAAGGGGACCTTTAGGCCTTGTCTGCCTTCTTGAGGCCGATGCAAAAACCCTTTTTAAATCCCCTATTGTGAACAGATTATTTTAAAGGGGTTTTTGCATATGTTCCCACCTGCCCTTTACATCATGCCTCAGTGTGATCATAATTTGGTTCTCACCTTCCTGATGTGTGCTCCTTTCGAACCTCTTTACAAAAGCTTCCTCCGGGTGCTTACCATCAAAACAGCCTTTTTAGTGGCAATAACTTCTGCCAGGAGCGTGTGCAAAGAGAAGCGACTCCACTGCCTGTACCCAAAAAGATTGTCATTCTAACTTGACCGCACTGAAGAGTTCCGGATGGAGGACTTAATCTTCATGGGGAATCTTGGGTCTAAGAGAGGTCGTGTGGTGCAGAAAAGCACTCTCATGATGGGTCCTCCTCTGCATCAAAATTTGCTACGCTCTGGCCAAAAAGCAGCCTCCTGAAGGCTTAAGGGGTAATTCTACCAGAGCTAAGGCTTCTACTACGGCTTTGCAACGTGGCGTTCCAGTCCTCTACGCAATGTAGGCATCCCTGCACACGTCTATCAAACACTGCTGCCTGGACACTCCAGTTTGAATGGGCCTCCATTTTGGCTGCTCTCTCCTGCCGGAATTCCTAGTCTAACCTTTCCACTGTCCCTCCTCCTGTGATAGTATTTCTTGGGGACCTGTTAAAAAGTAAGGAATCTGGCTAGATGGCTATCAAATCGACTTACTTTCGGTAACTCCTTATCTGGTAGAGACATGATCTAGCAACAGATTACTTACCAACCCACCCATCCTCCCCACACTGCGGATATGTTTTTAGGTTCAGGGCTGATCCCTTTTAGGGCCTTAGTTCTAAACACACCAATATCAGTGCACTTCATGGCTGTGTGCTCCTGGTGTGGAAAATCATGAAAAGAAACTGATGTCAGTGCACTGAGAGGCACCGATATAAATGACTCAGACTTTACTTCAGGCGCAGATGACATCATGCAGAGCCTGCAGATGCCACTTACCAGCACACAAGGGTATTACTTGAGGAAAGGTCTGCCAGATCCACTCTGACACCTGAGAAATTGGAAGTGAATGACTTTGCGGCCAGATTGTGTGTCTACCTGATAAGGAGTTACCAAAGGTTAGTAACTTGTCCTACATATACTTGCAATCGGATTCTGGGTTGTCTCCTTTATGACTTAAGGTGCTAGAGGTCAAGGCCTAAAGTACCACCAGCAGTCTGAGTTTACCTGCCCTGGAGTGTCCGGTTGCAGAGGTGTTGGACTGGTTCATAGCCTTGCACGCTACACTGTAAGCTAAAAAAGAGGGGGGCACCTACAAACAGGCTGCAGAGGGGAACTTGGAGACAGGTCCGGGAGCTCCCAAAAGATAGCTCGGTTTGTGAGGGTCCTGAGAGCAGGCAGGCAGTTTTTCTTGCCGTGGCCTGGGGAACTCTGGTGCAGAGGGATTTGGTCATTTGGGCCAGTGCTTCAAAGGTACTCTCAGATCTGAAAGACAGTTATAGATTCCTTACCTTAGAATTACCCCCAGGTGTCAGACTGTATCTGGAGAATTTTTTCTCTTAGCAGTACCCCTATGTGGCGGTAGGTGGCGACGGTCGACTCTGCATCCGACGTGGTGGTCGCCAGGATGGCGGCGCGGTGTCCATATAGAGGCCGCTCCGGCGCGCTGAAGTCCGTTTTTTTACGCACCAGCATTGATCTTGGATGCCCGGCAGTCTACTCCACTTTGCTCCCAGTCTCGCTCGAGGGGAAGGTCTCAAGACCGGTCACGGAGCCGCTACACCTTGTTTAAGTCTTCTCACTCGGGTAAGTCGAAGCACAAGAAGAAGGCGAAGAAGCACTCCCCATCGGTCGGCTGACGCGATGCCGGATCCGCAGTGTCGTCGCTCTAAGGCTCCGTCTCCGGTGCCTGATTCAGGGACGACTGCGCCGTCACCTGTTTCCGTGAGCCAGAGCACCCCCTGCCCAGCTTTGTACGTTCTACAAAGCCCTCCACAGTATCTTTGGGCAGCCCGACTCCGCTGGTGAGCCTTCCGACCCTGCGGAGTCGGTTGGCGGCACCCGTGGATCCAGGCCTGAATCTGTATAAATGCCAGTCGACCTTCCCCAAACCCCCCCCCCCCCCCCTCCGTCCCCCCCGTGCCAATGCCGTCCCACATCCTCATCCCCAGATTGAGCCTGACTGCCGTCTGATCCGACGCCAGAGGGTACTTTTGGTACTGAAGGTGGTGATGAGGACTGGGAGGGGTTGCTGGACCCTTGGGCATACCAGCTGGAACAACCAGACTTGAGAGAGGACTTGGGTGAAGCCAGTGGTAAGGGCACATCCCAGACCTTGGCATGCTTTCTCCCGCTACCGTGGCTACGGAGGAGGGAGTGTCATATGTTGTGGTGATTCGTAGGGCAGCCGACTCCTTGGGCCTGGAGCTCCCTACAGTGGCAGGACTAGTCTGAAAGTGGTGCTTCAACCTGTGGCAACTTCCTCAGAACGCCTCTTGCTCTTCAACGAAGCCCTCACAGACATCCTTCCTGGCTCTTGGCCAATCCCAGCACAGGGCCTCCTGTGGTGCGGACGATTGCCCGCCACCGCCCAGCACCAGGCGATCCCATTTTCCTCACCCAACACACTTCCCCGAGAGCTTGGTGGTTCCACGCTTCTTCTTCCAAGGGCGCATTCCCTTCTGGTACTCGAGACAGGGAATCTAAGAAGCTGGATCATCTTGGGAAGCGCATGTTCTCTTCCTCCAGCTTGGCACTGCGGTCCGTGAATACCACTTGCTTCTTGGGCGAATACTCAAATAAAATCTGGGCTATGGTTGTGCAAGTGCTGCCTCAGTGCCCAGAGGAAACCCGGGCCGTTTTCTCCCAAGCCATGGCAGATGGGAGAGACTCTGCAAAATTCACGATTCGTTGTGGACTGGATACCACCGACTCACTGGGCAGAACGATTGCTATGTCGGTAGCCCTTTGGCGCTATGCCTTGTTGAGAACGTCTGGCTTACCTTAAATTCATCCCCCAGGCATCATACTGCATCCAGAGAATTGTTCTGTAGCAGTACCCCTGCGTCGTTGTGTTGGTCGACTCCGGTTTCGGCATCGTGGTCGCCGGGATGACGTCGCGGTGTCTTGGACGCAGTCCCTGTGCGCGTACAACACTTCTTTATTTTTCTGTGCCGATAGCGCAAATCCCGAGAGAACTTGCCCCTTAGTCATTTTTTGAGACAACTTTTGCTCGACTTTTGTTGACCTCTTTTTTGAGTCTACGACTCCTGGTTGCACTAGGGATGTCCCATCGTCAGACTGGCTTCAAGCCTTGTAACTCCTGTCACAAATTGATGTCCGTCACAGATCTGCACCTCGTATGACTCTGGTGCCTGGAGTGCGACTTCGATCCAAAGTCGTGCTCCGACTGCCGGGCCATAAATCGAAAGACTTTTCGGGAGCCATCCTGAAAGCTCTTGGAGGCCCAGCAGTCCGCTCGTGTTGTTTGAGGTCCTGGTCGAGGGAAGGTCTCGGGACCGGTCTCGGAGCCACCACCATTCGTCATCGAAGTCTTCGCACTCATTGGGTAAGTCGAAGCACAAGAAGAAGGTGAAGAAGCACCGTCGCTCTTCACCTTCTCCCTGGCCGGCGCGGGCTCCGGGGTGTCATCTCTCTCCAGCTCCGTCTTTGGAGCCTGCTTCTGGGACGGATCCACGCTTCCATCCCTTTGCCAGAGCGTTCCCTGCTCAGCGTCGAGCTTTTTACGAAGCTCTTTATGGCATCTTTGGGCAGCCCGACTCAGCCAATGCACCATCGGGCCCAGCGGACTCGGCTGGGGGCCCTGGGCCTTCGATGCCAGCAGCTTGGGCCCCAGCACCAGAGGGTGCCCGAGCATCCAGGCCTGTATCCGTATGCGCGCCAGTCGATCTTACCGTGGCTACAGAGGAGGGAGTCTCGTACGCAGTGGTGTTGCATAGGGTGGATGAGGCCTTGGGCCTGGATCTTCCTATGGTGGCAGTCAGAACTAATCTCCTGACAGAGGTACTTCAACCGTCAGCGGCGTCTTCGGAGCCCCTGCTACCTGTTAACGCCACCACCCGGCCCCAGGTGACCCACTTTTCCTCTCCCAACACCCTACCCGGAGAGCTTGGTGATCCAAACCTAGTCTTCTAAGGGTACTTTCTCTACTGCTTCCCCAGATAGGGAATCCAAGAAGCTGGACGACCTTGGGAAGATATTTTCTTCCACCAGCTTAGCACTGCAGGCGGTGAACACCGCATGCCTCTTGGGCCGTTATACCCATACAGTGTGGGATACGGTTGTGCAAGTGTGCCACAGTGCCCGGAGGAGGCCCGGGCCGTTCTCACCCGCGCAGTGGCAGAGGGTCGAGACGCAGCCAAGTTCACCATTAGATGTGGGCTGGATACCGTCGACTCTCGGGGCAGAACGGTTTCCACGTCTGTAGGCTTGAGGCGCTACGCCTGGTTGAGGACGTCTGGTTTCTCTGGGGATGTCAATCCACCTTTCTGGACATTCCCTTGATGGCCGTCGCCTGTTCAGTGACGAGGCAGACTCTGCGCTTGAGCGCTTCAAGGATTCTAGGGCTACGGCCAGATCCTTATTTTATTTATTTTATTTTTGGATTTATAAAGCGCGTAGCTACCCGAGGGCGTCCCAGCCCTGATACTCGCCTGCCAGATCCAGGGGGGCGTGAAAGGGGAGTGAGCAGAGTAACCAGCTGGAGAAGAAAAACGTTTACGGGAATAACCAAGTGTTCAAGCGCTTACGGAAGGACAGCAGGTCTGTTTCCGTTCGGATAGTGATGGGAAGGGCGTTCCAAAGCTTAGGGGCGTTATATGAGAAGAGACGGCCTCCTGAGCGTATTCTTCTTATTCTAGGCATGCTGGCCAGGGACAGGGTATTTGACCTTAGCTACCTAATGGGTTGGTAGGGTTTGATGAGCGGTCTCAGTATGGGTGGGCCTTTGCCGTGAAATATTTTATGCGTAATACATAGGGTTTTGAAAGCAATGCGTTCCTGGATTGGGAGCCAATGAAGTGAGTTCAGAGCAGGTTTCGCCGAGCATCTGGATTTTGTCCCGGTGAGGAGCCTGGCGGCTGCATACTGGACACGCTGCAATTTATTGATGACTGAGGTTGGGGCACCTAGATATAGGGCATTTCCATAGTCCAGTCTTGAGATGATCAGGCCTTGGATTAGGAGCTTTCTGGACTGAGGGGGGATTAGGGGAAAAATCTTCCTCACAGTCCGCAAAAGGCCGAAGCAGGTGCCAGCAGTATTCCTTGCTTGGGGCTTGGAAGTTAAGCTCTTGGTCCAACCAAATGCCCAGGCTCTTGATTTCATTTTTTGGGGTGGGGGGAGACCCCATACAGGGCGGCCATGAGAGAGCGATGGGGAATTTTGCGAGGATCACCCAGTAGTAGGATCTCGGATTTCTCTTCGTTAAGTTTGAGGCGAGAGTCTCGCATCCATTTGGATATGCTCTGAAGGCAGGAGGTCAGGTTCTCCATGCAGTGGGCTGACTGATTTAGGAAGACGACTAGTTGTGTGTCGTCGGCGTACGTGACTACCTTTATTCCAAAAAGTGCCACGAAGTCTTCAAGGGGGGGACATGTACACATTGAAAAGTGTGGGGCTCAGGGAGGAGCCCTGGGGAACCCTACACTGGAGGGGAAGAGCTCTAGAGTGTACAAGTCCGTCAGCCACCTCGTAGGTTCTATGTTCCAGGAAGGATTTAAGCCAGTCCAGAGCGGAGCCAGTGACTCCTGCTCTGGAGAGACGGTGGACAAGGATGGTGTGGTCCACCGTGTCGAAGGCCACACTTAGGTCCAGGAGGATCACTGCCACTGAACCTCCTGTATCCAAAATGGATCTTGCTTCTTCAATCACGGCTAGAATAGCGGTGTCGGTGCCCTGTCCTGGTCTGAACCCTGTCTGGGAGTGACGGAGGAATTGTTAGACTCTAGGAAGGTGGAGAGTTGCTGGTTCACAATTTTTTCAGCCACCTTACTGATGCCTGGGAGGAGAGAGATTGGCCTGAAGTTCACCAGATCAGAGGGGTCAAGATGGGGTTTCTTCAGAAGGGCGCGGACCATGGCTCTTTTCCAGCTAGTAGGGACAGAACCTTGGGTAAGGGAGGTATTGATAAGTTTGGTGAGTAGGAGGGATATAATGGGGGCAACCAATTTTAGTTTATTCATACGGGCAGGATCTGTAGGGGCTCCGCTCTTTACAGAGTTTAGGGTAGTGAGTAATGTCTCTGTGGATACTGGGCAGAAGGCGTCAAGGTGAGGAGCGTCCGGGTGAGCAGGAGGGTGTAGCGGGTCCAGGGAGGTGGACTGGGGAGGGAGAGTTCCAGGGAGGTGGACTGGGGAGGGAGAGTTTTTAAAATATTGGTAATTTTGGAAGAAAAAAACTCGGCTAATTAGTTACATCTGGAGCCTGAGGGGTCGATAGCGAGTGGAGGATCTGGGGCTTTCATCAGGGAACGGATAATCCGGTATGTTTCTTTGGAAGAATTAGCTGCAGCTCAAATTTTACCTTCTGTTAGAATCCGGGGTCTCTGGTTGGCGATGGTATGCACTTGCGACAAGCAGGGACCCTTTTCATCTAAGTCAGGGCGTAGGATTACCTCTTTAAAAATAACCCCTGCTCACCCTCTAGGTAACTTGGCGCGAGCAGTCAGGCTAGATTTCCAGAGGGCATTAGGTTAAGCGTTCAAGTTGTCCCACACAATCACCACCACACAGACACAAGGCTGTATTTATCAAAAATAGAAGTCTTTATATAAAAGGTTTCTTGCAGGCAGGTTGCACAAATACATTTCTCTTGGTGAAATAATGTTCCAGTTACTTTCAAATGTTTAAGGGCAGTCCACAGGTTTTACAATGGCACAGTTTTAGTTAAAATCAGCTTCTTAGGGTTTCTGGGCACTTCGTAGCGCCTTTTCTATACTCTGGGCAAGGTTTTTAAAGTGCCTTGCCGTTTCTCACGCTTCTCGCGTGAGCAGGAGTACGCTTGCAGTTTCCCACGCTTCTCGCGTGAGCACGCGTACTCGAACTGAAGCCGTACGGACCGTACTGACGTAGGTACACGTCGTACCCGTCTAGTACGCCCCCTTGCAACACTCATGCTTCCCGCGTGAGCACCGGCAATGGACTTCAATACAGTATGGCGCGTACTGTGGTGGGGATGGTGCGAACAGCTGTTACGGCTCAAACAAAGGCGAGTACGGTCCCAACCAAGGCGGGTACGGTCCAGACAAAGGCGGTACGGCTCGTACTACGGGGCACTAGATCACAATCCAAAATACTTCAAAGGCAGGTACGGCTCGTACAAAGGGCAGTACGGGCCGTACGTTTAGCGCGAAGGGGCACAAATACCTTTGCTCTTCACAGGGAATGTTCGTGGCAGGCTCGTAGTCCAGTCCAAGGGCGTCCCACGTCGCGCTGAAGTCCCAAGAGTCATGGGGACGGCGATGCTTCGTGGGGCGCTCGGGCAGGTCACAGTTCACCACGAAGGGGGCAGAAGCAGGAGGGCAGCCTCGGGGTGATGTCACAGCGCGCTGTTAGCTTCGTCCGGATACGGCGAATCAGGGCACTTTTAGGTCTTTAAAAAAGTCTCTACAACCCGACGGGGGTCACAGGGGCTCGGCGCTCAGACACAGGGATCTCCTCTTTACGTTGCGAGCTACGGCTCGAGGGGGCAGTTGCTTACTTTGCTCGGGCTGACAGGCCTTTACGATGCTCACAGCCACTCCAGCAGCAGAAGTCGCGTTGCTCAGCGAGATCCGGGGATGCACAGGTTCTCGGGTCAGCTTGCAGAATCGCCCACGGCAGCTTCTTCTTCCAGGGGGGGTAGCGCCCACTGTTCCTGGGGCGCAGATCAGGGGGCAAGTTCACTAGCAAGCCCTTGGAGATTGTTTTCAGCACAAGTTGATCAAAAGTCTTTTCTGTAGTCTTTTCTTCCTCTCCTTCCAGCAGCAGGCACCCACTGCAGGCCAGTCTCTTAGGCAGAGAAACAGTAATCCTCCTTCAGCTTCTCCAGGTCCTTCTCCTTCAGGCAGAGGTTCGTCTTGGCGCAAACAGGATCTGATTTCTTAGGAGCAGGGCTCCTTCTTTTATAGCACAATTCTTTTGTTCTTTGTCGCCAGGGGGCCTGGGCCTGGCTCAGTCCAGTTTTGGAGCACTTTGTTGTGGTGACTCTGCTCTTTCCTTTCAGCAGCAGGGCAGAGACATCAGCCGCTCCACAGGGGGCGGAGCCGGCATTGTGGTGGCAGAGCACAGGTCTATTCAGAGTCAAGGTGTACTCCTCCCACCCATCCTGGTGTAATCGCTCTACCCACCACCTGGCAGCCAGCCTGTCTCCTGGAATTCCCCAGCCCTGCTCCTTACTGTTACTAGGCAGAACACACACACACAGCAGAGGCGGACTGAAATGGCCAGGTCAGTAAATACTAACTTTCTAAAAGTAGTATTTACAAACACAGGATATTAAAATAAACTTTACTAAAAGAAGTATTTTATTATTCTGAGTTCAGGCATACTAAACATGACTTTCTACCATGCTCTATGAGTCCACTGGGATTACAGCGTGTAGTAATTCCAGCAGCCCATTCTGGCCTATGGAGAGTAGGTAGCCTTCAATAGTGAAAAACGAAAATGGCTGTAATTCACTATTAGGACATGCCACACACATCAGGGCATGTCCTACCTTATACCTACAATGCACCCTGCCCTTGGGCCTACCAGAGGGGTGACTAACATGTAGTTAAGTGAAGGTTTAGTGACTGGCAAGTGGGTGCACTTGCGCAGTCAGCGCGACAGTACCAGACTGCACGCAGGCTCTGCAGTGGCAGACCTTAGACACATTTTACTAGGCCGCTTCTGTGGGTGGCACAACCAGTGCTGCAAGCCCACCAGTAGCATTTGTATTTACAAGCCCTGGCACTCCTGGTGCACTTTACTAGGGGCTGATAGTAAACCAAATAAGCCAAACATGGAAACCAATCAATGTATACATTTTACCTTCGGGAGAGCATATGCACCTTAGCACTGATCAGCAGTGGTAAGGTGCCCAGAGTCATAAAACAGCCAACAACAGGTCAGGAAAAATACAGGAGGAAGGCAAAAAGTTTAGGGATGACCCTGCAAAAAGGGCCAGGTCCAACACCTTCGTAATAGGTGGCCTGGGTGTTTTTTAAGCAAGTTTTATAATGCTTCATCGCTGCTTTATAATCTCCTTTACTCTTTGTTTCCCAGTCCTTTCTCCAAAGGCGTTCAAGTTTTTTACAGCTCTTTCTTAATTCGCCCAACTCTGGAGTGAACCACGGGGATTTAAAAGTTCCCTTTTTACTAGGAAGCAATTTGTTGGGAAGAGCTAGGTCAAGGGATTTAGTGATCCAAGAGCGGAATTGGTGGTCCGCCAAAGTTGGAGCTGGATCCAAAATAGGAGTGGAGGACAGTAATATGCCAGTCCAGACTTCAATATCTAGTTTTGACCAGGGGCGAAATGGCGCCTCGGGGGGGGGGGGGGGGGGGATCTGGTTGGGCATTCCGTGGAGATCGGGTACTTAAAGGGGGATCAGGTGATGATCTGACCAGGGGATAGGAAGGGGCTTGGTTGCGATCAGTTCGGGGATGTTTGCAAAAATGGGGTCCAGGAGATAGCCCTTGATGTGGGTCGGATGTTGGTTTTTCAGAATAAAGTTAAGGGAGGTTAAATCTTCCATGAGGTCTCCTGCTAATTTGTCTGACTGGTCATCAAAGTGGACTTTGAGGTCTCCTAGAACTGTGAAGTTGGGGGAGAGACAGGCTAAGGACGTAATGGTTTCCACCAACGAGTTTGCAAACTGACCTTGCGGTCCCGGCGGCCGATATACAAGGATGCCTGAGTGTTTTAAGCGGAGAGAGGTGGATTGAAAAGTGGATGTTTTCGCAATCCTGGATCGGGCTGTCTCTAAAATAGCACGATAGATGCGATTTAAAGATGAACGCGACTCTCCCCCCCCCATCCCGGATGGTCTATCATGGTGTTTAATTAGATACCCCGGAGGCAGTGTTTGGACGATGTCAGGGTCCGATGTTGTATTGATCCAAGTTTCTGTGAGGAACAACACCTCAAGGTCTGTCTCTAACAGGCGTAGGTTAATTTCTGCACTATGTTTGGGGAGGGATCTGCAATTAAGTAGAGCCATCTTAGCCCAAAACTTTTTACGGGGGGTAGGGGGTTTCAAGCTAAAAGAGCAATGATGACAGCACGTTTGTCGGTCTGTTAGAGAGAGCGAGTGAAGGCATGATGCCAAAATGGGGTTCCTAAGCTGAAGGAGGTGCTTTTGCGAATAGCTGATTGGTGCTGGAGTAGGGGATGCAGGAGTCCTGGGCCCGGTCTGGCGCAGACGGGCTTACCTTAGGCGCGCTGTTGGCGCGCGCGCTGCGCTCGTCTGCTGCGCTTCCTGAGGGGTGTGGCCATTTATACTGGTGATTGGCGGGAGGGGCTAGCACTAGTCTGCCGACCCACTCCTCCTCCAATATGGCGACCCGCACCCGACAACAGCCCCAACTTGGCTGCGGCGGTGAGAGGAAGGAGTCAAGCGCTTGGGAACCCGTGCGGCATATATCGCAGCAGCGGTTAAGTTTCAGCAGTGCAAATATACTTAAAAATAATGGCAGTTAAAATTACAGAGCTTCGCCGTCTTCCACCTCCGGGATACAGTGCAGGCAAGTAAACCAGCGAGCCAAGCAGCGCGCCTTTTGTACTGGTGATTGGCGGGAGGGGCTAGCACTAGTCTGCCGACCCACTCCTCCTCCAATATGGCGACCCGCACCCGACAACAGCCCCAACTCGGCTGCGGCGGTGAGAGGAAGGCGTCAAGCGCTTGGGAACCCGTGCGGCATATATCGCAGCAGCAACTTCTTGCTCCACGCAATCTGCCTTTTCCCCCTTTAGTGGCTACGGAAGGGGTGTCACACCACGTTCCACCCAATCTAGCCACAGGGCCATTCAAACTATCCAGCCTCTGTGCGGCCGTGGACATTGGACCAAGTGAGAAAAAAAGGAAGGTGCACTCCATCACAAGTCCTATGAAACCAACACCAATATTTGGAAATAATTTTCTTCTTTTATTTGTAGTCTTGATAAAAAGATGGGCACACAGCCAACGCGTTTCGTTCCCTTGTGCCTTGGGAACTTCGTCAGGGCTTCCAATAGGTATCAGAAATAATCAATATAACCCGAATACGGAGTGTTTAATCAATCAAAGATCAAGAATCTAGGATTTTTGTTCAAGAACACCAGTATATACGAATTCTTTAAAAATATATAAACGCTTAATGCCTCCAATATAGTAATACTTCAATGTTATGATCTTGGACAAAATAGGAAGGTCTCCAAAATAATCTGTAAGGTGTCTTCTGACGGAGGCGCAGTCTGATAGCTGTTAACCTCAATATCTGCAAAAGAGGGACCAAGTGACACGGTTATGGGGGCCGGCAGGCCAGTCCACCTATAACCCCCCTGCAGCAGCCTCCAAACACTCCTAGTCTGACTTTTCAGGGCCACCAGTGGGCCGAAGGATTTGCAATCACCTCTCCCACTGGCAAAACACCACATCTAACAGGTGGGTTTTGCAGATAGTCCGAAGGGGCTACTCCCTCCCCTTGGAGACTACCCCTCCCTCTATGCCACCAGCACCCCATCGCATATTTGAAGGTTACTTGGCCCTCCGCCAGGAAGTTGCAGCTCTCTTGGGGAAGGGAGCTATCGAAAAGGTCCCTGTGCCAGAAGTAGGTTGTGGTTGTTACTCCCACTACTTTCTGGTACCCAAGAAGGACAAAGGCCTGCGTCCCATCTTGGACCTCGGGGCCCTCAACTGCTTCTTTCGGAAGGGAAAGTTCAAAATGCTCACGTTGGCTCAGGTCCTATCTGCCCTTGAGCCTGTAGACTGGATGGTAACGTTAGACTGCAGGGTGCTTATTTCCACATCCCCGTCCCCATTGGAGCAGTTCTGGATACAACGCAGTTTCGTGATTATCCTCCCAAGCACTGAGTCCGGGATATTCGGGCTATGATACCGATGTTTCAGCCTCGATTCCAGTTTTAGGTGAGAGTGGCCCTGAGGCTGCTGGTGGATCATGCCAGGTGGCATATGCAGGCTCTGCAGTGGGACCTGAAGTTCCAGTGGGCACAGGATCAGGGGAATCTGTCCGATGTCATTCAGATCTCGGAGGGGACTGCACGTCAATTGCAGTGGTGGCTCTCAAACAAGCATTGGGTCAGAGGCAGATCCCACTCCCTTCCCCAACCAGACCTCAGTGTTTATCGATGCATCACTCCTGGGATGGGGCAGCCACCTCGAAGAGGCGGAGATCTGAGGAATCTGATAGAGACTACTAGCCGCAGATTCCTTAACGTAGAATTATCCCCAGGCGTGAGACAGGACCCGGAAAACTTTCTTGCCCGGCATCTCTGCGCGCCGGGGGGGCGGTACCACGTGACTCGGCCCAACGTCCTCCGCGGGCGTGACGTCAGCCAGGTCACAGAAACCCCACCCCGGCTCGCTGACATCAGTTTTTCTTCTTTTCCGCGTGCAACGCGGATCCAGATCTGGTCCCTGGCCTGTTTCAGGTCTTCTTTTTCCGCTTTTAGGTGATTTTCTTGAACAGTGTGCGAATGCCTTCGGGCTTTAAGACGTGCTCGTCTTGCGCACGCCAGATGTCGGCGACGGATCCTCACACCATCTGCATGTGGTGTTTGGGGGAGCACCACGACTCCACGGACTGCGAGGCGTGTCAGCAGATGAAGCCAAAGGCCCGGCGGACGCGCAGGATGAAGCTCCTTTCGGCGTGCATGTCCCGGTCGGCATCCGCGCCACGCCCGTCGCCCGCGGTAGGCTTCAAGACCCGCCGCTTCCGACTTCGTCCCTCTCCCGGGCCGCAAGGGCATAGCTCACCTGTTGGTAAGTGTCGAAGTTTGTCCCCGAGGCCCGGTCCCCGGCCTGTTGGGGGTGCGGGTTCTCGGCGAGTGGTGCAGCACCATGCGTCGCCACCCTGTCCGCCGTTCCCTGGTGCGGGGGCGACCAGAGCCCAGATGGAGGCCTCTGCAGCGGCCTTGCAGGCCTCTTTGGCTCTTCCCTCTTCTCCTTCACTTCCTGGGACGTATGCGGATCCCTTGCCGCGTGCGGGGAGTTCTGCGGCACCACCGGCGGCTCCGGCGCTGACCGGTTCGGCTGCAGGTCCTGAAGTGGTGGTCCCATCGGGGTTCCCTCCTTCGGACCACGGCGCCTCTGCCTCGCCACAAACCCCCGTGCGGGTCCCTGTGGTGTTGCGAGAGGTTGCCGGGGCTTGAGGCGTGTCCTCTAGTCCCCCGCGGTCCTCTGGGCAGGCAGTGGCCTTGTCCGAGGCCAAGGTGACGCCGCTCAGGCGCCGGCGGCTGCTGGCCCAGGCGGTGCTGCAGGGGCTGGCTAGGGGTCGGGTGTGTCCCCGGGCACCCCTCGTCCCTCCACGCCGGCGGCTGCCGCGTCGGAGGTCGCATCGGCGCCGTTCCTTAGCCGCCCCAGATCCAACCCAGCCTCGGTCTCCTGCGCCGCGCGTTGTGGCGGAGGTCGCTCCGGTCGATGTTGACCTGACGCCGGTCGCGGACTATGCGGCGCCGGGCCGGCATCGGGTCGTTGATTCATCTTCGGACGCCCCCTCTTCTCCAGAGGTTCGGCGGTTGTTGGTTTCATCTTCTGCGGAGACGGGTCGCCGCGTCGTTGCTTTTTCCCTGGCGTCTTCTAAGGACGGCTCGTCGTCGTCGCTGTGCCCGCAGTCTTCGCTGGAGGCACCTCAGGTTCCCCATTCCTCGGTCCACCTTCTCCCTTTCCGGGCTTGGCATTTCCTTCCTCCGGTTCGACTGGGGGACGGCCGCCTTAGCTTGCAGCCGTCGCCCACCGAGGAACTGCTTTCCCCGCCACGGGGCCCTACGGAGGCGAGTGCTGCCTTCGCTCGGGCTATTTCCACGGCTGCGGGATTCTTGCGCATGGGTAATCAAGCTGTCCATTTCCCCATGGATCATCTTCTGGAGGTCCTCCATCAGGGTTCTGGTGGTCGGTAGCTGCTTCTTCCCTTCGAGGCTTCGCTCCACATTTCTCTTTTGGGGTTTGGGGGCGGCCCACCACTGGGTACCCGGTGCCCCAGCAACTTCTGCACCGCCACCGTCCTGAGCCGTATAATCCTGTCTCTTTCCCTCCACCCCTCTACCAGGGGCCCGCTTTTACAGACTGCCTTTCCCTCCCTGCCATTGGTGTTGTCTCCCCAGTCACGGGATGCCCGCTGGTTAGATTCCTGGGGGCTCAATATCTTCGCCTCCACCAATGCGGCTTTTCCGGGCCCTTAACACTTTGTGTTTTGGCTAGGGCCACTTCTTGCTTGTGGGATTAGGCGGAGTCCCTTATGTCTGTTGCTTCTCAGGAGGGTGCCTGTGTTGATCTGAGGCACCATGTGTTGGATGGCCGGAAGCTGGCGGCGTTTATTCTTCGCTTGGCTCTGGACATTTCGGAGGTGCTGGGTCGTACCATGGCTTCTTCGGTGGCCCTTCGTCGGCATGCCTGGCTACCGGATAGTGTGTTCCCGAAGAACATTGGAGAACGGTTGGTGGACCTTCCCTTTGATGGCACTCTTTTGTTCCACGCCCCTGCGGATTCTACCATTCAGAGATTTCTTGTGGGGCTTCCCCCTCCTCCCCCCCCCCCCCCCCTCCCCCTCCCACTCTGTGATCTGTCAGTCGGTTTGTGTTTCGGGGGGTGTTCTTCCGTTGTTTTCCTGGGGCCTTGTAGCGAGTAGCCCCAGTTGTCTGTTCTGTGTGGTTGCTGTGCCTTCAGGTCCTTTTGTTATAACTTTGGTGCTGCTGGTCCGGACCTTGTTTGACTTGTGGTGTTGGCTGTTTGTAAGCCGTGTAGGCCCTGAGATTAGGCCTTTTGTATATTCTTTGGCTGCTTGGCAAGCCATCTGCGGTTTTCTCCGCAGGTCTTCTGTTTGTCCTCTGCTGCGGAAATATTTTCCTAAGAGGGTTCCCAGGTTCTGGGACGTAATATGCCCTATGTGGGGTAATGGTAGCTATTATATAGCTCTATCATGTGCTGGGGAGGTGTGGTCATCCTTTGGGCTTCTGCTCTTCGTGGCGTCACAGTATGTCGCACGTGCGATATTCTTGCTGAAGGTTTTGGAGTGGCTTGCGTGGCGCCCTGGTCCGTCCGTCCTCCTGGATCGCTGTGTCGCTAGCCTAGTCCGGCCTGCTGTCTGCAGCATTGCATTGTAGCGGTTTTGCACTTCTGTCCGCCTTGGTCCTCTGTCTGGTTTTTGCGTTCTGGTGGACGGCTTGGTCCGTCTCTTTCTTTCTGCCTAATTCCACTTCATTCATGGGTCAGTGTGTGCCGGGTCCTCCCTTGGGGCGTGTCCTGGCCCTTCTTTACCTCTGCCTTTGGCTGGTGCCTAGCTTGTCCTGGGTGCACCATTCTGTTGTGTTGTCTGCTGCTGGCTGTGCATGCCAGTGCAGGCCTGTTTGTTCTCCACCATTGTGGCCTTTGCTGTATTATCTGGTGCCTTTCCTCTTCCGTCTGCACTTTTGGCGGTGCAACAGTCCCTGCCTTTTCAGCTGCTTGCGGCTGGGGTGTGTACAGCTCTTCTGTCGCTGTGTATGTGTTTCTTCAGGTGGACCCTGCCTCCGGTTCTACCTCTTCTCCCTGGGGGTTGAGGTGGGCCTTGTGTTATTTGCTGCTTTCTGGGCGCTGTCTGCCCCTGTGGTGTGTTTGGCAGTTTTCCCTTGGTTGGGCTTAGGATTTCCTGGCCTTTCCCTTGTCCCTGTGACATGTCCCCTGCTGGGGACCTGTATCTCTCCTGGTGGGGAGGCTCTCTCGCAGGCCCTCCTCCCTTCTGGGTATGGCTAGGGTATCTATTCTATGTTAAGGAATCTGCAGCTAGTAGTCTCTATCAGATGTATGTTACTTACCTTCGGTGACGATTTATCTTGTAGAGACGATTCTAGCCGCAGATTCCTTCACGACCCGCCCTTCCTCCCCGTTCTGCGAGGACCCTCTACTTGGGGTCCTTCGTTTTCTTCCGGTCAGGCATCCCTCCAGCTGGTTTCTTTCCAGCGTGAGGGCCTACTTTTGCTCTTTCACTCTGTTGTTGGGGTTTCTGCTACCAACTGATATTCTTGGTTAGGGGTTCTTTTTACCTGTCCTATGCCTTCCTGCTCCTTTGGGAGGTTATGCCCACCCGCCCCTTGACACTGTAGTCTGCGGACGGATTACCTGACCTTTGACCTCGTGCCCCTGTCAGGTGGTGTGGCCATCCTTGGCAGTGTAGCCTGGGGATGAATTGCTGTTGCTCCTCTGTTCCGGGCTTGTGGCCCTTCCCTTTGTGGTTGTGGTTGCAGATCTTCTCTTTTTGTCGCGACGCTTTCACATGCTTGTGCCTCCAGGATGGCTCTCGCCTTGGCTTGCAGGGTGGTTCCACGAAGCGGTGCTTTGCGCTTTTCTTGCTATGGCCTCGCTGCTCTGGCCTTCTGGTGCTTTACTACCACCTGGTGCTTTCGCCGTGGCTGGCACAGTTGTTCCTCAGAGGGGTGCTCGGTAAACTGAAAATGGGGTGCTCTGCTCTTTCCCTGCTCTGGCCTGCTGTGGTTGCCTTCTAGTGCCTTGGTGCCACCTGGTGATGATTCTCACCTTTTGTTTCTCTCTATTTTGTTTCTCTGATTTTTTCACACACTGTTTCCATGCTCTCCTCTGTTTTGTTGTGATGGCTCCGCGTTGTGGCGCGGAAAAGTTCTCCGAAGCAAACTGATGTCAGCGCACCAGGGTGGGGCTTATGTGTCCTCGATGACGTCACGCCCGCGGTGGACGTCGGGGCAGTCGCGTGGTACCCCCCGGTGCGCAGAGATGCTGGGCAAGAAAGTTTTCTGGGTCCAGTCTCATGCCTGGGGATAATTCTACATCTGAAAGAAACACGTTAGTTAGATTCCTCACCTTAGAATATCGTCAGGCTGGATCCGGAAATATTTTTCGTCAGCAATACCCTTGCACGTCGCTAGGCGTCGTCTGAGGCTCCGTGTCAGTTGTCAGCGTCGTAATTGCCGGGATGACGTAGTCGGAGTACTTAGACGCCGCCCTCGCGCGCTGATGTCAGTTCTTCTTTTTTCCGCGCCAGTAAGCGCCGATCCGGGAAGAGCATACTCTTTTAGTCACTTTTGGACTAAACTTTTTTGAACTCTTTTGGTTCTATTCTTGTTGACATCGACTCTGGTGCCGGTAGGGATGCCTGGCTTTAAGGCTTGTGACTCCTGTCACCGACTGGTGCCTGTATTGCCTTGGAACCGACCACGACGCCGAGTCGTGCCTCGACTGCCGGGCCTGGACTTCGAAAGCTAGGCGGGAGCGGTCCCGCAAGCTACTCGAGTACCATCCCCGCTCGTCAGGGTCCAAGTCTACGAAATCCGGTAAGTCGAAGCACAGCAAGAAGTCGAAGAAGCGACATCGCTCTTCTGACTCCCCTCGCCGGTCGCGCGACTCAGTTGAGGGTTCGGGTGGGACCGCTAGCGCGGCTCTGACGGAGCCACAGGGGTCTCGTCCATCCCCATACCCTCCAGTCCCTGGGACTGACGTGACTCCGGCGGAGGTCAGTGCTTTCCTCATGGCCATGAGGAACCTGGCTCTGCCGTCAAGGCCTGCCGGCGCGCCTTCGGGCCCCGCAGGCTCGACTGGGAGGCCTAACGAGCCGGGGGTTCCAGGCCTGGATCCCAGTCGGCGCCGGTCGACCTCACGAACCCTCCGCCGGCGCAGACTCCTCCGGTGCCACCCCCGGCGCCGTCCGCAGACGACGCCGTTCCCCAGTTTAGTCCCGGTCCGGGCCCAGCGTCGGAGCGGCGCCATCTGGCGCCGCACCCGACTCCGATGGGTGGCAATTTCATCTTCTGCCTGGCTCCGATCATTCCACCTGTATACCAGGAATCGGATGACTGTGACAACTGGGAGGGGTCTGAGGACCCTCTGGCCTGGCAGGGCCAGTTATATCAGGACTGGGCAGACGAGCAGGGGGATGCCAGTCGTCTTGACCCCTCCCCTGACACTGGCTTCAGAGGAAGGTGCTGCATTTTCTGTGGTGCTGCGCAAGGCGGCCGAAGCCCTTGGGCTAGAAATACCTGCTGTGGCCGTGAGGACGAACCTCCTCACCGAAGTGCTTCAACCGTCGGCAAGCTCCTCGGAGCCTCTGCTGCAGTTCAATGAGGCACTCATTGACGTTCTGAAGGGCACCTGGTCCAAGCCCTCCACAGTTCCTCCTGTGGACCGGAACGTGGGCTGGCGCCACCGCCCTGCACCGGGCAACCCCAGTTTTCTGTCCCAACACTCCACACCCGAGAGCCTGGTTATCCAGGCCTCTAACTCCCAGACCTCCTTCCCGTCTGCTTCCCCGGATCGGGAATCCAAAAGGCTAGAACAGTTTGGGAAGAAGCTGTTCTCCTCTTAGTTTGGGGTTGCGGTCTATCAACACCGCGTGTCTTTTGGATGGTTACTCCCACTCCCTGTGGGATACAGTGGAGGACGTGCTGCCCCAGTGTCCGGAGGAGGCCCGGACACGACTCGCCCAGGCTCTTGCCGAAGGGTGGGATGCGGCACGGCATGCCATAAGATGTGGACTGGACACAACGAACTCGCTGGGCAGGGCTGTGTCGACCACGGTGGCGCTTCTTCGCCACGCCTGGCTGTGGTCCACAAGTTTTTCCGGGGATGTCCAGATCACCCTCATGGACATGCCCTTCGATGGCAGTCGCCTCTTTGGCGACAAGGCGGACAGTGCGCTGGAGCGCTTTAAGGACTCCAGGGCTACGGCCAAGTCCTTGGGCCTTTCGGGCCCGCACCCGCAAACTTCCGCTTTTCGTCCCTTTCGTGGCCAAGGAAGGGGCGCCCCCTCACGTCAGACTAGCCACAGGCCGCAGAACCAACCTCCAGAGCCCTGGCATTACAAAATGGATGCCTCTGCCATAGACACGGGTCTGGCCTCCTGCTGCTGACCGAAACTCCGGCAGGGGAGGCCTGGACAATAGGTTTACTGTCCAAGGGAGGTGTAACCACCTCCCCAGACAGGCAGATGTTTATTGGGGCTGGACAGGAGCACTCTGGTGCTTTGAAGTCCTGCACTTGGGGCACATTTGGTGTCCCTGTGCATAGTCCAGTTCAAACCGGTTGCAGGGGCTACCTGCCCCTGCTCTGGCGCGAAACTGGACAAAATGGGTGTAACCCCCCTCTTTCCAGGCCCACCCATAGGTGGGGCCTTAGAGTTAGTCCATCCCCTAAACTTACTAGAAGTATAGGAATCCAGTCCCTAGGACTTTAGATTACCCTGGACGAAACTCTGCAACAAACATCCTTGACCTTCGACGTTCTATCCTGACTAGAAGACTGAAGAAATCTCACTTGGGGTCAAGGAGTGACTCCCCTGCTTGGCAGGCACCAAAGAAGCAACTGACCGGTCTGCATCGCTGAAGCTCCCGCCGGACGCCGAAGTCTTTGCATCACCAGAGGTGGATTTCCAGACTCCCCGAGGCCACCCTGAGTCCCCAGCAAAGCTGAGGCCCGTGGCTATCGTGGGTGACGTGGAACTGTGACCCCCGGACACAGTGAACTTTTGCAGCAACACTATCTTCCTTGTCCTCCTCGAAGTTGTGCTTTGGGCTCCGAGTAGCCCCAACCTTGAGCACCTCCTGCACCGAAGATTGTTGGCCTCCACTCCACGAGTGACCTGTGGGCCAGCTTCAAGTGCGACCGCTCGAGGCTCCTTCGCGATCACTAGCCCGTTGGCTAGCAGGTCCCCACAAAGGCAACTCCTTTTCTGCTTGGGCTTTCCTGGTTGCTCTAGACGTGTCCTGACTTACCCTCGCTGGGTGAGTCCCTCAGACCTTGCTGGTCTGCACCGCAGTCCTTTCTCTAAATTCCAGTGACTTGCCGTAGCCAAGGTTTGTTGGGTCCATTCTGGTCGCCGACACCGCAGCACTCGACAGACTTCGTGGGACAGCTCGAATCCGGCTCGTGGACTCAGTCGGCGCCTCCTGGACCTCATGGCTGAAGAGTCAAGACACCCATCAACTCACCTGAAGCACCCGACATCTGTGGGCATTGGTCCATCCTGCCCTCGGTCACTGGCAAGTGACCCAGACTCTGTCCCCTCTACTTTCAGGTTCTTTCCATCCTAGATCCGGTCTTGGATCTCTTCGGACACTTCTCTTCACGGCAGCAGCAGTTCTTTGCAGGCTCCCATTGAAATCGACGACGCGACCCGACACCAAAAGACACCTATGCACCTGGTTTCCCTGGGTGAGGTAACTAGAGTACTCCGGTGCTTCCGTGGGTGCTAGCCCTAGAACTTCTCAAAACGGTTTGGTCCTGACTCGATTAGAAGTGTCCCTAATCTTAAAATTTCCAACAGCGACATTGCTCATAGAAGATAACTGGAACCCGCGGTTGTGTTTACACACTGCATACAGTCCCCGTGGGTCCCCTGTGTCACTACCTTGGGTGGTTCCTTGGGTGCCAGCGATGCTATAGGCATAGTGTCTATTCCAGTCGTGGTTCTTATACCACTTTTTTGGTATATGGTTTGGTACGCCCCTAGGGCCCAAACGTGTATTTGTGCTATTACTGATAATTGCTAACTCATAAAGAGACTAGAGGGGTCTGTTTTATCTTAAATACATATATTTTGAATATATACCTGGTGTGGTTGTCCTTTCATTTGATCATTCAAGAGATTATAGACTGGTAAAACAAGCTGCTTTACATTCCTTCAAGACTTAGCCTGAAGGCTTCTCTCCATAGCTACCACTAGGATAGCTTTCAATAAAGGTTGTCTTTAACCTATCACCATAAGGGGTTGTTTGGACTGATACAAGTTGCCCACTAGAACTAGTGGACCGCATATATCTGGCCACCGTCTCACAGGGAGAGCCTTGGTTAGATCTGTACGCCACCAAAGAGAATATGCAATGTCAGCAGTTTTGCGTATTGGAGTTTCCAGGGCGGCACTCGCTCAGCGCCGCTTTTCGTTGCGAGGGGAACTGCAGCCTACTGTGCGCCTTTCCGCCTATACCACTTCTGCCCCGAGTGCTGAAGATCAAGCGCGACCGGGCCAGTCTCATTCGTGTGGCCCCAGACTGGGCATGTAGAGTAGTACCCCGAGGTCCTTAGCATGGCCATCGATCCTCTGATCAGACTGCCCCTTTGGGAGGATCTTCTGTCGCAGCAGCAGGAGACAGTCCTCCACCCACCCAACCAGTCCAGTCTCCCTCTTTGTTTGGAGATTGAGCCGCGACAGTTGACAGCTTTTGACTTTTCATCCACAGTCTGCACTGCATTCTTGGCAGCCAGGCGTCCCTCCACTAACACATTATACGCCTGTCTATGGAGCAAGTTTGTGGCATGGTGCACAGCAAAGGCTGTGGATCCCCTTTCCGCCCCTATTTCTGAGGTTCTTTTGTTCCTGCTTTCTTTGGCCCAGTAGGGCTCTGCTCTTGGCACTCCTAAAGGCTATCTGGAGGCCATTTCTGCTTTTCTTCTGCTACCAGATCAGCCCTCTTTGATCTGAAAGAGACACGTTTGCGGTAGATTCCTTACCTTAGAATATCCCCAGGCGTCAGACTGGATCTGGAAAGTTTTTGTCAGCAGTACCCCTGCGCGTCGGAAGGTAGCGTCGTGCGGCTCCGCGTACGTTGCTGGCGTCGTATTCACCAAGATGATGTCACGGAGACTACTTAGGCGCCACCCATGCGCTCTGACCTCAGTTCTTTCTTTTTCCGCGCCAGCAAGCGCAGATCCGGTTAGAGCACGTACCCTAGTCACTTTTTGACTAACTTTTGAGACTTTTTGTCTTTCACTTTTGAGTCTTTGACTCCTGGTGCCTCGTAGGGATGCCTGGGTTTAAATCCTGCGGGGCCTGTCGCCGTACGATGTCGGTGGCCGAAACCCCATGGCGTCTGTCTCTACTGTCTGGAACGCAACCATGACTCCCGGTCATGTTCCGACTGTCTGGCCATGGCTCTGAAGGCCTTATGGGAGCGGTCCCAAAAGCTGCTGGAGGCCCGGCAGTCGTCTCCGTGCTGTTCGAGGTCCAGGGGTTGCTCGAGAGACCGACCCCTGAGCCATCCTCATCGCTCCTCGGGGTCGAAGTCTTCACACTCTGAATCGGGTAAGAGACGACATAAGAAGTCAAAGAAGCATTGTCGCTCTCCGACGTCCCCCTGTCGGTCTCCGGACGTAGACGAGGGTGCCGGGGGTACCTTCCCCGCGGCTCCTTTGTTGCCTGAGAGTCCCGCGGCCTACCCACCTTATCCGGGTCCGTCTGCGACTCCTGCCGAGGTGCAAGCTTTCCTTGCTGCCATGGACTGCCTTTTCAGGCCTAGGGCTCCTGCCGGTGCGCCTTCGGGCCCCATGGTCCCAGCCGAGGGTCCTCCCTTCCTGCCGGCGGTGGCTCCGGCGCCGCACGGTCCTCCGCCGGCGGCTCCGGCGCTGCAGTGGGTTCCGTTCATTCCGCCCTTGCCCGGTTTCCCAGACAATTTTGTCCCTAGTTGGGACCCTAATTGGGACATGGAGCCGGACCGGTGCCGTTCGACCCTTTATATTCCTCTGTCCCTCCCCTGCCGCCGCAGCCTGTTCCACGGGCAGTTGAGAAAGGGGACGACTGGGAGGGGCCTGAGGACACTCGCACGGCAGTGCGGGTCCGAACAGGAATGGACAGAAGAGTTGGAGGATGCAGGTGGCCTTGACCTCTCCTCTGAACCTGGTTTTCTTTCTCCTCCTGCTGTGACTATGGAGGAGGGCGCCACCTACACAATGGTGCTCCGTAGAGCGGCTGAGGCCCTTGACCTGTATGGTGACCCTCAAACCTAATCTCCTCACTGAAGTACTTCAGCCAGCGGCAAGCTCTATGGAGCCCCTGCTGCCATTCAATGAGGCGTTAACTGACGTATTGATGGGCACTTGGGCTAGACCAGCAACGGGGTTTCCCGTGGATAAAAACGTAGCCAGGTTACATCGCCCGGCCCCGTGTGACCCTGCTTTTTTGACAACCAACCCAACTTCGGAGAGCCTGGTCATCCAGTCCTCCACTTCCCAAAGTGCATTCCCAACCGCCCCACCAGATGCAGCAAATTGTCCGAGGGGGCTACTCCCTCCCCTTCGAGTCTGCCCCTCCAGCCATGCCACCTCAGTTCCACCGCATGTCGGGGGACCATTTTGCGCTTCTCCAGCATGAAGTCACTGCCCTCTTGGCCAAGGGGGCCATCGAGCGCGTTCCTGGGCCAGAAGTAGGATGTGGTGGTTATTCCCACTACTTTCTTGTCCCCAAGAAGGAGAAAGGGGGCCTGCGCCCCATCTAGGACCTCAGGAAAGTCAACCGCTTCCTACGGAAGGAGAATTTCAAGATGTTGACTCTGGCTCAGGTCTTGGCTTCCCTGGAGACTGGATGGTAGTGTTGGACTTGCAGGATGCATATTTTCATATCCCCGTCCTGCTGGCCCACCGGCGTTACCTGCGGTTCACGGTAGGCCAAGAGAATTTTCTGTTTGCCATGCTCCCCTTCGGCCTTACCAGTGCTCCTCAGGTGTTCACGAAAGTGATGGTGGTGGTCGCAGCTCATCTGTGCAGATCAGGGGTTCCAGTCTTCCCCTATTTTGACGACTGGTTGGTGGAGGGCTCGCCCCAGGCAGTCGTCTCCCACCTCCAGACTACGGCTGACCTCCTGCATTTGCTGGGGTTTTCCATCAATGTGCCGAAGTCGCACCTAAACCCCTCTCAGAAGCTCCTCTTCATCGGAGCGGTTCTGGATTCGACGATGTTTCGGGGTTATCCTCCCGAGCAGCAAGTCCGGGATATTCAGGATATGATTCCGACCTTTCAGCTTCTATCCCGGGTTTCTGTCAGGATGACCCTCCGGCTCCTGGGCCTAATGGCCTCCTGCATCCTGCTAGTGCAACATGCCAGATGGCATATGCGGGCTCTGCAGTGGGACCTGAAGTTCCAGTGGGCACAGCATAAGAGCAACCGGTCCGATCACATCCAAATCGCGGAGGGCACTGCACGACATTTGCAGTGGTGGCTCACGAATCGCGATTGGGTCAAGGGTAGACACCTCTCCCTTCCCCAGCCGGAGCATACAGTGGTGACGGATTCGTCCCTCCTGGGATGGGACGGCCACTTGGGAGAGGCATAGATCAGAGGCCTCTGGCATAGTCCCGGCTCCATATCAACCTTTTGGAGCTTCGGGCGATCCGGCTTGCACTGAAGGCATTCCATCCCTCTGTTCGGGTTAGTGCAGTGCAGGTGTTCACGCAAAACACCACCGCCATGTGGTACTGCAACAAACAGTGGGGTCGTGGACCCTATGTCAGGAGGCTCTTCTCCTCTGGACATGGCTGGAACATCAAGGCATCACCCTGGTGGTTCAACACCTGGCCGGTTCTCTGAACGCCAGGGCGGATGAACTCAGCCACCTGTGCATGATGGATCATGAATGGCATCACGCAAGGTCTTTCTGCAGTGGAGAGAACCTTGGTTAGATCTATTCGCCACCAAAGAGAACGTGCAATGTGCTTTTCGGCACGAGTGGAGCTGCAGTCTGTTGTACGCCTTTCCACCCACTTCTGCCCAGAGTGCTGAAGAAGATTCGGCGCGACCGGGCCCAAGTCATCCTTGTGGCTCCGGATTGTGCATGAAGATACTCGTATCCTCAGCATGGCGATCGATCCCCCAATCCGACTGCCTCTTCGGGAGGATTTTCTGTTGCAGCACCAGGGGTCGGTCCTCCACCCGAACCTGTCCAGCCTCCACCTCCATGCGTGGAGATTGAGCGGCGACAGTTGACAACTTTCGACCTTCCTCCCGAAGTCTTTGATGTCATTCTGGCAGCCAGGCGTCCCTCCACTAAAGCGGTATACGCCTGCAGGTGGAACAAATTTGTGGCATGGTGCATAGCAAAGGCTGTGGACCCACTTTCTGCCCCACTTTCCGAGGACCTTCTGTTCCTTCTCTCTTTGGCCCAGCAGGGCTCTGCTCTGGGCACTATCAAAGGTTATCTTTTGGCCATCTCCACTTTCCAGTGGCTTCCAGATCAGCCTTCTCTTTTTAAGTCCCCAGTTGTTAATCGCTTCCTCGAAGGCATTACACACACGTTTCCTCTCATGCCTTTCCTAATGCCTCAATGAGACTTAAATCTTGTCTTGACGTATCTGATGTGCTCTCCCTTTGAGCCCCTTCAGAACAGTCCCTTGCGTCTTCTCACTCTCAAGATGGCTTTCCTGGTAGCTATCACCTCTGCCAGAAGAGTGAGTGAGCTCCAGGCTCTTTCTTCTAAAGCTCCTTTTCTTTCTGTTCATCCGGAAAAGGTGGTTTTAAGGACTCGTCCTTCTTTCTTGCCAAAGGTTGTCACGCCCTTCCACATCGGGCAGACCATCACTTTGCCCACCTTCTCTCCGCCTCCGCATCCATCAAAAGAGGAAGAGAGGCTCCACCGTCTGGACCCAAAACGTGCGCTCTCGTTCTATCTAAAGTGCACACAACAGTTCCTGGTGGATAACCAGCTTTTTGTTGGCTACGTGGGTGCCAAAAAAGGTCGGGCCGTGCACAAACTAACCATCTCTTGGTGGGTCATTCTGGGCATCAAAGCATGTTAGTTGTTGGCTAAGAAGGAGCCTCCTGTGGGGCTGCGTGCCCATTCTACCAGGGCAGCGGCAACGCCATGAGCATTTTCAGTTCACCGTGCTCCCCTTCGGCCTTACCAGCGCCACTTGGGTGTTCACGAACGTGATGGCAGTGGTTGCAGCTCATCTGCGCAGAACAGGGGTTCCAATCTTCCCCTATCTCAACAACTGGCTGTTGAAGCAGTGTTTGCCCCCAGGCTGTCATCTCTCACCTCCAGACTACGGCGGACATTTTACATATGCTGGGGTTCACTACCAACGTGCCAAAGTCACACCTGATTCCCTCTCAGAAGCTCCTTTTCATCTGGGCGGTTCTGGACACAGCGCAGTTTCGGGCTTATCCTCCCGAGCAGCGAGTCCGGGATATTCGGGCTATGATTCCGATCTTTCAGCCTCTATCCCGGGTTTCGGTCAGAGTGACCCTGAGGCTACTGGGCTTCATGGCCTCATGCATCCTGCTGGTGGATCATGCCAGGTGGCACATGCGGGCTCTGCAGTTGGACCTGAAGTTCCAGTGCGCAGAATCTGTCCGATGGCGTCCAGATCTCGGAGGGCACTGAACACCAATTGCAATGGTGGCTAAGGAACCAGGATTGGGTCAAGGGCAGAGCCCTCTCCCTTCCCAACCAGAGTTCACAGTGGTAACAGATGCTTCACTTCTGGGGTGGGGCGGCCACATGGGAGAGGCGGAGATCAGAGGCCTCTGGTCTCCAGTAGAGTCTGGGCTCCACATCAACCTTCTGGAGCTGCGGGCGATCCGGCTTGCACTGAAGGCATTCCTTCCCTCTGTCCGGGAAAGTGTAGTGCAGGTGTTCACGGACAACACCACCGCCATGTGGTATTGCAACAAACAGGGCGGGGTGGGGTTGGGCCACCGAAGAGAACGTGCAATGTCAGCAGTTCTGCACGTTGGAATTTCCAAGGCAGCACTTACTAGGCGGCGCTTTTCGTGGCGAGTGGAGTTGCGGTCTTCTATACTCCTCTCCTATACCACTTCTGCCCAGAGTGCTGAAGAGATCAAGCGCGACCGGGCCCAAGTAATCCTTGTGGCTCTGGATTGGGCACAAAGTCTGGTATCCTGAGCCCTTGAACATGGCCATTGATCCTCCAACCAGACTACCTCTTCGGGAGGGTCTTCTGTGGCAGCAGCAGGGGACGGTTCTTCACCCGAACCTGTCTAGCCTCCACCTCCTTGCGTGGAGATTGAGCGGCGATAGTTGACAGCTTTTGACCTTCCTCCCAAAGTCTGTAAAATTATCTTGGCAGCCAGGTGTCCCTCCACCAAAACGGTATACACCTGTAGATGGAACAAATGTGTGCCATGGTGCACAGCAAATGCTGTGGATCCCCTTTCTGCTCCTGTTTCAGATGTTCTCCTTTTCATTCTTTCTTTGTCCCAGCAAGGCTCTGCTCTGGGTACACTTAAAGACTATCTTTCGGCCTTTCTTCGCCTTCCTGATCAGCCTTCTCTTTACGAGTCCCCTATTGTAAATAGTTTCCTAAAGGGCATTACTCGCCTGTTTCCTGCTATTCCTTTTGTAATGTTCCAGTAGGACTTAAATCTTGTTCTCACTTACTGTATATGTGCTCCTTTTGAGCCGCGATATAATTGTCCTCTCAGGCTACTGACTCTCGAAATTGCCTTTTTGGTTGCCATCACCTCTGCTCACAGGGTGAGTGAGCTTCAGGCTCTTTCTTCTAAACCTCCTTTCCTGGCTGTTCATCCGGACAAGGCTGTCCTTCGCACTAGACCTTCTTTTCTTCCCAAAGTGGTTACCTCTTTCCACATAGGACAGACCATCACTTTGCCCACCTTCTTCCTGCCCCGCACCCTTCTAAAGAGGAGAGGCTCCACCATCTGGATCCAAAATGTGCGCTTTCATTTTATCTGGATTGCACAAAACAATTCCGGGTGGGTGATCAGCTCTTTGTTGGCTGTGTGGGCGCCAAGAAACGTTGGGCCGTGCAAAAATGAACCATCTCTCGATGGTTCATTCTTTGCATTAAAATTGGTTATTCTTTGTCGAAAGAGTAACCTCTAGTAGGGATGCATACCCATTCCGCCAGGGCAACGGCAGCCACTACTACTTTCTTACGTGGAGTACCCCTTCATGACATCTGCCAGGCAGCCACATGGGCATCATTGCACACGTTCACTAATCACTACTGCCTGGATAGCCAAGTCCAGAGACATGGCTTTAGCCGTTCAGCTCTCCTGGACTTTCTGGTGTGAACTTAGTTCGCTGTCCCACCTCCGGGGTTGGTATTGCTGGGGTATCTATTTTAAGGTAAAGAATCAATAACTAATAGTCTCTTTCCGACTAACAACTTACTTTGGTAACGATATATCTGTAAGAGACATATATTAGTTATAGATTCCTTATTGCCCCATCCATCTTCCCCGTTCTGCGAAATGACTTCTAGAGTAAGGGACTCCTTTTCAGGGCCCTAGTTTTGTGCACCAGTGGTCTGCGCTTCTGGCGTGGAATGTCGTGTAAACAACTGACGTCAGCGCGCAGGGGTGGCGTCTTAAGTAGATACTGCAACATCATTCCGGCAGTCACTACAGCAACGACTAACGTGGAGTCGACCGACGCCCTCCTACCGACGCGCAGCGGTACTGCTGAAGAAAAATTCTCTGGATCGAGTCTGACGCCTGGGGGTAATTCTAAAGTAAGGAATCTATAACTAATGCATACAAAGCTAATGGAAGGTAGCGGTGGAAAAAAGGGTCACACATCAATAATGAGAACATTTATAAGTGGGAAAAAAAGTATTAATGTAGTCCAATAACAAGAAAAGATCGCATCGGTGCCACTCAGGGTAATAGAAATTCCCCACTACCTTGGGTGTAAAAACGAGAGTAACAAACAGTTACTCGTGCTATAATATTCACCCCGGCACTCACAGCATTTGATACTTCATTGGTGATATAGTTTGATCAAATCTGAAACATTTTAAGATACTGTAAACACAGGAGACAATATTTTTCTGATTTTTTGGGCAGTCACTGATTTATTATTCTCATTAGTTTTCCTTAGTCTCCAATGTTCACAAGAATATACAAGGACTGAACGCTTCATCAAAGTGATAGTCAAAGTTTAGAACATTATATCTGTTTACAAAGATGTAATAATAGTCCAGTCCTTGATGAAGAGAACACGCAACAGCCAACACGTGTTTCGTCACATCCGTGACTTTTTCAAGGCTGTAGGAACAATGATAGAGACATATGTAGCAAAGTGGGTTTATGTTACGTTGCAGATTATCCCCCCCCCCCCCCCCAACTCCCACTTTTTGCCAGAGTACTGATGCACTTTTTCTTGCTGTGCCCTGGATCCCTGCCAATCAGGTTCCCAGGGTCTGTGTTCTTTCCCCAAAACTAACCCAATGGCCAACTCTGGCCACAGGTCAGCCACTGGTAAATGGTACCACAGGTACCCAGGGCACTGTGACCAGGGAAGACCTCTAAGGGCTGCAGCATTTATTGTGCCACCCTTAGAGGCCCTGTACCTTTACACATACCCACACACTGCATTTGCAGGCTGCATGTTTTGGTGCAGAACAAAGTGAAGAGTCGACATGGCACACATCCCTGTGTGCCATGCCTACAACCCACTGCCCTGGCATAGATCAGTCACCCCTCTAGCTGGGTGCCCTATGCCAGTGGTGAGGGTACAGGTTCATGAGCCCTGTACCCCTACAGTGCCCAAGTCCATTCTTAGGCATTGTAAGTGCAGTGCTGCCATTAAGAGTATATGGTGCTGGAAGCTTGTCATTACGAACTCCAAAGCACCATAATGGCTACACTGAAAACTAAGAAGTGTGGTATCAAACGTCTCAGCACATTAAACCCACACTGATGCCAGTGTGGGATTTAATGAAAAATGCACAAAGAAGGCATCTCGGAGATGCCCACTGAAAACTAACCCACCACTAGTGTCCAGGCTGAGTGGCTGCTTTCAGCTGCTACCACCAGACATGTTTCTGGACCCCTAGGTCGAGAGCCTGCTGCTCTCTGTGGCCTGAAACAATGCACATCCTGGGAAAAGGTGCCAAGCCTCCTCCCCCAGGATGGGCAGGGTTCACGAAGGGGAAGCTTCAAAGGCTGCCTTTGTGAGCCTCCCCAGACCATTTGCTGCTTTCAGCAACTGGTCCCCACTGGTTCTACCCCACACTTTGGGCAGGAGAACCAGCGGGAAAAACAAATGAGGAAGAGCGGTGTGCCCACCTCTGCCAACTCCACCCCTCAGGTGGGGGAAGCGAGATGAAGCACAACTGAGTCCCCCGCCATCTTGAGGACAGGGGGACCCAACCAACCAGGAACAGGCTCCTGCCCCCTGGCACAAAAGGGGGTGTACCCACCCCAGGGAAGGGACCCATTGGTCCCTGCCCTTTACCTACCTGTAACGCCCATAAATTTAGTATTTAGGGGGCACGCTGAACCTTGCTTTCTCAGATCCAGAAACGACAAGAAAAGATAAGGACCGAAGAGCCATGCAGAGCGAACAGGACGACGCCCACTGTCTTGGCCCCAGCCCTACAGGCCTGTCTCCCCTCGAACCTGCTCCTGTGAATTTCCGGTGTGTCCTGCAGCCAGCAACCTCAAAAACCCTGGAGGACCTGCCTGCCTGCCTTCACTTCAAAGACTGAATCTCCTGTGCTTCTGGCTCCTGCCGGACACCGCGAAACCAGCCCACTCTGCGCCCGCCGAACCCAGCCCGAGCTCGAGTGGAAAAACACCATGAGGAGGTCAACCTGGAGATCCTGACCCGAGATCCGGTAACCCCTGTCTTGCCTCAAGCCTCCAGCCGACGCCTGCAGCTTAAATCCAGAAGGCCTCCCTAACCGCAACCAGGAGCTGGTAAGAAGATCCGACCCCAAAAGGCACCACGACTCCCCACGGCCTTGTGTGTCCAAACCGACCGTGCCTAGCCAACCCTTAACTTCCCAACTTACCTCTCCAAGTGGTGGTCGCACCCAGAAGTCCTTTGTCTCCCTGCCTGCAGTGCTTTTGCAAACCGGAGGTTCGCCATAGAAAACAGGGGGCCCAACGTCGAAACAGCACTCTGCACCCGGCCGCCCCAGTGCCGCTGAGGGTTCACCTTTTGTGCTACTTGGTTTCCCCATTTGCCCTGACCTTAACCCTAGGAGCTTTGTTCCCACAACCCAGTGGCCTGCTTGCCAGCAGCCACCAACCGGATGCCCCCTATCCCCCATTGGATAACATTGGGCCTCAACACACTGCACTTGGCCGCCATAGTGCCGCTGAGGGTGCAACAACAGTGCATCACTGACCCCGGGGGACCCTTGAGTCTAACTCCAGAACCTTAACTCCCACAGTCGATTACTTATCTGAGAACCGTGAACTTGTTTTCCCTCCATAGGATAACATTGACACTTTCTCCAACGTTTTTAGTGTGGAGTTTTCAAATCTAAAAATATTCTTTAAAAATCGCACAAATAACCAAAACGTGTTTACTTACCTGTTTGCAGGAAATGTCCCAGTGCTGAATCTAGGTATCCAGCACTGAGTTAGAAAAGTATCGTAAAAAGTAACTTACCTGTAATTTACTGAAAAAACCTATTCATTTCAATGTACTGCATTTGCTAAGAGTTGCATACTACTGCTCCCCTGTAAATCAAACAAAGTACAAATTCTATTGCATTTTTAAACTGTTCTATATCCAGTAACTTATTACTGAAAAGTATTTAATGCTTACCTGTGCCAGGCTTGCTTGGTTCTAAAAATAAACAGTATATTGTGATACAAAAATAATTGACCTAGAGTTCAGTTATTGAGTGTGTGAGACCATTTGCTGACTGAGAGTGTACATCAAATGCTTAACACTGTCCTCTGATACTGCCTTACTGCTCGACCAAGTTACGACAATCAGAGAGTAAAGTTCTATCTAACTTTAACCTCTGCCTACCTCTGGGGATACTTGGACTCTATACACTATACCTCATTTTGGTGTAGTATATATAAAGCCAGTTTCTTACAGTGAAATAAATGTATCTGATAGACTACTAGCCGCAGATTCCTTCACGTAGAATTATCCCTAGGCGTGAGACTGGATCTGGAAACTTTTTGCCACTGCATCCCAGCGCGCCGGGGGCGGGGCGACACATGCGACTCCGCCCAGGTGTTGTACGTGATGTCAGCGAGGTCACATAAGACCCGCCCCAGCGCGCCCACATCAGTTTTTTCCTTTTCCGCGTGCAACGCGGATCCGATCCTTGCTACGTGCCTGTTAGGCCCCTTTTTTCTTCCATTTTTTAGTGGAACAGTGTGCGAATGCCTTCGGGCTTTAAGACTTGCAAGTCTTGTGGTCATCTTATGTCGGCGACAGACCCCCACCTCATTTGTATGTGGTGTTTGGGGGGAGGATCACGGCACCACAGACTGTACGCAGTGCCAACAGTTGAAGCCGAAGTCGCAGCGGGAGCGCCAGATGAAATTTCTCTCCAGGTCGACGTCGTCCCCTTGGTCTGCTTCGTCGAACGGCTTCAGACTCGGCCGTGGTAGTAGTCCTCGCCTTTCTCCAATGTCACGTGAGCGTCGCTCCCCGGTGGGTAAGTGTCGCAATTTGTCCGAGGGAGCTGGTTTCCGGCCTACCGGGGGCGTGGACTGTCTGCGGGTGATGTCGTCCTATACACCGTTTCCTGGTGTTGTGGTGTTGAGTCCAAATGGAGACATATGCGGCGGATTTGCAGGCCTCGCTGGCGTCTCCTCCTCCTTTCCCTCCTGGGGTGTCGGCGGATCCCTCGCTCTGCGCAAGGCCCTCTGTGGCGCCGCTGGTGGCTCCGGCCCCGGCGCAGACTGGTTCGGATCCAGGCATGGAGGATGTGGTACTGTTGGGGTGTGGCTCCTCTGGGGCACCTCCTTCAGGCCACGGCGTCACTGCCTCGCCGCAAGCTCCCGCGGGGGTCCCTGTGGTGTCGCGGGAGGTCGCCGGGGCTCGGGTCGCATTCCGAGCCCCTCTCGGTCCTTTGACAGGGTGGTCCTGTCTAAGGCCGAGGTGACACCGCTTCGGCGCCAGCAGCAACTGGACCGTGCGGAGCCACAGGGGTCGGTGGACCCTCCTTGTCCCGCTCTGGGTCGAGGCCGAGGGATGACCCCTCATCCCTCTCCGGGCCCCTCTCATCCCTCCCCACAGGTGGCTGCCGAGTCAGAGGGCGATTCGGAGGTTGAATCGTCCCTGGCGCCGCCGCATGGGTTGCCGAGCGATCTTCACCTCATTCTGGGCAGCGGCTGTCGGAGGGCTTCGTGCCACTCCCCAGGCCAGCCTTGTTCCCCTGCGCAGGTGGCTGCCTCGGCGGGGGTCGGGTTCCCCGCCCTTCCTGGGGTAGAGGTGTTCGTCGGAAGAGCCGCAGGTCCCTCATTCTTCAGCTCCTTCTGACTCCCAGGTATGGCCCTTGCCCGCCTTGGTTTGCAGCCGTCACCCACGGAGGAGGTGGTTTCTCCACCGCGGGTCCCTATGGAGGCGGGTGCGACCTTCGCTCACGCGATGTCCATGGCTGTGGGCATCCTGCGCATGGGTGATCTGGTGGCTCACTTTCCGGCGGGCCATCTATTGGAGGTCCTTCACCAGGGCTCCGGTGGGAGGGAAATCTTACTTCCCTTTGAAGGTTCGCTCCTCTATGCCCTGACGGGGGCTTGGAAGCGTCCTGCCTCAGGGGACCTGGTGCCTCAGCATCTTCCGCACAGGCACCTCCCGGCGCCACATGACCCGGCGTGTCTTTCCCTTTACCCCTCAGCCCCCTTTTGCGGACTGCTTTTCCTTCCCTGCCGCCACTGTTGACTCCTCTGTCCCGAGAGGCCCGCTGGCTGGACGCTTGGGGACGCAACATGTTCGCCTCGACCAGTGCGGCCCTGCGGGCCCTTCACACCTTGTGTGTAGGGCCTCCTCCTGTTTGTGGGACTCGGCTGAGTCTCTGGGATCTGCAACGTCCCAGGAGTCTGGCCTAGTGGACTTACGGCATCATGCATTGGATGGCCGGGAGCTTG